>NC_090319.1:14581576-15260207 GCF_040869045.1 Eurosta solidaginis
CTGCTCGTCCATGCCCGTAAAGAACTGGCCCGCAAACTCAGATACCGAGAGTGTATCGCTCGCGGTATCCGGAGTGTTGCGTGCCAGTTCGATATCGGTCCCATGTCCACTCAAGGTGTTGCATGGGTCCCTGAGATTCGTTGTGGCGGTTGCGGGTTCGCTCGAGGCGGTATCCCCAATCACCAGATCCTCCGGCTGGGGGCGGCCCCTTCCCCAGTCCACTCGGGGTGTTTCTGTCTAACCCCTCGCCCTGAGGTACAGGCTCACCCTCGTCCGGTGTTTCCTCCTTCGCACCATCCCTTGGAATTTTCAACGTGATGGAGTAGAAACCGTAGCTTAACACTTCACCACATTCGTCAAGCCAAGGGAGAGAAGCCTCGTTTATGATGAAGCCAACATAACGCTGCTTCGCCCTTGTCTCGCTGACCCGGAATATCCTCCAATCGCTCGAAGGTAGCCCCTTATTCGACTCCGCGATGGTATCCGGGATCTCGCCAGGATCCGTTATGTCGTCTGGGATCCAGGCCCAAGCCCTCGGTCTGTTCGGAATTTTTTCCACACCGACCGCATCCTACCTGGCCCCAGACCACAGATGTCCTAGCGAAGCTATAGCGAGTTTGTAGAGCTTGCATGAGCGTTCGTCGGCGCAGGAAACAAGCTTGACCCTACCCTGGTACCAGCCGGCATCACGGATAGTGGGAGCCGGCCCCGGATACTTGGTCATGATGTCCTTAAAGATCTTGAGAAGGCCGTTAAGGACATCCTTCCAGTTATCCGAGATTATATTCCCATCCGGGTGGCCGCGATTCAAAACGGCCAGCGTAAAGTTGGCCTTAGCCGCCTCGCTGAAGGTTTTGGTCAGGGCAGGGGGAGTAGAGGTCGAAGGCCGGTGTTTTTTGGGATCGCTCGAGGCATTTCCCATAGGCCTTTGTCTCTTAAAGGCCGGCATCTTCGGGTCAGAAGTTTGTTTGGTGGCAGAAGAGGAAGGGGGATGGGGTTGTTGTTGCTGCTCTTCTTAGCAGCAATAATCTTCCTGGCCCAGGCCAGAGAACTTTTTTGCTCTGCCGTCAACTTGTCGCTAGGAGAGTTGCCGAGTTTCTCAACGATTTTGACGGCGTGGCGAATGTTCCGCTGGTTGCGGAGCAAAATCGGGGTTCGCTTATTTGCCTTGGAACCCTCAAGGGGTTCAGCCGGCTTGCGTGGTAGCTTTGCAGCGGGGGAGGCAGTACTTTTGTCCGTGGAGGATCTAGTGCTGTTGCCAGCCACCTGCTGAGAAGAGGTGCCCGGTACGGGCTTGGGACGGGCCTGCTGTGCTTTCACAGTCAGACGTTGCTTTCCCTCTTTGGGGCTAGCTTTGCCGGCTGCCGCGGAATCGGACTTGCCCTCAAGGGGTTTAGTCCTTCCGCTAGCTTGCACAGGTGGCCGAAGATTTGTTTGTTGCCGTGAAGGCCAGGTCGGCGCCGTCTGTGAGGTTCCCGACGAATTGTGGACTTTTTTAATGCCTAGTCCAAGGGCGGCATCTTTACCGGTGCAGGGTTCCCAGGCCAGGTTTTTGTTGTTCATCACATCTGGTTCGTCAGCTGCCTACTAAGGTGAAATCGCTCGGCAGCCTGAAAGTTAAGGGATAGGGGAAACAATGCGGTCGACTGCGGTAGAGCCCCATACCGCAGCAAGTCGCCCTTACTCCTGGAGGTGGACCGGCATCCGGGAGGCTCCGTAAGAATACAGTCGGATGCCCCGGACTGCAAGCCATCCAATTGGCACGGAATCGCATAAGACCCTGTATTAGGGGTGGACCACTTTTCAACTGGGCGTGGTCCAATTCCCACCTTGAGGCCACGTTTAAAAATCATTTCCATATGCCTGAGCTATTAAGGAGCTGGGGCACAAATGGAGATGATTCCTAAACTTAGCTAGTACTACCCTGGAGGGGGAAACTGTTATGCATATTACCAGCCGGCACCCTCTTGGAGGGTTCAGCCCAAGGATTTGTGCCAGGCACCTTTATGGCGATATCTCGAAAAGGCGTCCACCTATAGAACTAAGGCCCACTCCCTTCTAAAATGCTCATTAACACCTTTCATTTGAAACCCATATCGTACAAACAAATTCTAGAGTCACCCCTGGTCCTCCTTTATGGCGATATCCCTAAATGGCGTCCACCGATAGAAATATGGCCTACTCCCTCTTAAAATACTCTTTAATACCTTCCATTTGTCATTCCACATGTCATAAAAACACATTCCAGGGTTATCCTAGGTTCATTTTACTACATGGTGATTTTCCCTTATTTTGTCTCCATAGCTCTCAGCTGAGTATGTAATGTTCGGTTACACCCGAACTTAGCCTTTCTTATTTGTTTTTTTTTAAACTGTTATCGACAACTGTCATTTTTGGGTCGGACAGGATATACATGAAAATTTTATAATCAAGTGAAATTTTTTTTTACTAGGTCATGAAAAAAACTTTCAAAATCAAAGTCGAAACATAGTTAAAATAAATGAAATTTCGTAGGCTCGAAAGTTATTTTTTTTTTTTTTTGGTAGGCGTAGTGGAACTTTTTTTCCTGAGCCCAAATCCTATCGAAAAAACGACAGCGCGAAATCGGTTAACTTTCCTCCATACAAATCGACCCCACCCAATATATAAAGATATATATATATATTAATACTGTGTTTTCAGCTGAGCAGAGCAGAGTATATAAATTTTGTTCGCATAATGTTACCCCGTAACTGCACTAATCGAGATAGATATAGATTTCAATATATCAAAATGATCTGTTCGAAAAAAGAAATTCATTTAGCCATGGCGGTGCGCCCATCCCACTGTGGGGTATTTGATCAATCTAGCTGGCCAAAAGTCGATTTTTCAAAATATTCCAATTTTTTTAAATATACTCCCTCGCGTTCCTAGTTGTCCACTGAATAGTATACATATCCCAAAACCCATCTGCAACGTCAACGGATCTAACCGCGCACATCTAAAGTTGTATAAAAATTGTGTGCAGTTCGATGTATTTTTTGATTAAAAAACAATTTAGCTTCCTAATCTAAATACTTGTACCATTGTTTAGCCTTAATCAAATCTAGTTACATTTTCTTTAAGGATAGGTAAATGGGTTTTTAATTCATATGTTAGATTTTTTATATCGCATGTTTTATTCTACTTATAATACTATTACTTGTCAATATTAAATTTTTTAAAAACCCGGCAAATAAAAGTTATATCTTTTTTTCATGGCATATTATGTCAGAAATTTGTCGGCAATACATGAGCTTATGTTTGTTTAAAAGTTTAATAACAACAAGTAAGGAAGGTTAAGTTCGGGTGTAACCGAACATTACATACTCAGTTGAGAGCTATGGTGACAACATAAGGGAAAATAACCATGTAGGAAAATGAACCGAGGGAAACCCTGGAATGTGTTTACATGACATGTGTATCAAATGGAAGGTATTAAGGAGTATTTTAAAAGGGAGTGGGCCATAGTTCTATAGGTGGACGCCATTTAGGGCTATAGCCATAAAGGTAGATCAGGGTTGACTCTAGAATGCGTTTGTACGATATGGGTATCAAATGAAAGGTTTCAATGAGTATTTCAAAAGGGAGTAATCCTTAGTTCAATAGGTGGACACCGTTTCGAGATATTGCCACAAAGGTGGACCAGGGGTGACCCTAGAATTTGTTTGTACAATATGGGCATCAAACGAATGGTGTTAATGAGTATTTTAAAAGGGAGTGGGCCTTAGTTCTATAGGTGGATGCCGTTTCGAAATATCGCCATAAAGGTGGACCAGGGGTGACTCTAGAATGTGTTTGAACGATATGGGTATCAAATGAAAGGTGTTAATGAGTATTTTAAAAGGGAGTAATCCTTAGTTCTATAGGTGGATAAATAAAAAAAAAGGGTTTTAAAAGGGAGTTGTGGTTGTTGTATAGGTGGTCGCCTTTTCGAGATATCGCCATAAAGGTGGACCAGGGGTGACTCTAGAATGCGTTTGAACGATATGGGTATCAAATGAAAGGTGTTAATGAGTATTCTAAAAAGTGGGCGTGGTTATAGTCCGATATCGTTCATTTTAAATAGCGATCTGAGATGAGTGCTCAGGAACCTAAATACCAAATTTCATCAAGATACCTCAAAATTTACTCAAGTTATCGTGTTAACGGACGGACGGACGGACGGACGGACGGACGGACATGGCTCAATCAAATTTTTTTTCGATCCTGATTATTTTGATATATGGAAGTCTATATCTATCTCGATTCCTTTATATATGTACAACCAACCGTTATCCAATCAAACTTAATATACTCTGTGAGCTCTGCTCAACTGAGTATAAAAACGGCTGCGCATAACCGCGATTTTTTGACTAGTGATCAATTTTGTAAGAGACTGATTCCCTTATTGGCGAAAGGTGGCAGCCTTATGAAAAGAGCCTCAGTGGCAACACCTAGGTGAAAAGTCTCAGAATGTAATACTATGTGGATGTACCAAATTTGATTCAAATCGGTTAAGCCGTTTCCGAGATGGTAGTGGATATATAGATAAATATAACAAGTAAGGAAGGCTAAGTTCGGGTGTAACTGAACATTACATACTCAGTTGAGAGCTATGGAGACAAAATAAGGAAAATCACCATGTAGGAAAATGAACTTAGGGTAACCCTGGAATGTGGTTGTATGACATGTGTATCAAATGGAAGGTATTAAAGAGTATTCTAAGAGAGAGTAGGCCATAGTGGTGGACCAGGGCTTACTCTAGAATTTGTTTGTACGATATGTGTATCAAATGAAAGGTGGTAATGAGTATTTTAAAAGGGAATGGGCTTAAGTTCTATAGGTGAACACCTTTTCGAGAAATCGCCATAAAGGTGGACCAGGGGTGAATATGTTTGTACGATATGGGTATCAAATGAAAGCTGTTAATAAGTATTTTGAAAGGGAGTGATCCTTAGTTCCATAGGTGGACGCCTCTTCGAGACATCGCCATAAAGGTGGACCAAGGGTGACTCTAGAATGTTTGTACGATATGGGTATCAAACGAAAGGTGTTACTGAGCATTTTAAGAGGGAGTGGGCATGAGGTCTATAGGTGGACGCCTTTTTGAGATATCGTCATTAGGGTGGGCCAGGGGTGACTCTAGAATGTTTGTACGATATGGGTATCAAACGAAAAGTGTTACTAAGCATTTTAAGAGGGAGTGGGCAATAGGTCTATAGGTGGACGCCTTTTCGAAATATCGCCATTAGGGTGGGCCAGGGGTGACTCTAGAATGTGTTTGTATGATATGGGTATCAAATGAAAGATGGTAATGAGTATTTTAAAAGGGAGTAATCCTTAGTTCTATAGGTGGACGCCTTTTCGAGATATCGCCATAAAGGTGGACCAAGGGTGACTCTAGAATGTTTGTACGATATGGGTATCAAACGAAAGGTGTTACTGAGCATTTTAAGAGGGAGTGGGCGTGAGGTCTATAGGTGGACGCCTTTTCGAGATATCTTCATTAGGGTGGGCCAGGGGTGACTCTAGAATGTGTTTGTACGATAAGGGTATCAAACGAAAGGTGTTACTGAGCATTTTAAGAGGGAGTGGGCACTAGGTCTATAGGTGGACGCCTTTTCGAGATATCGCCATTAGGGTGGGCCAGGGGTGTCTCTAGAATTTGCTTGTACGAAATGGGAATCAAATGAAAGGTGTTACTGAGCATTTTAAGAGGGAGTGGGCATTAGGTCTATAGGTGGACGCCTTTTCGATATATCGCCATTAAGGTGGACCAGGGGTGACTCTAGAATGTGTTTGTACGATATGGGTATCAAATGAAAGGTGGTAATCAGTATTTTAAAAGGGAATGGGCTTAAGTTCTATAGGTGAACACCTTTTCGAGAAATCGCCATAAAGGTGGACCAGGGGTGAATATGTTTGTACGATATGGGTATCAAATGAAAGCTGTTAATAAGTATTTTGAAAAGGAGTGATCCTTAGTTCCATAGGTGGACGCCGTTTCGAGATATCGCCATAAAGGTGGACCAGGGGTGTCTCTAGAATGTGTTTGTACGAAATGGGGATCAAATGAAAGGTGTTACTGAGCATTTTAAGAGGGAGTGGGCATTAGGTCTATAGGTGGACGCCTTTTCGAGATATCGCCATTAGGGTGGGCCATGGGTGACTCTAGAATGTTTGTACGATATGGGTATCAAACGAAAAGTGTTACTGAGCATTTTAAGAGGGAGTGGGCAATAGGTCTATAGGTGGACGCCTTTTCGAGATATCGTCATTAGGGTGGGCCAGGGGTGACTCTAGAATGTTTGTACGATATGGGTATCAAACGAAAGGTGTTACTGAGCATTTTAAGAGGGAGTGGACATTAGGGGTATAGGTGGACGCCTTTTCGAGATATCGCCATTAGGGTGGGCCAGAGGTGACTCTAGAATGGTTGTACGATATGGGTATCAAACGAAAGGTGTTACTGAGCATTTTAATAGGGAGTGGGCATTAGGTCTATAGGTGGACGCCTTTTCGAGATATCGCCATTAGGGTGGGCCAGGGGTGACTCTAGAATGTGTTTGTACGATATGGATATCAAATTAAAGGTATTAATGAGGGTTTTAAAAGCGAGTGGCCCTTAGATGTATATGTGAAGGCGTTCTCACGATATCGACCAAAATGTGGACCAGGGTGATCCAGAACATGATCTGTCGGGTACTGCTAATTTATTTATATATGCAATACCACTAACAGTATTCCTGCCAAGATTCCAAGGGCTGTTGATTTCGCCTTGTAGAACTTTTTCATTTTCTTCTACTTAATATGGTAGGTGTCACACCCATTTTACAAAGTTTTTTCCAAAGTTATATTTTGCGTCAATAAACCAATCCAGTTACCATGTTTCATCCCTTTTTTCGTATTTGATATAGAATTATGGCATTTTTTTCATTTTTCGTAATTTTCGATATCGATAAAGTGGGCGTGGTTATGGTCGGATTTCGGCCATTTTTTTGTACCGAGATAAAGTGAGTTAAGATAAGTAGGTGGGCTAAGTTTAGTAAAGATATATCGGTTTTTGCTCAAGTTATTGTGTTAACGGCCGAGCGGATGGACAGACGGTGTACTGTGTATAAAAACTGGGCGTGGCTTCCACCGATTTCGCCCATTTTCACAGAAAACAGTTACCGTCATAGAATCTATGCCACTGCCAAATTTGAGAAGGATTGGTAAATTTTTGTTCGACTTATGGCATTAAAATTATTCTAGACATACTAAATGAAAATGGGCGGAGCCACGCCCATTTTGAAATTTTATTTTATTTTTGTATTTTGTTGCATCATATCATTACAGGAGTTGAATTTTGACTTAATGTGCTTATATACAGTAAAGGTATTAAATTTTTTGTTAAAATTTGAATTAAAAAAATTTTTTTTTAAAAAGTGGGCGTGTTCTTCATCCAATTTTGCTAGTTTTTATTTAGCACATATATAGTAATAGTAGTAGCTTTTCTGCCAAATTTCATCATGATATCTTCAACGACTGCCAAATTACAGCTTGCAAAACTTTTAAATAACCTTCTTGTAAAAGTGGGCGGTGCCACGCCCGTTGTCCAAAATCTTACTAATTTTCTATTCTGCGTCATAACGTCAACCCATCTACCAAGTTTCATCGCTTTAGCCGCCTTTGGCAATGAATTATCGTATTTTTTTTCGATATCGAAAAAGTGGGCGTGGTTATAGTCCGATATCGTTCATTTTAAATAGCGATCTGAGATGAGTGCTCAGGAACCTACATACCAAATTTCATCAAGATACCTCAAAATTTACTCAAGTTATCGTGTTAACGGACGGACGGACGGACGGACGGACGGACATGGCTCAATCAAATTTTTTTTCGATCCTGATTATTTTGATATATGGAAGTCTATATCTATCTCGATTCCTTTATATATGTACAACCAACCGTTATCCAATCAAACTTAATATACTCTGTGAGCTCTGCTCAACTGAGTATAAAAACGTCTGCGCATAACCGCGATTTTTTGACTAGTGATCAATTTTGTAAGAGACTGATTCCCTTATTGGCGAAAGGTGGCAGCCTTATGAAAAAAGCCTCAGTGGCAACACCTAGGTGAAAAGTCTCAGAATGTAATACTATGTGGATGTACCAAATTTGATTCAAATGGGTTAAGCCGTTTCCGAGATGGTAGTGGATATATAGATAAATATAACAAGTAAGGAAGGCTAAGTTCGGGTGTAACTGAACATTACATACTCAGTTGAGAGCTATGGAGACAAAATAAGGAAAATCACCATGTAGGAAAATGAACCTAGGGTAACCCTGGAATGTGGTTGTATGACATGTGTATCAAATGGAAGGTATTAAAGAGTATTTTAAGAGAGAGTAGGCCATAGTTCTATGGATGAACGCCATTTAGGGATATCGCCATAAAGGTGGACCAGGGCTGACTCTAGAATTTGTTTGTACGATATGGGTATCAAATGAAAGGTGGTAATGAGTATTTTAAGAGGGAGTGGGCCTTAGGTCTATCGGTGGACGCCTTTTCGAGATATCGCCATTAAGGTGGACCAGGGGTGACTCTAGAATGTGTTTGTACGATATGGGTATCAAATGAACGGTGGTAATGAGTATTTTAAAAGGGAATGGGCTTAAGTTCTATAGGTGAACACCTTTTCGAGAAGTCGCCATAAAGGTGGACCAGGGGTGAATATGTTTGTACGATATGGGTATCAAATGAAAGCTGTTAATAAGTATTTTGAAAAGGAGTGATCCTTAGTTCCATGGGTGGACGCCTTTTCGAGATATCGCCATAAAGGTGGACCAAGGGTGACTCTAGAATGTTTGTACGATATGGGTATCAAACGAAAGGTGTTACTGAGCATTTTAAGAGGGAGTGGGCATGAGATCTATAGGTGGACGCCTTTTCGAGATACCGCCAATAGGGTGGGCCAGGGGTGACTCTAGAATGTTTGTACGATATGGGTATCAAACGAAATGTGTTACTGAGCATTTTAAGAGGGAGTGGACATTAGGGGTATAGGTGGACGCCTTTTCGAGATATCGCCATTAGGGTGGGCCAGAGGTGACTCTAGAATGGTTGTACGATATGGGTATCAAACGAAAGGTGTTACTGAGCATTTTAATAGGGAGTGGGCATTAGGTCTATAGGTGGACGCCTTTTCGAGATATCGCCATTAGGGTGGGCCAGGGGTGACTCTAGAATGTGTTTGTACGATATGGATATCAAATTAAAGGTATTAATGAGGGTTTTAAAAGCGAGTGGCCCTTAGATGTATATGTGAAGGCGTTCTCACGATATCGACCAAAATGTGGACCAGGGTGATCCAGAACATGATCTGTCGGGTACTGCTAATTTATTTATATATGCAATACCACTAACAGTATTCCTGCCAAGATTCCAAGGGCTGTTGATTTCGCCTTGTAGAACTTTTTCATTTTCTTCTATTTAATATGGTAGGTGTCACACCCATTTTACAAAGTTTTTTCCAAAGTTATATTTTGCGTCAATAAACCAATCCAGTTACCATGTGTTCGGCCTGGGTGCGTCTGAAACCGGCAGTGGGTAGGCGCACACGGGTCGATCTCGAAATGGATGGGTCACTCAAAGAAATAAATAAGAACACAAAGAGGATTCCCTCGTTAGAAAATAATATTTAATTAGAGTGTAAGGAAATATAAAGAGGATACAATATTACCTTTGAGTGTAAAACTGATGACGGTGATACTCGGCGATGTGTGCTGGTTGGCGGTCGATCGAAAAAAGAGACCGGTTATCCCGTTGAGGACAACCGCTAAGCCGCGAAAAAGTCCTCTGGTGTTAAGGAGGGGAAAGGCCACACATACAACCACCCCCACATATACGTGCATGGGTGCTGACAACCTGCACACACACACGTGCATGTGTATGAAACGCATGCATGTGCATGCATGCACACAAATGTAGGCGTGAGTGTGGGTGGCTGGAAATATTATTAAAACATTAGGGAGGGGCGCCGTCAATCAGGTAAAAGTTAGGCATTGGGCCTAAACATGCCGCCCCCCTTGCGGTACGCAACGTCACAGTCCGCCAAGGATCACCGACCGTGAAGAAGAGAAGAAAAAATAAAAACTTATAGCTAATTATATCTAACTTAACATAAACGCTGTTTAGTCCGCCGGCTTGGCGGCACGCAAGATGGTTTGCGCAATGGGTGAGCTTGGTTGCTGATGCCTCTGTCATTCGGCACTTTTCCCGTTATGATTCAAGGCCTAAGCCAGGCTTGCCTAGAGCTAGGGATAGCGAAAAGAAGTAAGAAGATATACGTGTTCATATTTCTTGCCGTTAATTACAAATTCATTGGAAATTCTATGCTTGTGAATTTTGTAAGAAGAAAATTTAATAAAAAATAGCTTATTATAATGATACAAGATTTTAAACGCATACCTCCATTGTGAATTCATACAAGTGGCGAAGGTTTGATAGAAATGTTCACAATAGTAAACAGCTTCGAGCACCTGTTCAATCGTTGTCCGATTACCTAAATCATTAGCTCACCAGTGGTATATTGCTTTATTTACATATTTTAAAATGCCTGCGTAGCTGGTGGCTTGAATTTAATCTATAAACTTGATTTTAGAAATGAATATTAATATGTAGTCTGATTTTCGGTAGACAAATTTAAAAGAAAGCTGATTTGAAACAAATGTACAATTCATGGCACTTCAATTTAATAACGGCGAGCAAAAGAAAACAAACCTTTATTCCCTTATCTGGCCATTCGCGACTGCCGTTCTCCCTGTCAGCTATTATTTGACACGTAGGTATGGCAATGGAGGAATCGAACGATTTTTCGCTGGTACGAATTCACAATGCAAGTCTGTTGCAACTGTGTACACCAAAATTCAATAAAAATAACAAAGTATAAAAAATTCATTTGTTTCGGTCGTTACCGAATATTTTGATGTTAGGCCTTGGTTGTGCCCGAGAGTACCCAACCGAAGATGGTACTCTGAGCCAGCAAAGGGCCAAACGTGGTGGGCAGAATCCCTGGTAATATTATTTCCGCATATACATCTGTTCCTAGGATGAGGCGGATCGGCGCGGATGCATGGAACTGCGGATCCGCCAGACGGAGATGTGCGTACGCGGCTGCGATGGCACTGTCGATGCTGGTTGTGGGTGTCATGCGCCGAAAGTTTGATACGACCGCAGCATGGGTCGCAATTCTTTTGTTTTGTCCGTGTCTTCCTCGGATACGCAGCAGACATCCTGCTTGCCCGCCAATGTTGCTGGTAGGAAGTTGGAGCTCCTGGGCGAGCTCATCCGCAATCATTGTGGTGGGGGAGCATCCATCGATTAAGGCGCGGACGAGGTGTAGCCGCCCCCCTGCTTCTATTTTCACGACCGCGGTGGGGGTGATCGCTACCGTCGGTATCATGGTGGCGGTGGCAGCTGAATGCGGGGCTAGGAGCCCTGCCCGGAAGGCGGACACTGTGGTGAGTTGTAACGATCCAGATCCGTTGCGGCGGTCCTGCGGCTGATGATGAGTGTGAAGTCGTTGTTGCAGGCGAAGAGGCCTTGTCTCCGCTCTGCGGTCGCGCGAAGATCGTCTCCGTTGGAGGTTCCTGGGTTGCCGGCGAAGAGACTGGGTCTCCGCTCGGCCGTTATATGTTTGGCGCTGTGCTGTCGCTGTCCCTTGTTGGAGCCGCTTCATCTCATGCTGCAATCGAGGTCGAAATGACTTGGCTGTTGGTGGTATGGTCGGGCGAAGAGACCGCGTCTCCGCTCCGGTCCGACTGGCATCGTGGTTTCGGGGTGGACGAAGAGGTCCAGTCTCCGTTCCAACGTCCGACGCATATAAAGAGATCGAGTCGTCTATCCGCTCTCGGGGTGAATCTAGCTCCTCTTCCACTTGGACGCTCCATGGCTTGGAGCGGGCTTCTCGGAGTAGCTGCTCCTCCTCGTCGATCGAGGCGATGTGTAGCATCGTGTGGTGCTTCTCGCCGCACCGTTTGCATCGCCCTTGGCTTGGGCACGCGTTAGAGCGGTGATCAGGGGCCAGACAATTTCCGCAGTAGCTTCCGCGTATCGCCACATAGAGGCGCTCTTCTGGCTTTTTTGCCCGAAAGATGGGGCATAAGCGGATAGGGTGTCGCCCAAGACACACTCGGCATTCAGATGAATAACGCACTGCGTGCGCGGCGGCATTCCGTTTCAAGGCGGCAAAACGACCCATTTTCTGAAAGGAATGCAATGGGTTTGAGTAGGTCGGGTCCTTGTCGGAGTGCAGGGGCGAGTGGTCCCTAATTGTATTGTTGAGATTTGGGAAATTTTAGTAGCGCGCGCATAAGGGGAAACATCTGTCGCTGCATAAAAAAAAATATTCATATGTGGCGCGCATTATGTGCATGGCCTCCTTCCCCGCACGTTATGTGCCTGGGTCTTTAGTGCCTTATTTTGTTTATTTTGTGTCACCCGGTAGCGTTTTAGTTAGCCACGGGCACACTAATGCTGCAGAAAAATTAGCATTTACGATTTTCGGTTCGCACATTCTGGTACCGAACCGGGTAGAAAGTGTATAGCGTGGGTTCTTTTGATTCGCTGTTATTTGTGTTGTTGGTGCTAAAACTCAACAACTTCCCTGCCCGCCCCACAAAAAAATGTTTGGACAGCAAATTGTATGCGATGTAAAGAAAAAATAAAAAAATCTTCGTTTTGGACGAAGAGAAAAATTTGTAGAATGAATCATTTTTTTTTTTTGTATTGACCTTCACTTATTTCTTCAACTTTTCCCCAAGTACGCTTGTAGTCATGTTTTATTGATGGCCTTTATCAAAAGGCGTGGTTCCCGAAGGGTATTTGGCTCCGTTACCGGTTTCTCAGACTCGGGTTTGTGGGTACCCGTTTGCATCTTTTTATGCATCCCTAATATAATGCACATTTAAACTCGGCATGTATATGTACATACGTTGGTATAAGTATATGGACCGTCAGTGCACGGACTTTACCGCATTGGTAGGTTTACTAGCTTTTCTGGCCCATTTTCATTTTCTACTACTACTACCATCGAGGCCCAAAATCTACCAATATTTCAGTATTTTCGCACTGTAAACGTATACTGTGATAATTTTAAAGAGTTGAATTGCCGAGCCCACCCGACTAACATTAGGAGGCGATACTGACCAAATCAGTCAATTTTGAAAATTTTCTGAAGAACTTAAACCAGAAAAAAAGTTTTTGAGTAGAGAAATATAGTAACTGAGTACGCGAATATTTTCTGCGCTATTTTTTCCGTTTTTTTTTTTTAATTTGTACGAAAATAAAGGGTTCTACGTAAACGATTTCCTTTCGAGATCGGTTATTTTGTGGCAGTACTTTTGGTACCTTGGAATATTGTTGTTGTGATTAGACGTTTTGGTACATGTTTGTCGGTATTTCACACGCACGATACAGGAAAAAAGTGAGTGTCGTATAGGCATAAGCAATGTACATATATCTATACAAATGTACATGTAATTTTGTCTTGTTTACGAGTTTTAAAGTGTCATCTTCTGAAATGCGCGTTATTTGTTTTACAATAACTTATTAAGTGTTTGGGACAAATAAGAACTATAGCGGTTGTTTTCTTGGTAAAAAAATCTACCAACTACTACTATTTTAATTTTTTTGTCTACCAACATTTTCCTCTTAAAAAGTCCGCGTACTGGTAGATATTTGCTGGCAACAAAGACAAAAAAAAATTGCGAACATTCATACACGCCCGTGTATAGAATGTAAATTTCTCAGAATTGAAACAAACGGGACTAATCGAAAGATTTTTTCCGTTGTTTCATTCTTTTTACTACGGCGCGTGGCCGTAGTACAATCATTCGCAATTTTCTTTAGCGGTCAAAAACCAATTTATGACTCGTTGTGCGTAAATTAAACCTGGTTATAAGGTCTGGAAAAAACGTGGAATAATAGCTCTCTTATAGTATTTTATATCGTCGATACTGATTCAAGTACTCAACGCTGAAAAACTTCCTTTCATTGCGGCATCAATAACATAAGACAGTGAAAAATGTCTGTGATTGGAATCGATTTCGGCAATGAGTCTTACTAGGTAGCTGCAGCAAAAACTGGAGGAAACCAAACACTAGCAAATGACTATATTTTGCGTGCAACACCAACATGTCTTTTTTTTTGCAAGGGCACTCTTCCGAAGTGTTCCAACAATGTGTCGGCGCGTGAGCAGATGAGTGTGGGGAGACTTTTCCATCAAAGTGCACAGCTATTAGCTGTGAAAGTTCGACACCCTGCGCCAGACTTCAAGGGCTTGGCGGTTGTTGGCAATGACTTTCAAGAAATCAAACTCGCCGACTTTCGCGGAAAATATTTAGCACTATTCTTCTATCCTCTCGACTTGTAAGTGCGCTGTTTCAACACTTGATTTCATTTATTATCACGATGTAAATAAATAAGCAATGGGTGAAATCTCTGATAGGTGTATGTATGTAACCCAGCTGCTTATCGGCCTTTAGAAAATTGGTATAAAAATCGACTATGTAGCGTAATAATGGGCGCATATTTTTATATCAATATCTAATTAAGTTATTGTAAAAAAAAATCAGGCCCAATATGTAAATATAAAATGTGATAAAGTGGTTTCAAACGTTTACTGGGACGCAAATTCAATGATCCACACGTACAACGTGAACTTGTTAGCATTCCAACGAAGGTAGAGCAACGCCCAGATGGTGGCATAGGCTTCAAAGTAGACTACTTGGATCAGGAGCAACATTTTTCCCCTGAACAGGTGACTGCTATGCTATTCACCAAACTTAAGGAAACATCGACTTCTGCTCTGCAAGCCCAGGTGAAGGACTGTGTAATCGCGTGTCCAGCATATTTTACAAACTCTGAACGTAACTCATTGTTGGACGCTGCTCAAAACTGCTGGACTGAATGTTTTGCGCCTTATGAACGAACCTACGGCAACGGCACTATCATATGGTTTCTACAAGCAGGACTTACCAGATGAGAATAAAGCCGCGTAACGTAGTTTTCGTTGATTGTGGCCATTCGTCTTTACAAGTCAGCGTGTGTTCTTTTACCAAGGGTAAATTGAAGATGATTGCAAGTGCTTGGGATCAGATTGGAGGTCGCGGCTTTGACAGTGTTTTAGGGGAATATTGCTCTAAAGAATTCTATGACCGCTACAAGCTGAACGCTAAAACTAATCCTCGTGCTTATTTGCGTTTGCTGACGGAAATAGAAAAGCTGAAAAAACAGATGTCAGCAAATAGTACTAAACTGCCAATAAATATAGAATGTTTTATGGATGACGTTGATGTTTCTTCATCACTGCAACGCACACAAATGGAAGAGTTGTGTGCGCACTTGTCTAAACGAGTAGAGATGACATTCATAAAGTTGTTGCAGGATTCCAAACTGTCGCTGGATGACATACACTCCGTAGAAGTTGTTGGTGGAACTACCCGTATTCCGGCGATAAAACAGCTTATTGAGCAGGTGTTCGGTAAACCGGCTAGTACCATTTGAATCAAGATGAATCAGTATCACGTGGTGCAGCACTGCAATGTGCAATAATATCACCGGCAGTACGTGTTCGCGAGTTTGGGGTAACCGATATTCAAAATTATGCCGTCAAAGTAACTTGGGATGGTGAGGGGTCTCAAAGTGGGGGTGAAATTGAAGTATTCCCTGCGACGACGCAATGACAGTGTGCAGGCCTTTGCTGCTGATGGACGTGTCTTACACAGATTTGGGGGGAAGGGAACTGCTGATGGTGAACTCCCGATTTGGTGGCGCTGCGTGCTAAGTATAGAGTACGTTGGTTTTTGGGGTGAAAGCATATCTGTTGGTGGCACACCGGGAAAAACGGGCTACGGTTGATCTCATTATGGTGAGCATGGAATATTCTTTAGCTACTATTGCTTAACCTATATAAAACCCTTTGACTTTAGTGTTGTTCCTGACTGCTAGACTATCATGCACCCAATGCTTTCGTTGTCCAATGTGGCGCTGCTGTGATCGTAGGGCATTCACTCCATGGAGCAAGTCGCACTCCGGTGGCTTTGGCGGTTGCATTGGATTTGGGATACGTATTTGGTAAGTGGTTTTACATTTCATATTCAGCCCAATTCTGAACAAAAAACCGTGCGACCTTTTCTTTCGCCCATTCCTCGTATTCTAAATAAAAATTCCTCGTGAGTTTTTTTTCCACTTCTCTCTTTCCTCCTATTCTGAACAATGTTCGAAAAGGCGGAGACCGGTTATGGGAGAAAAGTAGGTATTATGAATGTGAGGGAGATTTCGTTGCCATTTCATAGTTTGTTTTTCTTCTCACTTGTTAAATTAAAGGGAATGCATCCAAATAGTTAAAGGAAATCGGTTCTTTTAAGAAAGAACACTTATTTGTACAAATTTGTGCTAAAATATGTATGTACATTCTACCACAATATTCTCTATTTTAAGTAGAAAAGTATATCATAAGCATCGTAAGAGCTCTTGGTGTATTTGATGCAACCATCCAGAAATTCCGCAGGGATTTTTAAGAAGGCTTAAATAGATTTCGGCATATGGCGAAAGGCGAACTCAACTCGACTTGGCCCTGGAAAATTGTTTTGCTGGACGAAAGCATGCAACCCCCTGCTGCCTCCTTCTTATGCTCCTCTGTTGATGTTGCTTTGGCACAAATTCATTACTCATTTCAGTGAATAACACATGAAATGCAATACTGTGCATTGTTTATACTTTATTTCTTAGTTTCAACCAAATTCGCAAAAATAATTAAACTTTTCAATTTTTTTTTTTTTTTTTTTTTTTTTTTTTTAAAGAAATAAGAAATGCGCAACGAAATTTCAATTCACAAACCAGCTGACGTTGAAAATTCGAAATTCCTATTCCCCAATTATTCTTCTCCCTAGGAGAAAAGAATTGGAGGAATTTTTCCGCGAGAATATTTAGAATTTGTCTGATTCTATCTCTTCTTTCGCATATTTAACAGCTTAAACATGCTCGGGTGTTTTTTAAACACCTACTTTTATGGATTTATGGGTTCTACTATTTTTCTGTGCGTTGTTATTGTTCAAGGCGGTTGCGCAATTTACACCATTGTGACGTTGCTCAATTATGTTGTGTGGCGATGATATGTAAAGATTATCTTTGTGTTCACGACGCATTTTAAGCGTGACCAGGCGGCGTAAGCCAACAGATTTAAGTGGGCAGCGAACATATGTATGTATGGATGGACTTAATTAGAATTTCTAACCATATAAGGAATTTAACTCTGCTAATATCTGGGGCAGATGATTTTTCTCATCAGTGGTAGGCTTGCGATGTGTCTCGTTGCGCGGCAACGAGTGCAGCTGTGTTCTGTGGCAGATCGGTTCGCCCTTCTGCGGTAGGCTTTTCTGTTGTCCTCGCTCGGGGTGAGCGAGTGAATTGGGGTTTGATTTTGAAAATTAACAATAAGTGTTTGGTGACAGATGGAGATCTGCATTAGGGTGGTTGATTGGCCTTGTTTCGGTGAACGAGCGCTGGGTTTTGAAATTTTAAAAATTTAAAAGGATTATGGGCCGAGTGCCCTTGTTTTCTGTGGCAGACCGAGGGTCTGCGTAAAGGCTTCTCTGGTATACTCGTTATGGAATAACGAGTAAGTGGGATGGTTTTTTTTTTTAAATGAAAAAATAGAATTTTTTTTTTTTTTTTGAACGGAGGGATGTGGAGGAACGGGGGGGATTGTTAAGCGAAGCTTTTGGTCCTCGCACAATCTATCTCCGTGGGAAGAAGGATCAGTTTGACCAAAGGTCGTCTGACTTGACCCTTCTCGGTTATGAGGTCGACTACACGTACTCGGTTATCTTCGCCGGGGTGTACGTTGACGACTCTGCCTAACCTCCATTCGTTGGGAGATAAGTTGTCCTCTTTGATGACAACTAGATCATCCACTTTAAGATTTTGCTTTGACTGTTTCCACTTCACTCGTTTTTGAAGTTCGGAAAGGTATTCAGTTTTCCAACGAAGGCAGAAGGTTTGATGGAGGGCCTTGAGCTTCTGCCATCTGTTTACTATGGAGGCCGGGCTTTCGTTCACAATCGGTTCTGGCGGCGCCAGAAGATGGCTGCCCGTTAGGAAATGTCCTGGGGTTAGTGGTTCCAGGTCCGTTGGGTCATTCGACCCCGGACTGAGAGGGCGCGAGTTGAGGCACGCCTCAATCCGGCACAAAAGTGTTTGGAACTCCTCCATAGTATATTTGTGG
Source organism: Eurosta solidaginis (assembly GCF_040869045.1). NCBI lineage: Eukaryota > Metazoa > Arthropoda > Insecta > Diptera > Tephritidae > Eurosta > Eurosta solidaginis. Next base: position 14,599,849 of record NC_090319.1, read on the forward strand.
GGAGAAGCGATCTTTTTGAAGTGGCTTTTGAAGCTCTTCACTCCCGCTTCCCACAAGCCGCCCATATGTGGAGCGCCAGCGGGAATAAAATGCCAAGTTAATGCTTGATGGCTATACTTGGAGACTGTTTTGTCTCGGCTTTCTGCCAGGAAGGCTTTGAATTCCGATCGTAGAGATCTGGAAGCTCCGACAAAGTTCGTACCATTGTCGGAGTAGATGTTCTTCGGACATCCTCTTCTCGCGATAAAACGCGAAAAGGCCGCGAGGAAGCCTGGGGTACTAAGGTCACTAGTGGCTTCTAAATGGATGGCCTTAGTGGAAAAGCAGACAAAAAGGCATACGTAGCCTTTTGACAGTCGACATCCCCTAGCGCGGTAGCTTTTGATGTCGAAAGGCCCTGCAAAGTCTACCCCGGTATTGGTGAACGCGCGGGTAAAAGTAGTCCGTTCGCAGGGAAGGGTCCCCATAAGTTGGGACTGTACCTGCTTTCGGTGAATAATGCAGGTTTTGCACTTGTGGATGATGGCTCTGATCATTGTCTTGACATTCGGTATCCAGTATTGGGTTCGGATAAGACGGAGCATGAGCTGGTTCTCGCCATGAAGGGAGTCATGATGAGCCATCATAACTGTAAGGCGAGACAGCCTACAATTGTACGGCAAGATGATCGGATGACGCTCATTGTATGACATGTCCTTTGAAGCCCCTAGCCGCCCCCCTGTTCTAATAATATCATCTTTGTCGATATATGGGTTGAGTGACAGTATTTCACTCTTTCGATCGATAGGTTCCCTATTTTTCAATTTTAAATATTCTGTCCCGTAAAATTGTTTCTGGCAGACTCGTATTAATGCTTGAGTCGTTGCCTTAATCTCATCGGCTGAGATTATGCACGACCTTTCGTGGAACATTGCTTTAGTTTTTGGGTGAGTTCGTTTATAAAATCTCCTAACATAGGAAAGAACCTTTAAAGCCCTGGGTAAATTTGAAAAACGGTCGAGAATATCTACATGATCTACCCTTGTCGTGGCATATGTTTGTGCCCTCTTCTCCTCAACGGACGTTTTGTATTCGGTCTCTTGTGCTGGCCAGTGGGAATTGTCTTCTTGCAGCCAAGAAGGTCCCTGCCACCACAACGAATTGTTGGTCAACTCTGATGCAAGTAGTCCTCTGCTTCCTAGATCCGCTGGATTAGATTCCGAGTCCACGTGAAGCCAGTCCTTGCTACCGACCATATCGATGATCTTAGTGATTCGGTGTGCGACGAAGGTTGACCAGGAACAGGGCGGCTTTCTTATCCATGCGAGTACGATGGTTGAATCCGTCCAGAGGTGAACTTTTACGGGTCCCAAATGAATATTTCGGAATATTGATTCCATCATTTCTGCGAGAAGCACGGCGCCGCAGAGTTCTAAACGTGGTAGCGAGATGGTTTTCACGGGAGCTACTCTGGTTTTTGCTAAGAGTAAGTGAATGAAAAACTGATCGTCTCTTTTTACGCGCATGTATACCGCTGCCGCATATGCTTTCTCGGAAGCGTCACAGAAGCCGTGGATTTCTATGTCGTCTTCCGGTGAAAAATTTACCCACCGCGGTATCCTAATGTTATCTATTTCGCTATAGTGTTGGGTGAAATTTTCCCACCGTTCTAAGGTAGTTGGGGAGACAGGTTCATCCCACCCGGTGCCCTCTAACCAGATGTTCTGCATTAGTATTTTTGCTACTATGACCATTGGTGCAAGCCAGCCTAAAGGGTCGAAAAGTTTGGCTATAGCGGATAGGATTGCGCGTTTGGTGATGATCTCGCCATTCCTTAAAACTCCTGCGGTGAAGTAAAACATGTCTGAATGCGCGTTCCATCGTATTCCGAGTGCCTTCACCGAGCTAGCCTCTTCGAACGCTAGGAAGTCCTCGCTGAGTAGATCCGTTTTGGGGATGTCCTGAAGGATTTCCTCACAATTTGATGTCCACTTGCGCAATGGAAAGCCAGCTGAGTGTAATGCATCGCGAATCTCGTTTCTTGCTTTGATAGTTGACGCTATTGTATGCCCTCCCGATAAAACGTCGTCGACATACATACTTTCGCGTAGTATACCCGATGCTATTGGGTGGGTATTTTCTACATCATCAGCCAATTGTAGAAGTGACCGTATCGCGAGGTAGGGGGCGCAGTTTACACCGAAGGTGACAGTCTTTAGTTCGTAAAGACTGATGGGTTCGTTGGGGGATGTTCGATGGACAATCCGTTGAAATTTGGTGTGATTTTCGTTCACCCAAATTTGCCTATACATCTTTTCGATGTCGCTATTAAAGACGAAGCGATACAGTCGCCAACGTAAAATTAAAATAGGCAAGTCTGCTTGGAGCACTGGACCTGGGTGGAGTATGTCGTTTAGACTAATTCCATTTGCCGTCGGACTTGACGCGTTGAAGACGACGCGCACCTTGGTAGTGGTACTTTCCGCCTTTACAACGGCGTGGTGGGGCAGGAAATAATTATCCGAATCGTCGGATGGTATATTATTCTTAATTTTTCTCATATGTCCAAGTGTTTCGTATTCTGACAACACCCGAACATACTCTTTTCCTAAATCTTGGTTTTTCAGTAATCGCCCCTCATTTCTGAAGAATTGTGAACATGCACGCTTTAGGGACGGTCCTAATTTAATATTCTCAGGGTAATCCTGCCTGAATGGTAGCGAAACTGTATATCTTCCACTTTCATCACGTTTTGTTGTGTCCTTAAATAATTGTTCACAATACCTTTCTTCTTCATTCAGCATTTTGTTTTTGGGAACATTTTCTACCTCCCAGAAAGCTTTTAATTGGTTGTCCAACGCAACCTCGTTGTAGAATGACATGATGCTCTTCGTTGGACTCGGTGCTTCGATGCGACCGGTTAGTATCCAACCGAACACTGTCTCTTGGGCCAAAAGTGTATTTAGTACATTCTTTTTCAGACCGCTCAGTATAATTTGGGGATATATGTCTCCTCCAAGTATGAGGTCTACGTCTTCGTTGATGTAGAACCTTTTATCTGCCAAAACCAAGTCTGGGAATGCCTGCATAGTCATGGCGTTGATATGGCAGGATGGAAGATTCCCAGTGAGTTTGGCTAGGACTAGAACGGGTGTAGTCAGGCTGAAGCAGGCATCCACTGGTGAACGTAATTCAATTTTGGATGCCTCTTTCACCTGAGCTGACACCGCATTTGTGATGCCTGAAACTTGGGCATGCATTTTTCTCGCTGGCAAATTGATTCTGCGTTTCAGTCTTTCAGTTATAAAGGAACATTCAGACCCTGAATCAATTAATGCCCGTGCGGAGAAGTCGGTACCATTATGGCGAATGTGTACGCGAGCAGTTCCTAATAGCACACCTGTGCTGGAATTCGTATGACAGGATGTCACATTTTTGTTCCCGTTTGAACCTGGTTTTTCTGATTCCTGTCTCGCTAATGCCTGTCTAGAAGTAGAGGGCCTATTATCGTAGGAGTGTTGGGGCGGGTTGTAGGTGGTGTTTTTCTGTAGGGTATCCGCATGCAGGAGCGTATGGTGACGAGAGTGGCACGTATTGCAGTTGTAGGAACTGGTGCATCTGGTCACTGTGTGTCCTGGGGATAGACAATTCAGACAACCACTCGTAGATTTTATGAATTTAATCCTTTCAGGAGGGGTTAACTCGCAAAAGCGTGAACAGTTGCGTAATCTGTGTTCAGGGGATTTACACATTTTACAAATTGATTTTATTGTTTGCTTGGATACTTTCGTTTGAAAAGCACCAAGTCTTTTCGTAGGGGTTTCTGACGATTGTCGCGACGCGTTTGGTTTTTGCACTTTCGAAGTGGCATGCCCTGTAAAACCAGACACTGTTTCAAGTGTCTGAAACCGATTAGACAGGAATTTATCCATATCCTCCCACTTGGATATGTCCATTTTATGGTCTATACTTTGCTCCCAAAGAGCCAGCGTGCTCTCTGGTAACTTGGTTGAGCATAGATAGGTCAGGATTGCATCCCAATTGGAAGTGTCAATTTTGTGGCATTTGAGGGACGAAATACAATTATTTATATCATTTTGCAGCTTTTTTATTGAACTGCCACACTCACTTTCTACCTTTTTTAAGTTAAATAAAATTTGTAGTTGTGTGTTAACTAAGATACGTTTGTTTTCGTATCTTTCACACAAGTTTTTCCAGGCCATCTCGAAACCTTCATTTGTGAGAGGGCATTTTTTAACGATATCTTTTGCTTCGCCCTGCGTTTTGTTGTTGAGATGGAATAACTTTTCCACCCCTTTCAAACTAGAATTGTTTATATATATTGCCGTGAAAAGGTCGCGAAAAGTTGGCCAAGACAGATAATCCCCTTTAAAAACTTCCGTATCGCAAGCAGGGAGGCGAATTTTATGCCCATGAGGTTCTTGCTCAGGGTTGACGTTCTTTTCATCCTTCTTATATTTTTCTGCCTCAGCAGATATAGACGCTGAACATCGCACGTAGATTGCGTATGCTGCCTTTTGCTTCTTTCTGATCGCCATAACGTCATCCGCTGACACCTCATCAGATCCCAATAGCGAATCAAACGCAGACTTTACCTTCTTCCACAAGAGCCGCAACTCTTCCTGCTGTATTGCAAGGGTGTGTTTGCTATGGTCGCTCTCCGGAATAAGGCTGTAATCTTTATCAAACTCTGCGATTGATTCTGCTAAACGGATGTAGGTTTCCATTGTTTTATTTACGTTTATTAACGAGAAAATTTCCGATTAGAAAAATAGAACTCTTCTGAGTTAATATGCCTGCCCAGCCCTAAATAAAAACTATTGAACTTCGAGTTTATTATTTACTTTGTTTATTGCAGACTTTTTGTCTTGGTAGCGACAACAAAAAGGGTTTATTTTATGGACTTTTTGTCACAGCAGCGACAACAAAAAAAGGGACCACTCGCCACCTCCACAAATAATGGGTGTATTTTTGAGAAAGTGAAAAAATGCGTGCAATATACGAAACTAAGCGCAAGAAAAAAGTGTAAAAAGTGTTTAAAAAGTGAAGTGAGCACCGGATTAATTAAATTAAATTGAACTTGATTTCGTGTTTGTGATGTGCAAATAAACAACAACAAAAACCTATTTAGTATGGTGCGGAAAGTGAGGTTAGGTTACCCTCTTCCTTGTGTTGTGTCTGGAAAACCTTACCACTGGTGGGGGGATAGACCAGATAATCACAAGGACTGAAATAAATTAACAAATCAAGTGGTGCCCACTAAGTAATTTCACTTTTTACACTTCTTCTCGATTTCAATATTTCGCGCACAACACAGGTGTTTTCTTTATTTTTCTTCAATAACACTTAAAAAAAAATGGCAAGAAATATAACACTTACTTCTCTTTGTGCTGTGGCTCCGGTATTTGTATAATATAATATAATCCCACTTTTCTCGCTGTTGTGTTTGGCAAATAAATCCTTTGATGAGTTTTTGTGGCAATTCGCAAGTTTTGTAGTAGGCAAAATCCTTCGGCAAAAGTTTTTGAGGTTGATAAATTGTGCTGTGTTGTGGACTGTATAACAAAGAGGCGCTTTTAGTTCCTGGTGAGGAGGACCAATGTTCGGCCTGGGTGCGTCTGGAACCGGCAGTGGGTAGGCGCACACGGGTCGATCTTGGAGTGGATGGTTCGCTCAAAAGAAATAAATAAAAACACAGGAGGAATTCCTCGTTATAAAATAATACTTTAATTTAGAGTGATGCAATATAAGATATACAGTGTTGATACAATATTACCTTGGCGCTTTAAGTGACGATGGTGATCCTTGAGATGTGTGCTGGTTGGCGGTCGATCGAAAAAGAGACCGGTTATCCCGTTGAGGACAACCGCTAAGCCGCGAAAAAGTCCTCTGGTGTTAAGGAGGGGAAAGGCCACACATACAACCACCCCCACATATACGTGCATGGGTGCTGACAACCTGCACACACACACGTGCATGTGTATGAAACGCATGCATGTGCATGCATGCACACAAATGTAGGCGTGAGTGTGGGTGGCTGGAAATATTATTAAAACATTAGGGAGGGGCGCCGTCAATCAGGTAAAAGTTAGGCATTGGGCCTAAACACCATGTTTCATCCCTTTTTTCGTATTTGATATAGAATTATGGCATTTTTTTCATTTTTCGTAATTTTCGATATCGATAAAGTGGGCGTGGTTATGGTCGGATTTCGGCCATTTTTTGTACCAAGATAAAGTGAGTTAAGATAAGTAGGTGGGCTAAGTTTAGTAAAGATATATCGGTTTTTGCTCAAGTTATTGTGTTAACGGCCGAGCGGATGGACAGACGGTGGACTGTGTATAAAAACTGGGCGTGGCTTCCACCGATTTCGCCCATTTTCACAGAGAACAGTTACCGTCACAGAATCTATGCTCCTACCATATTTGAGAAGGATTGGTAAATTTTTGTTCGACTTATGGCATTAAAAGTATTCTAGACATACTAAATGAAAATGGGCGGAGCCACGCCCATTTTGAAATTTTATTTTATTTTTGTATTTTGTTGCATCATATCATTACAGGAGTTGAATTTTGACTTAATTTGCTTATATACAGTAAAGGTATTAAATTTTTTGTTAAAATTTGAATTTAAAAAATTTTTTTTTAAAAAGTGGCCGTGTTCTTCATCCAATTTTGCTAATTTTTATTTAGCACATATATAGTAATAGTAGTAGCTTTTCTGCCAAATTTCATCATGATATCTTCAACGACTGCCAAATTACAGCTTGCAAAACTTTTAAATTACCTTCTTGTAAAAGTGGGCGGTGCCACGCCCGTTGTCCAAAATCTTACTAATTTTCTATTCTGCGTCATAACGTCAACCCATCTACCAAGTTTCATCGCTTTAACCGCCTTTGGCAATGAATTATCGCATTTTTTCGGTTTTTCGAAATTTTCGATATCGAAAAAGTGGGCGTGGTTATAGTCCGATATCGTTCATTTTAAATAGCGATCTGAGATGAGTGCCCAGGAATCTACATACCAAATTTCATCAAGATACCTCAAAATTTACTCAAGTCTTATCGTGTTAACGGGCGGACGGACGGACGGACGGACGGACGGACATGGCTGAATCAAATCTTTTTTCGATCCTGATTATTTTGATATATGGAAGTCTATATCTATCTCGATTCCTTTATATATGTACAACCAACCGTTATCCAATCAAACTTAATATACTCTGTGAGCTCTGCTCAACTGAGTATAAAAAAGAAGGTGAAGTGGCAACCCTAAGCGGAAACCCTTCCAAAAAATCACAATGGAAATTCGGAGTAAAATACTTTTCGTTTGATACCCATATTGACATACTTCATGTAATGTCAAAAAATGGCTACGGGTCCATCCGAAACCGGGGGCCCGATCCATAGTAATTCTGCGCGGAACACCAATAATTTACTGTCAAATATTTCCTTTCATAACAATGAAGTTAGACAATCACTTCTTGAACAGAAATAACTGCTGTTTTAATTTTGGCCAGCTAGATTGATCAAATACCCCAACGTGCGTCCATTCATCTGCCCGTAAACACGATAACTTGAGTAAATTTTGAGGCATCTTTTTGCAATTTGGTACGTAAGTTCCTGTGCACTCATCTCAGATCGCTATTTGAAATGAACGAAATCGGAACATAACCACCTCCACTTCTTCAATATCGAAAATTTCGAAAAACCGAAAAATTGCGATAATTCATTACCAAAGATGGATAAACTTATGAAACTTGGTAGGTGGGTTGACCTTATGACGCATATTAGAAAATTAGTAAAACTTTGGACAATGGGCATGGCACGGCCCACTTTTAAAGGAAGGTAATTTAAAAGGTTTGCAAGCTTTAATTTGGCAGCTGAGTGTGTTATGTTCGGTTACACCCGAACTTAGCCTTCCTTACTTGCTCAGTAGCGGTTTGTGCGATCTTTACTGAACTCTGGATAGACTGAGCGTTACCTCATCCTTCGACAAAACCCACCTCATAAAGTTATTTTTCCCTTTGTGGGACCCTACATTCCCTTGCAAACACATAAAAAAGTTAAAGTCTCATTAACCCTTTCAACAAGTCATTGATTATGTCATTCCACTTAAGTTCGAGCAGTGTTGTTACTCAAAAGTTATTTCACTGTTCTGGTTATGTGACGGTATACGATAGAACATATTAGAAGTTTGGAAACACACGATACTAATTAAGTGTACTTTTTGTTCTTTTCATAAAAATATTTACAAAGCTAATATAATAAGAAATTTCTATAGAAATGTCATTTTAAAAACGTGTATAAATAATTTGTATTTTTCATCATTAAGGGCATTGAAATTTTAATTAGGCACTTCTAGCCAAAAATTTACTCAAGGTTAAATGGGTTGAGTTAATATTCAATTACTTGAGGTTTGTTCTCCAATGAGACAGAGCTTTGACACACGCAAATTTAACAAGTAAGAGTGGGACTGTCTTCGGCTGGGCCGAAGACTTCATTCCTTTCATGAATGGAGCTGAACAATAATTGTATTCATAATATCCAAATAATCGGCTGTATAAGGTAAGAAATATGTAGTGAACAGATGTACATACCTAAGCGCTTTTTAAGATAAATATAAAATTAAAAAAAAAATAAAAGAATTTTAAGCACTTCCTTTATATAGCTGCACACAAATCAGCAAAAACTGTCTCCTTATATAACGAAATATTCTTGCTAAACTTTGATTTTTAAATTTTGACATAGAAATTGCAAATGTGTTTATAAGAAGTAAAAATATAAAAGTGGAGCGCACATTACTTGGATTGGAATGTTGGTAGGAAGGGAGATATTATTAGTCAATCAATTGCGCTCCACTTTTATATTTTTACTTCTCATAACTATTTGTGCAATCTCTATGTCAAAATTTAAAAATCAAAGTTTAGCAAGAATATTTCTTTATATAAGGAGACATTATTCGCTGATTCTTGCCCATTTATGCATTTATTAAATGAGGTGCTTAGCAATATTTTATTTTATTTTTATTTTCTCCTTTTCTTACATTTTCTCGGCGTCTTATCCTATCTGTGAAGCTTTACAGTTGTAGCTCAATGAGAACTTACATAAAAATTAAATCCCAAAATTCCCTCCGTCTCGTACGATTTTTGTAAATATCTCATCCCGTGCGCCCCCAAGCGAATCTTTTTGTATCGTGTCATCGGCTGTCATCGACCTCTGAATTAAGTTTGAAATTTCAAGTCTCTAGCTCATCGTGAAGTTACTTAAAAGCTGGTTTGAGAATTTTCAAATTCTTATCTAATTATTTCGATCCGTGCGCCACCTAACGGTTTTTTTTCCTTTTTTTGCGTTGTCACGGTGTTCTAAGCTACGTGTAAAGTTTCACGTTTGTAGCTCAATGAGAAATTACTTAAAAATCGATTGCAAGATTTGTTTGAAAAGCGGACAAACATTCAACCGGCCTAATATAAAGTAAGTAAAATAGGTTGGTCTTCGTGAGAGGATGTAAAGTTTCACGTTTTTTGTGGTCTGCATGTAAAAACTATGACCACGAATTACTTATTTCAATAATATATGATGTAAGCGTAAGAATTTTGTGAAATTTGAAGCTTCTAAATGTTAAAATGGGGCAGAAATTGCGAAAAGTTTCTTATTTGAACAATCGGTTGTATGAGATATATACTACATATATCACCGATCTCTATGACTTCTTCAGACAACAATATATGCTATATACGTAAGCATTTGGTGAAATTTGAAGGTTCAATCTGATAAATTGAGGAAATATGACAGAAATCGTCTTTTTATGCAAAATCGGTTTTATATCCCCTCAGATTTGCTATAGGTGTCCGATCCGGCCGGTTCCGACAAATGCCTAATAGGACACCTAAATATACCCGCTCACCAAATTTTATCAAGATATCTCAAAAATTGAGGGAATAGATTGCATAGGAACATACAGACGGATAGACGGACATGGCTAAATCAAATCAGCTCTTCATCCTGATAATTTCGGTACACTTAATGGTGGGTCTATCTATTCTCCGTTATGGACTTACAATTTTGAGATTCGTGACGAAGTTAATATACCATTTCATTTTTATGTAGAGCTTACGATTCCTCGAACCTGTTCGAGAAGAGATTGCTCACGGGTCTCGCGTTCTAGCGAGATTCTCCAATCTCGAATTACTCGTAAGGGAGCTTCTCGACATTCAATTTAATCGATTCATCGGCTGTTTTATATAGAGCTTATGATTTCTTCTGGAGCACAAGCGAAAATTTCCACAAAACCACAACTAAAAACAGCGAAATGTATAGAATATTGCCAATGCAGCGACTGAATTGAAAATCGAGAAGCTCGCGAGTGTTGCGAGCATTTCGAGATTCGAGAATTTCGCGAGAAGCCTTGTTCTCTATGTCTCATTAAAAAAATAAATTATTGTGAACAAAATTATATGTATAATAAATACGTTTTGAGTTAAATATCATTGGAAAGCAATATAATCAACAAAAAATTCACAAGTAAAAAAAACTAAGTGTATGGATACTGCCCATACAGCAATTAAGTTTATGTCGAGAAGCTCGGAAGATTTACGAGTACTTCGAGACACGAGAATCTCGCCAGAAGACGAGTTCTCGATTTATCGGTTCCCGAAAATCTCGCTTGTGTTCGAAAAGAAAGTGTAAGCCCTATTTTTATGAAAGGTTTAAAAATCTGGACGGGTTGCTGAAACTGGTGAAACTAATTAAGTGCACGCTTTTTTTTGTCATAAAAACACAAAGGAAATATAATAAGAAATTTCTATAGAAATGTCATTTTAAAAACGTGTATAAATAATTTAAATTTTTCATCATTAAGGACATTGAAATTTTAATTAGGCACATCTAACCAAAACTTTACTCAAGGTTAAATGGGTTGAGTCATGATTCAATTACTAAAGATTTGTTCTCCAATGATGATAGAGCAAATTTAAAAATCTGGATGGGTTGCTTTTAGGAAGTAAGGAAAACGGGGAATAAATCAATCCCCTTCAGCGAAACTTGTAGTAGAAATGTACCTTTTATTAGTAGTGATAATAGATTTGTAAATGCCAACAGGTTTTGGAGGAAATAATTTATTTGCTACTAAATATTTCGTGAATTGATATAGAGTTATGTTGGTTTGGTTATTCTTTCAGAATTTGGCTGCCGTACGTCAGAATTTTATTCAAATGTACATTATCTCAAAATTTGTTTCAAGAACTCCCTACCTGAGCATAAGTTCAATACATTTTCCCATTTTGACATAAGAGGGGGATAAGGCGTTCTTCAACCTAATTCTGATATAGAGCGTTTTTGTGACAAATCATGAAATGGAAAATTTTTGAAAAGTATTCTGAGATAGAGCGATTTCGAATTGGCAGCCGGCATGTAGTAAGAATCTACTCAGCAACCGCAATGAATTGGTAAAAAGAAAAAAAATTAAAGAAAATGGCTTATTGACTTAGAACTTTATATTTCGGCCTTGACTTTGGCAGAAGGGTTAAGCTTTTGAGCGGTCCTGCTACAGAGGGAGTATTTACTTTTTATTCTAAAATTTCGTAAAGCTCTTTTGCGTTAGGTATTTATGGAAGTGTTCCAGATAAACTGTAATTTAGAATATTCGGAACACAATCGTTCGATGCTACCTCATGAGGTCCAAATATATGAACATAACATTCCAAATATAAACCGATTCCAAAAATTCTTAAATGGAGATGAATATTCCGAACATACGGAATGAATATGTTAACATGCTCAATAAGTACATTTCGTTATGGCATCTCCATTATTTACAAATGACATTTTTACTTGGATCGATTTACTAGTCGAGTTTTTGACATTGAACTATGCATTTTGAATTGGTTTGGGTTTCGTATGTTCATAGGTTTACGAAAGTGCCCGATTCCTTGGTGTCCATACTTTTCATAAAATTACCAATGTTCAGCCACACTAATATATCATCTATATATAACAAGTAAGGAAGGTTAAGTTCGGGTGTAACCGAACATTACATACTCAGTTGAGAGCTATGGTGACAACATAAGGGAAAATAACCAGGTAGGAAAATGAACCTAGGATAACCCTGGAATGTATTTGTATGACATGTGTATCAAATGAAAGTCATCAAAGGGTATTTTATGAGGGAGTGGGCCATAGTTCTATAGGTGGACGCCATTTAGGGATATCGCCATAAAGGTGGATCAGGGTTGACTCTAGAATTTGTTTGCACGATATGGGTATCAAATAAAAGGCGTTAATGAGTACTTTAAAAGGGAGTAATCCTTAGTTCCATAGGTGGACGCCGTTTCGAGATATCGCCATAAAGATGGACCAGGGGTGGCCCTAGAATTTGTTAGTACAATAAGGTTATCAAAAGAAAGGTATTGATGAGGGTTTTAAAAGGGAGTGGTGGTAGTTGTATACGTGGTCCGCCTTTTCGAGATATCGGCATAAAGGTGGACCAGGCGTGACTTTAGAATGAGTTTGTACAATATGGGTATCAAACGAAAGGTGTTAATGAGTATTTTAAAAGGGAGTGGGCCTTAGTTCTATAGGTGGAAGCCGTTTCGAAATATCGCCATAAAGGTGGACCAGGGGTGACTCTAGAATGTGTTTCGACGATATGAGTATCAAATTAAAAGTATTAATGAGGGTTTTAAAAGCGAGTGGCCCTTGTGGGTAATGAAGGCGTTTTCCAGATATCGACCAAAATGTGGACCAGGGTGACCCAGAAAATCATCTGTTGGATACCGCTAATTTATTTATATATGTAATACCTGGCAAGATATCAAGGGTTTTTTATCTCGCCCTGTAGAACTTTTTCATTTTCTTCAACTTAATATGGTAGGTGTCACAACCATTTTACAAAGTTTCTTCTAAAGTTATATTTCGCGTCAATAAACCAATCCAATTACCATGTTTCATCCCTTTTTTCGTATTTGGTATAGAATTATGGCATTTTTTTCATTTTTCGTAATTTTCGATAACGAAAAAGTGGGCGTGGTCATAGTCGGATTTCGGCCTTTTTTTATACCAAGATAAAGTGGCTTCAGGTAAGTACGTGAACTAAGTTCAGTAAAGATATGTCGGCTTTTGCTGCAGTTATCGCCTTAACGGCCGAGCGGAAGGACAGACGGTCGACTGTGTATAAAATCTGGGCGTGGCTTCAACCGATTTCGCCCATTGTCACAGAAAACAGTTATCGTCATAGAATCTATGCCCGTGCCAGATTTCACATGGATTGGTTAAATTTTGTTCGACTTATAGCATTAAATGATAATAAGCGAATTAAATGAAAAAGGCCGTAGCCACGCCCATTTTGAAATTTTCTTTTATTTTTGTATTTTGTTGCACCACATCATTACTGGAATTGAAGGTTGACATAATTTACTTATATACTGTAAAGATATTAATTTTTTTGTTAAAATTTTACTTTAAAAAAATTTTTTTTTTAAAAGTGGGCGTGGGCCTTCTCCGATTTTGCTAATTTTTATTAAGCGTACATAGAGTAATAGGAGTAACGTTCCTGCGAAATTTCATCATGATATCTTCAACGACTGTCAAATTAAAGCTTGCAAAACTTTTAAATTACCTTCTTTTAAAAGTGGGCGGCGCCACGCCCATTGTCCAAAGTTTTACTAATTTTCTATTCTCCGTAACAAGGTTAACGCACCTACCAAGTTTATCGCTTTATCCGTCTATGGTAATGAATTATCGCACTTTTCCGGTTTTTGGAAATTTTCGATATCGAAAAAGTGGGGTGGTTGTAGTCCGATTTCGTTCATTTTAAATAGCAATCTGAGATGAGCGCCCAGGAACCTTCCTCAAGATACCTCAAAATTTACTCAAGTTATCGTGTTTATGGGCAGACGGACGGACGGACACGGCCAAATGAATTTTTTTTTCGCCCTGATCATTTTGATATATAGAAGTCTATATAAATCTCGATTAGTATATACCGTTACGGATTACCGTTATGCGAACAAAGTTAATATACTCAGTGAGCTCTGCTCAGCTGAGTATAAAAAACCAAGTGTATGGATACTGCCCATACAGCAATTAAGTTTATGTCGACAAGCTCGCGAGATTTACGAGTACTTCTAGACACGAGAATCTCGCGAGAAGACGAGTTCTCGATTTATCGGTTCCCGAAAATCTCACTTGTGTTCGAAAAGAAAGTGTAAGCTCTATTTTCATGAAAGGTATAAACATCTGGACGGGTTGCTGAAACAAGTGAAACTAATTAAGAGTACGCATTGTTTTTTTCATAAAAATACAAAGCAAATATAATAAGAAATTTCTATAGAACTGTCATTTTAAAAACGTGTATAAATATTTTGTATTTTGCATCATTAAGGGCATTGAAATTTTAATTAGGCACTTCTAACCAAAACTTTACTCAAGGTTAAATGGGTTGAGTCATGATTCAATTACTAAAGGTTTGTTCTCCAATGGTGATAGAGCAAATTTAAAAATCTGGATGGGTTGCTTTTAGGAAGTAAGGAAAACGGGGAATAAATCAATCCCCTTCAGCGAAATTTGTAGTAGAAATGTACCTTTTATTAGTAGTGATAATAAATATCTAAATGCCAACAGGTTTTGTTGGAAATAATTTATTTGCTACTAAATATTTCGTGAATTGATATAGAGTTATGTTGGTTGAATTTGGTTGAAGGATGCCGTACGTCCGAATTTTATTCAAATATACACTATCTCAAAATTTGTTTCAAGAACTCCCTATCTGAGCATAAGTTCAATACATTTTCTCATTTTGACATAGGAGGGAGATAAAGAACTTCAACCTTCAAATTCTGATATATTGAATTCGTTTTTGTGAATTTTTTTTGTTTTTGAAAGGGCGATTTCGAATTGGCAGCCGGCATGTGGTAATAATCTACTCAGCAGCCGCAATGAACTGGCAAAAACAAAAAATTTAAGAAAATGGCTTATTGACTTAGAACTTTATATTCCGGCCTTGACTTTGGCAGAAAGGTTAAGCTTTTGTGCGGTCCTGCTACAGGGGGAGTATTTACCTTTTTATTCCGAAATTTTGTAAAGTACTTTTGCGTTAGGTATTCATGGAAGTGTTCCGGATAAACCGTTAATTTAGGATATTCGGAACACAATCGTTCGATGCTACCTCATAAGGTCCGAATATATGAAATATGTAAATACATATCATTCCAAATATAAACCGATTCCAAAAATTCTTAAATGGAGATTAATATTCCGAACATACGGAATGAATATGTTAACATGCTCAATAAGTACATTTCGTTATGGCATCTCCATTATTTACAAATGACATTTTTACCTGAATCGATTTACTAGTCGAGTTTTTGACATTGAACTATGAATTTTGAATTGGTTTAGGTTTCGTATGTTCATAGGTTTGCGAAAGTGCTCGATTCCTTGGTGTCCGTACTTTTCATAAAATTACCAATGTTCAGCCATAAAAATGAATGCCATTTTTCGTTGTGATTTTATAACTCAAGAACGGGCCCACCTATCCAAACCAAATTTTTAGGCTTTGTTCTGACTATTCAGTAGATGGTTTGTGTTTTGAAATTTTAAGAAGCGGGTACCAGGGTCTCGAGACCCGAGTAACCCTAGGATATGTTTGTACAATATGGGTATCAAATGGAAGCTGTTGATGAATGCTATAATATAGAGTATTTTCATGCCACTCCGTGACTAGGGTCTCGAGATATAGGCCATAACGTGGACCCGGGTAACCCTAGGATGTGTTTTTATAATATGGGTATCAAATGGAAGCTGTTGATGAATGCTATATTACAGAGTATTTTTCATGCCGCTCCGTGACTAGGGTCTGGAGATATAGTCAAAAACGTGGACCCGGGTAACCCTAGGATGTGTTTGTACAATATGGGTATCAAATGGAAGCTGTTGATGAATGCTATAATATAGAGTATTTTTCATGCCGCTCCGTGACTAGGGTCTGGAGATATAGGCCAAAACGTGGACCCTGGTAACCCTAGGATGTGTTTGTACAATATGGGTATCAAATGGAAGCTGTTGATGAATGCTATAATAAAGAGTATTTTTCATGCCGCTCCGTGACTAGGGTCTGGAGATATAGGCCAAAACGTGGACCCTGGTAACCCTAGGATGTGTTTGTACAATATGGGTATCAAATGGAAGCTGTTGATGAATGCTATAATATAGAGTATTTTTCATGCCGCTCCGAGACTAGGGTCTCGAGATATAGGCCATAACGTGGACCCAGGTAACCCTAGGATGTGTTTTTATAATATGGGTATCAAATGGAAGCTGTTGATGAATGCTATAGTATAGAGTATTTTTCATGCCCCTCCGAGATATAGACCAAAACGTGGACTCAAATAACCCTAGGATGTGTTTGAACTACATGACTATCCATTGTGTTGTTGATAAATGCTAATGAAAATAGGACTTTTCTTTTCGCTGGCTAACTAAGAACACGAGATATAGACCAATTGGGAACTCGCCTTCAGGTTAAGAGATTGCATTCTTATGTACTACAACCAGTTAAAATGGTATATTCAATCACATAACAATATAACTTTTTTACCTGAAGGCGCTGAAAAGCGCTCAATGTATGGTGAAATTATTTTGAAAAACACACCAAAAACCCATTTGTTTGGTCAGATTCGTCCCACTTAACCAGCGGATTATACGTTTTCATATTAACATACATTCATCAGTAATAGTTCAATCATTTACTAAACGATTTGTTTCCCACTTAGCTACGCTCTTTCGCTCTCAAAATTTATGTACTTTCATATTAATTAGCTTACTTATTCTGCCCACCTACAAACTTATTTGCATTATATTTATATCAACATGTATGTATGTATTTTATTCGTTTCCACCAGGCATGCTTAACCAACGAACCGATATCATTTCGTTACGATAATTAACGCTAATAAACGAAACAAAGTCATTTCGTTTCGTTTATTAACGTTAAGAACGTTAAATTAACGAAATGATTTTGTTTCGTTTTCTGCCATATCAAAACGAAATCAAATCGTTTATGTTGATTATTAATTTCAAACTATGCTGGCACAGCTGATTGATGGCGGAGTCATTAAAGGTGAAAGCATTAGCCAAGCTGATTGTAACTTTTCTCATGAATTTTGACAGTACGAACATTTCTCAGAGTATTTTTGACATTACCACCAACGAATTACACAAACCAATTACATGGAGTTTGTGTGTGCATGTCCACCCGCTGTTACCGCCTTACGGCTTCACCATGGCAATAGCATTGCCAGCACAATTCAAACACAAAGTATCACGTTTTTGTTAACGTTTTTAACGTTAACGAAAGCTTTTCGTTTCGGTTAAAAGCGATATACAATTTATCTTGATAATTTCTTTATCGATAATATTTCGAAGTGTTTCAACGAAAACGGTGGAAAATTTTTGATAAACGATTAGCTTAACGTTAAGGTGCATCCCTGGTTTCCACCAAGCAAAATTATGATCTGAACAATATATTCATTTGCAAGATGCGATAACGAATGATGCTAATATTAATGACATCGGACGTTTAAATATATTGCCATCTTCGTATATTGGTAGCTCACGGAATATGAACGAAAATATGGTCGACCGGATCTGTTCATTACATTTACATGTAATCCGCAGTGGGATGACATCAAAAACAATTTATTTGCAGGACAGTCGACAACCGATCGTCATGACATTACTGCGCGTGTTTTTGGGCAAAAATTTAAAGCACTTATGTATTTAATTGTGAAATTATATGTATTTGGGGAGATGCGTTGCCATATGTACTCCATCGAATGGCAAAAAAAATGATTGCCGCACGCACATATACTAATTTGGCCGGTACACAAAATAACTCCGGATCAAATCGATAACTTTATGTCAGCTGAAATTCCTGATCACACTGCTGATCCTGAGTTATTTCAAGTTGTCGTTAAAAACATGATACATGGACCGTGCGGTGAACAAAATGTGAATTCACCATGTATGATTGATGAAAAGTGTTCGAAACGATACCAAAGGCAATTTACTTTAGACACAATAACGGGCAATGACGGATATCTATTTTATCAACGCAGATCACTTATAGATAATGGCAAAACGGCAACCATTAGAATGCATAACCAGGAGGTTGAAGTTGATAATCGTTGGGTGGTTCCGTATTGTCCATTATTATCGAAAATATTCAATGCTCATATAAATGTGGAATATTGTAATTCTGTCAAATCCATTAAATATATTTGCAAGTATGTAAATAAAGGGAGCGATATGGCAATTTTCGGTGTTGCTGGTGATAATACAAATGATGAAATTACTCAGTATAAAATGGGACGCTATATTAGTAGCAATGAAGCTGTCTGGAGGATTATGTCGTTTCCAATGCACGAAAGACATCCTGCGGTTGTTCACTTGGCTGGACATCTTGAGAATGGCCAACGTGTTTATTTTAATGTAGCAAATGTATTGGAAAGAGCAGCAAAACCACCAGCAACTACGTTAACAGCTTTTTTCAAAACGAAACTGATACATTTGCGATAACGTTGTTATATTCTGAAGTGCCTCAGTATTACACATGGAATGTGTGTTCGAAAAAATTTCAACGTAAACAAGGCACAGCAGTTCATGGGCATCCTGGCATTTTCCAAACAGATGCAATTGGGAGAATATATACAGTACATCCAAACAATGTTGAGTGTTTTTATTTGAGATTGTTATTAGTTAACGTGAATGGCCCAAAATCATTTCAAGAATTGAGAACAGTCAACGGTCATTTGTGTCAAACATACCGTGAAGCATGCCAACTTTTGCTTTTGTTGGAAGATGATGCACATTGGGATTCAACAATTCATGATGCATCTATTTCGGCTCATTCTCAACAAATACGAATGCTATTTGCCATTATATTATCAACATGTATGCCATCAAATCCACTTGAATTATGGAACAAATATAAACATTATATTGAAGAAGATATTTTAATTCGTATGCGTCATCATGCAAGAAATCCTGATTTGCTGATAACTTTGGCAATGTACAGCGATGCTTTGATAATAAATGAAGATATGTGTCTAACGATTGCAAATAAAACATTAGTACAATTGGGTATGATCGCACCAAATCTTGAGATGCATGATCTGTTTGATCGTGAATTGCAACGTGAGCAGGAATTCAATTCTAATGATTTGGGTTTATTTGTACAATCGAATATAACCGAAATAAATATTCAGCAAAAACATGTATATAACACAATCATGCAAGCCATTTCCAATAATGCAGATGGATTATATTTCTTGGATGCACCTGGTGGTACAGGCAAAACGTTCGTTATATCACTGATTTTAGCGACTATTTCGGAACAGAAAATTGCATTGGCACTTGCATCTTCGGGAATTGCTGCTACATTATTAGAAGGTGGTCGGACAGCACACTCTGCATTAAAATTGCCATTGAATGTACAGGTGATTGAAACTCCAACTTGCAATATTTCCAGAAATTCTGCTATGGCAAAAGTTCTGCGATTAACGTCAATTATTTTATGGGATGAGTGTACAATGGCGAATAAAAAATTACTAGAAGCACTTAATTGAACAATGCAAGATTTACGTGGTAATCAACAGCTTTTTGGTGGTGCTTTGATATTACTATCAGGGGATTTTCGACAAACATTGCCTGTCATTCCTCGATCAACTCCTGCTGATGAAATAAATGCTTGTTTGAAGTCATCAGTTCTTTGGAGATATGCACAAAAATTGACACTGAACATTAATATGCGTATTCACATACAAAATGATCCAGCTGCCCATAAGTTTTCAAAAGAATTGTTAGAAATTGGTGATGGTAAAATGCAAATCGACAGAACCAACGGATTGATCACTGTACAGAACAATTTTTGTACAATTACGAAATCGATAGATGAATTGATTGAATGTCTTTTCCAAATATTTTTCAGAATTACAGAAATCTTGATTGGTTGAGAGAACGCGCCATTTTAGCACCGAAGAACATTCATATCAATGCCATTAATTTTCAAATTCAAGCAAAACTCCCAGGTGTAGTCACGACATATAAATCATTTGACAGTGCTATGGATAAAGATGAGGCAATGAATTATCCAATTGAATTTTTAAATTCATTAGAACCGGCTGGTATGCCACCGCATTGTTTGAATCTGAAAGTGGGTTCTTTGATTATATTATTGCGAAATATTAATCCACCAAAACTGTGTAATGGCACCAGATTGGCAGTGAAAAAATTATTGCCAAATTTGATTGAAGCTACGATCTTAATTGCTAAATCAAAAGGAGAAATTTGTTTAATACCGCGTATCCCTATGATTCCAACTGATATGCCATTTTAATTCAAACGATTACAATATCCTGTGCGTTTATCATTTGCGATGTCCATCAACGAAGCCCAAGGGCAAACACTTAATGTTTGTGGTGTGAATTTGGAGGAATCAAGTTTTTCACATGGCCAACTTTATTTTGTCTGTTCGAGGGTCGGTACCCGCAGCCGTTTGTTTAGTCATGCTCAAAATGGAAAAACAAAAAATATTGTTTATCCAAATGTTTTCGATTAAGTTTTAAAATAGCTAGCAAATAATAAAATATCTTTTATTTGTAATAAATGAGTTTGATTTAATATTTCACTTTATACGTAGTGAAGCACGTACCGGGCCGCTAGTAGTTTATAAATTCCCCATAAAATTAAAAAAATTGTTCTAAGGAATTATGCAGTTTAGTACTTATCGGTTATTTAGAAACTGATAGCTTTCTATTTCTACTACTAATATTTTTCGAAAAATCGCAAAGAAACAGCACAGTTAACGGATGTCAATTCGATTTGAGAGCAAAGTGGCTGCAATTGTTAAACAAATTTTCACCTGAGCAAACCTCTTATGATTGAATCATGGGGTTGAGTGAAAAAAAATTTTCCGTTCTTTATAATTGTGTTTTTATTGTTCTAATTCCTGGAATCTAGAAGGAAACAGTTTTGCTTATTTTTAATTAACACCACCAAATTATGTATAAATAGCGTCCACAAGATTGATCTTGGTGTAGTTTGTACTTAACGAGTAGTGGAAATAGTCTTGATAAACTAAAATGTATCTAAGAAATTATTACGCGCTATTGTTTGTCATACTTAGTTGTCGTTCGACTTACACGAATTCCGAGTATCGCATTATTGGTGGTGTGAATACCCATATAATTCAAAGACCATATTTAGTATCAATACATTATACCGGCAATCATATATGCGTCGGTTCATTAGTCACTTTTCAGATGGTGGTTACATCTGGAACTTGCGTTTGTGAATGGGGCTCCTTATCGGTTTCAGCTGGTGTAACGTATTCACATGAACTAGTTTCAACTGAAAATACTCGCGGTGTGACGGATATATTTTATCCAGATAATTTTAATGCCAGAACAAGGCATTTGGATATAGCTATATTGATGTTGGATAGATGCTTCGACCGGAGCGCAACAATAGACGTAATATCATTTGGTCGGTGTACATTTTTAGAACCCACGCCATTGGAAGTTAGTGGATGGGGTTGGACAACTGCAGTAAACGGGAGGATTTCGGATATGCTCCAAACTACTGTCTTGACTTCATTACCAGATAGTGATTGTTGGGGGAATTATGGAAATGCATGGATAACTTATACAAATTCAATGATGTGCGCTGCTAGTGCGACAGCTGATGTGTGCAATGGAGATTTTGGGGCACCAGGCATTGTGGATGGAAAAATTTGTGCGGTGGCATCATTTCAAAGAAAATGTGCGGACCCGCTTGCTCCGAGTGTTTTTACAAATATAGATCATTCAGAAATTGTAGAGTTTTTAAATAATCCAATGCGGCGTGGTCGCAGAGAGAATCGCGGGGTGTAAATCGACTACTGAGTGGAAAATCATTCTAACTCGGCTGAACGCCCCATTTCAGAACTTTTTTCATACACGCTGCAGCTCACGTCAAAGCGTATAGAATTTTTTTCTAAGATAGAGCTTTCTCGAAATGGCAGATGAGATATGGTGATATTCCAATCAGCAGTCGCAATGGCGATATTTCTTTTTGTGTTAACTTCGAATAAATGTTTATATATACGATATAAAAAAATATATTTTCGGTTGTTGTTTATTTGTGAGATCAAACTTTATTCTTAGCTTCAAACTTCCCTCGGTAATGAATAGGCCATGCGATAAAAATCAAATTGCAGAGTAAGTACTTTATGGCCCTGGCAATCTCCGTATATGGGTACTAATAGTACTAAAAGCTCGAAAATATTTAGGTAGGTCCTAAGTGCTAATAATCACACTTCTCATCAATCTAGGACGTTGATCAAACAATTAAATAAAAGCGTTGGGCTCGTGATATTTCCATAAATGTGAGGTATAGCATAACCTTCTTAAGGTTCAGTTGGGCTTATATATGACTACCAATAGAAATTTCACGCGTCCAACGCTTTTATTTATTGCTGCTTCTAGATCTGACAGCTGTGTCACTCCTAATAGCTGGAGTCTTAGCCTGCCAAACGCAGGGCACGATCACAGAAGGTGCTCGATCGTTTTCTCCTCCAGCCTGCACTTGCTACATCTGCTATCACTGACCAAGCATAATTTAAAGGCTTGCGACGCCAGAAGGCAGTGTCCAGTCAGAATACCTGTCACGAGTCTGCAGTCCTCTTTTTTTTATTGATAGAAGCAATTTTGTTCGTCTATAGTTGTAAGACCTACACATAATCTTCGACACATTATAGGCCCGCGCTTGAACCCAAGCCTTTCCTGTTTGGTCGATCATGTGCACCTCTCACCTTCGCTTAATCTAGCTGAGTCTAATTGGGACGTCTACGGAGCAAGATTTAAGGGATGGGCCCTTTTTGGCTAGTTCATCCTATATAATTTTAGTCCTTTTTTCCACTCAACACTCCACTGAACCATACACGTTACAGACAGTAGCAAATAAATCAGAAAAAATGAAAAGGATTCCAACTATAATAAAAGTATAAAAATTATTTAAACGTACAAAAATTATTTCTTTAACAAAATGTAGCTGCGATGACGCGAATCGACCGAGTCGTATGAAAGTTATACAAATTGTGTTTTATGTTTATAAATGAATGTATATGTGGTGTGACAATTTATGTGTGTGAATGTGTTAGTGTTAGTGTGTGGTGTGTTAAGTGGGTGGCAGGGTCGCACCTGCCAGTGTGATGGGTCACGCGCGCTTAGCCATCCCGACCCCCCTAGGCGAGTTGTCAACCTAGTAGTCTCTGCAGATGCTGCAACGTTTCCACCACGTTATTAAGCCCGGTTGGGTGACGAGAGCGTTGCCGTGCTGGATACCGATGAGTTGCTGGTGCTGGAGAGCGATATCGGGCCCCAGGATGTGCCCATTGCCTTGGACGATGGTCTTGCTGCCAATGTGGACGCCGTGCCGGCGTATTGTGGTGTGTGTGCGGCCGTTGTTGCATGATGTTTCGAGTGTGTCGTGTAGGTGGTGCCACGGGAACGTTGCGCCTCGCCGGGCGATGTAAAAGAGTATGGTGCGGCCTGTTGCACCGTTGGCACAGGCCGATGGAGGTGGCATTCCATAGTGCCAAGCAATTAATGCAATAGCCATGCGCTTGTGACACTTGCTGCCGTTGCGTTGGTTGCATGCCCCTAAAGATTGCGCATAGGCGTAACGCGTAACGCGTGTGGACGGCAACACAGTGGGCAACGCGCGCCATGTGCCGTCACTGGATCGCTAACTGGAGCCGGAGATTCGGCCACTGTATCGGCCCCTGGTGTGATTCGGCGAGACGTTGCGCTCGATGGGGCTGCTGCCCTGGTAGCATTGGTGCGAGGTTGTGCGGTTGGCGGCGCTTTTGGGCATGGTACGATTACAGCTGAACGGATAGCTAGTGTCGGGGCGATTTGGTCGGTTTCCATATACATGTTCATCTGTTTGGAGAACGAATGGACTTTAGGAGCAACTTTATGGACATATGTAAATATGTAAATATAAATATTGTTTTTATCATTTAAGCGGTTTTTCGATTGGTTATTAAAGCATATTCATTTAGATCGGTAATTTGTTTAGATTTGGTTTATTTTTATGATATTAGATATTTGTGTGATCAATATTATCAGCATTAGGGACGATACGTAAAAAGCAAAGCTTTACGAGTGGTCGAATGAGTGTAGCGTTTTGCGTACGCAGGTCAACTACTCGGATCTGACCGTCGGAGCCATAGTGTACCTTTTCAATGCGACCTAGCCGCCATTCAGTTGGAGGGAGACATTCATCATGAATTATGACGCATTCTCCAATTTTTGGGGCTTCTTGTGTATTTTTCCATCGATATCGTTTAAAGAGGTCTTTTAGATATTCCTCCTTCCATCGGCGACTGAATTCGTGATGTATAATTTTAATCCGTTCCCATCGATTTATGAGGGATAGTGAGTCCACATTTGCGTGAGGGATAGTCAGAAGTGAATCTCCTCTTAGAAAATGCCGAGGAGTAAGGGCTGTAAAATCTGAGGGGTCTTGCGAGAGCGCTGAGAGTAGCCGTGAATTTAGAACGGCTTCCACTCGTATTAAAAGAGTCGTAAACTGTTCAAATGTAAATCTGTTATTGCCAGCTGTTTTCTTAAAATATAATTTAAATCTCTTTGCTGCTGATTCCCACAGTCAGCCCATGTGTGGTGCACTGGGGGAATAAATTGCCAATTAATGCCTTGGGGTGCGTATTTTTTAATGATTTCCGGCGAGACTTGCTTGGCGAATTGGATGAACTCCTTTTCGGTGGCTATTTTTGCACCGATAAAGGTCTTTCCATTGTCGCTCATGATTTTTGATGGAAATCCTCGTAAGATCAGAACACAACTCTAGGTGCACCGCTTTTGTAGTAAAACAAACAAAGACTGCCACGTAACCCTTCGTTATGGTAGAAGATCTTAGAATCGAGGCATTTAGCTGGAAAGGTCCGGCAAAATCAACACCAGTAATAGTGAAGGGCAGAGTGAAATTGCAGCGCTCAGGTGGTAGAGCTGCCATGATCTGCGCGCGCATACATATATACTTTGTACATACTTTGCACATGAAAAATATGAAATTCCTGTCGGATCATTTGTTGCATTAGCCGATGTTCGGCGTGTAACATTAATATGTGTAGGTAGTTAATAAAAAGTGTGGCAAATGCGGATTTTTCCGGAATTAATATAGGATGCCGTTCATTGTAGCTCATATTGGAGTTTGCTAGTCTACCATTGGCCCGAAGCAGACCCTTCGAGTCTAAAAGGGGGGTAAGAAATAACAGTGGGCTCTTTTTGTCAATCGGCTTTGATGCCGTCAACAATGCCTTTTCACTGTTGTAATATTGATTTTGTGTGAATTCGATTAAGGATATCTTGATGCGTTAGAGCATAACTTGAGGTATTTGGGATTCCTCTTACTTTATTCTTTAAGCGATTTACAAATTGAAACATATACGCTATTACCCTTAATGCTCGGGGGAACGACGAAAATCGCTTAAGGATGTCGTTTTCCTCCAGACGCGCATTGAAGCCTTCGATTCTTCGACTTTCCGGGGCTATGAAATTACGTGCAGGGGACTTCGGCCATGATTTTGGTGATTCTATTAGCCAATGAGGGCCATTCCACTAAAGTGCTGTGGTTGTTAGGTGCAGTGGTTTGCAGCCTCTTGTGCCAAGATCCGCAGGGTTATCAGCACTGGCTACATGTCGCCGAGTTGCTGGCCCAACTAGGTCAAGAATTTGAGCTGTGCGGTTTGACACGTATGTCTTCCATGTATGCGGTGGTTTTTCTAACCAAGCTAAGACAATTTCTGAATCAGACCACAGATATAATTTTCGATTGCTTAGCTTTAAGTCGCTTTGTACGGTTGAGGCTAGTTTGGAGAGCAGAAGTGCTCCGCATAGCTCGAGCCGTGGAAGGCTTACGGTTTTAAGGGGTGCGACCTTGCCTTTTGCAACTAATAAATGGCTTGTAGTTCTGCCGTTATGTTGCGTTCGTATGTAAATAGCTGCGCAGTATGATTTTTCCGAAGCATCGCAGAAGCCGTGGAGTTCCACATGATGATCGGGTGAGAAGTTCACCCACCGAGGTATTTGTATCTCGGATATAGTATGCAAGTTATTTGCAAATTGGGACCATTTTATTAACCGAAGTGGTTTGACTACTTCATCCCAATCTGTTCCATCTAGCCATAATTCTTGTATAAGGATTTTCGCTTGTATCATAATTGGCGCAAGCAATCCTGCGGGGTTGAAAAGTTTTGTCACAGATGACAGAATTTGTCTTTTCGTTTTTGCTGATATTGCAGATCTTGACTCAAGCGTGTATGAGAATTGATCTGATATCGCATTCCACTGTATGTCCAGGGTTTTGGTGGTGCTATCTTTTTCAAAGTTCAAAAAATTTGTATCCAATAGATGCTCTTTATTTATATTTGCCAGTATTTCTGGATGGTTTGCAGTTATCTTTTTTAACGGGAATCATGCTGAGTCTAGAGCTTTGATGACTTGATGCAGCGATTCACACGCTAGGGGAAGGCTATGGCTTCCAGACAGGATGTCGTCTACGTACGTTTGAGAGCTAAGCACCGGGGTGGCTAGAGGTAGTTGCGCTTTGGTATCTTTTGCTAGTTCCTGCAATGTTCGAATGGCTAGGAAGGGGGCGCAGTTTACGCCAAATGTCATCGTTTTCAGTTTGCAGTCTCTTATCGGACTACTAGGTGAATTACGAAATATTATACGTTGGTAATCTTGGTCGTTTGTATGTACAAGGATTTGTCTGTATATTTTTTCGACGTCACCATTGAATACGTATTTATACGTACGCCACTGTAAAATCAGTAGCATTAAGTCGCGTTGCAATATTGGTCCTGTATATAGAACATCATTTAGCGAATTGCCCGAGTTCGTTCTTTTAGATGCATTAAATACCACTCTTACTTTTGTTGTAAGTTTTTCATGTTTAATAACTGCATGGTGTGGGAGATAAAATGATTGATATTTACCGCTTGCAATTTTTTCATAGGAATTTACTGCTTACATATAATCTAATTGTAGATATTCCTCAAGGACGTTATCATATGAGGTTTTTAAATCGCCTTTCTTAAGAAAGTTTCTTTCCATAATTAAAAATTGCTGAATTGCTGAGATTCGTGATTGACCCAAGGCGAGTGCATCTGGATATTGGTGTTTAAATGGTAGTCGAACGACGTACCTCCCGTTACCTGATCTTGTGGTTGTGGATTCATAGACAGCTTCACAATACTTATCTTCAGGTGTAGTACGGTATGGGAGGGAGTCCTTCCACTTCCCAAAATTTTTTCAATTGTGAGTTAAGATAGTCATTCGAAATATCTTCCACTTGCGTTGTGAATGTGAAGATTTTCTCTTTGACTAGATCGCTTAAAATCCATCCGAAAATGGTATTTTGGGCGAAAAGGGTGTTGGAAATTTTCTCAACACCCTTTGGTATTATTTGCGGGATTTAGTCGCTTCCCAATAAGATGTCGATTTGATCTGGTGTATGGCAATTGAGGTCAGATAGTTTCAGATGCGAAAACTTTTGCCAATGCTTGCTGCTTATATTATAGCTTGGGAGTATATTAGTAAGACGCGGCAGAACATAGCGTGAGATTTTATTCTTTGATCGGCGTTGTGAGAAACCAGGGTAATGAGGCAGATTTTAGTTGAGTTCTGTACTACTCTTCCGCCCATACCTGAAATTTCGAAATTGGCTGGTCTGGTTGGCAGACTTAACCTGCTTTGAACCTTAGATGTTATGAAGGATCGCTGTGATTCTTGATCTATAAGGGCTCTTAATTTAAACAATTCTCCTCGGTGTTCTATAGTTAACAATTGCTGTAGGAAATAAGGTTTTGCTTTCATTATCGGAATGAAGCGTTTGAATGTTGGCTCATTTTGAACAACATGGTTGTTCTTGGCAATTTTCGGGATTTCCCGTTTCGGGATTTTCAGACATAGCAGTTGCAGCTAGTTCTGTGGTTCCTTTTAGCGTTGAAGCTATTTTGGTTATTATTACAATTGTTATTATGGATTATTATTTATTTTTTTATTATGGAGCAACGAATTGTGTCTCCTTTGGCAATGTGAGCGGCTGTATTTGCTCGGACAATTCTGTAGCGAATGAGTACTTGATAAGCTGTTTGTATAGAGGTTTTTGGTTCTAACCAGATTATTTCTCTCCTTTACTGACAAGTTTTTAAATTTCTCGCAAGATCTTATTACATGACCTCAATTACACAGTTCGCATGACGGATATATTCTTTGTTCTGAAGTGAACGACTGGTTTCTGTTGAAACTCTTATTGCTTGAATTATAATTATTGGCTTGGTGTTTAAAGAAGTTTTTGTTTTGCATTTGTTGCATATTTTTCGGCTTTGTTGCTTTATTATCTACCCCTTCTGCGATTTCGAACTTGGTGGTGAGGAAATCTTTCATTTGTTGCCACTTTGGGCATTTCTTTCGGGATAAGAGAGATTGCTCCCATAAAATTAATGATTTTTCTGGTAGTGTGGCAGCACAAATATTTACCAGAATGGGGTCCCAGTTGTCAATGGGAATATTTTGGGTTGCTAGAACCGATAAATAGTTTGTAACTGTTGCTGTAACTTAAGAAATTCCTCACTTGTTTCTTTTTGAATTTTTGAAAAGTTCATTAATTTGGTTATTTGTTAATCAACCAATACTCGTTCATTTTCATATCTACACTTTAAAGCTTCCCAAGCCAGATTGAAATTGTCGTTATTAAGTGCGAACTGTTTTACTATAGCCGCTGCTTGACCTTTTGTTTTATTTCTTAAATGATATAATTTTTGGGCTTGTGATAACTTTGGTACTGCGGTATCACATGCTGGCACTTTAAGATATATGTATGACTGAACTTGCTTCGTTATTTTGTATCTGGGGCAGCTCTACTCGTTGAGGTGGAGTAGGTGCAGAAACCGGCTTTAGAAGTTTGAGTTGATCGGAGATCATAGCCTTTGTTTCTTCGTATCGGTCTAAGCAGTTTTCGTATTTTGAATACGCGGAGTCTTTAAAATTGTTAGGTAAATTTAAATCCTCGGTTTCGATAGTTGCGTCATACGCAGATGCGAGTTGTGTCCAAAATCTTTCAAGGGATTTTTCTTTTACCTCGAGAACCGATTCCGTGTTTACCTCTATAGGTAATGAGGAGAATCTAGTGCAGTATTTTATGACACTGTCACTTTCTGCAATGAATTTTGCAGCTGAAAAATCTTTGCCTTTTTTGGCTTTTGAACCCTGTTTTGCGCGCGTAGCGTCTGCAGGGGTACCTTGGGGTTTTTCTTCATCACCCATTTTTGGTGGAATTAAAAGAGGCGTTTTAGGGTCAGTTGACATTTATTGTCGAAATGAATTTAAAGATGTATTAATAGTGTAACGAATTTTCTGAAATTCCGCTTATTCCAAATCTTCTGCTAACGTTCGAATCGCTAAACTGTTGAATAAATAACTCCAATGTTGAATAATGCAAAAATGGCCTTTATTAAAGGATTTCACAATAACACTTATACTTCGTAACTAAAAGCTTGCTTAAACCAAACTGATTCCATGATTGCTGAGCTTGCACCCTTTTATACTCTTCGATTTCCTCGTTCGCATACTTCTAGGCGTTTCTAGAATTTAATACTTAGTTACCAGCTATAACTACAGATGCATGTTTATAGCTTCTCATATGCGCGTGTATATGTGAGTGATACTTGCACAAATGATTGCCTATTTTTTTGTGAGCATCTCAGATAAGATATATGCATGTGTTTGTGCGTTTCTCTCCGCTGCGTGTACGTACATGTGTGTAGACATAATGATTGATTTGTTTATGTAGATACAAGTGATTCTTAATATCGACTTAGAGATGATAGTATCCCTTAGTGTTGCTAATATTCGTCACAATAGGTTTCCTCTTTTTTTTTGTTTATTATTCGCGGTTTCTTTTATTGGGTTTTCAATAAATATGTATAGGTTTATATATGTACTAGCCTTTACCCGCGGCCCCGTCCGCTAGGAGAAAATGAAATAAATGGGCTATTTACGTTAGCCTGTTTATCAAGTTATCTGTTTAAAATTTTGTTTCTGGGTAATGCATTTTATATTTGTAATTGAGTAGAAAAAGTATTAAATGAACTGATAACCTGATAGGATCCCCAAATGATCCCGAAATTATCTATAAAAAGCCACGAAATGACCCCGACGCTATCGCAGACGGATCCCTAAAACCATCCAGAAATGCTGCCGAAGTGTCTTCAAGAGTTCCCGGAATAGACCCAAAAAAACCTGAAATGACAACGACACGATTCTAGACTTATCCAGAGAACCACACAGAAATGATCCTTGCAGGGTACCAAAATGATCCCGAAATAGTCCCGAAAAAGTTCCGAAATGAACCTGACGGGCTCCCGGACGGATCTCAAAAACCATCCAGATAATATCCAGGAAGGGTTCCTAAATTACCCCGACATAGCCCAGAAAAAGTTCCGAAATGACCCGAGGGGATCCACGACGTATCGCGAAAACCATACAGAAATGATTCCGGAACGGTCCAAAAATGATCCCGAAATAGTCCGGAAATGAACCCGGTGGGATCCCGCACGGATCCAGAAATAATCCCGGAAAGGTCCCAAAACAATCCCGAAAAAGTAACAAAAAAATCTCGAAATGACTCCTACGGCATCCCGGACGGATTTAGAAATGACCTCGGAAGGGTCGCAAAATGATCCCAAAATGGTCCCGAAGTTACCCTGATGGATCCGGCAAACCATCAAGAATTGATGCTGGAAGGGTCCCCAAATGATCACGAAATAATACAGAAAAAGTCATGAAATTACCCCTAAAGGGTCTCCAAATGATCCCGAAATAGTCCCGAAAAAGTCCCGAAATTACCCTGATGGGTTCCCGTACAGATCCCGAAATCTATTCAGAAGTGATGCCGGAAGCGTCCCCAAATGATCCCGTATTAGTCCTGAAAAATTTCCGAAATGACCCAGACGGGCTCCCGGACGGATCCCGAAAACCATCCAAAAATTATCCCGAAATAGTTCTGAAGAAGTCCCGAAATGACCCTGACAGGATCTCGAACGGATCCCTAAATGACCCTAAAGCATCACTTTCAAAATCAAAGTCGGAACATAGTTAAAATAAATGAAATTCCGCAGGCTCGAAAGTTATTTTTTTTTTTTTTGCTAGGCGTAGAGGAACTTTTTTTCCTGAGCCCAAATCCTATCGAAAAAACGACAGCGCGATATCGGTTAACTTTCGTCCATACAAATCGACCCCACCCAATATATAAACATATATATCTATTATACTAGATATAGTATATATATATTATACTGTGTTTTCAGCTGAGCAGAGCTTACAGAGTATATAAATTTTGTACGCATAATGTTACCCCGTAACTGCACTAATCGAGATAGATATAGATTTCAATATATCAAAATGATCTGGGCGAAAAAAGAAATTCATTTAGCCATGCCCGTCCGCCCGTCTCCACCGTTGGACGGTTATTTGATCCATCTAGCTGGCCAAAAGTCGATTTTTCAAAATATTCCAATTTTTTTAAATATACTCCGTGGCGTTCCTAGTTGTCCACTGAATAGTATACATATCCCGAAACCCATCTGCAACGTCAACGGATCTAACCGCGCACATCTAAAGTTGTATAAAAATTGTGTGCAGTTCGATGTATTTTTTGATTAAAAAGCAATTTAGCCTTCTAATCTAAATACTTGTACCATTGTTTAGCCTTAATCAAATCTAGTTACATTTTCTTTAGGACAGGTAAATGTGTTTTTAATTCATATGTTAGATTTTTTATATCGCATGTTTTATTCTACTTATAATACTATTACTTGTCAATATTAAATTTTTTAAAAAACTTGCAAACAAAAAGTTATATCTTTTTTTCATGCCATATTATGTCAGTAATTTTTCGGCAATACATTAGCTTGTGTTTGTTTAAAAGTTTAATAACAAAAACGGCTGCGCATAACCGCGACTTTTTGAGTAGTGATCAATTTTGTAAGAGACTGATTCCCTTATTGGCGAAAGGTGGCAGCCTTGTGAAAATAGCAACAGTGGCAACACCTAGGTGAAAAGTCTCATAATGTAATACTATGTGGTGTAACGAAGCTTTTTCGTGCCCCGTTGCTTCTTTCATATTTGCTGGGGTATACTCGCCGTGCCCAGGGTTCGTTTACAATAAATTTGTATTAAAGGGGCACCTTGCAAATCGATTTAATATAAAAAACTTCACTCTCTTTATTGGTTCTAAATTCTATAATATAAAATAAAACGTGTTTGTATACTTCATTTTCAATTTCACTTGGATTATCTTGCGGTATCCTTGATTGCGGTGGCGGGCCTTAGCGGTCCGGCCGTATTCCGTTAGCTGGGTCCCGTTAGTATATGGCGTCGGTGCCTTGACGCGCCTTATGGCGGCGTCTCTCTCTGCTGCGGTGCTCTGTCGCGCCTTACGTTGGCGTCTACTTGTATTGCTGAGGCGATGCTCTGTCGCCGTGTTCCGTTAGACGGGTCCCGTTAGTATGTGGCGTCGGTGCCTTGACGCGCCTTACGTCGGCGTTTACTTGTATTACTCTGCTGCGCCTTGCGTCGGCGTCTATTCGTATTGCTGGTTGCTGAGTGATTCTCTGCCACGCCTTGCGTCGGCGTCTACTTGTATTTGCTGGGCGATACTCTGTCGCGCCCTACGTCGGCGTTTACTTGTATTGCTGAGGCGGTGCTCTGTCGCGCCCTACGTCGGCGCTTACTTGTATTACTCTGTCGGTGTACCTCTGGCGCCGCGCTTGGCGCTGGCTTAGCCTGGCTGCGCTATGCGTTGCCGCGTTGACGTGACCTCTGTCGGCGTACCTCTGCTGCCGCGGTTCGCGCTGGCTTACCCTGGTTACGTTGTGCGTCGGCGGACCTCTGCTGCGCTTTGCTGCCGCGCTATGCGCTGGTTTACGTGCGTTGCCGCTCTGTTGCGGCCTCTGCCGGTGTACTTCTACTGACGGAGGTGAGCGGGTGTCACCTGTCGCGTTGCGCGTTACTGTGGCGGGGCCTTTGGTCTTTGGGGGTGATGCGTAGAGAAGGTCAACCGAAATCACCATTCCACGACTCGCTCCTATGAAGTGGATTCCTATTGCATAGAGAAGGTCAACTGCAATAGGGATATACTTCGCTAGTAGCTCTGGTCACGACCACAGCTCCGTGCTGACTGACTGCTGTGCTGCTGTGTCGCTCCTTTTATGGCTGTTGTGTTTGGTGTTGCTAGCTCAAATGGTTGCGTTGCCACGGTCACCGTGTTGCTGTTGAATGTTGCGAGCGCTCGTTGTGTTGCTGCGACTGGTTGGTTGATCGTGTGGCTAGAGCCTTTTGTGGCCACTTGTTGTGTTAATGTCATGTCAAATAGGTTGTGGGGTCATTTTGTGTGGGCCAAATTAATGAGGGTTTATTTGGTCCTCACACTCCGCCCTCCACTTCAGAAATTTAGCCCTCGGTGCCCAGTATTCGTATGCGGGCCCTGCCTTTTACCACCGTGACGGTGTATTCCCGTGTGCGAAAACTTACGCGGGAGAGCCCTTTGCCTTCGGCGATGCGTCGGAAAATGTCTCGCACGTTTTCTCCAATTTTCGGGAATTGGTTTAGCGTTGGTCCATCCACGTCGTGGGTCTCGATTATCACCTCTTGGTGGCCTGCTGTTGTTTGTTGTGGCTCTGTTTCGGCGTCTGGTGCTACCGGTTCAGTGTTGTCTTCCGGGATTGGTTGTTTGACTGTGTAGGGAATGTATGTGGTGGTTATGCTTTGCGTAGGATGACCGGTGCTTGCTTATCCTCCCATCCTTGATATTAATTAGATTGTTTTCCCTGAATTTATTTTAATTTCCCGCGATGGTCTCTGCTGCATGATATGGCTTTAGCTCCCCAATATTGACCGTTTTCTCCTTCCCGACGTTGGTTTTTCGTACTTTGAGTATCACTGGTGATACATATCCTAGGATCTGGTAGGGTCCGTCATATTTGGGGGCCAACTTTGCCGCGAAATTTTCGCCGGCCTTGGAGAGATGGTGTTCCTTTGCGAGCACTAGTTCGCCGACTACGGGGGTCCATTTTCTCCGCCGTAAATTGTAGTGCCGTGCTTGATCTGCCGCCGCTCGTTCCATGTTCTGCCTCACTATTCTGAATGCCTCTTGCATTCTGTCAGATTTCTCTTCTGCCGTTGTGGTAGCTGTGCCCGTCCCCAGGTTGACCTCGTCAAACAATGCCCCTGGTAATCGCAGTTCCCGTCCTTGTACGAGGAAGGCTGGAATTTATCCTGTGGACGCGGTCACACTGGTGTTGATGGCCAGCTCGATTTCTGGGAGACGGTCGTCCCATCTGTTGTGCTGTGATCTGGTGAGTTGTGCTATGATTCTCTTCATTGTCCTGTTTGCCCGTTCCGTCGGGTTTTCTTGCGGGGTGTAGGGCGCCGTGAATTGTTGTCGTATCCCCATTTCCCTGAGGTAACGCTGCCACATTGTGCTGGTGAACTGGACGCCGTTGTCCGATATCAGTATCTTGGGAGCACCAAATCTTGCGAGGATGCGTTCTCTGAACGCACGGCGTAGGCCTTCTGCTGTCGCATGCCTCATGGGGACCAGTTCCACCCATTTGCTGAAGCGGTCGAAAAATACTAGTAGCATCGTGTTCCCGTGTGTGGATCGTGGGAGTGGTCCAACGAAATCGACGCATACCGTGGCGAATGGTTCTCGGGCCACTTGTGTGAGCATCTTTCCGGCCGGCTTTTGCTGTGTTTCCTTGTACTTCTGGCAAGACTCGCACTGTCGTACGTATCGACTGATGTCCCGATACATGCCGGGCCAGTAGTACCGGTTGGCAATCCGCGCTACTGTCCGGCGGATGCCCATGTGTCCAGCGCTTGGTATATTGTGATTTTCTTCTAATACTCGTTGTCGCAGTGGTGTGGGTACACAAAGTTTCCAAGGTACCGCTTCCTCATCTTGTGACCGGCAGGGAATATGGCGGTACAGTTGTCCATCTTGTATCATGTAGTCAGAATATTTCTCGGGGTTAGCGCGCACTTCATTCACGCGCTTGTGCCATCACTTGCATGGTCGCTCTGTTGTCGTTGCCAGTCGTAGGGTCTCCAGTGGCTATCGTGATAGTGCATCCGCTACCAGGTTCAGCTTTCCTTTCCTGTACTCTATGTCGAAGGTGTGCTGCTGAAGTTCCAAGGCCCATCGTGCTATACGGCCGGAGGGGCTTTCGATGGTGTTTAGCCACTTTAGAGACATATGGTCCGTGATTACCCTGAATCGGTACCCTTCCAAGTATGGCCTCATCTTGCGTATTCCCCAGACGATCGCGAGGCATTCCTTCTCGGTAGGCGAGTAGTTGGTTTCCGCCTTGTTGAGTTTCCTGCTGGCGTAGGCGATCACGCGTTCCCCGCCTTCCAAATCCTGTGTCAATACGGCGCCTAGCCCGAAATTGCTTGCGTCCGTTTGCAAGGTGAAGGTCTTGGTGAAGCCCGGACAGGCAAGTATCGGTGCTTCCGTTAGTTTTTGCTTTAAGACCTCGAAGGCTTCCTGTTGTTCGGCTCCCCACTTCCAGTGTTTGCCCTTTTTCAGCAGAGTTGTGAGTGGCTGGCTGATCGTCGCGAAGTCGAGCACGAATCGTCGGTGCCAAGATGCTATACCGAGATATTGACGCAACTCTTTCGCGTTCGTTGGTGGTTTCAGGTCTTTGATGGCTGCAACTTTCTCGGGGTCGGTGTGAATTCCCCTGTCGCTTACTACGTGTCCTAGGTATCGAATTTCTTTCTTGAAAAACTCGCATTTCTCCGGATTTATTCTGAGGTTGGCGCGCTGTAGTCGTAGCATCACTTCTTTCAGGTTGCGAATGTGCTCCTCCAAGGTGGATCCTATGATGATTATGTCATCGAGGTAAGCGAAAGCGTAGGGTTCCATCTCCGGTCCAATAACCTGATCTAGTGCTCTTTGAAAGGCTGCAGGTGCGGAGTGTAGGCCGAACGGCATAACGCGCCACTGGAATAACCCGCGTCCCGGTACCGTGAAAGCTGTGTAGGGACGGCTCTGGGGCTCCAGTGGTATTTGCCAGTAGCCATTTTTCAAATCCAAACTGCTGATATACTTCGCCCGTCGTAGCTTGTCCAATATATGTTGTATTCTGGGTAAGGGGTACGCGTCGGGTACGGATCGGGCGTTAAGCTGCCGATGGTCCACGCATAACCTCCACTTCCCGTTTTTCTTCTTGGCTAGTACGATTGGTGCGCTCTGTGGGCTACAGGATGGCTCGATGCATCCTTTCTGAAGTAATTCGTCAATTTCGTTGTTGATGATGGTCTGCATAGCTGGGTTGCGTGGGAAGTAACGTTGCTTGATAGGGCGGTCGTCCGTCAGGATAATCCTGTGCTCGGCTATTGTCGTCACCCCACTCATGCTCTAAAATTTTCGGAGTTCTTCTGCCAGAAAACTGTGCACTCGTTCCGCCTCGTCTTCATCGTAGGCCCCATTGATCCTGTTGATCCTATCATCTATGTTATTGCTGTCCTCACCTGGTGGCGATACCTCCTCCGTGATCTGTGTCGGCTCGGCTGATGGCAATGTATGCTGTGTGACTGGCCTGGATAGCGCGAGGTGACCTCCTCCGCAGGATATTGTGGCTCCCATGCCCCTTAGTGTATCTAGGCCCAGTATTATGTCGTCGATTGCTCCGGGCATGACGTGTAAAACCGTGTGGTGTGACGATTCTCCGAGGCGTACCTCAGTCCTTATGGCGTCGAAGATTGTGGTGCTAGTCCCGTTTGCCATCGTTATTTGATGGCCACTCTCACCATTTCTCCGCTCCCAGAATTTACCACACGTTCTGAAAGGCTGCTCGAAACGAAACTTCTCGATGCCCCTGTATCGATGACTGCCTCGGCTGATTCCGCGCCGAGCCTGGCTACGGCGTAAAGGCGGCCGAGCTCTTGGTACATGGTTACTGCCGATTCGGCGCTGGGTTCCTTGGGCTCACTGCGCCTTGTTCTTTGTGAAGCCCTCTGTCGTTTCCCCGACGTCGACGGCAGCAATCGATTGTGCGTATATCACTGCGGCCACACTCCCAGCAAAAAATTTTCCGTGGGTTTCGGCATCTATACGCGTAGTGTCCTTGTTCACCACATCTCCTACATACGTTGTTGGGGTCAAACCTCTGATTGCCTGGAGGCGACTTGTGCGGTATGTTCGGTGGTTGTGGCGGTGATGGGGTTACAGGTTGCGGTGGTGGGGTAATAGGTTGCGGTGGTGGAACCAAAGTTGTGTCGCCTACGACGTGTCGCGTAACTTCGCGGCGATGTCCCTCTGATGGTCGTCGATAGCCCTCATGTATGGTCTCGAATTCCTCAGCAAGAGTTAAGAGTTCTGCGAGATTGGTGAAATCCCTCCGCCGGATATAAAGTAGGTAATCGGGGTGGCTGTTACGGAAGATTCGTTCCAGCCGCTCTTCGCTGGTGTACCCTGCGTGTCTCATCAAGCTCTGTATAGCTAGCACGTAATCCTTGCACTTTTCCTTGTTATGCTGCCTTCGTTGGCGTATGTCGTCCTCGAGACGCTCGAAATACCTGACTGGCAGGAAGAAACATAAAAAATCCTGTTTGAAGCTTGTCCACCTTTCCCAGTGCGCATTGTTATTCCGATACCATTGTAGTGCGGTGCCCCCTAGTAGCTCTGGCATGGTTTTTGGTAGGAGATACACGTTTAGCGCGTACACTTCGGCTAACTCCTCTAGCCGCTCGATGAACGCTAACGGATCCCGTCCACCGTCGTACTTTACTGACCACTTCCGCACTTGGTCGATGATGGGAGCGAACACAACGGTCGGTGCTTGAGCTACCTGAGACGTATAATTTATGGCTGATGCCCTTGTCCCTGATGGTAAGTACGGTTGCGCGCGTTGCGTATTCCGTGGAGGAAATTCCAGTGGGTTCTGCTGTGGTTGAACCCCGGTCGTGGTTCCTTCTGCGGCCGGAGGGATTGGTGTCTGGGGGATGCCGTTGGCTGGTACTGCTATCCCTGATGATAAGTGGGGGTGCTGTGTTCCTGGGAGGAAACGCGAACTGGTCTCGCTCTGCTGGTCTATCTGTGTTGTTCATGGTTTCCCCTCCGTTTGAAGGAATCGGTGTCTTAACCTCATTTACGTTACTCGTGTCTGTAGTTCCCTTATAAGCGGCTTCTATGGATAACATTTTTTCCTGTATTTCCGCGTCAACATTTGCTTTCGAAGCCAGAGCTGCTATGCGCTTTCGGATCTCCCGGGTGATGCCTGTGTGCTCAATACCCAATTCCTGTGCGATGGATATCAGCTGCTCCTTTGAAATGTTGTCTAAACACGTGGTATCAATCTGGTCGGCCATTTTACGGTTAGGTTTCTAGTCAGGAATGTTCCTTCTGACGTTGTACGATTTGCAAGGTCCCTGCTCGGGCGCCAATTATAACGAAGCTTTTCCTTGCCCCGGTGCTTCTTTGATATTTTCTGGGGTATACTCGCCGTGCCCAGGGTTCGTTTACAATAAATTTGTATTAAAGGGGCACCTTGCAAATCGATTTAATATAAAAAACTTCACTCTCTTTATTGGTTCTAAAGTCTATAATATAAAATAAAACTTGTTTGCATACTTCATTTTCAATTTCACTTGGATTATCTTGCGGTATCCTTGATTGCGGTGGCGGGCCTTAGCGGTCCGGCCGTATTCCGTTAGCTGGGTCCCATTAGTATGTGGCGTCGGTGCCTTGACGCGCCTTATGATGGCGTCCCTCTCTACTGCGGTGCTCTGTCGCGCCTTACGTCGGCGTCTACTTGTATTGCTGAGGCGATGCTCTGTCGCCGTGTTCCGTTAGACGGATCCCGTTAGTATGTGGCGTCGGTGCCTTGACGCGCCTTACGTCGGCGTTCACTTGTATTGCTCTGCTGCGCCTTGCGTCGGCGTCTATTTGTATTGCTGGTTGCTGGGTGATTCTCTGCCACGCCTTGCGTCGGCGTCTACTCGTATTTGCTGGGCGATACTCTGTCGCGCCCTACGTCGGCGTTTACTTGTATTGCTGAGGCGGTGCTCCGTCGCGCCCTACGTCGGCGCTTACTTGTATTACACTGTCGGTGTACCTCTGCTGCGCTCTGCCGCCGCACTTGGCGCTGGCTTAGCCTGGCTGCGCTATGCGTCGCCGCGTTGACGTGACCTCTGTCGTCGTACCTCTGCTGCCGCGGTTCGCGCTGGCTTACCCTGGTTACGTTGTGCGTTGGCGGACCTCTGCTGCGCTTTGCTGCCGCGCTCTGCGCTGGTTTACGTGCGTTGCCGCTCTGTTGCGGTCTCTGCCGGCGTACTTCTACTGACAGAGGTGAGCGGGTGTCACCTGTCGCGGTTGCGCGTTACTGTGGCGGGGCCTTTGGTCTTTGGGGGGTGATGCGTAGAGAAGGTCAACCGCAATCACCATTCCACGACTCGCTCCTATGAAGTGGATTGCTATTGCATAGAGAAGGTCAACTGCAATAGGGATATACTTCCCTAGTAGCTCTGGTCACGACCACAGCTCCGTGCTGACTGACTCTGGTTACGTTGTGCGTCGGCGGACCTCTGCTGCGCTTTGCTGCCGCGCTCTGCGCTGGTTTAGGTGCGTTGCGGCTCTGTTGCGGCCTCTGCCGGCGTACTTCTACTGATGGAGGTGAGCGGGTGCCACCTGTCGCGGTTGCTCGTTACTGTGGCGGGGCCTTTGGTCTTTGGGGGTGATGCGTAGAGAAGGTCAACCGCAATCACCATTCCACGACTCGCTCCTATGAAGTGGATTCCTATTGCATAGAGAAGGTCAACTGCAATAGGGATATACTTCGCTAGTAGCTCTGGTCACGATCACAGCTCCGTGCTGACTGACTGCTGTGCTGCTGTGTCGCTCCTTTTATGGCTGTTGTGTTTGGTGTTGCTAACTCAAATGGTTGCGTTGCCATGGTCACCGTGTTGCTGTTG
Source organism: Eurosta solidaginis (assembly GCF_040869045.1). NCBI lineage: Eukaryota > Metazoa > Arthropoda > Insecta > Diptera > Tephritidae > Eurosta > Eurosta solidaginis. The sequence continues at coordinate 14,639,947 of NC_090319.1, forward strand.
AATGTTGCGAGCGCTCGTTGTGTTGCTGAGATTTGTTGGTTGGCCGTGTTGCTGTTAAATGTTGCGACCGCTCGTTGTGTTGCTGAGACTTGTTGGTTGATCGTGTTGCTAGAGCCTTTTGTGGCCACTTGTTGTGTTAATGTCGTGTCAAATATGTTGTGGGGTCGTTTTGTGTGGGCCAAATTAATGAGGATTTATTTGGTCCTCACAGTGGATGTACCAAATTTGATTCAAATCGGTTAAGCCCTTTCCGAGGTGGTAGTGGATATATAGATAAATATAAAAAAGAAGGTGAGGTGGCAACCCTAAGTGGAAACCCTTCTAAAAAATCACAATAGAAATGCGGAGTAAAATACTTTTCGTTTGATACCCATATTGACATACTTCATGTAATATCAAAAAATGGCTACGGGTCCATCCGAAACCGGGGGCACGATCCATAGTAATTCTGCGCGGAACACCATTAATTTACTGTCAAATATTTCCTTTCATAACAATGAAGTTAGACAATCACTTCTTGAACAGAAATAACTGCTGTTTTAGTTTTGGCCAGCTAGATTGTTCAAATTCCCCACCGTGCGTCCGTCCATCTGCCCGTAAACACGATAACTTGAGTAAATTTTGAGGCATCTTAATGGAATTTGGTACGTAAGTTCCTGGGCACTCATTTCAGATCGCTATTTGAAACGAACGAAATCGGAACATAACCACGTCCACTTTTTCAATATCGAAAATTTTGAAAAACCGAAAAAGTGCGATAATTCATTACCAAAGATGGATAAACTTATGAAACTTGGTAGGTGGGTTGGCCTTATAACGCATATTAGAAAATTAGCAAAATTTTGGACAATGGGCATGGCACGGCCCACTTTTAAAGGAAGGTAATTTAAAAGGTTTACCAGCTTTAATTTGGCAGCTGAGTATGTTATGTTCGGTTACACCCGAACTTAGCCTTCCTTACTTGCTCAGTAGCGGCTTGTGCGACCTTTACTGAACTCTGGATAGACTGAGCTTTACCTCATCCTTAGACAAAACCCACCTCATAAAGTTGTTTTTCCCTTTGTGGGACCCTATATTCTCTTGCAAACACATCAAAAAGTTAAAGTCTCATTAACCCTTTGAACAAGTCATTGATTATGTCATCCCACTTAAGTTCGAGCAGTGTTGTTACTCAAAAGTTATTTCACTGCTCTGGTTATGTGACGGTATACGATAGAACATATTAGAAGTTTGAAAACACACGAAACTAATTAAGTGTACTTTTTGTTCTTTTCATAAAAATATTTACAAAGCTAATATAATAAGAAATTTCTATAGAAATGCCATTTTAAAAGCGTGTATAAATAATTTGTATTTTTCATCATTAAGGGCATTGAAATTTTAATTAGGCACTTCTAGCCAAAAATTTACTCAAGGTTAAATGGGTTGAGTCAATATTCAATTACTTGAGGTTTGTTCTCCAATGAGACAGAGCTTTGACACACGCAAATTTAACAAGTAAGAGCGGGACTGTCTTCGGCTGTGCCGAAGACTTCATACCTTTCATGAATGGAGCTGAACAATAATTTTATTCGCAATAACCAAATAATCGGCTGTATAAAGTAAGAAATATATAGTGAAGAGATGTACATACCTAAGCGCTTTTTAAGATAAATATAAAATTAAAAAAAAAAAAATAAAAGAATTTTAAGCACTTCCTTTATATAACTGCACACAAATCAGCGAAATATGTCTCCTTATATAAAGAAATATTCTTGCTAAACTTTGATTTTTAAATTTTGACATAGAAATTGCAAATGTGTTTATAAGAAGTAAAAATATAAAAGTGGAGCGCACATTACTTGGATTGGAATGTTGGTAGGAAGGGAGATATTATTAGTCAATCAATTGCGCTCCACTTTTCTATTTTTACTTCTCATAACTATTTGTGCAATCTCTATGTCAAAATTTAAAAATCAAAGTTTAGCAAGAATATTTCTTTATATAAGGAGACATTTTTTTCTGATTCTTGCCCATTTATGCAATTATAAAATGAGGTGCTTAAAAATATTTTATTTTATTTTTATTTTCTCCTTTTCTTACATTTTCTCGGCGTCTTATCCTATCTGTGAAGCTTTACAGTTGTAGCTCAATGATAACTTACATAAATATTAAATCCCAAGATTCCCTCCGTCTCGTACGATTTTTCTAAATATCTCATCCCGTGCGCCCCAAGCGAATCTTTTTGTTTCGTGTCATCGGCTGTCATCGACCTCTGAATTAAGTTTGAAATTTCAAGTCTCTAGCTCATCGCGAAGTTACTTAAAAGCTGGTTTGAGAATTTTCAAATTCTTATCTAATTATTTCGAACCGTGCGCCACCTAACGGATTTTTTTCCTTTTTGTTGCGTTGTCACGGTGTTCTAACCTATGTGTAAAGTTTCACGTTTGTAGCTCAATGAGAAATTACTTAAAAATCGATTGCAAGATTTGTTCGAAAAGCGGACAAACATTCAACCGGCCTAATACAAAGTAAGTAAAATAGGTTGGTACTTCGTGTGAGGATGTAAGGTTTCACGTTTTTTGTGGTCTGCATGTAAAAACTATGACCACGAATTACTTATTTCAATAATATATGATGTAAGCGTAAGCATTTGATGAAATTTGAAGGTTCTAAATGTTAAAATGGGGCAGAAATTGCGAAAAGTTTCTTATTTGAACAATCGGTTGTATGAGATATATACTATATATATCACCGATCTCTATGACTTCTTCAGACAACAATATATGCTATATACGTAAGCATTTGGTGAAATTTGAAGGTTCAATCTGATAAATTGAGGAAAATATGACAGAAATCGTCTTTTTATGCAAAATCGGTTATATATCCCCCCAGATATGCTATAGATGTCCGATCCGGCCGGTTCCGATGAATGCCTAATAGGACACCTAAATATACCCGCTCACCAAATTTTATCAAGACATCTCAAAAATTGAGGGAATAGTTTGCATACAAACAGACAGACGGATAGACGGACATGGCTAAATCAAATCAGTTCTTCATCCTGATAATTTCGGTATACTTAATGGTGGGTCTATCTATTCTCCGTTATGGACTTACAATTTTGAGATTCGTGACGCAGTTAATATACCATTTCATTTTCATGTAGAGCTTACGATTTCTCGAACCTGTTCGAGAAGAAATTGCTCGCGAGTCTCGCGTTCTAGCGGGATTCTCCAATCTTGAATTACTCGTAAGGCTCGCGAGCTTCTCGACATTCAATTTAATCGATTCATCTGCTGTTTTATATAGAGCTTATGATTACTTCTGGAGCACAAGTGAAAATTTCCACAAAACCATAACTAAAAACAGCGAAATGTATAGAATATTGCCAATGCAGCGACTGAATTGAAAATCGAGAATATTGCGAGTATTACGAGTATTGCGAGTATTTCGAGATTCGAGAATCTCGCGAGAAGCTTTGTTCTCGATGTCTCGTTAAAAAAATAAAATATTGTGAACAAAATTATATGTATAATAAATATGTTTTGAGTTAAATGTCATTGGAAAGCAATATAATCAACAAAAAATTCACAAGTAAAAAAACTAAGTGTATGAATATTGCCCATACAGCCATTAAGTTTATGTCGAGAAGCTCGCAAGATTTACGAGTACTTCGAGACACGAGAATCTCGCGAGAAGACGAGTTCTCGATTTATCGGTTCCCGAAAATCTCGCTTGTGTTCGAAAAAAAGTGTAAGCTCTATTTTCATGAAAGGTATAAAAATCTGGACGGGTTGCTGAAACTGGCGAAACTAATTAAATGCACGCTTTGTTTTTTTCAAAAAAATACAAAGGAAATATAATAAGAAATTTCTATAGAAATGTCATTTTAAAAACGTGTATAAATATTTTGTATTTTGCATCATTAAGGGCACTGAAATTTTAATTAGGCAATTCTAACCAAACATTTACTCAAGGTTAAGTGGGTTCAGTCATGATTCAATTATCAGATGTTTGTTCTCCAATGATGACAGAGCAACCCTGGTCTACCTTTATGGCGATATCTTGAAAAGGCGTCCACCTATAGAACTAAGGCCAACGCCCTTTTAAAATACTCATTAACACTTTTCATTTGATACCCATATCGTACAAACAAATTCTAGAGCCACCCCTGGTCCACCTTTTTGGCGATATCTGGAAAAGGGGTCCACCTATAGAACTAAGGCCCACGCCCTTTTAAAATACTCATTAACACTTTTCATTTGATACCCATATCGTACAAACAAATTCTAGAGCCACCCCTGGTCCACCTTTATGGCGATATCTGGAAAAGGGGTCCACCTATAGAACTAAGGCCCACGCCCTTTTAAAATACTCATTAACACTCTTCATTTGATACCCATATCGTACAAACAAATTCTAGAGTCACCCCTGGTCCACCTTTATGGCGATATCTGGAAAAGGGGTCCACCTATAGAACTAAGGCCCACGCCCTTTTAAAATACTCATTAACACTCTTCATTTGATACCCATATCGTACAAACAAATTCTAGAGTCACGCTGGTCCACCTTTATGGCGATATCTCGAAAAGGCGTCCAGCTATAGAACTAAGGCCAACGCCCTTTTAAAATACTCATTAACACTTTTCATTTGATACCCATATCGTACAAACAAATTCTAGAGTCACCCCTGGTCCACCTTTATGGCGATATCTCGAAAAGGCGTCCACCTATCGAACTAAAGCCCACGCCCTTTTAAAATACTCATTAACACTTTTCATTTGATACCCATATCGTACAAACAAATTCTAGAGTCACCCCTGGTCCACCTTTAGGTTAGGTTAGGTTAAAGTGGCTGCCTCCGCTGTCCGAGCGGAGACTCACGTAGGCCGTTGTGGCCCGTTGTGCTACCACGCGGGGGGGGGGGGGGTATATTTCCTGTTACCCTACTTTCGAAGAAGAAGAAGAAAGCTTAGACCCCAGTGAGGCTAAACCAGCGCGTTTGCCTAATGAAACGCAAGATGTCGTTTGGGTTTATAGATTCAAGCTCCGCAAGGCGCCCAAAAGAGTGTCTGTAGAGGCATTGGTACCTAGTTTTTGGCAGTTCGGGACAGTGGCACAGATAGTACTCAACGCTTTCTATCTCCTCCTCGTCCCTACAGGTGCGGCAGAAGTCATTTGTCCGCATGCCCATATAGGCACCGTGAGTACCAATGGGACAGTGACCTGTAAGAAGGCCCACTAGTGGGCTTATAGAGATACGGTTAAACAATATCACCGATCGCGATCTCTTTTCATCCAGCTTAGCCCAGATTTGCCTGGACATACTACATGTAGGTTCCTTGGTCCATCTGCCGTTTGTCTGATCCGTGAAAAGAGATCGCAGGTAGTATTTGCAAGTGTTTAGGGGAGGGCTGGCCCAACCAGCGGAGGTTATGGTTTGCAGGTTGGTGCCTTCCCTAGCTAGCTCATCCGCGGCGCAGTTTCCTGAGATATCACAGTGGTCAGGAACCCGTGTTATGTTTAGGTTGCAATTTTCAGCTAGTTTGTTTAGGGTCTCTCTGCACTTCAATGCCACTAGTGACGAGGTGTTACTGCATTACAGGGTTTTATGGCAGCTTGGCTGTCAGAGAAAATTGAAATAGAATTGGTCACCTGTAGCTTAGCAAGATAGAGTGCTGCTTCCCAGATAGCTATGAGTTCGGCCTGAAAAACACTGCAGTGATCGGGTAAGCGAAAGGTCTCGCTTAGATTGAGCTTCTCCGAGAATATTCCGCTGCCGACTCTGTTGTTTAGTTTAGAGCCATCTGTTAAAACGGAGATTTCGTGTGATCCCGGCTCCACGCCGTTTGCCCACTCGTTCCTCTCTGGGATTCTTGTGGAAAATCGGTTTCATAGAAATATGGTTTCAAGAGCTTTGGTGGGAGTGCAGGGAAGGGCGTCGCTGGTAAGCGTTGCCGCCATCCTCTGAACTCTCGTTACTTTGCTCTTGTTAGATTCGATATCGTGTGCCGTCCACCATACGGTGACGGCGTAGAAGAGTATGGGTCTCACCACTACCGTGTAGATCCAATGGACTATGCGTGGCTGGAGACCTAACCTTTTTCAGATTGCCGACTTACAAGCGTACCTTGTGGCTTTTATGGATCGTTCCACCACATTTCGCTTCCAGTCAAGCTTCCTGTCTAGAATAACTCCGAGATGTTTAACCTCGGTAGAGAGTTTGATTTCCCTCCCGTTTAGGGACGGGAGGGTAAATTCCGGTATAATTCGTTTGCGGATAAAAAGCACCATCTAAGTTTTTTCACTGCTGATGCAGAGTCTGAATTGGTGTTTGCCGGTAACTGTCAAGGCTATGTCGTCGGCATATGAAATTACTTGGCATCCGGTGGGCTGTAGTACAGATAACACAGCGTTCACTGTCAGGTTCCATAGTAGAGGAGAAAGAACGCCCCCCTGGGGGTTCCTCTGTTGGTATACCTTATTAACGATGAGATGCCCAGCTCAGAGATAATGATTCTCTTGTTTAGGAGGAGCTCGACGAATTTCACAAGAGGCTCTTCCACCCCTAGTGAACGTAGAGATTTTGTGACCGCTGCTGGGAGAATGTTTTTGAATGCTCCTTCTATGTCGATAAAGATATCCAGCGTAAATTCTTTAAAGGCAAGACCCTTCTCTATCTTAGTAGTGATAGCATGTAGAGCTGTCTCTATGGATTTCCCCTTAGAGTAGGCGTGTTGGTTGTTGGAGATGAGTGCCTTATTTGCCGATCTTCTAATATAGGCGTCCAGCAATCATTCTAGAACTTTTAGGAGGACTTGAATGGACTTGATTGCCCAGATAACTCCTTTTTCGCTTACAATGTGGTCCAGGGGTCGAAACGGCCCTGGGTTAGATTACGTGTTTAAGAGATATGGTTGAGATCTGCAGCCTGCAAAGTGAGTGCTGATCAGGGTTTCCAGAATTTCCGTACTAAAAGTGACCCATTCTCCGTTCGCTGTGCGAATGCAGCTTGGAGGTATGGGGTTTTTGGAGAGGACCTTTCGTAGGCGATTGGCCTCTGAGAATTCTTCGATGTCACTGGTGAAATTCCTCCAGGAGTCCCTTTTGGCTTTCTGGATTAACTTCTTAAAAGATTTTAAGGCGTCCTTATAATGGGACCAGATTCCAGTGCGGTTAGCCTCGTTAAAGAGTTTTCTGCTGTTTTTCCTCTGCTCGGAGATTTCCTCGTTCCACCAATAGGGTTTCTTTTTACCCCTTACCTTAATCTCCGGGCAGGCTACTGTGAAGGCAGCGTTACAAGATTTGGTGATAAGATCTACTGCTTCTTCTATTTTTGACGATGAGTCCAGCTCACCGAGAGAAGCAAATGTTGTGTCTAAAGGAGACGCTTTATCAGTTGTTAGCGATAGGCTCGGCCTACCGTGAGAAGCGTTCTTTAGGAGAGTAGAGGATAGGACTTTTTTATAAAGGTTCCAGTCCGTACGTCTCCTATTCCTGTAAGCCACCCTAGGCGGTGTACGCAAGAGCAGAGTGAAAATGATATACATAATATCAGAGTAGGAGTTTTCATTGGAAACTCTCCAATTTTCGATAAGGTCAGAGAATGTCCCAGAAACTAGAGTAAAATCTAGAACCTCCTTCCTGTTTGAGGTGATGAAAGTTGGTTTGTCTCCATAGTTGCATATACTTAGATTGTTATTTATAATTGAAACAAAAAGAGACTCACCCCTATTGTTAATATCGGTAGAGCCCCAAGCAGTGTGATGTGCATTGGCATCGGCCCCAATTATTATCGGGTACCCTTTCCAGTGGGCCTCCCGTATCGCTTTGCAGAGCCGCTCCCGCATAGAAGGTGGGCGATCGTGCGAAAGATAGGCGGACATCAGCCAGATTGTTTGACCCTGTAGCTCGAGGCTAATACAGGTAAAGTCCTCGTCGCTAAAAAGAGATAGTAAAATAAACACTAGATTTTTCATTATTAGAATACAAGATCTGATTCTACCAGTCACGGGCGGTGTCACCAGCTGGTAGTCCTTAGAAAAGAGTCCAGAGCCTTGCCAAGGCTCCTGGACTAGAACGACGTCCTATACGTTGTGCTGAGGCGTAAGATTAGGGCAGCCGAGGCTGCCTTAGAGTGGTGCAGGTTTATCTGCAGTACCTGTGCGCCCGTTAAAGTTCGTTTGCGGCATCGACGTCCATCCCCTTCTGATCCGCATCGTCGGATGCCTCCTCTACGATAGTATCGTCGAATTTGGCATCCGACGGGTCGGATTCCAGCAGAAGCTGCTCGCCCATGCCCGTAAAGAACTGGCCCGCAAACTCAGATACCGAGAGTGTATCGCTCTCGGCATCCGGAGTGCTGCGTGCCAGTTCGATATCGGCCCCATGTCCACTCAAGGTTTTGCATGGGTCCCTGAGATTCGTTGTGGCGGTTGCGGGTTCGCTCGAGGCGGTATCCCCAATCACCAGATCCTCCGGCGCTGTGGCGGCCCCTCCCCTAGTGCCATGGGAGCAGATCCCCTCAGGGTGTTTCTGCCTAACCCCTCGCCCTGAGGTACAGGATCACCCTCGTCCGGTGTTTCCTCCTTCGCACCATCCCTTCGAATTTTCAACGTGATGGAGTAGAAACCGTAGCTTAACACTCCACCACATTCGTCAAGCCAAGGAAGAGAAGCCTCGTTTATAATGAATCCAACATAACGCTGCTTCGCCCTTGTCTCGCCGACCCGTACTATCCTCCAATCGCTCGAAGGTAGCCCCTTGTTCGACTCCGCGATGGTATCCAGGATCTCGCCAGGATCCGCTATGCCGTCTGGAACCCAGGCCCAAGCTGTCGGTCTGTTAGGAAATTCTTCCATACTGACCGCATCCAACATGGCCCCAGGCCACAGGTGTCCTAGCGAAGCTATGGCGAGTTTGTAGAGCTTGCATGAGCGTTCGTCGACGCAGGAAACACGCTTGACCCTACCCTGGTACCAGCCGGTATCACGGAAAGTGGGAGCCGGCCCCGGATACTTGGTCATGATGTCCTGAAAGATCTTGAGAAGGCCGTTAAGGACATCCTTCTAGTTATCCGGGATTATGTTCCCATCCGGGTGGCCGCGATTCAAAACCGCCAGCGTAAAGTTGGCCTTAGCCGCCTCGCTAAAGGTTTTGGTCAGGGCAGGGGGAGTAGAGGTCGAAGGCCGGTGCCTTTTGGGATCACTCGAGGCATTTCCCATAGACCTTTGTATCTTAAAGGCCGGCATCTTCGGGTCAGAAATTTGTTTGGTGACAGAAGAGGAAGGGGGGATGGGGTTCTTGTTGCTGCTCTCCTTGGCAGCAATAATCATCCTGGCCCAGGCCAGAGAACTTTTTTGCTCTGCCGTTAACTTGTCGCTAGGAGAGTTGCCGAGTTTCTCAACGATTTTGCCGGCATTGCGAATGTTCCGCTAGTTGCGGAGCGAAATCGGGGTTCGCTTATTTGCCTTGGAACCCTCAAGGGGTTCAGCCGGTTTGCGTGGTAGCTTTGCAGCGGGGGAGGCAGTACTTTTGTCCGTGGAGGATTTAGTGCTGTTACCAGCCACCTGCTGAGAAGAGGTGCCCCCCCCCCCCCCTCTTTGGGGCTAGCTTTTCCGGCTGCCGCGGAATCGGACTTGCCCTCAAGGGGTTTAGTCCTTCCGCTAGCTTGCACAGGTGGCCGAGATTTGTTTGTTGCCGTGAAGGCCAGGTCGGCGCCGTCTGTGAGGTTCCCGACGAATTGTGGATTTTTTAATGCCTAGTCCAAGGGCGGCATCTTTACCGGTGCAGGGATCCGAGGCCAGGTTTTTGTAGTTTATCACATCTGGTTCGTCAACTGCCTACTAAGGTGAGACCGTTCGGCAGCCTGAAAGTTAAGAGATAGGGGAAACAATGCGGTCGACTGCGGTAGATCCCCATACCGCAGCAAGTCGCCGTTACTCCTGGAGGTGGACCGGCATCAGGGAGGCTCCGTGAGAATACAGTCGGATGCCCCTGACTGCAAGCCATCCAATGGGCACGGAATCGCATAACACCCTGTATTGGGGGTGGACCACCTTTTCAACTGGGCGTGGTCCAGTTCCCACCTTGAGGCCACGTTTAAAAATCATGTCCATATGCCTGAGCTATTAAGGAGCTGGGGCACAAATGGAGATGATTCCTAAACTTAGCTAGCACTACCCTGGAAGGGGAAACTGTTGTGCATATTACCAGCCGGCACCCTCTTGGAGGGTTCAGCCCAAGGATTTGTGCCAGCCACCTTTATGGCGATATCTCGAAAAGGCGTCAACCTATAGAACTAAAGCCCACTCCCTTCTAAAATGCTCATTAATACCTTTCATTTGATACCCATATTGTACAAACGCATTCTAGAGTCACCTCTGGTCCACCTTTATTCCGATATCTCGAAAAGGCGTCCACCTATAGAACTAAGGCCCACTCCCTTTTAAAATACTCATTAGCACCTTTCACTTGAAACCCATATCGTACAACCAAATTCTAGAGTCACCCCTGGTCCACCTTTATGGCGATATCCCTAAATGGCGTCCACCCATAGAACTATGGCCTACTCCCTCTTAAAATACTCTTTAATACCTTCCATTTGTCATTCCACATGTCATAAAAACACATTCCACGGTTATCCTAGGTTCATTTTACTACATGGTGATTTTCCCTTATTTTGTCTCCAAGTGAAAATTTTTTTTAGTAGGTCATGAAAAAAACTTTCAAAATCAAAGTCGAAACATAGTTAAAATAAATGAAATTCCGCAGGCTCGAAAGTTATTTTTTTTTTTTTTTGGTAGGCGTAGAGGAACTTTTTTTCCTGAGCCCAAATCCTATCGAAAAAACGACAGCGCGATATCGGTTAACTTTCCTCCATACAAGTCAACCCCACCCAATATATAAACTTATATATCTATTATACTAGATATAGTATATATATATTATACTGTGTTTTCAGCTGAGCAGAGCTTACAGAGTATATAAATTTTGTACGCATAATGTTACCCCGTAACTGCACTAATCGAGATAGATATAGATTTCAATATATCAAAATGATCTGGGCGAAAAAAGAAATTCATTTAGCCATGCCCGTCTGCCCGTCTCCACCGTGGGACGGTGATTTGATCAATCTAGCTGGCCAAAAGTCGATTTTTCAAAATATTCCAATTTTTTTAAATATACTCCCTGGAGTTCCTAGTTGTCCACTGAATAGTATACATATCCCGAAACCCATCTGCAACGTCAACGGATCTAACCGCGCACATCTAAAGTTGTATAAAAATTGTGTGGATTTCGATGTATTTTTTGATTAAAAAGCAATTTAGCCTTCTAATCTAAATACTTGAACCATTGTTTAGCCTTAATCAAATCTAGTTACATTTCCTTTTAGGATAGGTAAATGGGTTTTTAATTCATATGTTAGATTTTTTATATCGCATGTTTTATTCTACTTATAATACTATTACTTGTCAATATTAAATTTTTTAAAAACCCGGCAAATAAAAAGTTATATCTTTTTTTCATGGCATATTATGTCAGTAATTTTTCGGCAATACATGAGCTTGTGTTTGTTTAAAAGTTTAATAACAAAAACGGCTGCGCATAACCGCTTTTTTTTGAGTAGTGATCAATTTTGTAAGAGATTGATTCCCTTATTGGCGAAAGGTGGCAGCCTTGTGAAAATAGCCTCAGTGGCAACACCTAGGTGAAAAGTCTCAGATTGTAATACTATGTGGATGTAGCAAATTTGATTCAAATCGGTTAAGCCGTTTCCGAGATGGTAGTGGATATATAGATAAATATAAAAAAGAAGGTGAGGTGGCAACCCTAACTGGAAACCCTTCTAAAAAATCACAATGGAAATGCGGAGTAAAATACTTTTCGTTTGATATCCATATTGACATACTTCATGTAATATCAAAAAATGGCTACGGGTCCATCCGAAACCGGGGGCCCGATCCATAGTAATTCTGCGCGGAACACCATTAATTTACTGTCAAATATTTCCTTTCATAACAATGAAGTTAGACAATCACTTCTTGAACAGAAATAACTGCTGTTTTAGTTTTGGCCAGCTAGATTGTTCAAATTCCCCACCGTGCGTCCGTCCATCTGCCCGTAAACACGATAACTTGAGTAAATTTTGAGGCATCTTAATGGAATTTGGTACGTAAGTTCCTGGGCACTCATTTCAGATCGCTATTTGAAACGAACGAAATCGGAACATAACCACGTCCACTTTTTCAATATCGAAAATTTTGAAAAACCGAAAAAGTGCGATAATTCATTACCAAAGATGGATAAACTTATGAAACTTGGTAGGTGGGTTGGCCTTATAACGCATATTAGAAAATTAGCAAAATTTTGGACAATGGGCATGGCACGGCCCACTTTTAAAGGAAGGTAATTTAAAAGGTTTACCAGCTTTAATTTGGCAGCTGAGTATGTTATGTTCGGTTACACCCGAACTTAGCCTTCCTTACTTGCTCAGTAGCGGCTTGTGCGACCTTTACTGAACTCTGGATAGACTGAGCGTTACCTCATCCTTCGACAAAACCCACCTCATAAAGTTATTTTTCCCTTTGTGGGACCCTACATTCCCTTGCAAACACATAAAAAAGTTAAAGTCTCATTATCCCTTTGAACAAGTCATTGATTATGTCATCCCACTTAAGTTCGAGCAGTGTTGTTACTCAAAAGTTATTTCACTGCTCTGGTTATGTGACGGTATACGATAGAACATATTAGAAGTTTGAAAACACACGAAACTAATTAAGTGTACTTTTTGTTCTTTTCATAAAAATATTTACAAAGCTAATATAATAAGAAATTTCTATAGAAATGTCATTTTAAAAACGTGTATAGGTTAGGTTAGGTTGGGGTGGCTGCCCGAGGGCACACTTAGGCCAGTAGTACTAGGCCCGTTGTGATACCACGAAAAACACCGTTACCTCTCCTCTTCGAACCATTTTGAGGACCTGATGAAATCTACCAGGTCCTTGACGTCATGCTCCACAACCTGACTCATAGTATCAAGAAATGGAGCTCCCAGAAAGCGCTGCCGTGCTCCGCTTAGCGCTGGGCAGTTGCAAATGAGGTGAACCACCGTTTCCTCCTCCTCATCCTCTTTACAACTCCTACAGCAACGACGATAAGGCGCTCCTAGCCTTTCTGCATGCCTACCTATGAGGCAATGACCCGTTAGTGCCCCTACAAGTGTGGAAATTGTATCCCTTCTTAGGTTGTAAACGTGACGGGACCTTTTAGGATCCCATTTAGGCCAGGTTTCTTTCGACGTTCGACATCCCGGTGTTTGTAGCCATCTTTCGTCGGCTTGACGGTAGATGTGCTCTTTTAGCATTAGCTTGCATGTGGACAGGGGCATGCCTAAGCGTTCTTGTCCAGGAAGAACCTGCTTGGTTGTACCCTGCCTAGCGAGTTCATCTGCAATACAGTTTCCCTCGATATCCCTATGTCCAGGGACCCATGTGAGGTGTACACGGTTCTGTTGAGCCATCTCTTGAAGAGATCGGCGACAGTTTAGTGCTAGTTCAGAATTGAACGAGTGGGAGCCCAGAGATTTTATGGCAGCTTGGCTGTCACTGAAGATAAAAATTTCTTTGCCGACAATGTATGTCCCTATCCTAGCTGCGGCTTCCATTATGGCTGCAACTTCTGCCTGGAATACACTGCAGTGGTCGGGTAGTCTGAATGAGAGCTGGAGGTCAAGGTCCCTTGAGTATACTCCACCCCCAACTCTCCCGTTTAGCTTGGAGCCGTCCGTGTATATGGAAATGCTGTTGCCCATAGCAAGGCACTTGTCCGACTCCGTCCAGTCATCCCTGCTGGGTATGTTTATCTTAAAGTTGGTTTCCGCAACTGTTGTGGTCGCACAGCGATCCGTGCTAGGAGGGAGAAAACTGTATTTGTTTAGTATACTTGAGTGTCCTGTGGTACTGTTGTTCCAGCACGACAACTCCCTTAGACGCAGGGCTGACGTTGCCGCTGCTCGATGACCAGCCAGATCCAGTGGAAATATGTCAAGAATGACCTGAAGAGCTTCGCTAGGCGTTGTTCTTAGAGCCCCGCTTATGCTTATCATGCTGGATCTGTGGACTTTACCCAACAAGTTTAGGTTTGACGCCTTGCTCAAGGCTGGCCACCATACGACTACCCCATACAGCAGTATGGGTCTGATAATCGCGGTATAAATCCATCTGCATATGTTGGGGGTGAGTCCCCATTTTTTGCCAATGGCTCTTTTACACGTATATAATGCAATGTACGCTTTCTTTTGTCGCTGGATAACGTTGTCCTTCCAGTTCAGCTTTTTGTCTAAAACTACGCCTAAAAATTTGGCTTTATCTGCCAGGCTTAGGCGCACCCCATTTAGTTCAGGTAGGTCCAACGATGGTATTTTGTATCGTTTGGTATATAAGACAAGCTCTACTTTATCGGAGTTGACGCTGAGTCCACATCGGGAAGCCCACAAGGAAACCTCTCGCAATGCTACCTGCATCAAGTCGCACAAAGTTTGAGGAAACTTGCCTCTGTAGATAATCGCTAGGTCATCAGCATATGCCACGACCTTCCCGCTCCCCCAACTAGTATCTCTTAATAGCGAGTTTACCGTTAGGTTCCATAGTAAGGGGGAAAGGACACCACCCTGGGGCGTGCCCCTTGCGACAAATCGTGTTACCTCAACCTTCCCCAGTGAGGAGAGCACTTTCCTTCCCCTGAGCAGTTGATCAATTAGTCCCACTAGGGGTCTATTTACGTCCAGATCAGTTAAAGCAATGTTAACGGCGTCTGGACTTATGTTGTTGAATGCTCCTTCAATGTCTAGGAAGGCCACAAGACAATAATCCTTTTGGAACAAGGATGTTTCTATAGTAGAGACTAGGCTGTGTAGCGCAGTCTCCGTAGATTTACCTTTGGTGTACGCGTGTTGATAGTCCGAAATGAGATTCCTATCAATGCTTGTAGTGAGAAAATCGCTAACTATTCTCTCTAGGGTCTTGAGTACGAAGGATGAAAGACTGATAGGTCTATAGTCCTTCGGCTCGTAATGAGAGGCTTTGCCTGCCTTAGGAATGAATATGACCGTGGCGCTCCTCCATGCACACGGAATATAGTTCATAGCCAAACAAGCGGTATATATGTGCCGCAGCCAGTTGGCTGATACCTCCAAGGAGTAGATAAGTTGAGCGGGTACAATCCCGTCTGGTCCAGCAGCCTTAAAAGGTTTAAAACTTTTGACTGCCCTCCTCACTCTCTCCTCAGTGATGGGTATATTCACAGCTTGGTTTGCTGCAGGTACTTCCGGTGCGTTTGTCATATTTCCCGGGAAATGTGTGTCCAGGAGCAGCTCTAGAGTTTCCCCTTCTGTGCTGGTCCAGGTACCATTCGGTCTCCGCAGGAAGCTAATAGCTGTTTGCGTCTTAGAAAGCACGCACCGTAGCCTGGATGTGTCCACGACACTTTCGACTCCAGTGCAGAAGTTTCTCCATGAAGTTCTCTTCGCTTGTCTCAGGACTTTTTTGTAGGTTCTTAGTTTGTCCTTGTATTCTAGCCATTGTGACCCGTTATCAAGGAATTTGGCTTTGTTAAACTGTTCTCTACAGGATTTACGAAGTAGGTCCAGATCATGGGACCACCAGTGAGGTTTACGCTTACCGCGCGGTTTTGGCAATGGACAGGCCTGTTCTAAGGCTTTTGAGAAAGCCGATGTGAAGGTTTCTACCAGACCCTCTAGCTCCATCGTTGATGAGAGGCTTTGTGGGGGTAGTTCTGGTAGTTCTCTTGCTAACAGCTCATTATGTAGTTCCCAGTTTGTATTACGTGGGTTACGTCTCGCAATGGGCTGATCGACGAAGAACTCTAACATTACTTCAATATAGCGGTGGTCTGAAAAGGAATGTTCCTCAAGAACACGCCATTTTTTAACCCACCCATAAACGCTTTCGCTACAAATAGTGAGGTCAATAACCTCTCTACGGTTTTTAGTAATAAAAGTTGGTTCATTACCTACATTGCAAACTACAAGGTTAGTTGTTAAAAGGTACTCAAAAAGTGACTCACCCCGAGTGTTTATGTCGGAACTACCCCACTGCACGTGGTGGGCGTTTGCGTCTGTCCCAATTAACAGATGGCTTGAGTCGGCCACCAGATCCTTTACCGTCTTTTGCGGAGGAGGTTCCTCTGCGTCGTACGGCATATAAACGGAGGCTAGCGTTAATTGGGTGCCTCCGCTTGACAAACTGGCCGCTGTGACGTCACCATTGCTATAATTAGGCAAGAGAAAGATATTTAGCTCAGACTTTACTAAAATGCATGTTCTCACTTTACCTTCATCTGCAGCTCGGATGAGCTTAAACCCAGTGGCCCCCAATCCGCAAATCCTTGAGTTGTTCACCCAGGGTTCTTGGATAAGGACCACTTCGACGTCGCCTTTAGAAAGGCGACTGATGAGAGCAGCCGAGGCTGCCTTACTTTTGTGCAGGTTTATCTGGAGCAACCTCAGCATGAGCTTGCTCAGACTCCCCTGCCTCCATCACCGTGATGTTGGGATCCTCTCCGTCGCTATCCAGCAGAGCATCCTCCATCGACAAATTGCCCAGAGCCCCTGCGCAATTTGACGTGGCGGAAACCAGGCTTTCGGCGTCGGAGATTTCCGCTTCCACTTCGGGTGCCTCAATGTCCGTGTCCAAAGAGGCACTCGAAAGGGATGCGCGCTGTGCGTCCCCACGGTATACGTGAATTACGACCTCCCCGAGGCCGTAAAACACTCTTCCTTTGCTCCGTCTAAGGGGCTCGAGAGCTTCCTTATTCAGGGCTAACACGACCTGTCTCCTAGGTCCTTCAGCGTCCTCGACTTGGATGACACTCCAGTCCTGCGTTGGGAGAGCCGGGTTCATCAGTTGCAGCATCCTGAGAATTCTCTCAGGTTCTGCTGGAACCGCTGGAACCCATGCCCTGGCCCTTGGCCGAGCCGGAATGTCCTTCCAGTCAACGACCTCGATAATCGCCCCGGGATAGACTTGTCCCAGCTTTGCGGCTGCTGCCTTGTACAGCGCAACAGACCTTGCGTCCTCGCAAGCGAGTACCTTGATTTGGCCCTGGTACCATCCTGCATCAGAACCTCGCGGCGGACTACCCGGAGACTCCATCAGCACGTCGAGAACGGCGTTGCCGATTTCATTCCGGACGTACGGCCACTGGTCTTTAGGGATTGCACCACGGTCATTCCCTCGGTCCAGGATTCCTATAAGGATCCGGCCCTTGGCTACCTCGGCAAAGCTGGGTTTGGCTACCGCGGGGTGATTCTGGTGCCTTTTCGGCGGTGGTTTGATATCCTCATCGGACCTTTGACGTTTATATGGGGTTGCGCTTGTTGGCAGAGAACCCCGAAAATTCGGCAGTAGAGCTCGCGCCCTTTCCACCGAATTCCTGGCGCTCTCTGACAGCGTTTCCAGCGAAACACCCTCATACCTTGACAGGACTTTTGCAGCCCTTCTTTTGTTCCTGTGGAACGATCCCTTGTGGGAATCTTCTTGAGAAGGGGTCCGACCCGTAGTTGCCCTCGCGGTCGTACCCCCGGATGATGTCTTCATTATGGCTCCTTTCTCCTTTGGCTCACTGTGACCAGATCGTGGGACCCCTGTCACAGCCGTGGGGAGAACAGTCGCCATACCGGCGTCAGACGGGCGCCCAGCATCAGCAGGCGCGTCAGTGTTCGCCGTTGCCAGCGCAACTACCTTCGCCGCCATACTGGTGCTTGCCCCCGTCCGATCACCTAAGACTGTGTTGACTGAGGTTGCCCTCTTGTCGTCCATGGGGAGCCGACCCGTCGTTTCCAACGCAGTCGCTCCCCCGGTTAAAGTAGCTGTTGCGGCCCCGTTTTCCCTTGGCTCGGAGTGGCCAGGTCCAGAGACCCCTGCCACAGCCGTGGGAAAAAAGGTTGCCGTTCCGGCGCTTGGTCGGTGTCCGACAACAACAGGCGCGTCAGGGTTCGCCGTTACCAGCGCAACTCCCTTCGCCGCCATACTATTGCCGCCCCCCACCAAGTCGCTCTTCACTTTAGCGTTGGTAGCATTGGTAGCCCTCCCTCGTTCACTAGGGCGTATGGATGCCAATGCTGTTGTCCTTCTCCCTGTGGAGGAGAAAGGATTATCATTTGCTTGTTTATTTTTATTTTTGTTGTTCATCTTGTTCGTACGACCCCTTGCTAGACGAGGCCAGCTTAGGGTCACCTTATTGAAAGGGGGAAAAGTGTCGTCCGCCGCGGCAGAGCCCCTTACCGCGGTAAGACCATTTTTACTCTCTGAGGCGGCCCGGTGTCAGAGAGGCTCCGTACAAATACAGCCAGATTAACCTCCCGGCTGCAAACCATCCAATGGGCACGGTGCCGCATAACACCCTGGATTGGGAGGGGACAGATCTTGGTCATCGCTCACCCCAGGACTAGGCCACCGCAGCCATGGAGATCCATGTGAACCTGCATCCTACTGGGTGGCATAGTCCCGTGGTCAGCGACTAAGCCCTCGCATCGCGGCAAGATGTCTGCCCTTCGCGAGAGAAAAACGTGTATAAATAATTTGTATTTTTCATAATTAAGGGCATTGAAATTTTAATTAGGCACTTCTAGCCAAAAATTTACTCAAGGTTAAATGGGTTGAGTCAATATTCAATTACTTGAGGTTTGTTCTCCAATGAGACAGAGCTTTGACACACGCAAATTTAACAAGTAAGAGCGGGACTGTCTTCGGCTGTGCCGAAGACTTCATACCTTTCATGAATGGAGCTGAACAATAACTTTATTCGCAATAACCAAATAATCGGCTGTATAAAGTAAGAAATATATAGTGAACAGATGTACATACCTAAGCGCTTTTTAAGATAAATATAAAACTAAAAAAAAAAAAATAAAAGAATTTTAAGCACTTCCTTTATATAACTGCACACAAATCAGCGAAATATGTCTCCCTATATAAAGACATATTCTTGCTAAACTTTGATTTTTAAATTTTGACATAGAAATTGCAAATATGTTTATAAGAAGTAAAAATATAAAAGTGGAGCGCACATTACTTGGATTGGAAAGTTGGTAGGAAAGGAGATATTATTAGTCAATAAATTGCGCTCCACTTTTATGTTTTTACTTCTCATAACTATTTGTGCAATCTCTATGTCAAAATTTAAAAATCAAAATTTAGCAAGAATATTTCTTTATATAAGGAGACATTTTTTTCTGATTCTTGCCCATTTATGCAATTATAAAATGAGGTGCTTAAAAATATTTTATTTTATTTTTATTTTCTCCTTTTCTTACATTTTCTCGGCGTCTTATCCTATCTGGGAAGCTTTACAGTTGTAGCTCAATGAGAACTTACATAAAAATTAAATCCCAAAATTCCCTCCGTCTCGTACGATTTTTCTAAATATCTCATCCCGTGCGCCACCAAGCGAATCTTTTTTTATCGTGTCATCGGCTGTCATCGACCTCTGAATTAAGTTTGAAATTTCAAGTCTCTAGCTCATCGCGAAGTTACTTAAAAACTGGTTTGAGAATTTTCAAATTCTTATCTAATTATTTCGATCCGTGCGCCACCTAACGGTTTTTTTTCCTTTTTTTGCGTTGTCACGGTGTTCTAAGCTACGTGTAAAGTTTCACTTTTGTAGCTCAATGAGAAATTACTTAAAAATCGATTGCAAGATTTGTTTGAAAAGCGGACAAACATTCAACCGCCCTAATATAAAGTAAGTAAAATAGGTTGGTACTTCGTGTGGGGATGTAAAGTTTCACGTTTTTTGTGGTCTGCATGTAAAAACTATGACCACGAATTACTTATCTCAATAATATATGACGTAAGCGTAAGCATTTGGTGAAATTTGAAGCTTCTAGATGCTAAAATGGGGCAGAAATTGCGAAAAGTTTCTTATTTGAACAATCGGTTGTATGAGATATATACTACATATATCACCGATCTCTATGACTTCTTCAGACAACAATATATGCTATATAACTTGTATAATAACTTGTTTAAAAAAAGGTTATACTCTTACGTCAAATCTATGAGGATAAAATAAATACTAAGATCTGAGCTGGTTTGTGATACGTATTCCTAATTTATATATATTTCCTCGTTTATATATATATATACATATATCTATTTAAACTGATGTACCTATTGTTAATTAATGCAATAATTTTTTTTTTGTATAAGCTAGGCTCTTCGAGTCGTAATAAATAAATGAAATGAAATGAAATATACGTAAGCATTTGGTGAAATTTGAAGGTTCAATCTGATAAATTGAGGAAATATTACAGAAATCGTCTTTTTATGCAAAATCGGTTTTATATCCCCTCAGATTTGCTATAGGTGTCCGATCCGGTCGGTTCCGACAAATGCCTATAGGACACCTAAATATACCCGCTCACCAAATTTTATCAAGATATCTCAAAAATTGAGGGAATAGATTGCATACAAACATACAGACGGATAGACGGACATGGCTAAATCAAATCAGCTCTTCATCCTGATAATTTCGGTATACTTAATGGTGGGTCTATCTATTCTCCGTTATGGGCTTACAATTTTGAGATTCGTGACGAAGTTAATATACCATTTCATTTTTATGTAGAGCTTACGATTCCTCGAACCTGTTCGAGAAGAGATTGCTCACGAGTCTCGCGTTCTAGCGAGATTCTCCAATCTCGAATTACTCGTAAGGCTCCCGAGCTTCTCGACATTCAATTTAATCGATTCATCGGCTGTTTTATATAGAGCTTATGATTTCTTCAGGAGCACAAGCGAAAATTTCCACAAAGCAACAACTAAAAACGGCGAAATGTATAGAATATTGCCAATGCAGCGACTGAATTGAAAATCGAGAAGCTCGCGAGTATTACGAGTATTGCGAGTATTTCGAGATTCGAGAATTTCGCGAGAAGCCTTGTTCTCTATGTCTCATTAAAAAAATAAATTATTGTGAACAAAATTATATGTATAATAAATATGTTTAGAGTTAAATGTCATTGGAAAGCAATATAATCAACAAAAAATTCACATGTTAAAAAACTCTAAGTGTATGAATACTGCCCATACAGCAATTAAGTTTATGTCGAGAAGCTCGGAAGATTTACGAATACTTCGAGACACGAGAATCTCGCGAGAAGACGAGTTCTCGATTTATCGGTTCCCGAAAATCTCGCTTGTGTTCGAAAAGAAAGTGTAAGCCCTATTTTTATGAAAGGTTTAAAAATGTGGATGGGTTGCTGAAACTGGTGAAACTAATTAAGTGCACGCTTTGTTTTTGTCATAAAAATACAAAGGAAATATAATAAGAAATTTCTATAGAAATGTCATTTTAAAAACGTGTATAAATAATTTAAATTTTTCATCATTAAGGACATTGAAATTTTAATTAGGCACATCTAACCAAAACTTTACTCAAGGTTAAATGGGTTGAGTCATGATTCAATTACTAAAGATTTGTTCTCCAATGATGATAGAGCAAATTTAAAAATCTGGAGGGGTTGCTTTTAGGAAGTAAGGAAAACGGGGAATAAATCAATCCCCTTCAGCGAAATTTGTAGTAGAAATGTACCTTTTACTAGTAGTGATAATAGATTTGTAAATGCCAACAGGTTTTGGAGGAAATAATTTATTTGCTACTAAATATTTCGTGAATTGATATAGAGTTATGTTGGTTTGGTTATTCTTTCAGAATTTGGCTGCCGTACGTCAGAATTTTATTCAAATGTACATTATCTCAAAATTTGTTTCAAGAACTCCCTACCTGAGCATAAGTTCAATACATTTTCCCATTTTGACATAAGAATGGGATAAGGCGTTCTTCAACCTAATTCTGATATAGAGCGTTTTTGTGACAAATCCTGAAATGGAAAATTTTTGAAAAGTATTCTGAGATAGAGCGATTTCGAATTGGCAGCCGGCATGTAGTAAGAATCTACTCTGCAACCGCAATGAATTGGT
Organism: Eurosta solidaginis; assembly: GCF_040869045.1. Taxonomy (NCBI): domain Eukaryota; kingdom Metazoa; phylum Arthropoda; class Insecta; order Diptera; family Tephritidae; genus Eurosta; species Eurosta solidaginis. Next base: position 14,661,933 of record NC_090319.1, read on the forward strand.
AAAAAGAAAAAAAATTAAAGAAAATGGCTTATTGACTTAGAACTTTATATTTCGGCCTTGACTTTGGCAGAAGGGTTAAGCTTTTGAGCGGTCCTGCTACAGAGGGAGTATTTACCTTTTTATTCTGAAATTTCGTAAAGCTCTTTTGCGTTAGGTATTTATGGAAGTGTTCCGGATAAACCGTAATTTAGAATATTCGGAACACAATCGTTCGATGCTACCTCATGAGGTCCAAATATATGAACATAACATTCCAAATATAAACCGATTCCAAAAATTCTTAAATGGAGATGAATATTCCGAACATACGGAATGAATATGTTAACATGCTCAATAAGTCCATTTCGTTATGGCATCTCCATTATTTACAAATTTTACATTTTTACTTGGATCGATTTACTAGTCGAGTTTTTGACATTGAACTATGCATTTTGAATTGGTTTGGGTTTCGTATGTTCATAGGTTTACGAAAGTGCCCGATTCCTTGGTGTCCATACTTTTCATAAAATTACCAATGTTCAGCCACACTAATATATCATCTATATATAACAAGTAAGGAAGGTTAAGTTCGGGTGTAACCGAACATTACATACTCAGTTGAGAGCTATGGTGACAACATAAGGGAAAATAACCAGGTAGGAAAATGAACCTAGGATAACCCTGGAATGTATTTGTATGACATGTGTATCAAATGAAAGTCATCAAAGGGTATTTTATGAGGGAGTGGGCCATAGTTCTATAGGTGGACGCCATTTAGGGATATCGCCATAAAGGTGGATCAGGGTTGACTCTAGAATTTGTTTGCACGATATGGGTATCAAATAAAAGGCGTTAATGAGTACTTTAAAAGGGAGTAATCCTTAGTTCCATAGGTGGACGCCGTTTCGAGATATCGCCATAAAGATGGACCAGGGGTGGCCCTAGAATTTGTTAGTACAATAAGGTTATCAAAAGAAAGGTATTGATGAGGGTTTTAAAAGGGAGTGGTGGTAGTTGTATACGTGGTCCGCCTTTTCGAGATATCGGCATAAAGGTGGACCAGGCGTGACTTTAGAATGAGTTTGTACAATATGGGTATCAAACGAAAGGTGTTAATGAGTATTTTAAAAGGGAGTGGGCCTTAGTTCTATAGGTGGAAGCCGTTTCGAAATATCGCCATAAAGGTGGACCAGGGGTGACTCTAGAATGTGTTTCGACGATATGGGTATCAAATTAAAAGTATTAATGAGGGTTTTAAAAGCGAGTGGCCCTTGTGGGTAATGAAGGCGTTTTCCAGATATCGACCAAAATGTGGACCAGGGTGACCCAGAAAATCATCTGTTGGATACCGCTAATTTATTTATATATGTAATACCTGGCAAGATATCAAGGGTTTTTTATCTCGCCCTGTAGAACTTTTTCATTTTCTTCAACTTAATATGGTAGGTGTCACAACCATTTTACAAAGTTTCTTCTAAAGTTATATTTCGCGTCAATAAACCAATCCAATTACCATGTTTCATCCCTTTTTTCGTATTTGGTATAGAATTATGGCATTTTTTCATTTTTCGTAATTTTCGATAACGAAAAAGTGGGCGTGGTCATAGTCGGATTTCGGCCTTTTTTTATACCAAGATAAAGTGGCTTCAGGTAAGTACGTGAACTAAGTTCAGTAAAGATATGTCGGCTTTTGCTGCAGTTATCGCCTTAACGGCCGAGCGGAAGGACAGACGGTCGACTGTGTATAAAATCTGGGCGTGGCTTCAACCGATTTCGCCCATTGTCACAGAAAACAGTTATCGTCATAGAATCTATGCCCGTGCCAGATTTCACATGGATTGGTTAAATTTTGTTCGACTTATAGCATTAAATGATAATAAGCGAATTAAATGAAAAAGGCCGTAGCCACGCCCATTTTGAAATTTTCTTTTATTTTTGTATTTTGTTGCACCACATCATTACTGGAATTGAAGGTTGACATAATTTACTTATATACTGTAAAGATATTAATTTTTTTGTTAAAATTTTACTTTAAAAAAATTTTTTTTTTAAAAGTGGGCGTGGGCCTTCTCCGATTTTGCTAATTTTTATTAAGCGTACATATAGTAATAGGAGTAACGTTCCTGCGAAATTTCATCATGATATCTTCAACGACTGTCAAATTAAAGCTTGCAAAACTTTTAAATTACCTTCTTTTAAAAGTGGGCGGCGCCACGCCCATTGTCCAAAGTTTTACTAATTTTCTATTCTCCGTAACAAGGTTAACGCACCTACCAAGTTTATCGCTTTATCCGTCTATGGTAATGAATAATCGCACTTTTCCGGTTTTTGGAAATTTTCGATATCGAAAAAGTGGGGTGGTTGTAGTCCGATTTCGTTCATTTTAAATAGCAATCTGAGATGAGCGCCCAGGAACCTTCCTCAAGATACCTCAAAATTTACTCAAGTTATCGTGTTTATGGGCAGACGGACGGACGGACACGGCCAAATGAATTTTTTTTTCGCCCTGATCATTTTGATATATAGAAGTCTATATAAATCTCGATTAGTATATACCGTTACGGATTACCGTTATGCGAACAAAGTTAATATACTCAGTGAGCTCTGCTCAGCTGAGTATAAAAAACCAAGTGTATGGATACTGCCCATACAGCAATTAAGTTTATGTCGACAAGCTCGCGAGATTTACGAGTACTTCTAGACACGAGAATCTCGCGAGAAGACGAGTTCTCGATTTATCGGTTCCCGAAAATCTCACTTGTGTTCGAAAAGAAAGTGTAAGCTCTATTTTCATGAAAGGTATAAACATCTGGACGGGTTGCTGAAACAAGTGAAACTAATTAAGAGTACGCATTGTTTTTTTCATAAAAATACAAAGCAAATATAATAAGAAATTTCTATAGAACTGTCATTTTAAAAACGTGTATAAATATTTTGTATTTTGCATCATTAAGGACATTGAAATTTTAATTAGGCACTTCTAACCAAAACTTTACTCAAGGTTAAATGGGTTGAGTCATGATTCAATTACTAAAGGTTTGTTCTCCAATGGTGATAGAGCAAATTTAAAAATCTGGATGGGTTGCTTTTAGGAAGTAAGGAAAACGGGGAATAAATCAATCCCCTTCAGCGAAATTTGTAGTAGAAATGTACCTTTTATTAGTAGTGATAATAAATATCTAAATGCCAACAGGTTTTGTTGGAAATAATTTATTTGCTACTAAATATTTCGTGAATTGATATAGAGTTATGTTGGTTGAATTTGGTTGAAGGATGCCGTACGTCCGAATTTTATTCAAATATACACTATCTCAAAATTTGTTTCAAGAACTCCCTATCTGAGCATAAGTTCAATACATTTTCTCATTTTGACATAGGAGGGAGATAAAGAACTTCAACCTTCAAATTCTGATATATTGAATTCGTTTTTGTGAATTTTTTTTGTTTTTGAAAGGGCGATTTCGAATTGGCAGCCGGCATGTGGTAATAATCTACTCAGCAGCCGCAATGAACTGGCAAAAACAAAAAATTTAAGAAAATGGCTTATTGACTTAGAACTTTATATTCCGGCCTTGACTTTGGCAGAAAGGTTAAGCTTTTGTGCGGTCCTGCTACAGGGGGAGTATTTACCTTTTTATTCCGAAATTTTGTAAAGTACTTTTGCGTTAGGTATTCATGGAAGTGTTCCGGATAAACCGTTAATTTAGGATATTCGGAACACAATCGTTCGATGCTACCTCATAAGGTCCGAATATATGAAATATGTAAATACATATCATTCCAAATATAAACCGATTCCAAAAATTCTTAAATCGAGATTAATATTCCGAACATACGGAATGAATATGTTAACATGCTCAATAAGTACATTTCGTTATGGCATCTCCATTATTTACAAATGACATTTTTACCTGAATCGATTTACTAGTCGAGTTTTTGACATTGAACTATGAATTTTGAATTGGTTTAGGTTTCGTATGTTCATAGGTTTGCGAAAGTGCTCGATTCCTTGGTGTCCGTACTTTTCATAAAATTACCAATGTTCAGCCATAAAAATGAATGCCATTTTTCGTTGTGATTTTATAACTCAAGAACGGGCCCACCTATCCAAACCAAATTTTTAGGCTTTGTTCTGACTATTCAGTAGATGGTTTGTGTTTTGAAATTTTAAGAAGCGGGTACCAGGGTCTCGAGATATAGGCCAAAACGTGGACCCGAGTAACCCTAGGATATGTTTGTACAATATGGGTATCAAATGGAAGCTGTTGATGAATGCTATAATATAGAGTATTTTCATGCCACTCCGTGACTAGGGTCTCGAGATATAGGCCATAACGTGGACCCGGGTAACCCTAGGATGTGTTTTTATAATATGGGTATCAAATGGAAGCTGTTGATGAATGCTATATTACAGAGTATTTTTCATGCCGCTCCGTGACTAGGGTCTGGAGATATAGTCAAAAACGTGGACCCGGGTAACCCTAGGATGTGTTTGTACAATATGGGTATCAAATGGAAGCTGTTGATGAATGCTATAATATAGAGTATTTTTCATGCCGCTCCGTGACTAGGGTCTGGAGATATAGGCCAAAACGTGGACCCTGGTAACCCTAGGATGTGTTTGTACAATATGGGTATCAAATGGAAGCTGTTGATGAATGCTATAATAAAGAGTATTTTTCATGCCGCTCCGTGACTAGGGTCTGGAGATATAGGCCAAAACGTGGACCCTGGTAACCCTAGGATGTGTTTGTACAATATGGGTATCAAATGGAAGCTGTTGATGAATGCTATAATATAGAGTATCTTTCATGCCTCTCCGTGACTAGGGTCTCGAGATATAGGCCATAACGTGGACCCGGGTAACCCTAGGATGTGTTTTTATAATATGGGTATCAAATGGAAGCTGTTGATGAATGCTATATTATAGAGTATTTTTCATGCCGCTCCGTGACTAGGGTCTGGAGATATAGGCCAAAACGTGGACCCGGGTAACCCTAGGATGTGTTTGTACAATATGGGTATCAAATGAAAGCTGTTGATGAATGCTATAATATAGAGTATTTTTCATGCCGCTCCGAGACTAGGGTCTCGAGATATAGGCCATAACGTGGACCCAGGTAACCCTAGGATGTGTTTTTATAATATGGGTATCAAATGGAAGCTGTTGATGAATGCTATAGTATAGAGTATTTTTCATGCCCCTCCGAGATATAGACCAAAACGTGGACTCAAATAACCCTAGGATGTGTTTGAACTACATGACTATCCATTGTGTTGTTGATAAATGCTAATGAAAATAGGACTTTTCTTTTCGCTGGCTAACTAAGAACACGAGATATAGACCAATTGGGAACTCGCCTTCAGGTTAAGAGATTGCATTCTTATGTACTACAACCAGTTAAAATGGTATATTCAATCACATAACAATATAACTTTTTTACCTGAAGGCGCTGAAAAGCGCTCAATGTATGGTGAAATTATTTTGAAAAACACACCAAAAACCCATTTGTTTGGTCAGATTCGTCCCACTTAACCAGCGGATTATACGTTTTCATATTAACATACATTCATCAGTAATAGTTCAATCATTTACTAAACGATTTGTTTCCCACTTAGCTACGCTCTTTCGCTCTCAAAATTTATGTACTTTCATATTAATTAGCTTACTTATTCTGCCCACCTACAAACTTATTTGCATTATATTTATATCAACATGTATGTATGTATTTTATTCGTTTCCACCAGGCATGCTGAACCAACGAACCGATATCATTTCGTTACGATAATTAACGCTAATAAACGAAACAAAGTCATTTCGTTTCGTTTATTAACGTTAAGAACGTTAAATTAACGAAATGATTTTGTTTCGTTTTCTGCCATATCAAAACGAAATCAAATCGTTTATGTTGATTATTAATTTCAAACTATGCTGGCACAGCTGATTGATGGCGGAGTCATTAAAGGTGAAAGCATTAGCCAAGCTGATTGTAACTTTTCTCATGAATTTTGACAGTACGAACATTTCTCAGAGTATTTTTGACATTACCACCAACGAATTACACAAACCAATTACATGGAGTTTGTGTGTGCATGTCCACCCGCTGTTACCGCCTTACGGCTTCACCATGGCAATAGCATTGCCAGCACAATTCAAACACAAAGTATCACGTTTTTGTTAACGTTTTTAACGTTAACGAAAGCTTTTCGTTTCGGTTAAAAGCGATATACAATTTATCTTGATAATTTCTTTATCGATAATATTTCGAAGTGTTTCAACGAAAACGGTGGAAAATTTTTGATAAACGATTAGCTTAACGTTAAGGTGCATCCCTGGTTTCCACCAAGCAAAATTATGATCTGAACAATATATTCATTTGCAAGATGCGATAACGAATGATGCTAATATTAATGACATCGGACGTTTAAATATATTGCCATCTTCGTATGTTGGTAGCTCACGGAATATGAACGAAAATATGGTCGACCGGATCTGTTCATTACATTTACATGTAATCCGCAGTGGGATGACATCAAAAACAATTTATTTGCAGGACAGTCGACAACCGATCGTCATGACATTACTGCGCGTGTTTTTGGGCAAAAATTTAAAGCACTTATGTATTTAATTGTGAAATTATATGTATTTGGGGAGATGCGTTGCCATATGTACTCCATCGAATGGCAAAAAAAATGATTGCCGCACGCACATATACTAATTTGGCCGGTACACAAAATAACTCCGGATCAAATCGATAACTTTATGTCAGCTGAAATTCCTGATCACACTGCTGATCCTGAGTTATTTCAAGTTGTCGTTAAAAACATGATACATGGACCGTGCGGTGAACAAAATGTGAATTCACCATGTATGATTGATGAAAAGTGTTCGAAACGATACCAAAGGCAATTTACTTTAGACACAATAACGGGCAATGACGGATATCTATTTTATCAACGCAGATCACTTATAGATAATGGCAAAACGGCAACCATTAGAATGCATAACCAGGAGGTTGAAGTTGATAATCGTTGGGTGGTTCCGTATTGTCCATTATTATCGAAAATATTCAATGCTCATATAAATGTGGAATATTGTAATTCTGTCAAATCCATTAAATATATTTGCAAGTATGTAAATAAAGGGAGCGATATGGCAATTTTCGGTGTTGCTGGTGATAATACAAATGATGAAATTACTCAGTATAAAATGGGACGCTATATTAGTAGCAATGAAGCTGTCTGGAGGATTATGTCGTTTCCAATGCACGAAAGACATCCTGCGGTTGTTCACTTGGCTGGACATCTTGAGAATGGCCAACGTGTTTATTTTAATGTAGCAAATGTATTGGAAAGAGCAGCAAAACCACCAGCAACTACGTTAACAGCTTTTTTCAAAACGAAACTGATACATTTGCGATAACGTTGTTATATTCTGAAGTGCCTCAGTATTACACATGGAATGTGTGTTCGAAAAAATTTCAACGTAAACAAGGCACAGCAGTTCATGGGCATCCTGGCATTTTCCAAACAGATGCAATTGGGAGAATATATACAGTACATCCAAACAATGTTGAGTGTTTTTATTTGAGATTGTTATTAGTTAACGTGAATGGCCCAAAATCATTTCAAGAATTGAGAACAGTCAACGGTCATTTGTGTCAAACATACCGTGTAGCAAGCCAACTTTTGCTTTTGTTGGAAGATGATGCACATTGGGATTCAACAATTCATGATGCATCTATTTCGGCTCATTCTCAACAAATACGAATGCTATTTGCCATTATATTATCAACATGTATGCCATCAAATCCACTTGAATTATGGAACAAATATAAACATTATATTGAAGAAGATATTTTAATTCGTATGCGTCATCATGCAAGAAATCCTGATTTGCTGATAACTTTGGCAATGTACAGCGATGCTTTGATAATAAATGAAGATATGTGTCTAACGATTGCAAATAAAACATTAGTACAATTGGGTATGATCGCACCAAATCTTGAGATGCATGATCTGTTTGATCGTGAATTGCAACGTGAGCAGGAATTCAATTCTAATGATTTGGGTTTATTTGTACAATCGGATATAACCGAAATAAATATTCAGCAAAAACATGTATATAACACAATCATGCAAGCCATTTCCAATAATGCAGATGGATTATATTTCTTGGATGCACCTGGTGGTACAGGCAAAACGTTCGTTATATCACTGATTTTAGCGACTATTCGATCGCAACAGAAAATTGCATTGGCACTTGCATCTTCGAGAATTGCTGCTACATTATTAGAAGGTGGTCGGACAGCACACCCTGCATTAAAATTGCCTTTGAATGTACAGGTGATTGAAACTCCAACTTGCAATATTTCCAGAAATTCTGCTATGGCAAAAGTTCTGAGATTAACGTCAATTATTTTATGGGATGAGTGTGCAATGGCGAATAAAAAATTACTAGAAGCACTTAATCGAACAATGCAAGATTTTCGTGGTAATCAACGGCTTTTTGGTGGTACTTTGATATTACTATCAGGGGATTTTCGACAAACATTGCCTGTCATTCCTCGATCAACTCCTGCTGATGAAATAAATGCTTGTTTGAAGTCATCAGTTCTTTGGAGATATGCACAAAAATTTACACTGAACATTAATATGCGTATTCACATACAAAATGATCCAGCTGCCCATAAGTTTTCAAAAGAATTGTTAGAAATTGGTGATGGTAAAATGCAAATCGACAGAACCAACGGATTGATCACTGTACAGAACAATTTTTGTACAATTACGAAATCGATAGATGAATTGATTGAATGTGTTTTCCAAATATTTTTCAGAATTACAGAAATCTTGATTGGTTGAGAGAACGCGCCATTTTAGCACCGAAGAACATTCATATCAATGCCATTAATTTTCAAATTCAAGCAAAACTCCCAGGTGTAGTCACGACATATAAATCATTTGACAGTGCTATGGATAAAGATGAGGCAATGAATTATCCAATTGAATTTTTAAATTCATTAGAACCGGCTGGTATGCCACCGCATTGTTTGAATCTGAAAGTGGGTTCTTTGATTATATTATTGCGAAATATTAATCCACCAAAACTGTGTAATGGCACCAGATTGGCAGTGAAAAAATTATTGCCAAATTTGATTGAAGCTACGATCTTAATTGCTAAATCAAAAGGAGAAATTTGTTTAATACCGCGTATCCCTATGATTCCAACTGATATGCCATTTGAATTCAAACGATTACAATATCCTCTGCGTTTATCATTTGCGATGTCCATCAACGAAGCCCAAGGGCAAACAGTTAATGTCTGTGGTGTGAATTTGGAGGAATCAGGTTTTTCACATGGCCAAATTTATTTTGTCTGTTCGAGGGTCGGTACCCGCAGCCGTTTGTTTAGTCATGCTCAAAATGGAAAAACAAAAAATATTGTTTATCCAAATGTTTTCGATTAAGTTTTAAAATAGCTAGCAAATAATAAAATATCTTTTATTTGTAATAAATGAGTTTGATTTAATATTTCACTTTATACGTAGCAAAGCACGTACCGGGCCGCTAGTAGTTTATAAATTCCCCATAAAATTAAAAAAAATTGTTCTAAGGAATTATGCAGTGTTGTACTTATCGGTTATTTAGAAACTGATAGCTTCCTATTTCTACTACTAATATTTTTCGAAAAATCGCAAAGAAACAGCACAGTTAACGGATGTCAATTCGATTTGGGAGCAAAATGGCTGCAATTGTTATACAATTTTTCACCTGAGCAAACCTCTTATGATTGAATCATGGGGTTGAGTGAAAAAAAATTTTCCGTTCTTTATAATTGTGTTTTTATTGTTCTAATTCCTGGAATCTAGAAGGAAACAGTTTTGCTTATTTTTAATTAACACCACCAAATTATGTATAAATAGCGTCCACAAGATTGATCTTGGTGTAGTTTGTACTTAACAAGTGGTGAAAATACTCTTGCTAAACTAAAATGTATCTAAGAAATTATTACGCGCTATTGTTTGTCATACTTAGTTGCCGTTCGACTTAGACGAACTCCGAGTATCGCATTATAGGTGGCGTGGATACCTATATTAATCAAAGACGAAAGGAGAAATTTGTTTAATACCGCGTATCCCTATGATTCCAACTGATATGCCATTTGAATTCAAACGATTACAATATCCTCTGCGTTTATCATTTGCGATGTCCATCAACGAAGCCCAAGGGCAAACAGTTAATGTTTGTGGTGTGAATTTGGAGGAATCAGGTTTTTCACATGGCCAAATTTATTTTGTCTGTTCGAGGGTCGGTACCCGCAGCCGTTTGTTTAGTCATGCTCAAAATGGAAAAACAAAAAATATTGTTTATCCAAATGTTTTCGATTAAGTTTTAAAATAGCTAGCAAATAATAAAATATCTTTTATTTGTAATAAATGAGTTTGATTTAATATTTCACTTTATACGTAGCAAAGCACGTACCGGGCCGCTAGTAGTTTATAAATTCCCCATAAAATTAAAAAAAATTGTTCTAAGGAATTATGCAGTGTTGTACTTATCGGTTATTTAGAAACTGATAGCTTCCTATTTCTACTACTAATATTTTTCGAAAAATCGCAAAGAAACAGCACAGTTAACGGATGTCAATTCGATTTGGGAGCAAAATGGCTGCAATTGTTATACAATTTTTCACCTGAGCAAACCTCTTATGATTGAATCATGGGGTTGAGTGAAAAAAAATTTTCCGTTCTTTATAATTGTGTTTTTATTGTTCTAATTCCTGGAATCTAGAAGGAAACAGTTTTGCTTATTTTTAATTAACACCACCAAATTATGTATAAATAGCGTCCACAAGATTGATCTTGGTGTAGTTTGTACTTAACAAGTGGTGAAAATAGTCTTGCTAAACTAAAATGTATCTAAGAAATTATTACGCGCTATTGTTTGTCATACTTAGTTGCCGTTCGACTTAGACGAACTCCGAGTATCGCATTATAGGTGGCGTGGATACCTATATTAATCAAAGACCATATTTAGTATCAATACATTATACCGGCAATCATCTATGCGTTGGTTCATTAGTCACTTTTCAGAGGGTGGTTACATCTGGAACTTGCGTTACAGGTTGGGCCTCCTTATCGGTTTCAGCTGGTGTAACGTATTCACATGAACTAGTTTCAACTGAAAATACTCGCGGTGTGACGGATATATTTTATCCAGATAATTTTGATGCCATAACAAGGCATTTGGATATAGCTATATTGCTGTTGGATAGATGCTTCGACCGGAGCGCAACAATAGACGTAATACAATTTGGTCGGTGTGCATTTTTGGAACCCACGCCAATGGAAGTTAGTGGATGGGGTTGGACAAATGTAGTAGACGGGAGGACTTCGGAAATGCTCCAAACTGCTGTCTTGACTTCAGTATCATATCGTGTTTGTTGGGGGTGTTATAGAAATGCACGGATAACTTTTACAAGTTCAATGATGTGCGCTGGTAGTACGACAGCTGATGTGTGTAATGGAGATTTTGGGGCACCAGGCGTCGTCGATGGAAAAATTTGTGCGGTGGCATCATTTCAGAGCAGTTGTGCGGACCCGTTTTTACCGAGTGTTTTTACAATTATAATACATTCAGAAATTCAAGAGTTTTTAGATGATCCAATGAGGCGTGTTCGCAGGGAGAATCGCGGGGTGTAAATCGACTACTGAGTGGAAAATCATTCTAACTCGGCTGAATGCCCCATTTCAGAAATTTTCTCATACACGCTGCAGCTCACGTCAAAGCGTATATAATTTTTTCTAAGATAGAGCTTTCTCGAAATGGCAGATGAGATATGGTGATATTCCAATCAGCAGTCGCAATGGCGATATTTCTTTTTGTGTTAACTTCGAATAAATGTTTATATATACGATATAAAAAAATGTGTTTTCGGTTGTTTTTTATTTGTGAGATCAAACTTTATTCTTAGCTTCAAACTTCCCTCGGTAATGAATAGGCCATGCGATAAAAAGCAAATTGCGGAGTAAGTACTTTACGGCCCTGGCAATCTCCGTATATGAAGTTATAATAGTAATAATAGCTCGAAAATATTTAGGTAGGTCCTAAGTACTAATCATCACACTCCTCGTCAATCTAGGGCGTTGATCAAACAATTAAATAAAAGCGTTGGGCGCGTGAAATTTCCAAAAATGTGAGGTGCAGCATAACCTTCTTAAGGTTCAGTTGGTCTTATATATGACTACCAAAATAAATTTCACGCGACCAATGCTTTTATTTAATTGTCTGATCGACGCATTAGATTGATGAGGAGTGTGAGTACTAGTACTTAGTTTAGGTTGAACTGGCCGGTCCATGAGGACCTCACATAGACTGAATGGGTGCGTAGTATTACCAGAAGTTTGTTTTAACGACTTATGTTATAAAATAACTCCGTCGTCTTGGCAAATACCAGAAGCTTCCCAGGACTTAAGCCACTTGCTGCTTCTAGATCTGACAGCTGTATCAATCCTATTAGCTGGAGTCTTAGCCTGGCAAACGCAGGGCACGAGCACAGAAGGTGCTCGATCGTTTTCTCCTCCAGCCCGCACTTGCTACATCTGCTATCACTGACCAAGCATAATTTAAAGGCTTGCGACGCCAGAAGGCAGTGTCCAGTCAGAATACCCGTCGCGAGTCTACAGTCCTCTTTCTTTTATTGATAGAAGCAATTTTGTTCGTCTATAGTTGTAAGACCTACACATAATCTTCGACACATTACAGGCCCGCGCTTGAACCCAAGCCTTTCCTGCTTGGTCGATCGTGTGCACCTCTCACCTTCGCTTAATCTCGCTGAGTCTAATTGGGATGTCTACGCAGCAAGATTCAAGGGATGCGCCTAGTTCATCCTATATAATTTTAGTCCTTTTTTCCACTCAACACTCCACTGAACCACACACGTTACAGACAGTAGAAAATAAATCAGAAGAAATGAAAAGGATTCCAACTATAATAAAGGTATAAAAATTATTTAAAAGTATAAAAATTATTTCTTTAACAAAATGTAGCTGCGATGACGCGAATCGACCGAGTCGTATGAAAGTTATACAAATTTTGTTTTATGTTTATAAATGAATGTATATGTGGTGTGACAATTTATGTGTGTGAATGTGTTAGTGTTAGTGTGTGGTGTGTTAAGTGGGTGGCAGGGTTGCACCTGCCAGTGTGATGGGTCACGCGCGCTTAGCCATCCCGAACCCCCTAGGCGAGTTGTCAACCTAGTAGTCTCTGCAGATGCTGCAACGTTTCCACCACGTTATTAAGCCGTGACGAGAGCGTTGCCGTGCTGGATACCGATGAGTTGCTGCTGGTGCTGGAGAGCGATATCCGGCCCCAGGATGTGCCCATTGCCTTGGACGATGGTCTTGTTGCCAATGTGGACGCCGTGCCGGCGTATTGTGGTGTGTGTGCGGCCGTTGTCGCATGATGTTTCGAGTGTGTCGTGTAGGTGGTGCCACGGGAACGTTGCGCCTCGCCGGGCGATGTAATAGAGTATGGTGCGGCCTGTTGCACAGTTGACACAGCCCGATGGAGGTGCAAGCTTCCGTGGCATTCCATAGTGCCAAGCAATTAAGGCAATAGCCATGCGCTTGTGCCACTTGCTGCCGTTGCGTTGGTTGCATGCCCCTAAAGATTTCGCATAGGCGTAGCGCGTGTGGACGGCAACACAGTGGGTAACGCACGCATGTGCCGCCACTGGATCGCTAACTGGAGCCGGAGATTGTGAGGCGCTTTGGGTTTCCTTTGATTCTCAAATAAACAAATAAATTTTTTTGTTTAGTATAATACGTCTTACAACACTGAGTGCGAACAGTTTATAATTCCGAAAGCGGCGAGTTGTTATGTCAAATGAGACAACGATCAGCTGACGGATATCACGAAAATGTCGGGTATGACTTCCGCAAAAGGAGAGTGATTTTGCTTTTTCTATTTGGATCTCCAAGGTGTCAACATCACAAAGGTATAAGTGTGTAATGTTGCCGGTAGCTAAAATCGGTATCGCGAAAAAATAATAAAGTATAATTAAAGTAAAACGAAATAAGCAGTGCATTTCGTAAATATATTCGATCGAAAGCGTAAACTTTAACTTTTCATCGCATGCGAGTGCCGACACCTAACTGAAGTCACATCTTCTGAAGACAACACCCATTCGAGGAAGGAAGCGAAGCTGCAACTCTCCTAATGGAACTTTTGCTTGGAACCAAGCTAGTGGCGATATCACGCAAGCCATAGCAAGATTCTTGCGCAGCCCGGAGTTAGAAATACATACACATTTTACAGGGAGCTTTGCATGGCATTAATATTTTTATAGGAAGACGGCCAGATAGCTTGCACACGTGCCAGATTATAAATCCATAAGTTTCATAGTGATCAACTAGAATTCACTGTTTTTATATAGCGAATCAAGCTAATTTATTTAAATCCCTCACGAGAAAACAATATCTTGTGAAACAAAATTTTATTGAAGGTTGGGAAGTGAATTTTTTTCAATACTAAGCTATTCTCAGAGAAAAAAAAATCTAGAGAATTATGTTTATGAAGCGAATCAATATACTTAAATATACAAGAAGAAATAAGAACACACATACAAAGCTAGAAAGAAGATATTTGTTTTAAATTGTGAATTTTTCCAGCTACGTAATTCATGTGTGCCGAGGAATAGATTACGGAGAGTCCCTAATCCTCAAGAAACTAAATGGTTCTTTATTAAACTAGAAGTTATCAGTCTTCTTATAATTACATAATTGTGTAGGAATATAACCGGAAAGATCATATGCCCACATACTACGCAAGTAGGTGTATTTCATAAACGTGTATTTTAAATTTTACCAATTTTGTCAGGATTTTTGTATAAAAATATTAATAATTAATTATATTGTATTTTTTTATCAACTGATTGTCAGCTGAGCAACCAAGCAATGTAGATTAGACTTTTGTTATCCATTAATGTTTTTCTTTAAATTCAAATTATAAATCATATTACGTTAATTTTGGCTAGAAAGAAGATTGCATTTAATATTAATGCATATAGGAATATAAGCGAACTATATATCCTCAACTGGGTATACTGATACATGCAAGTATGCATACTTTTTATACTCAGTTGAGCAGAGCTCACAGAGTATATTAAGTTTGATTGGATAACGGTTGGTTGTACATATATAAAGGAATCGAGATAGATATAGACTTCCATATATCAAAATAATCAGGATCGAAAAAAAATTTGATTGAGCCATGTCCGTCCGTCCGTTAACACGATAACTTGAGTAAATTTTGAGGTATTTTGATGAAATTTGGTATGTAGGTTCCTGAGCGCTCATCTCAGATCGCTATTTAAAATGAACGATATCGGACTATAACCACGCCCACTTTTTCGATATCGAAAATTTCGAAAAACCGAAAAAGTGCGATAATTCATTACAAAAGACAGATAAAGCGACGAAACTTGGTAGATGGGTTGAGGTTATGACGCAGAATAGAAAATTAGTAAGATTTTGGACAATGGGCGTGGCACCGGCCACTTTAACAAGAAGGTAATTTAAAAGTTTTGCAAGCTGTAATTTGGCAGTCGTTGAAGATATCATGATGAAATTTGGCAGGAACGTTACTACTATTACTGTATATGTGCTAAATAAAAATTAGCAAAATTGGATGAAGAACACAACACGCCCACTTTTTAAAAAAAAATTTTTTTTAATTCAAATTTTAACAAAAAATTTAATATCTTTACTGTATATAAGTAAATTAAGTCAAAATTCAACTCCAGTAATGATATGATGCAACAAAATACAAAAATAAAAGAAAATTTCAAAATGGGCGTGGCTCCGCCCATTTTCATTTAGTTTGTCTAGAATACTTTTATTGCCATAAGACGAAGAAAAATTTACCAATTCTTCTCAAATTAGGTAGGAGCATAGATTCTATCACGGTAACTGTTCTCTGTGAAAATGGGCGAAATCGGTGGAAGCCACGCCCAGTTTTTATACACAGTCCACCGTCTGTCCTTCCGCTCGACCGTTAACACAATAACTTCAGCAAAATCCGATATATCTTTACTAAACTTAGCCCACGTACTTATCTGAACTCACTTTATCTTGGTATAAAAAATGGCCGAAA
Source organism: Eurosta solidaginis (assembly GCF_040869045.1). NCBI lineage: Eukaryota > Metazoa > Arthropoda > Insecta > Diptera > Tephritidae > Eurosta > Eurosta solidaginis. The sequence goes on from NC_090319.1 coordinate 14,678,070, forward strand.
TCCGACCATAACCACGCCCACTTTATCGATATCGAAAATTACGAAAAATGAAAAAAATGCCATAATTCTATACAAAATACGAAAAAAGGGATGAAACATGGTAACTGGAATGGTTTATTGACGCAAATTATAACTTTGGAAAAAACTTTGTAAAATGGGTGTGACACCTACCATATTAAGTAGAAGGAAATGAAAAAGTTCTACAAGGCGAAATCAACAGCCCTTGGACTCTTGGCAGGAATACTGTTAGTGGTATTGCATATATAAATAAATTAAGAGTCCCGACAGATGTATTTCTGGATCACCTGGTCAAAATTTGGTCGATATCGCGAGAACGCCTTCACATATACATCTAAGGGCCACTCGCTTTTAAAACCCTCATTAATACCTTTAATTTGATATCCATATCGTACAAACACATACTAGAGTCACCACTGTCCCACCCTAATGGCGATATCTCGAAAAGGCGTCCACCTATAGACCTAATGCCCACTCCCTCTTAAAATGCTCAGTAACACCCTTCGTTTGATATCCATATCGTACAAACATTCTAGAGTGTCCCTTGGTCCACCTTTATGGCGATATCTCGAAAAGCGTCCACCTATAGAACTAAGGATTACTCCCTTTTAAAATACTCATTACCATCTTTCATTTGATACCCATATCATACAAACACATTCTAGAGTCACCCCTGGCCCACCCTAATGGCGACATTTCGAAAAGGCGTCCACCTATAGACCTAATGCCCACTCCCTCTTAAAATGCTCAGTAACACTTTTCGTTTGATACCCATATCGTACAAACATTCTAGAGTCACCCCTGGCCCACCCTAATGGCGATATCTCGAAAAGGCGTCCACCTATAGACCTAATGCCCACTCTAAAATGCTCAGCAACACCTTTCATTTGATTTCCATATCGTACAAACACATTCTAGAGACACCCCTGGTCCACCTTTATGGCGATATCTCGAAACGGCGTCCACCTATGGAACTAAGGATCACTCCTTTTCAAAATACTCATTAACAGCTTTCGTTTGATACCCATATCTTACAAACATATTCTAGAGTCACCCCTGGTCCACCTTTATGGCGATTTCTCGAAAAGGCGTTCACCTATAGAACTAAAGCCCATTCCCTTTTAAAATACTCATTACCACCTTTCATTTGATACCCATATCGTACAAACACATTCTAGAGTCACCCCTGGTCCACCTTAGTGGGGACATCTCGAAAAGGCGTCCACCGATAGACCTAAGGCCCACTCCCTCTTAAAATGCTCAGTAGCACCTTTCATTTGATACCCATATCGTACAAACAAATTCTAGAGTCAGCCCTGGTCCACCTTTATGGCGATATCCCTAAATGGCGTCCATACATAGAACTATGGCCTACTCTCTCTTAAAATACTCTTTAATACCTTTCATTTGATACACATGTCATACAACCACATTCCAGGGTTACCCCAGGTTTATTTTCCTTATTTTGTCTCCATAGCTCTCAACTGAGTATGTAATGTTCGGTTACACCCGAACTTAGCCTTCCTTACTTGTTGAATTTTCACATACTATATTTTAGCAGTTAAGAAAGGGCGACCCCTTTCTTACATTTTATTTTACGAAGCACTGGCGTTCGTAAATTCGTAGCGGTGGTAGTCATATAGAAGTAAAATTTGTAAAATAAGATAAGAATACGAAGCAATAGCAAGAAATACTATTGTTTATACCCCCACGCATATATGTAAATATGTATGTACACATATTTGTAGAGTAGGAAACCTTTTTGTTTTTTTTTTTTGAAGCTTCCAGCTCTTCGACGCAGCTCTTCAGGCGCCTGCTGACCTCGTTCGAGACGATGTAAGTACTCTTAATTTTATAAGCTTTTTTTATTTTTTTTTATTTTTTTTTTACTTTCACTTTTGTTGTCTGTAATGGAATCTTGCAAGTTAAATTTGATACACTTCCCAGTGTCCGATTGAGCTGAAATTTTGCACACATGTATAACTCCGATGAGAATGCAATATTACTTTGTTAGAGTTCGATAAATTAATCGATAACACAGTTATCGGTAAAGATTTGTATTTACTTTGGCATAATAGCCTAAGTCCCATACAAACACGCCGATACCTATCCGTGGATTGTGATATTTGGACGTGGTGAATCACGTGTCACGCGTGGTGAATCTCATCGCTTGCGAAAAGCGGAGACACAACCCTCTGTTGTATTTCTGTGTATAACCAACATAGCTGAATTTTTAAGGCTGTTTAACCCTGTAATCTTTTCTGTAATTTATTTTGCTTTTGGAAAAATTACCTATTTGAAAAAAGCTGGCTGAAAAATATTGGCATAACAGCTTAAGTTAAATCAAGAATGGAAAATCTTTGGAAAATTTGAGCAGATGTGGCAATTTCGCGCGTCCGTTGAACGAAATATTGACAATCTGCTGATCATCGCTAAGAAATTAGCGACATTCCATCAACTAAGCAGCACTTTAGCAATACTACTGTTATTATTTGGCCGCTCAAACACACAAATATTAATTGTGCATTAAATCTAAAATATACAAATACACCATAATAATTTACACGGCCAAAGCCATAATAATTCACACGGGTCATCAATTCTTTCTCTGATTCAAAATCTGAACTACCAGCGCTACCGTCAACAGCTCAGTGTCATCACTCTCGTGATACAATTAGAACTGTGATATAAACTGTAAGGCTTAATAATTTAGGTGTAAAGTTTTAATGTTAAAAATATATAATTATGTACAATATAGAATTTTTTTGTCGCAGACGAAAAAGCCTAATTATCGTTTAAGCTTACAATGAACTTATAAAGTGTTATATTTCTTTAGAGTCAATTTATTGTTTACTTTTTAGTTAATTTTATTAACCAAAATAATAAAAGCTTATTTTTAAAAAAGTTTTTTTTTCTTTAATTTTTTACACCTTTACCTAATATATTGGTATCAAGAGAAAGGCAATGCGATTGCAAGAAGTGCATAACTATGTGCATAAGTATGTATGTTTGTTTACATTTTTAAATCAATCACTTCTTTGCTTATGACATCGTGTTGTTTTTCTTCTCGTTTTCCTCTTTAACACGAATATGCATATATACATATATAATTAAATTTACGTTCAAAAAGAAAATATAAGATGTAACTCAGAATGAGGTAACATATGGTACATTAGGGTATCATAAAATGTTATGAAATAAATTACTGCGGAATATACTTATGTTGCTTAACTAAAGGAAAATTGTAGAATAGGGCTGATAGGCGTAATTAAGTTTTGAAAAATGTATACAAATTTAACTTTAATTAATAAGTGAAATATTGTTAGCGCTTAATATGAGAAGATAGAGTTGTTTTTTTTCGTGGGATGATTGCGCCGTAAATCTGTGGATATGGTTGGGATTGGTGATACGGAAAGTAAGTATCTCTATGGTTGGGTAGGGAAGATTGGAGAAGCGGCTATATTGCTTCTCGGATTTGAGCTTGGAGTTTTCTTTACTAGGGAGTCCGTCTGTTGAAGAGAAAAAGGGTTGTTTTTTTGGGGACATTCATTTCATTTTCTTTGGTCTGGTTTTACTTAGGTACATTGTGCATGAATATTTTTTTATTGGACGGTCGTTTGTTTGCACAAAAGTAGTGAGCAAGAACCCAACCCAATCCGACGAGCTTTTACCCCGACTAAAGCCAGCATGCACAGCTCGACTACTAGCAAACTGGGTGATTGCATTGTAACTAAAGAAGGCGCCCAGGTACGACTCTATGACAAGATGCGGCCACTGTATCGGCCCCTGGTATGGTTCGGCGAGACGTTACGCTCGATGGGGCTGCTGCCCTGGTAGCATTGGTGCGAGGTTGTGCGGTTGGCGGCGCTTTTGGGCATGGTACGATTACAGCTGAACGGATAGCTAGTGTCGGGGCGATTTGGTCGGTTTCCATATACATGTTCATCTGTTTGGAGAACGAATGGACTTTAGCGTCTCACAAGGGCGTATTGAGTGCTTGATAGGAGCAACTTTATGGACATATGTAAATATGTAAATATAAAGATTGTTTTTATCATTTAAGCGGTTTTTCGATTGGTTATTAAAGCATATTCATTTAGATCGGTAATTTGTTTAGATTTGGTTTATTTTGATGATATTAGATATTTGTGTGATCAATATTATCAGCATTAGGGTCGATACGTTAAAAGCAAAGCTTTACGAGTGGTCGAATGAGTGTACCGTTTTGCGAACGCAGGTCAACTACTCGGATGTGACCGTCGGAGCCATAGTGTACCTTTTCAATGCGACCTAGCCGCCATTCAGTTGGAGGGAGACATTCGTCATGAATTAGGACGCATTCTCCAATTTTTGGGGCTTCTTGTGTATTTTTCCATCGATATCGTTTAAAGAGGTCTTTTAGATATTCCTCCTTCCATCGGCGACTGAATTCGTGATGTATAATTTTAATCCGTTCCCATCGATTTATGAGGGATAGTGAGTCCACATTTGCGTGAGGGGTAGCCAGAAGTGGAGCTCCTCTTAGAAAATGCCCAGGAGTAAGGGCTGTAAAATCGGAGGGGTCTTGCGAGAGCGCTGAGAGTAGCCGTGAATTTAGAACGGCTTCCACTCGTATTAAAAGAGTCGTAAACTCTTCAAATGTAAATCTGTTATTGCCAGCTGTTTTCTTAAAATGTAATTTAAATCTCTTTGCTGCTGATTCCCATAGTCCGCCCATGTGTGGTGCACTGGGGGAATAAATTGCCAATTAATGCCTTGGGGTGCGTATTTTTTAATGATTTCCGGCGAGACTTGCTTGGCGAATTGGATGAACTCCTTTTCGGTGGCTCTTTTTGCACCGATAAAGGTCTTTCCATTGTCGCTCATGATTTTTGATGGAAATCCTCGCCGTCCGACAAAGCGTGCAAATGCCGCGAGAAAAGCTGAAGTGGTAAGATCAGAACATAACTCTAGGTGCACCGCTTTTGTAGTAAAACAAACAAAGACTGCCACGTAACCCTTCGTTATGGTAGAAGATCTTAGCATCGAGGCATTTAGCTGGTAAGGTCCAGCAAAATCAACACCAGTAATAGTGAAGGGCAGAGTGAAATTGCAGCGCTCAGGTGGTAGATCTGCCATGATCTGCGCGCGCATTTTTTTTATGTAAAGTACATACTTTGCACATGAAAATGCATTTCTTTATCAACGGGTTTAGTCGTGGTATATGAAATTCCTGTCGGATCATTTGTTGCATTAGCCGATGTTCGGCGTGTAACATTAATATGTGTAGGTAGTTAATAAAAAGTGTGGCAAATGCGGATTTTCCCGGAGTTAATATAGGATGCCGTTCATTGTAGCTCATATTGGAGCTTGCTAGTCTACCATTGGCCCGAAGCAGACCCTTCGAGTCTAAAAGGGGGGTAAGAACTAACAGTGGGCTCTTTTTGTCAATCGGCTTTGATGCCGTCAACAATGCCTTTTCACTGTTGTAATATCGATTTTGTGTGAATTCGATTAAGGATATCTTGATGCGTTAGAGCATAACTTGAGGTATTTGGGATTCCTCTTACTTTATTCTTTAAGCGATTTACAAATTGAAACATATACGCTATTACGCTTAATGCTCAGGGGAACGACGAAAATCGCTTGAGGATGTCGTTTTCCTCCAGACGCGCATTGAAGCCTTCGATTCTTCGACTTTCCAGGGCTATGAAATTACGTGCAGGGGACTTCGGCCATAATTTTGGTAATTCTATTAGCCAATGAAGGCCATTCCACCAAAGTGTTGTGGTTGCTAGGTACAGTGGTTTGCAGCCTCTTGTGCCAAGATCCGCAGGGTTATCAGCACTGGCTACATGTCGCCAAGTTGCTGGCCCAACTAAGTCAAGAATTTGAGCTGTGCGGTTTGACACGTATGTCTTCCATGTATGCGGTGGTTTTTCTAACCAAGCTAAGACAATTTCTGAATCAGACCACAGATATAATTTTCGATTGCTTAGCTTTAAGTTGCTTTGTACGGTTGAGGCTAGTTTGTGCTAGAAGTGCTCCGCATAGCTCGAGCCGTGGAAGGCTTACGGTTTTAAGGGGTGCGACCTTGCCTTTTGCAACTAATAAATGGCTTGTAGTTCTGCCGTTGTGTTGCGTTCGTATGTAAATAGCTGCGCAGTATGCTTTTTCCGAAGCATCGCAGAAGCCGTGGAGTTCCACATGATGATCGGGTGAGAAGTTCACCCACCGAGGTATTTGTATCTCGGATATAGTATGCAAGTTATTTGCAAATTGGGACCATTTTATTAACCGAAGTGGTTTGACTACTTCATCCCAATCTGTTCCATCTAGCCATAATTCTTGTATAAGGATTTTCGCTTGTATCATAATTGGCGCAAGCAATCCTGCGGGGTTGAAAAGTTTTGTCACAGATGACAGAATTTGTCTTTTCGTTTTTGCTGATATTGCAGATCTTGACTCAAGCGTGTATGAGAATTGATCTGATATCGCATTCCACTGTATGTCCAGGGTTTTGGTGGTGCTATCTTTTTCAAAGTTCAAAAAATTTGTATCCAATAGATGCTCTTTATTTATATTTGCCAGTATTTCTGGATGGTTTGCAGTTATCTTTTTTAACGGGAATCATGCTGAGTCTAGAGCTTTGATGACTTGATGCAGCGATTCTCACGCTAGGGGAAGGCTATGGCTTCCAGACAGGATGTCGTCTACGTACGTTTGAGAGCTAAGCACCGGGGTGGCTAGAGGTAGTTGCGCTTTGGTATCTTTTGCTAGTTCCTGCAATGTTCGAATGGCTAGGAAGGGGCGCAGTTTACGCCAAATGTCACCGTTTTCAGTTTGCAGTCTCTTATCGGACTACTAGGTGAATTACAAAATATTATACGTTGGTAATCTTGGTCGTCTGTATGTACAAGGATTTGTCTGTACATTTTTTCGACGTCACCATTGAATACGTATTTATATGTACGCCACTGTAAAATCAGTAGCATTAAGTCGCGTTGCAATATTGGTCCCGTATATAGAACATCATTTAGCGAATTGCCCGAGTTCGTTCTTTTAGATGCATTAAATACCACTCTTACTTTTGTTGTAAGTTTTTCAGGTTTAATAACTGCATGGTGTGGGAGATAAAATGATTGATATTTACCGCTTGCAATTTTTTCATAGGAATTTACTGCTTACATATAATCTAATTGTAGGTATTCCTCAAGGACGTTATCATATGAGGTTTTTAAATCGCCTTTCTTAAGAAAGTTTCTTTCCATAATTAAAAATTGCTGAATTGCTGAGGTTCGTGATTGACCCAAGGCGAGTGCATCTGGATATTGGTGTTTAAATGGTAGTCGAACGACGTACCTCCCGTTACCTGATCTTGTAGTTGTGGATTCATAGACAGCTTCACAATACTTATCTTCAGGTGTAGTACGTGTATGGGGGGAGTTCTTCCACTTCCCAAAATTTTTTCAATTGTGAGTTAAGATAGTCATTCGAAATATCTTCCACTTGCGTTGTGAATGTGAAGATTTTCTCTTTGACTAGGTCGCTTAAAATCCATCCGAAAATGATATTTTGGGCGAAAAGGGTGTTGGAAATTTTCTCAACACCCTTCGGTATTATTTGCGGGATTTAGTCGCTTCCCAATAAGATGTCGATTTGATCTGGTGTATGGCAATTGAGGTCAGATAGTTTCAGATGCGAAAACTTTTGCCAATGCTTGCTGCTTATATTATAGCTTGGGAGTATATTAGTAAGACGCGGCAGAACTATAGCGTGAGATTTTATTCTTTGATCGGCGTTGTGAGAAACCAGGGTAATGAGGCAGATTTTAGTTGAGTTCTGTACTACTCTTCCGCCCATACCTGAAATTTCGAAATTGGCTGGTCTGGTTGGCAGACTTAACCTGCTTTGAACCTTAGAGGTTATGAAGGATCGCTGTGATTCTTGATCTATAAGGGCTCTTAATTTAAACAATTCTCCTCGGTGTTCTATAGTTAACAATTGCTGTAGGCAATAAGGTTTTGCTTTCATTATCGGAATGAAGCGTTTGAATGTTGGCTGATTTTGAACAGCATGGTTGTTCTTGGCAATTTTCAGGATTTCCCGTTTCGGGATTTTCAGACATAGCAGTTGCAGCTAGTTCTGTGGTTCCTTTTAGCGTTAAAGCTATTTTGGTTATTATTACAATTGTTATTATGGATTATTATTTATTTTTTTATTATGGAGCAACGAATTATGTCTCCTTTGGCAATGTGAGCGGCTGTATTTGCTCGGACAATTCTGTAGCGAATGAGTACTTGATAAGCTGTTTGTATAGAGGTTTTTGGTTCTAACCAGATTATTTCTCTCCTTTACTGACAAGTTTTTAAATTTCTCGCAAGATCTTATTACATGACCTCCATTACACAGTTCGCATGACGAATATATTCTTTGTTCTGAAGTGAACGACTGGTTTCTATTGAAACTTTTATTGTTTGAATTATAGTTATTGGCTTGGGGTTTAAAGAAGTTTTTGTTTTGCATTTGTTGCATATTTTTCGGCTTTGTTGCTTTATTATCTACCCGTTCTGCGATTTCGAACTTGGTGGTGAGGAAATCTTTCATTTGTTGCCACTTTGGGAATTTCTTTCGGGATAAGAGGGATTGCTCCCATAAAATTAATGATTTTTCTGGTAGTGTGGTAGCACAAATATTTACCAGAATGGGGTCGCAGTTGTCAATGGGAATATTTTGGGTTGCTAGAACCGATAAATAGTTTGTAACTGTTGCTGTAACTTAAGAAATTCCTTACTTGTTTCTTTTTGAATTTCTGAAAACTTCATTAATTTGGTTATTTGTTTATCAACCAATACTCGTTCATTTTCATATCTACACTTTAAAGCTTCCCAAGCCAGATTTAACTTGTCGTTATTAAGTGCGAACTGTTTTACTATAGCCGCTGCTTGACTTTTTGTTTTATTTCTTAAATGATATAATTTTTGGGCTTGTGATAACTTTGGTACTGCGGTATCACATGCTGGCACTTTAAGATATATGTATGACTGAACTTGCTTCGTTATTTTGTATCTGGGGCAGCTCCACTCGTTGAGGTGGAGTAGGTGCAGAAACCGGCTTTAGAAGTTTGAGTTGATCAGAGATCATAGCCTTTGTTTCTTCGTATCGGTCTAAGCAGTTTTCGTATTTTGAATACGCGGATTCTTTAAAATTGTTAGGTAAATCTAAATCCTCGGTTTCGATAGTTGCGTCATACGCAGATGCGAGTTGTGTCCAAAATCTTTCAAGGGATTTTCCTTTTACCTCGAGAACCGATTCCGTGTTTACCTCTATAGGTAATGAGGATAATCTAGTGCAGTATTTTATGACACTGTCACTTTCTGCAATGAATTTTGCAGCTTAAAAATCTTTGCCTTTTTTGGCTTGTGAACCCTGTTTTGCGCGCGTAGCGTCTGCAGGGTTACCTTGGGGTTTTCCTTCATCACCCATTTTTGGTGGAATTAAAAGAGGCGTTTTAGGGTCAGTTGACATTTATTGTCGAAATGAATTTAAAGATGTATTAATAGTGTAACGAATTTCTGAAATTCCGCTTATTCCAAATCTTCTGCTAACGTTCGAATCGCTAAACTGTTGAATAAATAACTCCAATGTTGAATAATGCAAAAATGGCCTTTATTAAAGGATTTCACAATAACACTTATACTTCGTAACTAAAAGCTTGCTTAAACCAAACTGATTCCATGATTGCTGAGCTTGCACCCTTTTATACTCTTCGATTTCCTCGTTCGCATACTTCTAGGCGTTTCTAGAATTTAATACTTAGTTACCAGCTATAACTACAGATGCATGTTTATAGCTTCTCATATGCGCGTGTATATGTGAGTGATACTTGCACAAATGATTGCCTACTTTTGTGAGCATCTCAGATAAGATATATGCATGTGTTTGTGCGTTTCTCTCCGCTGCGTGTACGTACATGTGTGTAGACATAATGATTGATTTGTTTATGTAGATACAAGTGATTCTTAATATCGACTTAGAGATGATAGTATCCCTTAGTGTTGCTAATATTCGTCACAATAGGTTTCCTCTTTTTTTTTGTTTATTATTCGCGGTTTCTTTTATTGGGTTTTCAATAAATATGTATAGGTTTATATATGTACTAGCCTTTACCCGCGGCCCCGTCCGCTAGGAGAAAATGAAATAAATGGGCTATTCACGTTAGCCTGTTTATCAAGTTATCTGTTTAAAATTTTGTTTCTGGGTAATGCATTTTATATTTGTAATTGAGTAGAAAAAGTATTAAATGAACTGATAACCTGATAGGATCCCCAAATGATCCCGAAATTATCTATAAAAAGCCACGAAATGACCCGACGCTATCGCAGACGGATCCCTAAAACCATCCAGAAATGCTGCCGAAGTGTCTTCAAGAGTTCCCGGAATAGACCCAAAAAAACCTGAAATGACAACGACACGATTCTAGACTTATCCAGAGAACCACACAGAAATGATCCTTGCAGGGTACCAAAATGATCCCGAAATAGTCCCGAAAAAGTTCCGAAATGAACCTGACGGGCTCCCGGACGGATCTCAAAAACCATCCAGATAATATCCAGGAAGGGTTCCTAAATTACCCCGACATAGCCCAGAAAAAGTTCCGAAATGACCCGAGGGGATCCACGACGTATCGCGAAAACCATACAGAAATGATTCCGGAACGGTCCAAAAATGATCCCGAAATAGTCCGGAAATGAACCCGGTGGGATCCCGCACGGATCCAGAAATAATCCCGGAAAGGTCCCAAAACAATCCCGAAAAAGTAACAAAAAAATCTCGAAATGACTCCTACGGCATCCCGGACGGATTTAGAAATGACCTCGGAAGGGTCGCAAAATGATCCCAAAATGGTCCCGAAGTTACCCTGATGGATCCGGCAAACCATCAAGAATTGATGCTGGAAGGGTCCCCAAATGATCACGAAATAATACAGAAAAAGTCATGAAATTACCCCTAAAGGGTCTCCAAATGATCCCGAAATAGTCCCGAAAAAGTCCCGAAATTACCCTGATGGGTTCCCGTACAGATCCCGAAATCTATTCAGAAGTGATGCCGGAAGCGTCCCCAAATGATCCCGTATTAGTCCTGAAAAATTTCCGAAATGACCCAGACGGGCTCCCGGACGGATCCCGAAAACCATCCAAAAATTATCCCGAAATAGTTCTGAAGAAGTCCCGAAATGACCCTGACAGGATCTCGAACGGATCCCTAAATGACCCTAAAGCATCACTTTCAAAATCAAAGTCGGAACATAGTTAAAATAAATGAAATTCCGCAGGCTCGAAAGTTATTTTTTTTTTTTTTGCTAGGCGTAGAGGAACTTTTTTTCCTGAGCCCAAATCCTATCGAAAAAACGACAGCGCGATATCGGTTAACTTTCGTCCATACAAATCGACCCCACCCAATATATAAACATATATATCTATTATACTAGATATAGTATATATATATTATACTGTGTTTTCAGCTGAGCAGAGCTTACAGAGTATATAAATTTTGTACGCATAATGTTACCCCGTAACTGCACTAATCGAGATAGATATAGATTTCAATATATCAAAATGATCTGGGCGAAAAAAGAAATTCATTTAGCCATGCCCGTCCGCCCGTCTCCACCGTTGGACGGTTATTTGATCCATCTAGCTGGCCAAAAGTCGATTTTTCAAAATATTCCAATTTTTTTAAATATACTCCGTGGCGTTCCTAGTTGTCCACTGAATAGTATACATATCCCGAAACCCATCTGCAACGTCAACGGATCTAACCGCGCACATCTAAAGTTGTATAAAAATTGTGTGCAGTTCGATGTATTTTTTGATTAAAAAGCAATTTAGCCTTCTAATCTAAATACTTGTACCATTGTTTAGCCTTAATCAAATCTAGTTACATTTTCTTTAGGACAGGTAAATGTGTTTTTAATTCATATGTTAGATTTTTTATATCGCATGTTTTATTCTACTTATAATACTATTACTTGTCAATATTAAATTTTTTAAAAAACTTGCAAACAAAAAGTTATATCTTTTTTTCATGCCATATTATGTCAGTAATTTTTCGGCAATACATTAGCTTGTGTTTGTTTAAAAGTTTAATAACAAAAACGGCTGCGCATAACCGCGACTTTTTGAGTAGTGATCAATTTTGTAAGAGACTGATTCCCTTATTGGCGAAAGGTGGCAGCCTTGTGAAAATAGCAACAGTGGCAACACCTAGGTGAAAAGTCTCAGAATGTAATACTATGTGGTGTAACGAAGCTTTTTCGTGCCCCGTTGCTTCTTTCATATTTGCTGGGGTATACTCGCCGTGCCCAGGGTTCGTTTACAATAAATTTGTATTAAAGGGGCACCTTGCAAATCGATTTAATATAAAAAACTTCACTCTCTTTATTGGTTCTAAATTCTATAATATAAAATAAAACGTGTTTGTATACTTCATTTTCAATTTCACTTGGATTATCTTGCGGTATCCTTGATTGCGGTGGCGGGCCTTAGCGGTCCGGCCGTATTCCGTTAGCTGGGTCCCGTTAGTATATGGCGTCGGTGCCTTGACGCGCCTTATGGCGGCGTCTCTCTCTGCTGCGGTGCTCTGTCGCGCCTTACGTTGGCGTCTACTTGTATTGCTGAGGCGATGCTCTGTCGCCGTGTTCCGTTAGACGGGTCCCGTTAGTATGTGGCGTCGGTGCCTTGACGCGCCTTACGTCGGCGTTTACTTGTATTACTCTGCTGCGCCTTGCGTCGGCGTCTATTCGTATTGCTGGTTGCTGAGTGATTCTCTGCCACGCCTTGCGTCGGCGTCTACTTGTATTTGCTGGGCGATACTCTGTCGCGCCCTACGTCGGCGTTTACTTGTATTGCTGAGGCGGTGCTCTGTCGCGCCCTACGTCGGCGCTTACTTGTATTACTCTGTCGGTGTACCTCTGGCGCCGCGCTTGGCGCTGGCTTAGCCTGGCTGCGCTATGCGTTGCCGCGTTGACGTGACCTCTGTCGGCGTACCTCTGCTGCCGCGGTTCGCGCTGGCTTACCCTGGTTACGTTGTGCGTCGGCGGACCTCTGCTGCGCTTTGCTGCCGCGCTATGCGCTGGTTTACGTGCGTTGCCGCTCTGTTGCGGCCTCTGCCGGTGTACTTCTACTGACGGAGGTGAGCGGGTGTCACCTGTCGCGTTGCGCGTTACTGTGGCGGGGCCTTTGGTCTTTGGGGGTGATGCGTAGAGAAGGTCAACCGAAATCACCATTCCACGACTCGCTCCTATGAAGTGGATTCCTATTGCATAGAGAAGGTCAACTGCAATAGGGATATACTTCGCTAGTAGCTCTGGTCACGACCACAGCTCCGTGCTGACTGACTGCTGTGCTGCTGTGTCGCTCCTTTTATGGCTGTTGTGTTTGGTGTTGCTAGCTCAAATGGTTGCGTTGCCACGGTCACCGTGTTGCTGTTGAATGTTGCGAGCGCTCGTTGTGTTGCTGCGACTGGTTGGTTGATCGTGTGGCTAGAGCCTTTTGTGGCCACTTGTTGTGTTAATGTCATGTCAAATAGGTTGTGGGGTCATTTTGTGTGGGCCAAATTAATGAGGGTTTATTTGGTCCTCACACTCCGCCCTCCACTTCAGAAATTTAGCCCTCGGTGCCCAGTATTCGTATGCGGGCCCTGCCTTTTACCACCGTGACGGTGTATTCCCGTGTGCGAAAACTTACGCGGGAGAGCCCTTTGCCTTCGGCGATGCGTCGGAAAATGTCTCGCACGTTTTCTCCAATTTTCGGGAATTGGTTTAGCGTTGGTCCATCCACGTAGTGGGTCTCGATTATCACCTCTTGGTGGCCTGCTGTTGTTTGTTGTGGCTCTGTTTCGGCGTCTGGTGCTACCGGTTCAGTGTTGTCTTCCGGGATTGGTTGTTTGACTGTGTAGGGAATGTATGTGGTGGTTATGCTTTGCGTAGGATGACCGGTGCTTGCTTATCCTCCCATCCTTGATATTAATTAGATTGTTTTCCCTGAATTTATTTTAATTTCCCGCGATGGTCTCTGCTGCATGATATGGCTTTAGCTCCCCAATATTGACCGTTTTCTCCTTCCCGACGTTGGTTTTTCGTACTTTGAGTATCACTGGTGATACATATCCTAGGATCTGGTAGGGTCCGTCATATTTGGGGGCCAACTTTGCCGCGAAATTTTCGCCGGCCTTGGAGAGATGGTGTTCCTTTGCGAGCACTAGTTCGCCGACTACGGGGGTCCATTTTCTCCGCCGTAAATTGTAGTGCCGTGCTTGATCTGCCGCCGCTCGTTCCATGTTCTGCCTCACTATTCTGAATGCCTCTTGCATTCTGTCAGATTTCTCTTCTGCCGTTGTGGTAGCTGTGCCCGTCCCCAGGTTGACCTCGTCAAACAATGCCCCTGGTAATCGCAGTTCCCGTCCTTGTACGAGGAAGGCTGGAATTTATCCTGTGGACGCGGTCACACTGGTGTTGATGGCCAGCTCGATTTCTGGGAGACGGTCGTCCCATCTGTTGTGCTGTGATCTGGTGAGTTGTGCTATGATTCTCTTCATTGTCCTGTTTGCCCGTTCCGTCGGGTTTTCTTGCGGGGTGTAGGGCGCCGTGAATTGTTGTCGTATCCCCATTTCCCTGAGGTAACGCTGCCACATTGTGCTGGTGAACTGGACGCCGTTGTCCGATATCAGTATCTTGGGAGCACCAAATCTTGCGAGGATGCGTTCTCTGAACGCACGGCGTAGGCCTTCTGCTGTCGCATGCCTCATGGGGACCAGTTCCACCCATTTGCTGAAGCGGTCGAAAAATACTAGTAGCATCGTGTTCCCGTGTGTGGATCGTGGGAGTGGTCCAACGAAATCGACGCATACCGTGGCGAATGGTTCTCGGGCCACTTGTGTGAGCATCTTTCCGGCCGGCTTTTGCTGTGTTTCCTTGTACTTCTGGCAAGACTCGCACTGTCGTACGTATCGACTGATGTCCCGATACATGCCGGGCCAGTAGTACCGGTTGGCAATCCGCGCTACTGTCCGGCGGATGCCCATGTGTCCAGCGCTTGGTATATTGTGATTTTCTTCTAATACTCGTTGTCGCAGTGGTGTGGGTACACAAAGTTTCCAAGGTACCGCTTCCTCATCTTGTGACCGGCAGGGAATATGGCGGTACAGTTGTCCATCTTGTATCATGTAGTCAGAATATTTCTCGGGGTTAGCGCGCACTTCATTCACGCGCTTGTGCCATCACTTGCATGGTCGCTCTGTTGTCGTTGCCAGTCGTAGGGTCTCCAGTGGCTATCGTGATAGTGCATCCGCTACCAGGTTCAGCTTTCCTTTCCTGTACTCTATGTCGAAGGTGTGCTGCTGAAGTTCCAAGGCCCATCGTGCTATACGGCCGGAGGGGCTTTCGATGGTGTTTAGCCACTTTAGAGACATATGGTCCGTGATTACCCTGAATCGGTACCCTTCCAAGTATGGCCTCATCTTGCGTATTCCCCAGACGATCGCGAGGCATTCCTTCTCGGTAGGCGAGTAGTTGGTTTCCGCCTTGTTGAGTTTCCTGCTGGCGTAGGCGATCACGCGTTCCCCGCCTTCCAAATCCTGTGTCAATACGGCGCCTAGCCCGAAATTGCTTGCGTCCGTTTGCAAGGTGAAGGTCTTGGTGAAGCCCGGACAGGCAAGTATCGGTGCTTCCGTTAGTTTTTGCTTTAAGACCTCGAAGGCTTCCTGTTGTTCGGCTCCCCACTTCCAGTGTTTGCCCTTTTTCAGCAGAGTTGTGAGTGGCTGGCTGATCGTCGCGAAGTCGAGCACGAATCGTCGGTGCCAAGATGCTATACCGAGATATTGACGCAACTCTTTCGCGTTCGTTGGTGGTTTCAGGTCTTTGATGGCTGCAACTTTCTCGGGGTCGGTGTGAATTCCCCTGTCGCTTACTACGTGTCCTAGGTATCGAATTTCTTTCTTGAAAAACTCGCATTTCTCCGGATTTATTCTGAGGTTGGCGCGCTGTAGTCGTAGCATCACTTCTTTCAGGTTGCGAATGTGCTCCTCCAAGGTGGATCCTATGATGATTATGTCATCGAGGTAAGCGAAAGCGTAGGGTTCCATCTCCGGTCCAATAACCTGATCTAGTGCTCTTTGAAAGGCTGCAGGTGCGGAGTGTAGGCCGAACGGCATAACGCGCCACTGGAATAACCCGCGTCCCGGTACCGTGAAAGCTGTGTAGGGACGGCTCTGGGGCTCCAGTGGTATTTGCCAGTAGCCATTTTTCAAATCCAAACTGCTGATATACTTCGCCCGTCGTAGCTTGTCCAATATATGTTGTATTCTGGGTAAGGGGTACGCGTCGGGTACGGATCGGGCGTTAAGCTGCCGATGGTCCACGCATAACCTCCACTTCCCGTTTTTCTTCTTGGCTAGTACGATTGGTGCGCTCTGTGGGCTACAGGATGGCTCGATGCATCCTTTCTGAAGTAATTCGTCAATTTCGTTGTTGATGATGGTCTGCATAGCTGGGTTGCGTGGGAAGTAACGTTGCTTGATAGGGCGGTCGTCCGTCAGGATAATCCTGTGCTCGGCTATTGTCGTCACCCCACTCATGCTCTAAAATTTTCGGAGTTCTTCTGCCAGAAAACTGTGCACTCGTTCCGCCTCGTCTTCATCGTAGGCCCCATTGATCCTGTTGATCCTATCATCTATGTTATTGCTGTCCTCACCTGGTGGCGATACCTCCTCCGTGATCTGTGTCGGCTCGGCTGATGGCAATGTATGCTGTGTGACTGGCCTGGATAGCGCGAGGTGACCTCCTCCGCAGGATATTGTGGCTCCCATGCCCCTTAGTGTATCTAGGCCCAGTATTATGTCGTCGATTGCTCCGGGCATGACGTGTAAAACCGTGTGGTGTGACGATTCTCCGAGGCGTACCTCAGTCCTTATGGCGTCGAAGATTGTGGTGCTATTCCCGTTTGCCATCGTTATTTGATGGCCACTCTCACCATTTCTCCGCTCCCAGAATTTACCACACGTTCTGAAAGGCTGCTCGAAACGAAACTTCTCGATGCCCCTGTATCGATGACTGCCTCGGCTGATTCCGCGCCGAGCCTGGCTACGGCGTAAAGGCGGCCGAGCTCTTGGTACATGGTTACTGCCGATTCGGCGCTGGGTTCCTTGGGCTCACTGCGCCTTGTTCTTTGTGAAGCCCTCTGTCGTTTCCCCGACGTCGACGGCAGCAATCGATTGTGCGTATATCACTGCGGCCACACTCCCAGCAAAAAATTTTCCGTGGGTTTCGGCATCTATACGCGTAGTGTCCTTGTTCACCACATCTCCTACATACGTTGTTGGGGTCAAACCTCTGATTGCCTGGAGGCGACTTGTGCGGTATGTTCGGTGGTTGTGGCGGTGATGGGGTTACAGGTTGCGGTGGTGGGGTAATAGGTTGCGGTGGTGGAACCAAAGTTGTGTCGCCTACGACGTGTCGCGTAACTTCGCGGCGATGTCCCTCTGATGGTCGTCGATAGCCCTCATGTATGGTCTCGAATTCCTCAGCAAGAGTTAAGAGTTCTGCGAGATTGGTGAAATCCCTCCGCCGGATATAAAGTAGGTAATCGGGGTGGCTGTTACGGAAGATTCGTTCCAGCCGCTCTTCGCTGGTGTACCCTGCGTGTCTCATCAAGCTCTGTATAGCTAGCACGTAATCCTTGCACTTTTCCTTGTTATGCTGCCTTCGTTGGCGTATGTCGTCCTCGAGACGCTCGAAATACCTGACTGGCAGGAAGAAACATAAAAAATCCTGTTTGAAGCTTGTCCACCTTTCCCAGTGCGCATTGTTATTCCGATACCATTGTAGTGCGGTGCCCCCTAGTAGCTCTGGCATGGTTTTTGGTAGGAGATACACGTTTAGCGCGTACACTTCGGCTAACTCCTCTAGCCGCTCGATGAACGCTAACGGATCCCGTCCACCGTCGTACTTTACTGACCACTTCCGCACTTGGTCGATGATGGGAGCGAACACAACGGTCGGTGCTTGAGCTACCTGAGACGTATAATTTATGGCTGATGCCCTTGTCCCTGATGGTAAGTACGGTTGCGCGCGTTGCGTATTCCGTGGAGGAAATTCCAGTGGGTTCTGCTGTGGTTGAACCCCGGTCGTGGTTCCTTCTGCGGCCGGAGGGATTGGTGTCTGGGGGATGCCGTTGGCTGGTACTGCTATCCCTGATGATAAGTGGGGGTGCTGTGTTCCTGGGAGGAAACGCGAACTGGTCTCGCTCTGCTGGTCTATCTGTGTTGTTCATGGTTTCCCCTCCGTTTGAAGGAATCGGTGTCTTAACCTCATTTACGTTACTCGTGTCTGTAGTTCCCTTATAAGCGGCTTCTATGGATAACATTTTTTCCTGTATTTCCGCGTCAACATTTGCTTTCGAAGCCAGAGCTGCTATGCGCTTTCGGATCTCCCGGGTGATGCCTGTGTGCTCAATACCCAATTCCTGTGCGATGGATATCAGCTGCTCCTTTGAAATGTTGTCTAAACACGTGGTATCAATCTGGTCGGCCATTTTACGGTTAGGTTTCTAGTCAGGAATGTTCCTTCTGACGTTGTACGATTTGCAAGGTCCCTGCTCGGGCGCCAATTGTAACGAAGCTTTTCCTTGCCCCGGTGCTTCTTTGATATTTTCTGGGGTATACTCGCCGTGCCCAGGGTTCGTTTACAATAAATTTGTATTAAAGGGGCACCTTGCAAATCGATTTAATATAAAAAACTTCACTCTCTTTATTGGTTCTAAAGTCTATAATATAAAATAAAACTTGTTTGCATACTTCATTTTCAATTTCACTTGGATTATCTTGCGGTATCCTTGATTGCGGTGGCGGGCCTTAGCGGTCCGGCCGTATTCCGTTAGCTGGGTCCCATTAGTATGTGGCGTCGGTGCCTTGACGCGCCTTATGATGGCGTCCCTCTCTACTGCGGTGCTCTGTCGCGCCTTACGTCGGCGTCTACTTGTATTGCTGAGGCGATGCTCTGTCGCCGTGTTCCGTTAGACGGATCCCGTTAGTATGTGGCGTCGGTGCCTTGACGCGCCTTACGTCGGCGTTCACTTGTATTGCTCTGCTGCGCCTTGCGTCGGCGTCTATTTGTATTGCTGGTTGCTGGGTGATTCTCTGCCACGCCTTGCGTCGGCGTCTACTCGTATTTGCTGGGCGATACTCTGTCGCGCCCTACGTCGGCGTTTACTTGTATTGCTGAGGCGGTGCTCCGTCGCGCCCTACGTCGGCGCTTACTTGTATTACACTGTCGGTGTACCTCTGCTGCGCTCTGCCGCCGCACTTGGCGCTGGCTTAGCCTGGCTGCGCTATGCGTCGCCGCGTTGACGTGACCTCTGTCGTCGTACCTCTGCTGCCGCGGTTCGCGCTGGCTTACCCTGGTTACGTTGTGCGTTGGCGGACCTCTGCTGCGCTTTGCTGCCGCGCTCTGCGCTGGTTTACGTGCGTTGCCGCTCTGTTGCGGTCTCTGCCGGCGTACTTCTACTGACAGAGGTGAGCGGGTGTCACCTGTCGCGGTTGCGCGTTACTGTGGCGGGGCCTTTGGTCTTTGGGGGGTGATGCGTAGAGAAGGTCAACCGCAATCACCATTCCACGACTCGCTCCTATGAAGTGGATTGCTATTGCATAGAGAAGGTCAACTGCAATAGGGATATACTTCCCTAGTAGCTCTGGTCACGACCACAGCTCCGTGCTGACTGACTCTGGTTACGTTGTGCGTCGGCGGACCTCTGCTGCGCTTTGCTGCCGCGCTCTGCGCTGGTTTAGGTGCGTTGCGGCTCTGTTGCGGCCTCTGCCGGCGTACTTCTACTGATGGAGGTGAGCGGGTGCCACCTGTCGCGGTTGCTCGTTACTGTGGCGGGGCCTTTGGTCTTTGGGGGTGATGCGTAGAGAAGGTCAACCGCAATCACCATTCCACGACTCGCTCCTATGAAGTGGATTCCTATTGCATAGAGAAGGTCAACTGCAATAGGGATATACTTCGCTAGTAGCTCTGGTCACGATCACAGCTCCGTGCTGACTGACTGCTGTGCTGCTGTGTCGCTCCTTTTATGGCTGTTGTGTTTGGTGTTGCTAACTCAAATGGTTGCGTTGCCATGGTCACCGTGTTGCTGTTGAATGTTGCGAGCGCTCGTTGTGTTGCTGAGATTTGTTGGTTGGCCGTGTTGCTGTTAAATGTTGCGACCGCTCGTTGTGTTGCTGAGACTTGTTGGTTGATCGTGTTGCTAGAGCCTTTTGTGGCCACTTGTTGTGTTAATGTCGTGTCAAATATGTTGTGGGGTCGTTTTGTGTGGGCCAAATTAATGAGGATTTATTTGGTCCTCACAGTGGATGTACCAAATTTGATTCAAATCGGTTAAGCCCTTTCCGAGGTGGTAGTGGATATATAGATAAATATAAAAAAGAAGGTGAGGTGGCAACCCTAAGTGGAAACCCTTCTAAAAAATCACAATAGAAATGCGGAGTAAAATACTTTTCGTTTGATACCCATATTGACATACTTCATGTAATATCAAAAAATGGCTACGGGTCCATCCGAAACCGGGGGCACGATCCATAGTAATTCTGCGCGGAACACCATTAATTTACTGTCAAATATTTCCTTTCATAACAATGAAGTTAGACAATCACTTCTTGAACAGAAATAACTGCTGTTTTAGTTTTGGCCAGCTAGATTGTTCAAATTCCCCACCGTGCGTCCGTCCATCTGCCCGTAAACACGATAACTTGAGTAAATTTTGAGGCATCTTAATGGAATTTGGTACGTAAGTTCCTGGGCACTCATTTCAGATCGCTATTTGAAACGAACGAAATCGGAACATAACCACGTCCACTTTTTCAATATCGAAAATTTTGAAAAACCGAAAAAGTGCGATAATTCATTACCAAAGATGGATAAACTTATGAAACTTGGTAGGTGGGTTGGCCTTATAACGCATATTAGAAAATTAGCAAAATTTTGGACAATGGGCATGGCACGGCCCACTTTTAAAGGAAGGTAATTTAAAAGGTTTACCAGCTTTAATTTGGCAGCTGAGTATGTTATGTTCGGTTACACCCGAACTTAGCCTTCCTTACTTGCTCAGTAGCGGCTTGTGCGACCTTTACTGAACTCTGGATAGACTGAGCTTTACCTCATCCTTAGACAAAACCCACCTCATAAAGTTGTTTTTCCCTTTGTGGGACCCTATATTCTCTTGCAAACACATCAAAAAGTTAAAGTCTCATTAACCCTTTGAACAAGTCATTGATTATGTCATCCCACTTAAGTTCGAGCAGTGTTGTTACTCAAAAGTTATTTCACTGCTCTGGTTATGTGACGGTATACGATAGAACATATTAGAAGTTTGAAAACACACGAAACTAATTAAGTGTACTTTTTGTTCTTTTCATAAAAATATTTACAAAGCTAATATAATAAGAAATTTCTATAGAAATGCCATTTTAAAAGCGTGTATAAATAATTTGTATTTTTCATCATTAAGGGCATTGAAATTTTAATTAGGCACTTCTAGCCAAAAATTTACTCAAGGTTAAATGGGTTGAGTCAATATTCAATTACTTGAGGTTTGTTCTCCAATGAGACAGAGCTTTGACACACGCAAATTTAACAAGTAAGAGCGGGACTGTCTTCGGCTGTGCCGAAGACTTCATACCTTTCATGAATGGAGCTGAACAATAATTTTATTCGCAATAACCAAATAATCGGCTGTATAAAGTAAGAAATATATAGTGAAGAGATGTACATACCTAAGCGCTTTTTAAGATAAATATAAAATTAAAAAAAAAAAAATAAAAGAATTTTAAGCACTTCCTTTATATAACTGCACACAAATCAGCGAAATATGTCTCCTTATATAAAGAAATATTCTTGCTAAACTTTGATTTTTAAATTTTGACATAGAAATTGCAAATGTGTTTATAAGAAGTAAAAATATAAAAGTGGAGCGCACATTACTTGGATTGGAATGTTGGTAGGAAGGGAGATATTATTAGTCAATCAATTGCGCTCCACTTTTCTATTTTTACTTCTCATAACTATTTGTGCAATCTCTATGTCAAAATTTAAAAATCAAAGTTTAGCAAGAATATTTCTTTATATAAGGAGACATTTTTTTCTGATTCTTGCCCATTTATGCAATTATAAAATGAGGTGCTTAAAAATATTTTATTTTATTTTTATTTTCTCCTTTTCTTACATTTTCTCGGCGTCTTATCCTATCTGTGAAGCTTTACAGTTGTAGCTCAATGATAACTTACATAAATATTAAATCCCAAGATTCCCTCCGTCTCGTACGATTTTTCTAAATATCTCATCCCGTGCGCCCCAAGCGAATCTTTTTGTTTCGTGTCATCGGCTGTCATCGACCTCTGAATTAAGTTTGAAATTTCAAGTCTCTAGCTCATCGCGAAGTTACTTAAAAGCTGGTTTGAGAATTTTCAAATTCTTATCTAATTATTTCGAACCGTGCGCCACCTAACGGATTTTTTTCCTTTTTGTTGCGTTGTCACGGTGTTCTAACCTATGTGTAAAGTTTCACGTTTGTAGCTCAATGAGAAATTACTTAAAAATCGATTGCAAGATTTGTTCGAAAAGCGGACAAACATTCAACCGGCCTAATACAAAGTAAGTAAAATAGGTTGGTACTTCGTGTGAGGATGTAAGGTTTCACGTTTTTTGTGGTCTGCATGTAAAAACTATGACCACGAATTACTTATTTCAATAATATATGATGTAAGCGTAAGCATTTGATGAAATTTGAAGGTTCTAAATGTTAAAATGGGGCAGAAATTGCGAAAAGTTTCTTATTTGAACAATCGGTTGTATGAGATATATACTATATATATCACCGATCTCTATGACTTCTTCAGACAACAATATATGCTATATACGTAAGCATTTGGTGAAATTTGAAGGTTCAATCTGATAAATTGAGGAAAATATGACAGAAATCGTCTTTTTATGCAAAATCGGTTATATATCCCCCCAGATATGCTATAGATGTCCGATCCGGCCGGTTCCGATGAATGCCTAATAGGACACCTAAATATACCCGCTCACCAAATTTTATCAAGACATCTCAAAAATTGAGGGAATAGTTTGCATACAAACAGACAGACGGATAGACGGACATGGCTAAATCAAATCAGTTCTTCATCCTGATAATTTCGGTATACTTAATGGTGGGTCTATCTATTCTCCGTTATGGACTTACAATTTTGAGATTCGTGACGCAGTTAATATACCATTTCATTTTCATGTAGAGCTTACGATTTCTCGAACCTGTTCGAGAAGAAATTGCTCGCGAGTCTCGCGTTCTAGCGGGATTCTCCAATCTTGAATTACTCGTAAGGTTCGCGAGCTTCTCGACATTCAATTTAATCGATTCATCTGCTGTTTTATATAGAGCTTATGATTACTTCTGGAGCACAAGTGAAAATTTCCACAAAACCATAACTAAAAACAGCGAAATGTATAGAATATTGCCAATGCAGCGACTGAATTGAAAATCGAGAATATTGCGAGTATTACGAGTATTGCGAGTATTTCGAGATTCGAGAATCTCGCGAGAAGCTTTGTTCTCGATGTCTCGTTAAAAAAATAAAATATTGTGAACAAAATTATATGTATAATAAATATGTTTTGAGTTAAATGTCATTGGAAAGCAATATAATCAACAAAAAATTCACAAGTAAAAAAACTAAGTGTATGAATATTGCCCATACAGCCATTAAGTTTATGTCGAGAAGCTCGCAAGATTTACGAGTACTTCGAGACACGAGAATCTCGCGAGAAGACGAGTTCTCGATTTATCGGTTCCCGAAAATCTCGCTTGTGTTCGAAAAAAAGTGTAAGCTCTATTTTCATGAAAGGTATAAAAATCTGGACGGGTTGCTGAAACTGGCGAAACTAATTAAATGCACGCTTTGTTTTTTTCAAAAAAATACAAAGGAAATATAATAAGAAATTTCTATAGAAATGTCATTTTAAAAACGTGTATAAATATTTTGTATTTTGCATCATTAAGGGCACTGAAATTTTAATTAGGCAATTCTAACCAAACATTTACTCAAGGTTAAGTGGGTTCAGTCATGATTCAATTATCAGATGTTTGTTCTCCAATGATGACAGAGCAACCCTGGTCTACCTTTATGGCGATATCTTGAAAAGGCGTCCACCTATAGAACTAAGGCCAACGCCCTTTTAAAATACTCATTAACACTTTTCATTTGATACCCATATCGTACAAACAAATTCTAGAGCCACCCCTGGTCCACCTTTTTGGCGATATCTGGAAAAGGGGTCCACCTATAGAACTAAGGCCCACGCCCTTTTAAAATACTCATTAACACTTTTCATTTGATACCCATATCGTACAAACAAATTCTAGAGCCACCCCTGGTCCACCTTTATGGCGATATCTGGAAAAGGGGTCCACCTATAGAACTAAGGCCCACGCCCTTTTAAAATACTCATTAACACTCTTCATTTGATACCCATATCGTACAAACAAATTCTAGAGTCACCCCTGGTCCACCTTTATGGCGATATCTGGAAAAGGGGTCCACCTATAGAACTAAGGCCCACGCCCTTTTAAAATACTCATTAACACTCTTCATTTGATACCCATATCGTACAAACAAATTCTAGAGTCACGCTGGTCCACCTTTATGGCGATATCTCGAAAAGGCGTCCAGCTATAGAACTAAGGCCAACGCCCTTTTAAAATACTCATTAACACTTTTCATTTGATACCCATATCGTACAAACAAATTCTAGAGTCACCCCTGGTCCACCTTTATGGCGATATCTCGAAAAGGCGTCCACCTATCGAACTAAAGCCCACGCCCTTTTAAAATACTCATTAACACTTTTCATTTGATACCCATATCGTACAAACAAATTCTAGAGTCACCCCTGGTCCACCTTTAGGTTAGGTTAGGTTAAAGTGGCTGCCTCCGCTGTCCGAGCGGAGACTCACGTAGGCCGTTGTGGCCCGTTGTGCTACCACGCGGGGGGGGGGGGGGGGTATATTTCCTGTTACCCTACTTTCGAAGAAGAAGAAGAAAGCTTAGACCCCAGTGAGGCTAAACCAGCGCGTTTGCCTAATGAAACGCAAGATGTCGTTTGGGTTTATAGATTCAAGCTCCGCAAGGCGCCCAAAAGAGTGTCTGTAGAGGCATTGGTACCTAGTTTTTGGCAGTTCGGGACAGTGGCACAGATAGTACTCAACGCTTTCTATCTCCTCCTCGTCCCTACAGCTGCGGCAGAAGTCATTTGTCCGCATGCCCATATAGGCACCGTGAGTACCAATGGGACAGTGACCTGTAAGAAGGCCCACTAGTGGGCTTATAGAGATACGGTTAAACAATATCACCGATCGCGATCTCTTTTCATCCAGCTTAGCCCAGATTTGCCTGGACATACTACATGTAGGTTCCTTGGTCCATCTGCCGTTTGTCTGATCCGTGAAAAGAGATCGCAGGTAGTATTTGCAAGTGTTTAGGGGAGGGCTGGCCCAACCAGCGGAGGTTATGGTTTGCAGGTTGGTGCCTTCCCTAGCTAGCTCATCCGCGGCGCAGTTTCCTGAGATATCACAGTGGTCAGGAACCCGTGTTATGTTTAGGTTGCAATTTTCAGCTAGTTTGTTTAGGGTCTCTCTGCACTTCAATGCCACTAGTGACGAGGTGTTACTGCATTACAGGGTTTTATGGCAGCTTGGCTGTCGGAGAAAATTGAAATAGAATTGGTCACCTGTAGCTTAGCAAGATAGAGTGCTGCTTCCCAGATAGCTATGAGTTCGGCCTGAAAAACACTGCAGTGATCGGGTAAGCGAAAGGTCTCGCTTAGATTGAGCTTCTCCGAGAATATTCCGCTGCCGACTCTGTTGTTTAGTTTAGAGCCATCTGTTAAAACGGAGATTTCGTGTGATCCCGGCTCCACGCCGTTTGCCCACTCGTTCCTCTCTGGGATTCTTGTGGAAAATCGGTTTCATAGAAATATGGTTTCAAGAGCTTTGGTGGGAGTGCAGGGAAGGGCGTCGCTGGTAAGCGTTGCCGCCATCCTCTGAACTCTCGTTACTTTGCTCTTGTTAGATTCGATATCGTGTGCCGTCCACCATACGGTGACGGCGTAGAAGAGTATGGGTCTCACCACTACCGTGTAGATCCAATGGACTATGCGTGGCTGGAGACCTAACCTTTTTCAGATTGCCGACTTACAAGCGTACCTTGTGGCTTTTATGGATCGTTCCACCACATTTCGCTTCCAGTCAAGCTTCCTGTCTAGAATAACTCCGAGATGTTTAACCTCGGTAGAGAGTTTGATTTCCCTCCCGTTTAGGGACGGGAGGGTAAATTCCGGTATAATTCGTTTGCGGATAAAAAGCACCATCTAAGTTTTTTCACTGCTGATGCAGAGTCTGAATTGGTGTTTGCCGGTAACTGTCAAGGCTATGTCGTCGGCATATGAAATTACTTGGCATCCGGTGGGCTGTAGTACAGATAACACAGCGTTCACTGTCAGGTTCCATAGTAGAGGAGAAAGAACGCCCCCCTGGGGGTTCCTCTGTTGGTATACCTTATTAACGATGAGATGCCCAGCTCAGAGATAATGATTCTCTTGTTTAGGAGGAGCTCGACGAATTTCACAAGAGGCTCTTCCACCCCTAGTGAACGTAGAGATTTTGTGACCGCTGCTGGGAGAATGTTTTTGAATGCTCCTTCTATGTC
Source organism: Eurosta solidaginis (assembly GCF_040869045.1). Classification (NCBI taxonomy): domain Eukaryota; kingdom Metazoa; phylum Arthropoda; class Insecta; order Diptera; family Tephritidae; genus Eurosta; species Eurosta solidaginis. The sequence continues at coordinate 14,704,875 of NC_090319.1, forward strand.
GATAAAGATATCCAGCGTAAATTCTTTAAAGGCAAGACCCTTCTCTATCTTAGTAGTGATAGCATGTAGAGCTGTCTCTATGGATTTCCCCTTAGAGTAGGCGTGTTGGTTGTTGGAGATGAGTGCCTTATTTGCCGATCTTCTAATATAGGCGTCCAGCAATCATTCTAGAACTTTTAGGAGGACTTGAATGGACTTGATTGCCCAGATAACTCCTTTTTCGCTTACAATGTGGTCCAGGGGTCGAAACGGCCCTGGGTTAGATTACGTGTTTAAGAGATATGGTTGAGATCTGCAGCCTGCAAAGTGAGTGCTGATCAGGGTTTCCAGAATTTCCGTACTAAAAGTGACCCATTCTCCGTTCGCTGTGCGAATGCAGCTTGGAGGTATGGGGTTTTTGGAGAGGACCTTTCGTAGGCGATTGGCCTCTGAGAATTCTTCGATGTCACTGGTGAAATTCCTCCAGGAGTCCCTTTTGGCTTTCTGGATTAACTTCTTAAAAGATTTTAAGGCGTCCTTATAATGGGACCAGATTCCAGTGCGGTTAGCCTCGTTAAAGAGTTTTCTGCTGTTTTTCCTCTGCTCGGAGATTTCCTCGTTCCACCAATAGGGTTTCTTTTTACCCCTTACCTTAATCTCCGGGCAGGCTACTGTGAAGGCAGCGTTACAAGATTTGGTGATAAGATCTACTGCTTCTTCTATTTTTGACGATGAGTCCAGCTCACCGAGAGAAGCAAATGTTGTGTCTAAAGGAGACGCTTTATCAGTTGTTAGCGATAGGCTCGGCCTACCGTGAGAAGCGTTCTTTAGGAGAGTAGAGGATAGGACTTTTTTATAAAGGTTCCAGTCCGTACGTCTCCTATTCCTGTAAGCCACCCTAGGCGGTGTACGCAAGAGCAGAGTGAAAATGATATACATAATATCAGAGTAGGAGTTTTCATTGGAAACTCTCCAATTTTCGATAAGGTCAGAGAATGTCCCAGAAACTAGAGTAAAATCTAGAACCTCCTTCCTGTTTGAGGTGATGAAAGTTGGTTTGTCTCCATAGTTGCATATACTTAGATTGTTATTTATAATTGAAACAAAAAGAGACTCACCCCTATTGTTAATATCGGTAGAGCCCCAAGCAGTGTGATGTGCATTGGCATCGGCCCCAATTATTATCGGGTAACCTTTCCAGTGGGCCTCCCGTATCGCTTTGCAGAGCCGCTCCCGCATAGAAGGTGGGCGATCGTGCGAAAGATAGGCGGACATCAGCCAGATTGTTTGACCCTGTAGCTCGAGGCTAATACAGGTAAAGTCCTCGTCGCTAAAAAGAGATAGTAAAATAAACACTAGATTTTTCATTATTAGAATACAAGATCTGATTCTACCAGTCACGGGCGGTGTCACCAGCTGGTAGTCCTTAGAAAAGAGTCCAGAGCCTTGCCAAGGCTCCTGGACTAGAACGACGTCCTATACGTTGTGCTGAGGCGTAAGATTAGGGCAGCCGAGGCTGCCTTAGAGTGGTGCAGGTTTATCTGCAGTACCTGCGCGCCCGTTAAAGTTCGTTTGCGGCATCGACGTCCATCCCCTTCTGATCCGCATCGTCGGATGCCTCCTCTACGATAGTATCGTCGAATTCGGCATCCGACGGGTCGGATTCCAGCAGAAGCTGCTCGCCCATGCCCGTAAAGAACTGGCCCGCAAACTCAGATACCGAGAGTGTATCGCTCTCGGCATCCGGAGTGCTGCGTGCCAGTTCGATATCGGCCCCATGTCCACTCAAGGTTTTGCATGGGTCCCTGAGATTCGTTGTGGCGGTTGCGGGTTCGCTCGAGGCGGTATCCCCAATCACCAGATCCTCCGGCGCTGTGGCGGCCCCTCCCCTAGTGCCATGGGAGCAGATCCCCTCAGGGTGTTTCTGCCTAACCCCTCGCCCTGAGGTACAGGATCACCCTCGTCCGGTGTTTCCTCCTTCGCACCATCCCTTCGAATTTTCAACGTGATGGAGTAGAAACCGTAGCTTAACACTCCACCACATTCGTCAAGCCAAGGAAGAGAAGCCTCGTTTATAATGAATCCAACATAACGCTGCTTCGCCCTTGTCTCGCCGACCCGTACTATCCTCCAATCGCTCGAAGGTAGCCCCTTGTTCGACTCCGCGATGGTATCCAGGATCTCGCCAGGATCCGCTATGCCGTCTGGAACCCAGGCCCAAGCTGTCGGTCTGTTAGGAAATTCTTCCATACTGACCGCATCCAACATGGCCCCAGGCCACAGGTGTCCTAGCGAAGCTATGGCGAGTTTGTAGAGCTTGCATGAGCGTTCGTCGACGCAGGAAACACGCTTGACCCTACCCTGGTACCAGCCGGTATCACGGAAAGTGGGAGCCGGCCCCGGATACTTGGTCATGATGTCCTGAAAGATCTTGAGAAGGCCGTTAAGGACATCCTTCTAGTTATCCGGGATTATGTTCCCATCCGGGTGGCCGCGATTCAAAACCGCCAGCGTAAAGTTGGCCTTAGCCGCCTCGCTAAAGGTTTTGGTCAGGGCAGGGGGAGTAGAGGTCGAAGGCCGGTGCCTTTTGGGATCACTCGAGGCATTTCCCATAGACCTTTGTATCTTAAAGGCCGGCATCTTCGGGTCAGAAATTTGTTTGGTGACAGAAGAGGAAGGGGGGATGGGGTTCTTGTTGCTGCTCTCCTTGGCAGCAATAATCATCCTGGCCCAGGCCAGAGAACTTTTTTGCTCTGCCGTTAACTTGTCGCTAGGAGAGTTGCCGAGTTTCTCAACGATTTTGCCGGCATTGCGAATGTTCCGCTAGTTGCGGAGCGAAATCGGGGTTCGCTTATTTGCCTTGGAACCCTCAAGGGGTTCAGCCGGTTTGCGTGGTAGCTTTGCAGCGGGGGAGGCAGTACTTTTGTCCGTGGAGGATTTAGTGCTGTTACCAGCCACCTGCTGAGAAGAGGTGCCCCCCCCCCCCTCTTTGGGGCTAGCTTTTCCGGCTGCCGCGGAATCGGACTTGCCCTCAAGGGGTTTAGTCCTTCCGCTAGTTTGCACAGGTGGCCGAGATTTGTTTGTTGCCGTGAAGGCCAGGTCGGCGCCGTCTGTGAGGTTCCCGACGAATTGTGGATTTTTTAATGCCTAGTCCAAGGGCGGCATCTTTACCGGTGCAGGGATCCGAGGCCAGGTTTTTGTAGTTTATCACATCTGGTTCGTCAACTGCCTACTAAGGTGAGACCGTTCGGCAGCCTGAAAGTTAAGAGATAGGGGAAACAATGCGGTCGACTGCGGTAGATCCCCATACCGCAGCAAGTCGCCGTTACTCCTGGAGGTGGACCGGCATCAGGGAGGCTCCGTGAGAATACAGTCGGATGCCCCTGACTGCAAGCCATCCAATGGGCACGGAATCGCATAACACCCTGTATTGGGGGTGGACCACCTTTTCAACTGGGCGTGGTCCAGTTCCCACCTTGAGGCCACGTTTAAAAATCATGTCCATATGCCTGAGCTATTAAGGAGCTGGGGCACAAATGGAGATGATTCCTAAACTTAGCTAGCACTACCCTGGAAGGGGAAACTGTTGTGCATATTACCAGCCGGCACCCTCTTGGAGGGTTCAGCCCAAGGATTTGTGCCAGCCACCTTTATGGCGATATCTCGAAAAGGCGTCAACCTATAGAACTAAAGCCCACTCCCTTCTAAAATGCTCATTAATACCTTTCATTTGATACCCATATTGTACAAACGCATTCTAGAGTCACCTCTGGTCCACCTTTATTCCGATATCTCGAAAAGGCGTCCACCTATAGAACTAAGGCCCACTCCCTTTTAAAATACTCATTAGCACCTTTCACTTGAAACCCATATCGTACAACCAAATTCTAGAGTCACCCCTGGTCCACCTTTATGGCGATATCCCTAAATGGCGTCCACCCATAGAACTATGGCCTACTCCCTCTTAAAATACTCTTTAATACCTTCCATTTGTCATTCCACATGTCATAAAAACACATTCCACGGTTATCCTAGGTTCATTTTACTACATGGTGATTTTCCCTTATTTTGTCTCCAAGTGAAAATTTTTTTTAGTAGGTCATGAAAAAAACTTTCAAAATCAAAGTCGAAACATAGTTAAAATAAATGAAATTCCGCAGGCTCGAAAGTTATTTTTTTTTTTTTGGTAGGCGTAGAGGAACTTTTTTTCCTGAGCCCAAATCCTATCGAAAAAACGACAGCGCGATATCGGTTAACTTTCCTCCATACAAGTCAACCCCACCCAATATATAAACTTATATATCTATTATACTAGATATAGTATATATATATTATACTGTGTTTTCAGCTGAGCAGAGCTTACAGAGTATATAAATTTTGTACGCATAATGTTACCCCGTAACTGCACTAATCGAGATAGATATAGATTTCAATATATCAAAATGATCTGGGCGAAAAAAGAAATTCATTTAGCCATGCCCGTCTGCCCGTCTCCACCGTGGGACGGTGATTTGATCAATCTAGCTGGCCAAAAGTCGATTTTTCAAAATATTCCAATTTTTTTAAATATACTCCCTGGAGTTCCTAGTTGTCCACTGAATAGTATACATATCCCGAAACCCATCTGCAACGTCAACGGATCTAACCGCGCACATCTAAAGTTGTATAAAAATTGTGTGCATTTCGATGTATTTTTTGATTAAAAAGCAATTTAGCCTTCTAATCTAAATACTTGAACCATTGTTTAGCCTTAATCAAATCTAGTTACATTTCCTTTTAGGATAGGTAAATGGGTTTTTAATTCATATGTTAGATTTTTTATATCGCATGTTTTATTCTACTTATAATACTATTACTTGTCAATATTAAATTTTTTAAAAACCCGGCAAATAAAAAGTTATATCTTTTTTTCATGGCATATTATGTCAGTAATTTTTCGGCAATACATGAGCTTGTGTTTGTTTAAAAGTTTAATAACAAAAACGGCTGCGCATAACCGCTTTTTTTTGAGTAGTGATCAATTTTGTAAGAGATTGATTCCCTTATTGGCGAAAGGTGGCAGCCTTGTGAAAATAGCCTCAGTGGCAACACCTAGGTGAAAAGTCTCAGATTGTAATACTATGTGGATGTAGCAAATTTGATTCAAATCGGTTAAGCCGTTTCCGAGATGGTAGTGGATATATAGATAAATATAAAAAAGAAGGTGAGGTGGCAACCCTAACTGGAAACCCTTCTAAAAAATCACAATGGAAATGCGGAGTAAAATACTTTTCGTTTGATATCCATATTGACATACTTCATGTAATATCAAAAAATGGCTACGGGTCCATCCGAAACCGGGGGCCCGATCCATAGTAATTCTGCGCGGAACACCATTAATTTACTGTCAAATATTTCCTTTCATAACAATGAAGTTAGACAATCACTTCTTGAACAGAAATAACTGCTGTTTTAATTTTGGCCAGCTAGATTGTTCAAATTCCCCACCGTGCCCGTAAACACGATAACTGGAGTAAATTTTGAGGCGTCTTAATGGAATTTGGTACGTAAGTTCCTGGGCACTCATTTCAGATCGCTATTTGAAATGAACGAAATCGGAACATAACCACGTCCACTTTTTCAATATCGAAAATTTCGAAAAACCGAAAAAGTGTGATAATTCATTACCAAAGATGGATAAACTTATGAAACTTGGTAGGTGGGTTGGCCTTATGACGCATATTAGAAAATTAGTAAAATTTTGGACAATGGGCATGGCACGGCCCACTTTTAAAGGATGGTAATTTAAAAGGTTTGCCAGCTTTAATTTGGCAGCTGAGTATGTTATGTTCGGTTACACCCGAACTTAGCCTTCCTTACTTGCTCAGTAGCGGCTTGTGCGACCTTTACTGAACTCTGGATAGACTGAGCGTTACCTCATCCTTCGACAAAACCCACCTCATAAAGTTATTTTTCCCTTTGTGGGACCCTACATTCCCTTGCAAACACATAAAAAAGTTAAAGTCTCATTATCCCTTTGAACAAGTCATTGATTATGTCATCCCACTTAAGTTCGAGCAGTGTTGTTACTCAAAAGTTATTTCACTGCTCTGGTTATGTGACGGTATACGATAGAACATATTAGAAGTTTGAAAACACACGAAACTAATTAAGTGTACTTTTTGTTCTTTTCATAAAAATATTTACAAAGCTAATATAATAAGAAATTTCTATAGAAATGTCATTTTAAAAACGTGTATAGGTTAGGTTAGGTTGGGGTGGCTGCCCGAGGGCACACTTAGGCCAGTAGTACTAGGCCCGTTGTGATACCACGAAAAACACCGTTACCTCTCCTCTTCGAACCATTTTGAGGACCTGATGAAATCTACCAGGTCCTTGACGTCATGCTCCACAACCTGACTCATAGTATCAAGAAATGGAGCTCCCAGAAAGCGCTGCCGTGCTCCGCTTAGCGCTGGGCAGTTGCAAATGAGGTGAACCACCGTTTCCTCCTCCTCATCCTCTTTACAACTCCTACAGCAACGACGATAAGGCGCTCCTAGCCTTTCTGCATGCCTACCTATGAGGCAATGACCCGTTAGTGCCCCTACAAGTGTGGAAATTGTATCCCTTCTTAGGTTGTAAACGTGACGGGACCTTTTAGGATCCCATTTAGGCCAGGTTTCTTTCGACGTTCGACATCCCGGTGTTTGTAGCCATCTTTCGTCGGCTTGACGGTAGATGTGCTCTTTTAGCATTAGCTTGCATGTGGACAGGGGCATGCCTAAGCGTTCTTGTCCAGGAAGAACCTGCTTGGTTGTACCCTGCCTAGCGAGTTCATCTGCAATACAGTTTCCCTCGATATCCCTATGTCCAGGGACCCATGTGAGGTGTACACGGTTCTGTTGAGCCATCTCTTGAAGAGATCGGCGACAGTTTAGTGCTAGTTCAGAATTGAACGAGTGGGAGCCCAGAGATTTTATGGCAGCTTGGCTGTCACTGAAGATAAAAATTTCTTTGCCGACAATGTATGTCCCTATCCTAGCTGCGGCTTCCATTATGGCTGCAACTTCTGCCTGGAATACACTGCAGTGGTCGGGTAGTCTGAATGAGAGCTGGAGGTCAAGGTCCCTTGAGTATACTCCACCCCCAACTCTCCCGTTTAGCTTGGAGCCGTCCGTGTATATGGAAATGCTGTTGCCCATAGCAAGGCACTTGTCCGACTCCGTCCAGTCATCCCTGCTGGGTATGTTTATCTTAAAGTTGGTTTCCGCAACTGTTGTGGTCGCACAGCGATCCGTGCTAGGAGGGAGAAAACTGTATTTGTTTAGTATACTTGAGTGTCCTGTGGTACTGTTGTTCCAGCACGACAACTCCCTTAGACGCAGGGCTGACGTTGCCGCTGCTCGATGACCAGCCAGATCCAGTGGAAATATGTCAAGAATGACCTGAAGAGCTTCGCTAGGCGTTGTTCTTAGAGCCCCGCTTATGCTTATCATGCTGGATCTGTGGACTTTACCCAACAAGTTTAGGTTTGACGCCTTGCTCAAGGCTGGCCACCATACGACTACCCCATACAGCAGTATGGGTCTGATAATCGCGGTATAAATCCATCTGCATATGTTGGGGGTGAGTCCCCATTTTTTGCCAATGGCTCTTTTACACGTATATAATGCAATGTACGCTTTCTTTTGTCGCTGGATAACGTTGTCCTTCCAGTTCAGCTTTTTGTCTAAAACTACGCCTAAAAATTTGGCTTTATCTGCCAGGCTTAGGCGCACCCCATTTAGTTCAGGTAGGTCCAACGATGGTATTTTGTATCGTTTGGTATATAAGACAAGCTCTACTTTATCGGAGTTGACGCTGAGTCCACATCGGGAAGCCCACAAGGAAACCTCTCGCAATGCTACCTGCATCAAGTCGCACAAAGTTTGAGGAAACTTGCCTCTGTAGATAATCGCTAGGTCATCAGCATATGCCACGACCTTCCCGCTCCCCCAACTAGTATCTCTTAATAGCGAGTTTACCGTTAGGTTCCATAGTAAGGGGGAAAGGACACCACCCTGGGGCGTGCCCCTTGCGACAAATCGTGTTACCTCAACCTTCCCCAGTGAGGAGAGCACTTTCCTTCCCCTGAGCAGTTGATCAATTAGTCCCACTAGGGGTCTATTTACGTCCAGATCAGTTAAAGCAATGTTAACGGCGTCTGGACTTATGTTGTTGAATGCTCCTTCAATGTCTAGGAAGGCCACAAGACAATAATCCTTTTGGAACAAGGATGTTTCTATAGTAGAGACTAGGCTGTGTAGCGCAGTCTCCGTAGATTTACCTTTGGTGTACGCGTGTTGATAGTCCGAAATGAGATTCCTATCAATGCTTGTAGTGAGAAAATCGCTAACTATTCTCTCTAGGGTCTTGAGTACGAAGGATGAAAGACTGATAGGTCTATAGTCCTTCGGCTCGTAATGAGAGGCTTTGCCTGCCTTAGGAATGAATATGACCGTGGCGCTCCTCCATGCACACGGAATATAGTTCATAGCCAAACAAGCGGTATATATGTGCCGCAGCCAGTTGGCTGATACCTCCAAGGAGTAGATAAGTTGAGCGGGTACAATCCCGTCTGGTCCAGCAGCCTTAAAAGGTTTAAAACTTTTGACTGCCCTCCTCACTCTCTCCTCAGTGATGGGTATATTCACAGCTTGGTTTGCTGCAGGTACTTCCGGTGCGTTTGTCATATTTCCCGGGAAATGTGTGTCCAGGAGCAGCTCTAGAGTTTCCCCTTCTGTGCTGGTCCAGGTACCATTCGGTCTCCGCAGGAAGCTAATAGCTGTTTGCGTCTTAGAAAGCACGCACCGTAGCCTGGATGTGTCCACGACACTTTCGACTCCAGTGCAGAAGTTTCTCCATGAAGTTCTCTTCGCTTGTCTCAGGACTTTTTTGTAGGTTCTTAGTTTGTCCTTGTATTCTAGCCATTGTGACCCGTTATCAAGGAATTTGGCTTTGTTAAACTGTTCTCTACAGGATTTACGAAGTAGGTCCAGATCATGGGACCACCAGTGAGGTTTACGCTTACCGCGCGGTTTTGGCAATGGACAGGCCTGTTCTAAGGCTTTTGAGAAAGCCGATGTGAAGGTTTCTACCAGACCCTCTAGCTCCATCGTTGATGAGAGGCTTTGTGGGGGTAGTTCTGGTAGTTCTCTTGCTAACAGCTCATTATGTAGTTCCCAGTTTGTATTACGTGGGTTACGTCTCGCAATGGGCTGATCGACGAAGAACTCTAACATTACTTCAATATAGCGGTGGTCTGAAAAGGAATGTTCCTCAAGAACACGCCATTTTTTAACCCACCCATAAACGCTTTCGCTACAAATAGTGAGGTCAATAACCTCTCTACGGTTTTTAGTAATAAAAGTTGGTTCATTACCTACATTGCAAACTACAAGGTTAGTTGTTAAAAGGTACTCAAAAAGTGACTCACCCCGAGTGTTTATGTCGGAACTACCCCACTGCACGTGGTGGGCGTTTGCGTCTGTCCCAATTAACAGATGGCTTGAGTCGGCCACCAGATCCTTTACCGTCTTTTGCGGAGGAGGTTCCTCTGCGTCGTACGGCATATAAACGGAGGCTAGCGTTAATTGGGTGCCTCCGCTTGACAAACTGGCCGCTGTGACGTCACCATTGCTATAATTAGGCAAGAGAAAGATATTTAGCTCAGACTTTACTAAAATGCATGTTCTCACTTTACCTTCATCTGCAGCTCGGATGAGCTTAAACCCAGTGGCCCCCAATCCGCAAATCCTTGAGTTGTTCACCCAGGGTTCTTGGATAAGGACCACTTCGACGTCGCCTTTAGAAAGGCGACTGATGAGAGCAGCCGAGGCTGCCTTACTTTTGTGCAGGTTTATCTGGAGCAACCTCAGCATGAGCTTGCTCAGACTCCCCTGCCTCCATCACCGTGATGTTGGGATCCTCTCCGTCGCTATCCAGCAGAGCATCCTCCATCGACAAATTGCCCAGAGCCCCTGCGCAATTTGACGTGGCGGAAACCAGGCTTTCGGCGTCGGAGATTTCCGCTTCCACTTCGGGTGCCTCAATGTCCGTGTCCAAAGAGGCACTCGAAAGGGATGCGCGCTGTGCGTCCCCACGGTATACGTGAATTACGACCTCCCCGAGGCCGTAAAACACTCTTCCTTTGCTCCGTCTAAGGGGCTCGAGAGCTTCCTTATTCAGGGCTAACACGACCTGTCTCCTAGGTCCTTCAGCGTCCTCGACTTGGATGACACTCCAGTCCTGCGTTGGGAGAGCCGGGTTCATCAGTTGCAGCATCCTGAGAATTCTCTCAGGTTCTGCTGGAACCGCTGGAACCCATGCCCTGGCCCTTGGCCGAGCCGGAATGTCCTTCCAGTCAACGACCTCGATAATCGCCCCGGGATAGACTTGTCCCAGCTTTGCGGCTGCTGCCTTGTACAGCGCAACAGACCTTGCGTCCTCGCAAGCGAGTACCTTGATTTGGCCCTGGTACCATCCTGCATCAGAACCTCGCGGCGGACTACCCGGAGACTCCATCAGCACGTCGAGAACGGCGTTGCCGATTTCATTCCGGACGTACGGCCACTGGTCTTTAGGGATTGCACCACGGTCATTCCCTCGGTCCAGGATTCCTATAAGGATCCGGCCCTTGGCTACCTCGGCAAAGCTGGGTTTGGCTACCGCGGGGTGATTCTGGTGCCTTTTCGGCGGTGGTTTGATATCCTCATCGGACCTTTGACGTTTATATGGGGTTGCGCTTGTTGGCAGAGAACCCCGAAAATTCGGCAGTAGAGCTCGCGCCCTTTCCACCGAATTCCTGGCGCTCTCTGACAGCGTTTCCAGCGAAACACCCTCATACCTTGACAGGACTTTTGCAGCCCTTCTTTTGTTCCTGTGGAACGATCCCTTGTGGGAATCTTCTTGAGAAGGGGTCCGACCCGTAGTTGCCCTCGCGGTCGTACCCCCGGATGATGTCTTCATTATGGCTCCTTTCTCCCTTGGCTCACTGTGACCAGATCGTGGGACCCCTGTCACAGCCGTGGGGAGAACAGTCGCCATACCGGCGTCAGACGGGCGCCCAGCATCAGCAGGCGCGTCAGTGTTCGCCGTTGCCAGCGCAACTACCTTCGCCGCCATACTGGTGCTTGCCCCCGTCCGATCACCTAAGACTGTGTTGACTGAGGTTGCCCTCTTGTCGTCCATGGGGAGCCGACCCGTCGTTTCCAACGCAGTCGCTCCCCCGGTTAAAGTAGCTGTTGCGGCCCCGTTTTCCCTTGGCTCGGAGTGGCCAGGTCCAGAGACCCCTGCCACAGCCGTGGGAAAAAAGGTTGCCGTTCCGGCGCTTGGTCGGTGTCCGACAACAACAGGCGCGTCAGGGTTCGCCGTTACCAGCGCAACTCCCTTCGCCGCCATACTATTGCCGCCCCCCACCAAGTCGCTCTTCACTTTAGCGTTGGTAGCATTGGTAGCCCTCCCTCGTTCACTAGGGCGTATGGATGCCAATGCTGTTGTCCTTCTCCCTGTGGAGGAGAAAGGATTATCATTTGCTTGTTTATTTTTATTTTTGTTGTTCATCTTGTTCGTACGACCCCTTGCTAGACGAGGCCAGCTTAGGGTCACCTTATTGAAAGGGGGAAAAGTGTCGTCCGCCGCGGCAGAGCCCCTTACCGCGGTAAGACCATTTTTACTCTCTGAGGCGGCCCGGTGTCAGAGAGGCTCCGTACAAATACAGCCAGATTAACCTCCCGGCTGCAAACCATCCAATGGGCACGGTGCCGCATAACACCCTGGATTGGGAGGGGACAGATCTTGGTCATCGCTCACCCCAGGACTAGGCCACCGCAGCCATGGAGATCCATGTGAACCTGCATCCTACTGGGTGGCATAGTCCCGTGGTCAGCGACTAAGCCCTCGCATCGCGGCAAGATGTCTGCCCTTCGCGAGAGAAAAACGTGTATAAATAATTTGTATTTTTCATAATTAAGGGCATTGAAATTTTAATTAGGCACTTCTAGCCAAAAATTTACTCAAGGTTAAATGGGTTGAGTCAATATTCAATTACTTGAGGTTTGTTCTCCAATGAGACAGAGCTTTGACACACGCAAATTTAACAAGTAAGAGCGGGACTGTCTTCGGCTGTGCCGAAGACTTCATACCTTTCATGAATGGAGCTGAACAATAACTTTATTCGCAATAACCAAATAATCGGCTGTATAAAGTAAGAAATATATAGTGAACAGATGTACATACCTAAGCGCTTTTTAAGATAAATATAAAACTAAAAAAAAAAAAATAAAAGAATTTTAAGCACTTCCTTTATATAACTGCACACAAATCAGCGAAATATGTCTCCCTATATAAAGACATATTCTTGCTAAACTTTGATTTTTAAATTTTGACATAGAAATTGCAAATATGTTTATAAGAAGTAAAAATATAAAAGTGGAGCGCACATTACTTGGATTGGAAAGTTGGTAGGAAAGGAGATATTATTAGTCAATAAATTGCGCTCCACTTTTATGTTTTTACTTCTCATAACTATTTGTGCAATCTCTATGTCAAAATTTAAAAATCAAAATTTAGCAAGAATATTTCTTTATATAAGGAGACATTTTTTTCTGATTCTTGCCCATTTATGCAATTATAAAATGAGGTGCTTAAAAATATTTTATTTTATTTTTATTTTCTCCTTTTCTTACATTTTCTCGGCGTCTTATCCTATCTGGGAAGCTTTACAGTTGTAGCTCAATGAGAACTTACATAAAAATTAAATCCCAAAATTCCCTCCGTCTCGTACGATTTTTCTAAATATCTCATCCCGTGCGCCACCAAGCGAATCTTTTTTTATCGTGTCATCGGCTGTCATCGACCTCTGAATTAAGTTTGAAATTTCAAGTCTCTAGCTCATCGCGAAGTTACTTAAAAACTGGTTTGAGAATTTTCAAATTCTTATCTAATTATTTCGATCCGTGCGCCACCTAACGGTTTTTTTTTCCTTTTTTTGCGTTGTCACGGTGTTCTAAGCTACGTGTAAAGTTTCACTTTTGTAGCTCAATGAGAAATTACTTAAAAATCGATTGCAAGATTTGTTTGAAAAGCGGACAAACATTCAACCGCCCTAATATAAAGTAAGTAAAATAGGTTGGTACTTCGTGTGGGGATGTAAAGTTTCACGTTTTTTGTGGTCTGCATGTAAAAACTATGACCACGAATTACTTATCTCAATAATATATGACGTAAGCGTAAGCATTTGGTGAAATTTGAAGCTTCTAGATGCTAAAATGGGGCAGAAATTGCGAAAAGTTTCTTATTTGAACAATCGGTTGTATGAGATATATACTACATATATCACCGATCTCTATGACTTCTTCAGACAACAATATATGCTATATAACTTGTATAATAACTTGTTTAAAAAAAGGTTATACACTTACGTCAAATCTATGAGGATAAAATAAATACTAAGATCTGAGCTGGTTTGTGATACGTATTCCTAATTTATATATATTTCCTCGTTTATATATATATATACATATATCTATTTAAACTGATGTACCTATTGTTAATTAATGCAATAATTTTTTTTTTGTATAAGCTAGGCTCTTCGAGTCGTAATAAATAAATGAAATGAAATGAAATATACGTAAGCATTTGGTGAAATTTGAAGGTTCAATCTGATAAATTGAGGAAATATTACAGAAATCGTCTTTTTATGCAAAATCGGTTTTATATCCCCTCAGATTTGCTATAGGTGTCCGATCCGGTCGGTTCCGACAAATGCCTATAGGACACCTAAATATACCCGCTCACCAAATTTTATCAAGATATCTCAAAAATTGAGGGAATAGATTGCATACAAACATACAGACGGATAGACGGACATGGCTAAATCAAATCAGCTCTTCATCCTGATAATTTCGGTATACTTAATGGTGGGTCTATCTATTCTCCGTTATGGGCTTACAATTTTGAGATTCGTGACGAAGTTAATATACCATTTCATTTTTATGTAGAGCTTACGATTCCTCGAACCTGTTCGAGAAGAGATTGCTCACGAGTCTCGCGTTCTAGCGAGATTCTCCAATCTCGAATTACTCGTAAGGCTCCCGAGCTTCTCGACATTCAATTTAATCGATTCATCGGCTGTTTTATATAGAGCTTATGATTTCTTCTGGAGCACAAGCGAAAATTTCCACAAAACCACAACTAAAAACAGCGAAATGTATAGAATATTGCCAATGCAGGGACTGAATTGAAAATCGAGAAGCTCGCGAGTATTACGAGTATTGCGAGTATTTCGAGATTCGAGAATTTCGCGAGAAGCCTTGTTCTCTATGTCTCATTAAAAAAATAAATTATTGTGAACAAAATTATATGTATAATAAATATGTTTAGAGTTAAATGTCATTGGAAAGCAATATAATCAACAAAAAATTCACATGTTAAAAAACTCTAAGTGTATGAATACTGCCCATACAGCAATTAAGTTTATGTCGAGAAGCTCGGAAGATTTACGAATACTTCGAGACACGAGAATCTCGCGAGAAGACGAGTTCTCGATTTATCGGTTCCCGAAAATCTCGCTTGTGTTCGAAAAGAAAGTGTAAGCCCTATTTTTATGAAAGGTTTAAAAATGTGGATGGGTTGCTGAAACTGGTGAAACTAATTAAGTGCACGCTTTGTTTTTGTCATAAAAATACAAAGGAAATATAATAAGAAATTTCTATAGAAATGTCATTTTAAAAACGTGTATAAATAATTAAAATTTTTCATCATTAAGGACATTGAAATTTTAATTAGGCACATCTAACCAAAACTTTACTCAAGGTTAAATGGGTTGAGTCATGATTCAATTACTAAAGATTTGTTCTCCAATGATGATAGAGCAAATTTAAAAATCTGGAGGGGTTGCTTTTAGGAAGTAAGGAAAACGGGGAATAAATCAATCCCCTTCAGCGAAATTTGTAGTAGAAATGTACCTTTTACTAGTAGTGATAATAGATTTGTAAATGCCAACAGGTTTTGGAGGAAATAATTTATTTGCTACTAAATATTTCGTGAATTGATATAGAGTTATGTTGGTTTGGTTATTCTTTCAGAATTTGGCTGCCGTACGTCAGAATTTTATTCAAATGTACATTATCTCAAAATTTGTTTCAAGAACTCCCTACCTGAGCATAAGTTCAATACATTTTCCCATTTTGACATAAGAATGGGATAAGGCGTTCTTCAACCTAATTCTGATATAGAGCGTTTTTGTGACAAATCCTGAAATGGAAAATTTTTGAAAAGTATTCTGAGATAGAGCGATTTCGAATTGGCAGCCGGCATGTAGTAAGAATCTACTCTGCAACCGCAATGAATTGGTAAAAAGAAAAAAAATTAAAGAAAATGGCTTATTGACTTAGAACTTTATATTTCGGCCTTGACTTTGGCAGAAGGGTTAAGCTTTTGAGCGGTCCTGCTACAGAGGGAGTATTTACCTTTTTATTCTGAAATTTCGTAAAGCTCTTTTGCGTTAGGTATTTATGGAAGTGTTCCGGATAAACCGTAATTTAGAATATTCGGAACACAATCGTTCGATGCTACCTCATGAGGTCCAAATATATGAACATAACATTCCAAATATAAACCGATTCCAAAAATTCTTAAATGGAGATGAATATTCCGAACATACGGAATGAATATGTTAACATGCTCAATAAGTCCATTTCGTTATGGCATCTCCATTATTTACAAATTTTACATTTTTACTTGGATCGATTTACTAGTCGAGTTTTTGACATTGAACTATGCATTTTGAATTGGTTTGGGTTTCGTATGTTCATAGGTTTACGAAAGTGCCCGATTCCTTGGTGTCCATACTTTTCATAAAATTACCAATGTTCAGCCACACTAATATATCATCTATATATAACAAGTAAGGAAGGTTAAGTTCGGGTGTAACCGAACATTACATACTCAGTTGAGAGCTATGGTGACAACATAAGGGAAAATAACCAGGTAGGAAAATGAACCTAGGATAACCCTGGAATGTATTTGTATGACATGTGTATCAAATGAAAGTCATCAAAGGGTATTTTATGAGGGAGTGGGCCATAGTTCTATAGGTGGACGCCATTTAGGGATATCGCCATAAAGGTGGATCAGGGTTGACTCTAGAATTTGTTTGCACGATATGGGTATCAAATAAAAGGCGTTAATGAGTACTTTAAAAGGGAGTAATCCTTAGTTCCATAGGTGGACGCCGTTTCGAGATATCGCCATAAAGATGGACCAGGGGTGGCCCTAGAATTTGTTAGTACAATAAGGTTATCAAAAGAAAGGTATTGATGAGGGTTTTAAAAGGGAGTGGTGGTAGTTGTATACGTGGTCCGCCTTTTCGAGATATCGGCATAAAGGTGGACCAGGCGTGACTTTAGAATGAGTTTGTACAATATGGGTATCAAACGAAAGGTGTTAATGAGTATTTTAAAAGGGAGTGGGCCTTAGTTCTATAGGTGGAAGCCGTTTCGAAATATCGCCATAAAGGTGGACCAGGGGTGACTCTAGAATGTGTTTCGACGATATGGGTATCAAATTAAAAGTATTAATGAGGGTTTTAAAAGCGAGTGGCCCTTGTGGGTAATGAAGGCGTTTTCCAGATATCGACCAAAATGTGGACCAGGGTGACCCAGAAAATCATCTGTTGGATACCGCTAATTTATTTATATATGTAATACCTGGCAAGATATCAAGGGTTTTTTATCTCGCCCTGTAGAACTTTTTCATTTTCTTCAACTTAATATGGTAGGTGTCACAACCATTTTACAAAGTTTCTTCTAAAGTTATATTTCGCGTCAATAAACCAATCCAATTACCATGTTTCATCCCTTTTTTCGTATTTGGTATAGAATTATGGCATTTTTTTCATTTTTCGTAATTTTCGATAACGAAAAAGTGGGCGTGGTCATAGTCGGATTTCGGCCTTTTTTTATACCAAGATAAAGTGGCTTCAGGTAAGTACGTGAACTAAGTTCAGTAAAGATATGTCGGCTTTTGCTGCAGTTATCGCCTTAACGGCCGAGCGGAAGGACAGACGGTCGACTGTGTATAAAATCTGGGCGTGGCTTCAACCGATTTCGCCCATTGTCACAGAAAACAGTTATCGTCATAGAATCTATGCCCGTGCCAGATTTCACATGGATTGGTTAAATTTTGTTCGACTTATAGCATTAAATGATAATAAGCGAATTAAATGAAAAAGGCCGTAGCCACGCCCATTTTGAAATTTTCTTTTATTTTTGTATTTTGTTGCACCACATCATTACTGGAATTGAAGGTTGACATAATTTACTTATATACTGTAAAGATATTAATTTTTTTGTTAAAATTTTACTTTAAAAAAATTTTTTTTTTAAAAGTGGGCGTGGGCCTTCTCCGATTTTGCTAATTTTTATTAAGCGTACATATAGTAATAGGAGTAACGTTCCTGCGAAATTTCATCATGATATCTTCAACGACTGTCAAATTAAAGCTTGCAAAACTTTTAAATTACCTTCTTTTAAAAGTGGGCGGCGCCACGCCCATTGTCCAAAGTTTTACTAATTTTCTATTCTCCGTAACAAGGTTAACGCACCTACCAAGTTTATCGCTTTATCCGTCTATGGTAATGAATAATCGCACTTTTCCGGTTTTTGGAAATTTTCGATATCGAAAAAGTGGGGTGGTTGTAGTCCGATTTCGTTCATTTTAAATAGCAATCTGAGATGAGCGCCCAGGAACCTTCCTCAAGATACCTCAAAATTTACTCAAGTTATCGTGTTTATGGGCAGACGGACGGACGGACACGGCCAAATGAATTTTTTTTTCGCCCTGATCATTTTGATATATAGAAGTCTATATAAATCTCGATTAGTATATACCGTTACGGATTACCGTTATGCGAACAAAGTTAATATACTCAGTGAGCTCTGCTCAGCTGAGTATAAAAAACCAAGTGTATGGATACTGCCCATACAGCAATTAAGTTTATGTCGACAAGCTCGCGAGATTTACGAGTACTTCTAGACACGAGAATCTCGCGAGAAGACGAGTTCTCGATTTATCGGTTCCCGAAAATCTCACTTGTGTTCGAAAAGAAAGTGTAAGCTCTATTTTCATGAAAGGTATAAACATCTGGACGGGTTGCTGAAACAAGTGAAACTAATTAAGAGTACGCATTGTTTTTTTCATAAAAATACAAAGCAAATATAATAAGAAATTTCTATAGAACTGTCATTTTAAAAACGTGTATAAATATTTTGTATTTTGCATCATTAAGGACATTGAAATTTTAATTAGGCACTTCTAACCAAAACTTTACTCAAGGTTAAATGGGTTGAGTCATGATTCAATTACTAAAGGTTTGTTCTCCAATGGTGATAGAGCAAATTTAAAAATCTGGATGGGTTGGTTTTAGGAAGTAAGGAAAACGGGGAATAAATCAATCCCCTTCAGCGAAATTTGTAGTAGAAATGTACCTTTTATTAGTAGTGATAATAAATATCTAAATGCCAACAGGTTTTGTTGGAAATAATTTATTTGCTACTAAATATTTCATGAATTGATATAGAGTTATGTTGGTTGAATTTGGTTGAAGGATGCCGTACGTCCGAATTTTATTCAAATATACACTATCTCAAAATTTGTTTCAAGAACTCCCTATCTGAGCATAAGTTCAATACATTTTCTCATTTTGACATAGGAGGGAGATAAAGAACTTCAACCTTCAAATTCTGATATATTGAATTCGTTTTTGTGAATTTTTTTTGTTTTTGAAAGGGCGATTTCGAATTGGCAGCCGACATGTAGTAAGAATCTACTCAGCAGCCGCAATGAACTGGCAAAAACAAAAAATTTAAGAAAATGGCTTATTGACTTAGAACTTTATATTCCGGCCTTGACTTTGGCAGAAAGGTTAAGCTTTTGTGCGGTCCTGCTACAGGGGGAGTATTTACCTTTTTATTCCGAAATTTTGTAAAGTACTTTTGCTTTAGGTATTCATGGAAGTGTTCCGGATAAACCGTTAATTTAGGATATTCGGAACACAATCGTTCGATAAGGTCCGAATATATGAAATAAGTAAATACATATCATTCCAAATATAAACCGATTCCAAAAATTCTTAAATGGAGATTAATATTCGAACATACGGAATGAATATGTTAACATGCTCAATAAGTACATTTCGTTATGGCATCTCCATTATTTACAAATGACATTTTTACCTGAATCGATT
Source organism: Eurosta solidaginis (assembly GCF_040869045.1). Classification (NCBI taxonomy): domain Eukaryota; kingdom Metazoa; phylum Arthropoda; class Insecta; order Diptera; family Tephritidae; genus Eurosta; species Eurosta solidaginis. The sequence continues at coordinate 14,724,121 of NC_090319.1, forward strand.
TACTAGTCGAGTTTTTGACATTGAACTATGAATTTTGAATTGGTTTAGGTTTCGTATGTTCATAGGTTTGCGAAAGTGCTCGATTCCTTGGTGTCCGTACTTTTCATAAAATTACCAATGTTCAGCCATAAAAATGAATGCCATTTTTCGTTGTGATTTTATAACTCAAGAACGGACCCACCTATCCAAACCAAATTTTTAGGCTTTGTTCTGAATATTCAGTAGATGGTTTGTGTTTTGAAATTTTAAGAATCGGGTACCAGGGTCTCGAGATATAGGCCAAAACGTGGACCCGAGTAACCCTAGGATATGTTTTTATAATATGGGTATCAAATGGAAGCTATTGATGAATGCTATAATATAGAGTATTTTTCATGCCGCTCCGTGACTAGGGTCTCGAGATATAGGCCATAACGTGGACCCGGGTAACCCTAGGATGTGTTTGTACAATATGGGTATCAAATGGAAGCTGTTGATGAATGCTATAATATAGAGTATTTTTCATGCCGCTCCGTGACTAGGGTCTCGAGATATAGGCCAAAACGTGGACCCGGGTAACCCTAGGATGTGTTTTTATAATATGGGTATCAAATGGAAGCTGTTGATGAATGCTATAATATAGAGTATTTTTCATGCCGCTCCGTGACTAGGGTCTGGAGATATAGGCAAAAACGTGGACCCGGGTAACCCTAGGATGTGTTTATACAATATGGGTGTCAAATGGAAGCTGTTGATGAATGCTATAATATAGAGTATTTTTCATGCCGCTCCGTGACTAGGGTCTCGAGATATAGGCCATAAGGTGGAACCGGGTAACCCTAGGATGTGTTTTTATAATATGGGTATCAAATGGAAGCTATTGATGAATGCTATAATATAGAGTATTTTTCATGCCGCTCAATGACTAGGGTCTGGAGATATAGGCCAAAACGTGGACCCGGGTAACCCTAGGATGTGTTTTTATAATATGGGTATCAAATGGAAGCTGTTGATGAATGCTATAATATAGAGTATTTTTCATGCCGCTCCGTGACTAGGGTCTGGAGATATAGGCAAAAACGTGGACCCGGGTAACCCTAGGATGTGTTTATACAATATGGGTGTCAAATGGAAGCTGTTGATGAATGCTATAATATAGAGTATTTTTCATGCCGCTCCATGACTAGGGTCTGGAGATATAGGCCAAAACGTGGACCCGGGTAACCCTAGGATGTGTTTGTACAATATGGGTATCAAATGGAAGCTGTTGATGAATGCTATAATATAGAGTATTTTTCATGCCGCTCCGTGACTAGGGTCTGGAGATATAGGCAAAAACGTGGACCCGGGTAACCCTAGGATGTGTTTATACAATATGGGTGTCAAATGGAAGCTGTTGATGAATGCTATAATATAGTGTATTTTTCATGCCGCTCCATGACTAGGGTCTGGAGATATAGGCCAAAACGTGGACCCGGGTAACCCTAGGATGTGGTTGTACAATATGGGTATCAAATGGAAGCTGTTGATGAATGCTATATTATAGAGTATTTTTCATGCCGCTCCGTGACTAGGGTCTGGAGATATAGGCCAAAACGTGGACCCGGGTAACCCTAGGATGTGTTTGTACAATATGGGTATCAAATGAAAGCTGTTGATGAATGCTATAACATAGAGTATTTTTCATGCCGCTCCGTGACTAGGGTCTGGAGATATAGGCAAAAACGTGGACCCGGGTAACCCTATGATGTGTTTATACAATATGGGTACCAAATGGAAGCTGTTGATGAATGCTATAATATAGAGTATTTTTCATGCCGCTCCGTGACTAGGGTCTCGATATATAGGCCATAACGTGGAACCGGGTAACCCTAGGATGTGTTTTTATAATATGGGTATCAAATGGAAGCTATTGATGAATGCTATAATATAGAGTATTTTTCATGCCGCTCCGTGACTAGGGTCTGGAGATATAGGCAAAAACGTGGACCCGGGTAACCCTATGAAGTGTTTGTACAATATTGATATCAAATGGAAGCTGTTGATGAATGCTATAATATAGAGTATTTTTCATGCCGCTCCATGACTAGGGTCTGGAGATATAGGCCAAAACGTGGACCCGGGTAACCCTAGGATGTGTTTGTACAATATGGGTATCAAATGGAAGCTGTTGTTGAATGCTATAATATAGAGTATTTTTCATGCCGCTCCGTGACTAGGGTATATAGGCCAAAACGTGGACCCGGGTAACCCTAGGATGTGTTTTTATAATATGGGTATCAAATGGAAGCTGTTGATGAATGCTATATTATAGAGTATTTTTCATGCCGCTCCGTGACTAGGGTCTGGAGATATAGGCCAAAACGTGGACCCGGGTAACCCTAGGATGTGTTTGTACAATATGGGTATCAAATGAAAGCTGTTGATGAATGCTATAATATAGAGTATTTTTCATGCCGCTCCGTGACTAGGGTCTCGAGATATAGGCCATAACGTGGACCCGGGTGACCCTAGGATGTGTTTTTATATTATGGGTATCAAATGGAAGCTGTTGATGAATGCTATAATATAGAGTATTTTTTATGCCGCTCCGTGACTAGGGTCTGGAGATATAGGCCATAACGTGGACCCGGGTAACCCTAGGATGTGTTTTTATCTTATGGGTATCAAATGGAAGCTGTTGATGAATGCTATAATATGGAGTATTTTTCATGCCGCTCCGTGACTAGGGTCTGGAGATATAGGCCAAAACGTGGACCCGGGTAACCCTAGGATGTGTTTGTACAATATGGGTATCAAATGGAAGCTGTTGATGAATGCTATAATATAGAGTATTTTTCATGCCGCTCCGTGACTAGGGTCTCGAGATATAGGCCATAACGTGGACCCGGGTAACCCTAGGATGTGTTTTTATATTATGGGTATCAAATGGAAGCTGTTGATGCATGCTATAATATAGAGTATTTTTCATGCTGCTCCGTGACTAGGGTCTAGAGATATAGGCCAAAACGTGGACCCAGGTAACCCTAGGATGTGTTTGTACAATATGGGTATCAAATGGAAGCTGTTGATGAATGCTATAATATAGAGTATTTTTCATGCCGCTCCGTGACTAGGGTCTCGAGATATAGGCCATAACGTGGACCCGGGTAACCCTAGGATGTGTTTGTACAATATGGGTATCAAATGGAAGCTGTTGATGAATGCTATAGTATAGAGTATTTTTCATGCCCCTCCGAGATATATACCAAAACGTGGACTCAGATAACCCTAGGATGTGTTTGAACTACATGACTATCCATTGTGTTGTTGATAAATGCTAATGAAAATAGGACTTTTCTTTTCGCTGGCTAACTAAGGACACGAGATATAGACCAATTGGGAACTCGCCTTCAGGTTAAGAGATTGCATTCTTATGTACTACAACCAGTTAAAATGGTCTATTCAATCACATAACAATATAACTTTTTTACCTGAAGGCGCTGAAAAGCGCTCAATGTATGGTGAAATTATTTTGAAAAACACACCAAAAACCCATTTGTTTTGTCAGATTCGTCCCACTTAACCAGCGGATTATACGTTTTCATATTAACATACATTCATCAGTAATAGTTCAATCATTTACTAAACGATTTGTTTCCCACTTAGCTACGCTCTTTCGCTCTCAAAATTTATGTACTTTCATATTAATTAGCTTACTTATTATGCCCACCTACAAACTTATTTGCATTATATTTATATCAACATGTATGTATGTATTTTATTCGTTTCCACCAGGCATGCTTAAGCAACGTACCGATATCATTTCGTTACGATAATTAACGTTAATAAACGAAACAAAGTTATTTCGTTTCGTTTATTAACGTTAAGAACGTAAAATTAACGAAATGATTTTGTTTCGTTTTCTGCCATATCAAAACGAAATCAAATCGTTTATGTTGATTATTAATTTCAAACTATGCTGGCACAGCTGATTGATGGCGGAGTCATTAAAGGTGAAAGCATTAGCCAAGCTGATTGTAACTTTTCTCATGAATTTTGACAGTACGAACATTTCTCAGAGTATTTTTGACATTACCACCAACGAATTACACAAACAAATTACATGGAGTTTGTGTGTGTATGTCCACCCGCTGTTACCAATTTACGGCTTCACCATGGCTATAGCATTGCCAGCACAATTCAAACACAAATTATCACGTTTTTGTTAACGTTTTTAACGTTAACGAAAGCTTTTCGTTTCGGTTAAAAACGATATACAATTTATCTTAATAATTTTTTTATCGATAATATTTCGAAGTGTTTCAACGAAAACGGTGGAAATTTTTTGATAAACGATCAGCTTAACGTTAAGGTGCATCCCTGGTTTCCACCAAGCAAAGTTATGATCTGAACAATATATTCATTTGCAAGATGCGATAGCGAATGATGCTAATATTAATGACATCGGACGTTTAAATATATTGCCATCTTCGTATATTGGTAGCTCACGGAATATGAACGAATATGCACAAGACGCAATGTGTTATGTACTAAAATATGGTCGACCGGATCTGTTCATTACATTTACATGTAATCCCCAGTGGGATGACATCAAAAACAATTTATTTGCAGGACAGTCGACAACCGATCATCATGACATTACTGCGCGTGTTTTTGGGCACAAATTTAAAGCACTTATGTATTTAATTGTGAAATTATATGTATTTGGGGGGTGCGTTGCCATATGTACTCCATCGAATGGCAGAAAAGGTGATTGCCGCACGCACATATACTAATTTGGCTGGTACATAAAATAACTCCGGATCAAATCGATAACTTTATATCAGCTGAAATTCCTGATCACACTGCTGATCCTGAGTTATTTCAAGTTGTCTTTAAAAACATGATACATGGACCGTGCGGTGAACAAAATGTGAATTCGCCATGAATGATTGATGAAAAGTGTTCGAAACGATACCAAAGGCAATTTACTTCAGACACAATAACGGGCAATGACGGATATCTATTGTATCGACGCAGATCACTTATAGATAGTGGCAAAACGGCAACCATTAGAATGCATAACCAGGAGGTTGAAGTTGATAATCGTTGGGTGGTTCCGTATTGTCCATTATTATCGAAAATATTCAATGCTCATATAAATGTGGAATATTGTAATTCTATCAAATCCATTAAATATATTTGCAAGTATGTAAATAAAGGGAGCGATATGGCAATTTTCGGTGTTGCTGGTGATAATACAAATGATGAAATTACTCAGTATCAAATGGGGCGCTATATTAGTAGCAATGAAGCTGTCTGGAGGATTATGTCATTTCCAATGCACGAAAGACATCCTGCGGTTGTTCACATGGCTGTACATCTTGAGAATGGCCAACGCGTTTATTTTAATTTAGCAAATGTTTTGGAAAGAGCAGCACAACCACCAGCAACTACGTTGACAGCTTTTTTCAAAACGAAACTGATACATTTGCGATAACTTTGTTATATTCTGAAGTGCCTCAGTATTACACATGGAATGTGTCTTCGAAAAAATTTCAAAGACGTAAACAAGGAACAGCAGTTCATGGGCATCCTGGCATTTTCCAAACAGATGCAATTGGGAGAATATATACAGTACATCCAAACAATGTTGAGTGTTTTTTTTGAGATTGTTATTAGTTAACGTGAATGGCCCAAAATCATTTCAAGAATTGAAAACAGTCAACGGTCATTTGTGTCAAACATACCGTGTAGCATGCCAACTTTTGCATTTGTTGGAGGATGATGCACATTGGAATTCAACACTTCATGATGCATATATTTCGGCTCATCCTCAACAAATACGAATGCTATTTGCCATTATATTATCATCTTGTATGCCATCAAATCCACTTGAAATAAGGAACAAATGTAAACATTATATTGAAGAAGATATTTTAATTCGTATGCGTCATCATGCAAGAAATCCTGATTTGCTGATAACTTTGGAAATGTACAACGATGCTTTGATAATAAATGAAGATATGTGTCTAACGATTGCAAATAAAACATTAGTACAATTGGGTATGATCGCACCAAATCGTGAGATGCATGATGTGTTGGATCGTGAATTGCAACGTGAGCAGGAATTCAATTATAATGATTTGCATTTATTTGTACAATCGAATATAACCAAAATGAATATTCAGCAAAAACGTGTACATATATGACACAATCATGAAAGCCATTTCCAATAATGCAGGTGGATTGTATTTCTTGGATGCACCTGGTGGTACAGGCAAAGCGTTCTTTATATCACTGATTTTAGCGACTATTCGATCGGAACAGAAAATTGCATTGGCACTTGCATCTTCGAGAATTGCTGCTACATTATTAGAAGGTGGTCGGACAGCACACTCTGCATTAAAATTGCCATTGAATGTACAGGTGATTGAAATTCCAACTTGCAATATTTCCAGAAATTCTGCTATGGCAAAAGTTCTGCGATTAACGTCAATTATTTTATGGGATGAGTGTGCAATGGCGAATAAAAAATTACTAGAAGCACTTAATTGAACAATGCAAGATTTACGTGGTAATCAACAGCTTTTTGGTGGTGCTTTGATATTGCTATCAGGGAATTTTCGACAAACATTGCCTGTCATTCCTCGACCAACTCTTGCTGATGAAATAAATGCCTGTTTGAAGTCATCAGTTCTTTGGAGATATGTACAAAAATTGTCACTGAACATTGATATGCGTATTCACCTACAAAATGATCCAGCTGCCCATGAGTTTTCAAAAGAATTGTTAGAAATTGATGATGGTAAAATAAAAATCGATAGAACCAACGGATTGATCACTGTACCGAACAATTTTTGTACAATTACGAAATCGATAGATGAATTGATTGAATGTGTTTTTCCAAATATTCTTCAGAATTACAGAAATCATGATTGGTTGAGAGAACGCGCCATTTTAGCACCGAAGAACATTCATATCAATGCCATTAATTTTCAAATTTAAGCAAAACTCCCAGGTGTAGTCACGACATATAAATCATTTGACAGTGCTAAGAACCAAGTTGGGGCAATGAATTATCCAATTGAATTTTTAAATTCATTAGAACCGGCTGGTATGCCACCGCATTGTTTGAATCTGAAAGTGGGTTCTTTGATTATATTATTGTGAAATATTAATCCACCAAAACTGTGTAATGGCACTAGATTGGCAGTGAAAAATTTATTGCCAAATTTGATTGAAGCTACGATCTTAATTGGTAAATCAAAAGGAGAAATTTGTTTAATACCGCGTATCCCTATGATTCCAACTGATATGCCATTTGAATTCAAACGATTACAATATCCTCTGCGTTTATCATTTGCGATGTCCATCAACGAAGCCCAAGGGCAAACACTTAATGTTTGTGGTGTGAATTTAGAGGAATCAGGTTTTTCACATGGCCAACTTTATTTTGTCTGTTCGAGGGTCGGTACCCGCAGCCGTTTGTTTAGTCATGCTCAAAATGGAAAACAAAAAATATTGTTTATCAAGATGTTTTGGATTAAGTTTTAAAATAGCTAGAAGATAATAAAATATCTTTTTTTTGTAATAAATGAGTTTGATTTAATATTTCACTTTATACGTAGCGAAGCACGTACCGGGCCGCTAGTAGTTTATAAATTCCCCATAAAATTAAAAAAATTGTTCTAAGGAATTATGCAGTTTAGTACTTATCGGTTATTTAGAAACTGATAGCTTGCTATTTTTACTACTAATATTTTTCGAAAAATCGCAAAGAAACAGCACAGTTAACGGATGTCAATTCGATTTGGGAGCAAAGTGGCTGCAATTGTTAAACAATTTTTCACCTGAGCAAACCTGTTATAATTGAATCATGGGGTTGAGTGAAAAAAAATTTTGCATTCTTTATAATTGTGTTTTTATTGTTCTATTTCCTGGAATCTAGAAGGAACCAGTTTTGCTTATTTTTAATTAACACCACCAAATTATGTATAAATAGCGTCCACAAGATTGATCTTGGTGTAGTTTGTACTTAACAAGTGGTGGAAATAGTCTTGCTAAACTAAAATGTATCTAAGAAATTATTACGCGCTATTGTTTGTCATACTTAGTTGTCGTTCGACTTACACGAATTCCGAGTATCGCATTATAGGTGGTGTGAATACCCATATAATTCAAAGACCATATTTAGTATCAATACATTATACCGGCAATCATATATGCGTTGGGTCATTAGTCACTTTTCAGATGGTGGTTACATCTGGAACTTGCGTTTGTGAATGGGCCTCCTTATCGGTTTCAGCTGGTGTAACGTATTCACATGAACTAGTTTCAACTGAAAATACTCGCGGTGTGACGGATATATTTTATCCAGATAATTTTAATGCCAGAACAAGGCATTTGGATATAGCTATATTGCTGTTGGATAGATGCTTCGACCGGAGCGCAACAATAGACGTAATACAATTTGGTCGGTGTGAATTTTTGGAACCCACGCCAATGGAAGTTAGTGGATGGGGTTGGACAACTGCAGTAAACGGGAGGATTTCGGATATGCTCCAAACTACTGTCTTGACTTCATTACCATATAGGGATTGTTGGGGGAATTATAGAAATGCACGGATAACTTATACAAATTCAATGATGTGCGCTGCTAATGCGACAGCTGATGTGTGTAATGGAGATTTTGGGACACCAGGCGTCGTCGATGGAAAAATTTGTGCGGTGGCATCATTTCAGAGAAGATGTCTGGACCTGCTTGCTCCGAGTGTTTTTACAATTATAATACATTCAGAAATTCAAGAGTTTTTAAATGATCCAATGAGGCGTGTTCGCAGGGAGAATCGCGGGGTGTAAATCGACTACTGAGTGGAAAATCATTCTAACTCGGCTGAACGCCCCATTTCAGAACTTTTTTCATACACGCTGCAGCTCACGTCAAAGCGTATAGAATTTTTTTCTAAGATAGAGCTTTCTCGAAATGGCAGATGAGATATGGTGATATTCCAATCAGCAGTCGCAATGGCGATATTTCTTTTTGTGTTAACTTCGAATAAATGTTTATATATACGATATAAAAAAATGTGTTTTCGGTTGTTTTTTATTTGTGAGATCAAACTTTATTCTTAGCTTCAAACTTCCCTCGGTAATGAATAGGCCATGCGATAAAAAGCAAATTGCGGAGTAAGTACTTTACGGCCCTGGCAATCTCCGTATATGAAGTAATAATAGTACTAAAAGCTCGAAAATATTTAGGTAGGTCCTAAGTACTAATCATCACACTCCTCGTCAATCTAGGGCGTTGATCAAGCAATTAAATAAAAGCGTTGGGCGGGTGAAATTTCCAAAAATGTGAGGTGCAGCATAACCTTCTTAAGGTTCAGTTGGTCTTATATATGACTACCAAAATAAATTTCACGCGTCCAATGCTTTTATTTAATTGTCTGATCGACGCATTAGATTGATGAGGAGTGTGAGTACTAGTACTTAGTTTAGGTTGAACTGGCCGGTCCATGAGGACCTCACATAGACTGAATGGGTGCGTAGTATTACCAGAAGTTTGTTTTAACGACTTATGTTATAAAATAACTCCGTCGTCTTGGCAAATACCAGAAGCTTCCCAGGACTTAAGCCACTTGCTGCTTCTAGATCTGACAGCTGTATCAATCCTATTAGCTGGAGTCTTAGCCTGGCAAACGCAGGGCACGAGCACAGAAGGTGCTCGATCGTTTTCTCCTCCAGCCCGCACTTGCTACATCTGCTATCACTGACCAAGCATAATTTAAAGGCTTGCGACGCCAGAAGGCAGTGTCCAGTCAGAATACCCGTCACGAGTCTACAGTCCTCTTTCTTTTATTGATAGAAGCAATTTTGTTCGTCTATAGTTGTAAGACCTACACATAATCTTCGACACATTACAGGCCCGCGCTTGAACCCAAGCCTTTCCTGCTTGGTCGATCGTGTGCACCTCTCACCTTCGCTTAATCTCGCTGAGTCTAATTGGGATGTCTACGCAGCAAGATTCAAGGGATGCGCCCTTTTTGGCTAGTTCATCCTATATAATTTTAGTCCTTTTTTCCACTCAACACTCCACTGAACCACACATGTTACAGACAGTAGCAAATAAATCAGAAAAAATGAAAAGGATTCCAACTATAATAAAAGTATAAAAATTATTTAAAAGTATAAAAATTATTTCTTTAACAAAATGTAGCTGCGATGACGCGAATCGACCGAGTCGTATGAAAGTTATACAAATTTTGTTTTATGTTTATAAATGAATGTATATGTGGTGTGACAATTTATATGTGTGAATGTGTTAGTGTTAGTGTGTGGTGTGTTAAGTGGGTGGCAGGGTTGCACCTGCTAGTGTGATGGGTCACGCGCGCTTAGCCATCCCGACCCCCCTAGGCGAGATGTCAACCTAGTAGTCTCTGCAGATGCTGCAACGTTTCCACCACGTTTTTAAGCCCGGTTGGGTTAAGAGAGCGTTGCCGTGCTGGATACCGATGAGTTGCTGGTGCTGGAGAGCGATATCGGGCCCCAGGATGTGCCCATTGCCTTGGACGATGGTCTTGCTGCCAATGTGGACGCCGTGCCGGCGTATTGTGGTGTGTGTGCGGCCGTTGTCGCATGATGTTTCGAGTGTGTCGTGTAGGTGGTGCCACGGGAACGTTGCGCCTCGCCGGGCGATGTAAAAGAGTATGGTGCGGCCTGTTGCACAGTTGGCACAGGCCGATGGAGGTGCAAGCTTCCGTGGCATTCCATAGTGCCAAGCAATTAAGGCAATATCCATGCGCTTGTGCCACTTGCTGCCGTTGCGTTGGTTGCATGCCCCTAAAGATTGCACATAGGCGTAGCGCGTGTGGACGGCAACACAGTGGGCAACGCACGCCATGTGCCGCCACTGGATCGCTAACTGGAGCCGGAGATGCGGCCACTGTATCGGCCCCTGGTATGGTTCGGCGAACCGTTACGCTCGATGGGGCTGCTGCCCTGGTAACATTGGTGCGAGGTTGTGCGGTTGGCGGCGCTTTTGGGCATGGTACGATTACAGCTGAACGGATAGCTAGTGTCGGGGCGATTTGGTCGGTTTCCATATACATGTTCATCTGTTTGGAGAACGAATGGACTTTAGCGTCTCACAAGGGCGTATTGAGTGCTTGATAGAAGCAACTTTATGTACATATGTAAATATGTAAATATAAATATTGTTTTTACCATTTAAGCGGTTTTTCGATTGGTTATTAAAGCATATTCATTTAGATCGGTAATTTGTTTAGATTTGGTTTATTTTTATGATATTAGATATTTGTGTGATCAATATTATCAGCATTAGGGTCGATACGTGAAAAGCAAAGCTTTACGAGTGGTCGAATGAGTGTACCGTTTGGCGTACGCAGGTCAACTACTCGGATGTGACCGTCGGAGCCATAGTGTACCTTTTCAATGCGACCTAGCCGCCATTCAGTTGGATGGAGACATTCGTCATGAATTAGGACGCATTCTCCAATTTTTGGGGCTTCTTGTGTATTTTTCCATCGATATCGTTTAAAGAGGTCTTTTAGATATTCCTCCTTCCATCGGCGACTGAATTCGTGATGTATAATTTTAATCCGTTCCCATCGATTTATGAGGGATAGTGAGTCCACATTTGCGTGAGGGGTAGCCAGAAGTGGAGCTCCTCTTAGAAAATGCCCAGGAGTAAGAGCTGTAAAATCGGAGGGGTCTTGCGAGAGCGCTGAGTGTAGCCGTGAATTTAGAACGGCTTCCACTCGTATTAAAAGAGTCGTAAACTCTTCAAATGTAAATCTGTTATTGCCAGCTGTTTTCTTAAAATGTAATTTAAATCTCTTTGCTGCTGATTCCCATAGTCCGTCCATGTGTGGTGCACTGGGGGAATAAATTGCCAATTAATGCCTTGGGGTGCGTATTTTTTAATGATTTCCGGCGAGAATTGCTTGGCGAATTGGATGAACTCCTTTTCGGTGGCTCTTTTTGCACCGATAAAGGTCTTTCCATTGTCGCTCATGATTTTTGATGGAAATCCTCGCCGTCCGACAAAGCGTGCAAATGCCGCGAGAAAAGCTGAAGTGGTAAGATCAGAACATAACTCTAGGTGCACCGCTTTTGTAGTAAAACAAACAAAGACTGCCACGTAACCCTTCGTTATGGTAGAAGATCTTAGCATCGAGGCATTTAGCTGGGAAGGTCCGGCAAAATCAACACCAGTAATAGTGAAGGGCAGAGTGAAATTGCAGCGCTCAGGTGGTAGAGCTGCCATGATCTGCGCGCGCATTTTTTATACTCAGTTGAGCAGAGCTCACAGAGTATATTAAGTTTGATTGGATAACGGTTGGTTGTACATATATAAAGGAATCGAGATAGATATAGACTTCCGTATATCAAAATAATCAGGATCGAAAAAAAATTTGATTGAGCCATGTCCGTCCGTCCGTCCGTCCGTCCGTCCGTTAACACGATAACTTGAGTAAATTTTGAGGTATCTTGATGAAATTTGGTATGTGGGTTCCTGAGCACTCATCTCAGATCGCTATTTAAAATGAACGATATCGGACTATAACCACGCCCACTTTTTCGATATCGAAAATTTCGAAAAACCGAAAAAGTGCCATAATTCATTACAAAAGACCGATAAAGCGACGAAACTTGGTAGATAAGTTGAACTTATGACGCAAAATAGAAAATTAGTAAAATTTTGGACAATGGGCGTGGCACCGCCCACTTTTAAAAGAAGGTAATTTAAAATTTTGCAAGCTGTAATTTGGCAGTCGTTGAAGATATCATGATCAAATTTGGCAGGAACGTTACTCTTATTACTATATGTACGCTTAATAAAAATTAGCAAAATCGGAGAAGGACCACGCCCACTTTTAAAAAAAAATTTTTTTTAAAGTAAAATTTTAACAAAAAATTTAATATCTTTACAGTATATAAGTAAATTATGTCAAGATTCAACTCCAGTAATGATATGGTGCAACAAAATACAAAAATAAAAGAAAATTTAAAAATGGGCGTGGCTCCGCCCTTTTTCATTTAATTTGTCTAGGATACTTTTAACGCCATAAGTCGAACAAAAATTAACCAATCCTTTTGAAATTTGGTAGGGGCATAGATTTTATGGCGTTAACAGTTTTCTGTGAAAATGGGCGAAATCGGTTGATGTCACGCCCAGTTTTTATACACAGTCGTCCGTCTGTCCTTCCGCATGGCCGTTAACACGATAACTTGAGCAAAAATCGATATATCTTTACTAAACTCAGTTCACGTACTTATCTGAACTCACTTTATCTTTGTTGTATAAAAATTGTGTGCAGTTCGATCTATTTTTTGATTAAAAAGTAATTTAGCTTTCTAATCTGAATACTTGTACCATTGTTTAGCCTTAATCAAATCTAGTTACATTTTCTTTAAGGATAGGTAAATGGGTTTTTAATTCATATGTTAGATTTTTTATATCGCATGTTTTATTCTACTTATAATACTATTACTTGTCAATATTAAATTTTTTAAAAACCTTGCAAACAAAAAGTTATATCTTTTTTTCATGGCATATTATGTCAGTAATTTTTCGGCACTACATGAGCTTGTGATTGTTTAATAGTTTAATAACAAAAACGGCTGCGCATAACCGCGATTTTTTGAGTAGTGATCAATTTTGTAAGAGACTGATTCCCTTATTGGCGAAAGGTGGCAGCCTTGTGAAAATAGCCTAAGTGGCAACACCTAGGTGAAAGGTCTCAGAATGTAATACTATGTGAATGTACCAAATTTGATTCAAATCGGTTAAGCCGTTTCCGAGATGGTAGTGGATATATAGATAAATATAAAAAAGAAGGTGAGGTGGCAACCCTAAGTGGAAACCCTTCTAAAAAATCACAATGGAAATGCGGAGTAAAATACTTTTCGTTTGATACCAATATTGACATACTTCATGTAATATCAAAAAATGGCTACGGGTCTATCCGAAACCGGGAGCCCGATCCATAGTAATTCTGCGCGGAACACCATTAATTTACTGTCAAATATTTCCTTTCATAACAATGAAGTTAGACAATCACTTCTTGAACAGAAATAACTGCTGTTTTAATTTTGGCCAGCTAGATTGTTCAAATTCCCCACCGTGCGTCCGTCCATCTGCCCGTAAACACGATAACTTGAGTAAATTTTGAGGCATCTCAATGGAATGTGGTACGTAAGTTCCTGGGCACTCATCTCAGATCGCTATTTGAAATGAACGAAATCGGAACATAACCACGTACACTTTTTCAATATCGAAAATTTCGAAAAACCGAAAAAGTGCGATAATTCATTACCAAAGATGGATAAACTTATGAAACTTGGTAGGTGGGTTGGCCTTATGACGCATATTAGAAAATTAGTAAAATTTTGGACAATGGGCATGGCACGGCCCACTTTTAAAGGAAGGTAATTTAAAAGCTTTGCTAGCTATAATTTGGCAGCTGAGTGTGTTATGTTCGGTTACACCCGAACTCAGCCTTCCTTACTTGCTCAGTAGCGGTTTATGCGAGCTTTACCGAACTCTGGATAGACTAAGCGTTACCTCATCCTTCAACAAAACCCACCTCATAAAGTTATTTTTCCCTTTGTGGGACCCTACATTCTCTAGCAAACACATAAAAAAGTTAAAGTCTCATTAACCCTTTGAACAAGTCATTGATTATATCATCCCACTTAAGTTCGAGCAGTGTTGTTACTCAAAAGTTATTTCACTGCTCTGGTTATGTGACGGTATAAGATAGAACATATTAGAAGTTTGAAAACACACGAAACTAATTAAGTGTACTTTTTGTTCTTTTCATAAAAATATTTACAAAGCTAATATAATAAGAAATTTCTATAGAAATGTCATTTTAAAACCGTGTATAAATAATTTGTATTTTGCATCATTAAGGGCATTGAAATTTTAATTAGGCACTTCTAGCCAACAATTTACTCAAGGTTAAATGGGTTGAGTCAATATTCAATTACTAGAGGTTTGTTCTCCAATGAGACAGAGCTTTGACACACGCAAATTTAACAAGTAAGAACGGGACTGTCTTCGGCTGTGCCGAAGACGTCATACCCTTCATGAATGGAGCTGAACAATAATTTTATTCATAATATCCAAATAATCGGCTGTATAAGGTAAGAAATATATAGTGAACAGATGTACATACCTAAGCGCTTTTTAAGATAAATATAAAATTAAAAAAAAAAATAATAATAAAAAAATTTTAAGCACTTCCTTTATATAACTGCACACAAATCAGCAAAAACTGTCTCCTTATATAAAGACATATTCTTGCTAAACTTTGATTTTTAAATTTTGACATAGAAATTGCAAATATGTTTATAAGAAGTAAAAATATAAAAGTGGAGCGCACATTACTTGGATTGGAAAGTTGGTAGGAAAGGAGATATTATTAGTCAATCAATTGTGCTTCATTTTTATATTTTCATTTCTCATAACTATTTGTGCAATCTCTATGTCAAAATTTAAAAATCAAAGTTTAGCAAGAATATTTCTTTATATAAGGAGACATTATTCGCTGATTCTTGCCCATTTATGCATTTATTAAAGGAGGTGCTTAAAAATATTTTATTTTATTTTTATTTTCTCCTTTTCTTACATTTTCCCGGCGTCTTATCCTATCTGTGAAGCTTTACAGTTGTAGCTGAATGAGAACTTACATAAAAATTAAATCCCAAAATTCCCTCCGTCTCGTACGATTTTTCTAAATATCTCATCCCGTGCGCCCCAAGCGAATCTTTTTTATCGTGTCATCGGCTGTCATATACCTCTGAATTAAGTTTGAAATTTCAAGTCTCTAGCTCAGCGCGAAGTTACTTAAAAGCTGGTTTGAGAATTTTCAAATTCTTATCTAATTATTTAGATCCGTGCGCCACCTAACGGATTTTTTTCCTTTTTGTTGCGTTGTCACGGTGTTCTAAGCTATGTGTAAAGTTTCACTTTTGTAGCTCAATGAGAAATTACTTAAAAATCGATTGCAAGATTTGTTTGAAAAGCGGACAAACATTCAACCGGCCTAATATAAAGTAAGTAAAATAGGTTGGTACTTCGTGTGAGGATGTAAAGTTTCACGTTTTTTGTGGTCTGCATGTAAAAACTATGACCACGAATTACTTATTTCAATAATATATGATGTAAGCGTAAGCATTTGGTGAAATTTGGAGCTTCTAAATGTTAAAATGGGGCAGAAATTGCGAAACGTTTCGTATTTGAACAATCGGTTGTATGAGATATATACTACATATATCACCGATCTCTATGACTTCTTCAGACAACAATATATGCTATATACGTAAGCATTTGGTGAAATTTGATGGTTCAATCTGATAAATTGAGGAAAATATGACAGAATTCGTCTTTTTATGCAAAATCGGTTTTATATCCCCCCAGATATACTATAGATGTACGATCCGGCCGGTTCCGATGAATGCCTAATAGGACACCTAAATATACCCGCTCACCAAATTTTATCAAGACATCTCAAAAATTGAGGGAATAGTTTGCATACAAACAGACAGACGGATAGACGGACATGGCTAAATCAAATCAGCTCTTCATCCTGATAATTTCGGTATACTTAATAGTGGGTCTATCTATTCTCCGTTATGGACTTACAATTTTGAGATTCGTGACGAAGTTAATATACCATTTCATTTTCGTGTAGAGCTTACGATTTCTCGAACCTGTTCGAGAAGAGATTGCTCGCGAGTCTCGCGTTCTAGCGAGATTCTCCAATCTCGAATTACTCGTAAGGCTCGCGAGCTTCTCGACATTCAATTTAATCGATTCGTCGGCTGTTTTATATAGAGCTTATGATTTCTTCAGGAGCACAAGCGAAATTTCCACAAAGCAACAACTAAAAACGGCGAAATGTATAGAATATTGCCAATGCAGCGACTGAATTGAAAATCGAGAAGCTCGCGAGTATTACGAGTATTGCGAGTATTTCGAGACTCGAGAATCTCGCGAGAAGCCTTGTTCTCGATGTCTCGTTAAAAAGATAAAATATTGTGAACAAAATTATATGTATAACAAATATGTTTAGAGTTAAATGTCATTGGAAAGCAATATAATCAACAAAAAATTCACAAGTAAAGAAACTAACTGTATGAATACTGCCCATACAGCAATTAAGTTTAAGTCGAGAAGCTCGCAAGATTTACGAGTACTTCGAGACACGAGAATCTCGCGAGAAGACGAGTTCTCGATTTATCGGTTCCCGAAAATCTCGCTTGTGTTCGAAAAGAAAGTGTAAGCTCTATTTTCATGAAAGGTATAAACATCTGGACGGGTTGCTGAAACAAGTGAAACTAATTAAGAGTACGCATTGTTTTTTTCATAAAAATACAAAGCAAATATAATAAGAAATTTCTATAGAAATGTCATTTTAAAAACGTGTATAAATATTTTGTATTTTGCATCATTAAGGGCACTGAAATTTTAATTAGGCAATTCTAACCAAACATTTACTCAAGGTTAAGTGGGTTCAGTCATGATTCAATTATCAGGTGTTTGTTCTCCAATGATGACAGAGCAACCCTGGTCTACCTTTATGGCGATATCTGGAAAAGGCGTTCACCTATAGAACTAAGGCCAACGCCCTTTTAAAATACTCATTAACACTTTTCATTTGATACCCATATCGTACAAACAAATTCTAGAGTCACCCCTGGTCCACCTTTATGGCGATATCTGGAAAAGGGGTCCACCTATAGAAATAAGGCCCACGCCCTTTTAAAATACTCATTAACACTTTTCATTTGATACCCATATCGTACAAACAAATTCTAGAGTCACGCTGGTCCCCCTTTATGGCGATATCTCGAAAAGGCGTCCAGCTATAGAACTAAGGCTCACTCCCTTTTAAAATACTCAATAACACTTTTCATTTGATACCCATATCGTACAAACAAATTCTAGAGTCACCCCTGGTCCACCTTTATGGCGATATCTCGAAAAGGGGTCCACCTATATAACTAAAGCCCACGCCCGTTTAAAATACTCATTAACACTTTTCCTTTGATACCCATATCGTACAAACAAATTCTAGAGTCACCCCTGGTCCACCTTTAGGTTAGGTTAGGTTAAAGTGGCTGCCTCCGCTGTCCGAGCAGAGACTCACGTAGGCCGTTGTGGCCGGTTGTGCTACCACGCGGGGCCCCCCCTATTTCCTGTTACCATTACTTTCGAAGATGAAGAAGAAAGTTTAAACCCCAGTGAGGCTAAACCAGCGCGTTTGCCTATTGAAACGCAAGATGTCGTTTGGGTTTATAGATTCAAGTTCCGCAAGGCGCCCAAAAGAGTGTCTGTAGAGGCATTGGTACCTAGTTTTTGGCAGTTCGGGACAGTGGCACAGATAGTGCTCAACACTTTCTATCTCCTCCTCGTCCCTACAGCTGCGGCAGAAGTCATTTGTCTGCATGCCCATATAGGCACCGTGAGTGCCCATGGGACAGTGACCTGTAAGAAGGCCCACTAGTGGGCTTATAGAGATACGGTTAAACAATATAACCGATCGCGATCTCTTTTCATCCAGCTTAGGCCAGATTTGCCTGGACATAATACATGTAGGTTCCTTGGCCCATCTGGTGTTTGTCTGATCCGTGAAAAGAGATTGCAGGTAGTATTTGCAAGTGTTTAGAGGAGGCCTGGCCCAACCAGCGGAGGTTATTGTTTGCAGGTTGGTGCCTTCTTTAGCTAGCTCATCCGCGGCGCAGTTTCCTGAGATATCACAGTGGCCAGGAACCCATATTATGTTTAGGTAGCTATTTTCAGCTAGTTTGTTGAGGGTTTCTCTGCACTTCAATGCCACTAGTGACGAGGTGTTACTGCATTGCAGGGATTTTATGGCAGCTTGGCTCTCAGAGAAAATTGAAATAGAATTGGTCACCTGCAGCTTAGCAAGATAGAGTGCTGTTTCCCAGATAGCTATGAGTTCAGCCTGAAAAACACTGCAGTGATCGGGTAAGCGAAAGCTCTCGCTTAGATTGAGCTTCTGCGAGAATATTCCGCTGCCGACTCTGTTGTTTAGTTTAGAGCCATCTGTAAAAACGGAGATTTCGTGTGATCCCGGCTCCACGCCGTTTGCCCACTCGTTCCTCTCTGGGATTCATGTGGAAAATTTGTTGTCACAGCAAGGGGACGACGTTGTATGGTCCAATTTCAAGAAAGTTTCGGGGACTTGCTTCAGGATCCGGGTGTGACCAAACCTGCAGTCCCTCCATGGTTCGATAGCATTGAGCCTTGCCGCGTTGCAGGAGGCACAGTATCTACCATATAGATCAGTTGGGAGAAGGAATAATATGGTTTCAAGAGCTTTGGTGGGAGTGGAGGGAAGGGCGCCGCTGGTAAGCATTGCCGCCATCCTCTGAACTCTCGTTATTTTTCTCTTGTTAGATTCGATATCGTGTGCCGTCCACCATAGGGTGACGGCGTAGAAGAGTATGGGTCTCACCACTACCGTGTAGATCCAATGCACTATGCGTGGCTGGAGACCGCACCTTTTTCCGATTGCCGACTTACAAGCGTAGCTTGTGGCTTTTCTGGATCGTTCCATCACATTTCGCTTCCAGTCAAGCCTCCTGTCTAGAATAACTCCGAGATGTTTAACCTTGGTAGAGAGTTTGATTTCCCTCCCGTTTAGGGACGGGAGGGTAAATACCGGTATAATTCGTTTGCGGGTAAAAAGCACCATCTCAGTTTTTTCACTGCTGATAGATAGATAATTAATTGAGGATCGCACTGCGACCATTGGTCTATTGTGCCCTCAACTGCTTCACAGCACCTCATCCAAGCCGACTTCTCTGATGAACCCTAGCAGTTCACCTGGCTTGAGGGATTTGATGTGAGAGTGCTCTGGCCATGGTGAGCCCAAAAACTTAGCCCTACGTCTTGAGATTGCGTCACATTCCAGGAGTATATGTTCCGCCGTCTCCGCTGATCGATCACAAAATCGGCATGTGTTGTTTGATAGTATGCCCAGCTTCTGCATGTGGCTGTTCAGTCTGCAGTGTCCTGTAAGAATAGCTGTTAGGGTCCTCAAGTTATCTTTCGACAGGCCCATTAATGCCCTATATCGAGTTGTGTTGTAGCCCCCCAGCAGTAACTTAGATTGCCTCAAGCCTGGCATATTGCGCCAGTGTTCTTCCCTCTTATCCCCTTCTTCTAATAGTAGATGCCCTCTGATTTCCTGCGGGCCTACTGGCTGGAACGGCTCAGGACCAATAGGTCGTGTCGTTGCTGCCTCCCTTGCCAGGCTGTCCGCCTGCTCATTGCCCTCCACTTCCCGGTGGCCAGGAACCCAGGCCAACAACAGTTTGTTATGTGCTCCTAGTTGATTTAGCTTTTCAACGCACTCAAGTACTAGTGCTGATTTTATTTCAGACGCCGAGATCGCCTTGAGGGCGGCCTGACTGTCACTGAGTATGGCAATTGTCTCGTTGGAGTATTCGCGCTGAAGGTTCAGGTCAGCACACTGGCTTATAGCGAATACTTCCGCTTGAAAAATGCTCGGGTGTGCTCCCAGAGGCGTTGATATCTTGGCTCTGGGGCCAATGACTCCAGAGCCAATCCCCTCTGGCGTCTTCGATCCATCTGTGTACCATACTATTCTATTTAGCTGATGAATGTACACAATTCTGCTTTCCTCCCACGTACCCTTGTCTCCCAATTCTACTTTGTACCTTCTCTCATAGACTATCTGCCTGAGGATATCATCCCTCGGGAGTTGAGAGATTGGGGTCTTCTCTCTCAATTCCTCCATGTTTCGGGACGATATAACTTTACCTATGCCCGAGCCCTCCTTAGCAATATTCAGGAGCGTTCGCTTGGCTGACTGCTCTATTGATATGTGCAGCGGGGTCAGATCAAGGATAGCCTCCAGCGCTGCTGTAGGGCATGTGCGCATAGCTCCCGTGATGCATACACATGCCAGTCGCTGAAGTTTTGATAGCGCTTGCCTCGTCGTCGCCCGAGTTGTTTTCGATGCCAAGGCTATCGAACCGTATGTTATCATAGGTTTTACTATCATGGTATACATCCATCTTAGCACATGCGGGCTACAGCCCCATGATTTGGCTGCTAGACGTTTGCATCATGATGGACCTCGTGGCCTTAGCTCTCATGGAGTCGAAGTGCTGTTTCCATAGGAGCTTGGTGTCAAAAGTGACCCCAAGTATTTCACCGCGGTTCCATGTTCTAGTGCCATGCCATTTATTGTAATTGCTCTCAGGGCTGGTAGGGCCCTTCTTCTGGTGAAAGGGATGATGGTCGTTTTAGATGGGTTGATGTTAAGCCCCACACTGGCACACCATCCCTTCGTAATATTCAGTGCTCTCTGTATTATGTCACAGAGCGTACTCTCGAACTTACCCCTGGCAATTATGACGATGTCGTCAGCATATCCCTGGCATCTTATGCCACTGTCAGATAGCTTTTGCAGGAGTTCGTTCACTACTAGGCTCCACAGAAGGGGTGATAGAACACCTCCTTGAGGGCACCCCCTCGTGGTATTAACCTTAACTGCGCTGTTGCCTACATGGACTTCAGCGATTCTTGTGCGGAGTAGATTGTCAATCCATCTCTGGATAGGCATCTGAATTCCTCTTCTCTGCAGTGCTATGTTTACGCTTTCATGAGATGTTTTGTCAAAGGCACCCTCAATGTCAAGGAAAGCGCAAATCACTGTTTCTTCTGTTTCGAACGCCCTCTGTATTTCAGATGTTAATTGGTACAGAGCTGTGTCCGTGGACCTACCCACTCTGTACGCATGCTGGCTATGATGTAAGGGCCAGCTCTTGAGGGCGTTCGACCTGATTTCTTGGTCCAATATCTTTTCCATTGCCTTCAAGACAAAGGAAGTTAGACTTATTGGTCTGAAGGACTTTGCCTGCGAATAGTCCTTTTTTCTTACTTTTGGTATGAAAACCACTTTTGCTCTTCTCCACATCATGGGTATGTGTCCCAGTGCCAGGCTATCTCTCATGATCCTGGCCGGATGTGGGATGATCTGTGTCCCTTGCTGCATTAGCACCGGGTAGATGCCATCCACCCCCGGAGATTTGTATTTCTCAAAGGATTCCACTGCCCATCTGACTCTGGCCTCACCGAAGAGGGAGTTGGCCAGTTACCAGTCTGATGGGGTTGGTTTCACTCTGGGGAACACAGGTTCCGGTACTTGCGGAGAGGCACCCGGAAAATGCGTGTGTAGCAGGGCCCTCGCTCGCTCCTCCACCGTTCCGGTATAGGTACCGTCTGGAAGCCTAATCGCTAAGTTAATCTCCCTCTGCTCTTTGGCTAGGGCCTTGTGGAGCCTTGCCGCTGCAGGTGTACTAGAAATTCCCTCACAGAAATTTCTGAAACTTTCCCTCTTAGCTTTCCTTATCTCTTTATTGTACTTTGTTAGATTTTGAGTGTTTTCCTCCCAGTTGCCGGTTCTTCTTGCCCCGTTAAAGAGTTTCCTGACTTTCTTCCTTAGTAGTGTCAGGTCATGCGACCACCAGGGGGTTGCCTTCTTACCCTTAACTAAGGAGACTCGGCAACTGGAGTTGTAGGCATCTATCATTATCTGATTTGCCCTATCCACTCTGCCCTCTAACTCAGTACAGTTAGTGCTTCTGCTCTTATTTCTGAGACTATCCGCGTTAGCCTCTATGATACTTTTGTAGCTGCCCCAGTCTGTTTTCCTGGGATTTCTTTTAGGGCTGTATTGCCCCGATACAGCATCCAGCTCAAACCTTATGATCCTATGATCCGATAGGGAGGGTTCCTCTGAGCCTCTCCATTTCGAGATCATATTCTCAGTTAGGTTGTTGCCAAGTGTTATATCTAGGATCTCTGCCCTGACTCTCGTGACAAACGTCGGCTTGCTCCCGACGTTATATATATTCAAATCGTTGCTGACTATATATTCTAGTAAACACTCACCCCTTTGTTTGGTATCATTGCTGCCCCACTCCGTGTTGTGGGAGTTAGCATCGCTTCCTATGATCAACGGAAGTTTCGCTCTTCTGCAGTGCTCCACTAGCTTCTGCACGTTAACTGGAGGGACTGTGCTGTCGTCCCCCGGGAAGTAGGCTGCGGCCAGCACAATGCTGGTGTTGTCTCCATTCACCTTTGCCTCGATCTGCACCGCCACCAGATCCGGGCTTAAAAATTCTGTAATGCAAAAATAGTTAATGTTTGACTTAAGCATTACACATGCTCTTGGTCTCTGCTGTGAGAGATCCCAAATAACTTTGTTATTACTTACATTAAGGCCCCTCACCTGCCCTTGTAAGCCCAAGGTTCTTGTATGAGGGCGATGCCCAGATCATCCGAGGCGAACCTCCACACCAGTACAGCCGAGGCTGCAATGGCGCGATGGGGGTTGATCTGGGCTATTTTTATGATTGTGCCGGTCATTTTGGCCCGGCCGGCCTCATCGGATCATCTTCATCCGACAATCCGCTCTCGCTTTCGTCCCGCCTATTCAGCTCCAGCTCCTGGAGGTCGAGGCCCTCGATGAGCTCTTGTGTGGGTGGTGGGGATTTCTTTTTCATCCCCAGGCTACACGATTTTGTCCTTGCTTGCTGCGGTGGGAGGGTTTGTGGTCTGTGCTCTGATGGTATCGGTGCTCGCGTCCGTCATGTTCTCGTCCCACAGCTCGCCTCTGTCGGTGCCCTCTGCCTCCGCCTTGTCTTCCGGCTGCTCACTATTCCCTGGTTACCTCTGCCTCCAGGGCCTCACTAGGACCAGGCCGTACCTATAGTGCAGCTTAAGTTCGTTCCTACGTATGATTTGATACGATTCCTCGTCTATGCCTACGTCGAGACGTTGGCCTGTTTCCTCTGCGCTACAATTAATGACGCGCCATCTCTGCGTCCTGAGGCCCTCATTTTGGTTGGCGAGGAACCGTAACGCAAACTCTTTTAGGCGTTCCGCACTTCTGGGGAGGAACATAGTCACATTATGCGTTGGTGGTATTTCATCCCCGCGTATCGTGCATAATTGTGGCCCTGTCCACCCCTCAAGCGTCGGTATTACTTCAACGAGCCACTTAACTGTTTTTTCGTCCTCGCAGTCCACGAGGAGGAGCCCTGCTCGGAAGTATACCCCGCAAAAAACTAGGGCATGCCCACATCCCCTGAACACTCCGTCCATTATGAGCTCTTGGAGATTCGTCAGGTCTTCTTGACTTAGGGCCTCCGCCGGGTAGTTACTGGGCAGAACAGCTATTCGGATACCCCTAAGAGCTTCCGGATAGCTCTGCTGCCTTGGTGCCATCCCAGCGGGTACCCCAGTTGCCCTGGCTTGAATCTCCCTGACCGTAGGTGCAGTGTTCCTGGGAGCGTGGGCCCGTTGCCTTTTTGAGCTCGGAGTTTCCTCCGGCGTAATTTGCCCGATCCTGCGCTTTTCAGCGGGAGCGGGCGCATGCTGGTCAGCTGCCGCTGGCTGTGCTCTCCTTCCTTCTCTGCTTCCATTTTGAGCATTGGCTTTTCTCTGCCCGTGGTCTGGTTCATGCCTGCGCTCATCTGCCCTGGCTCTTGCCTCCCTGGGCGACAGGCCTTCCTCTAGATATCGGAGGTATCTTTTTACCCCAGCCCCACTTAGTCCAAAGCGTCTCTTGTCATCCAGCGCTCCTGGACTGCCCCGTGGTGGAAGTGCAGGTTGCCTGCCTCTGTTGTGCCTTCTGTTAGGCCGCTTCCACTCCTCCGGGTTCCGCTCTGTATTTTTCCCTTCCTGGGACCTTCCATAGGTGCTCTGTGAGCTGCTACTTGAGTCATGCTCCGGCGGTGAACGCCTAGACTTACTCGTCCCTCTAGAGGGACTGCTATGGTGGTGGTTTTCGTGCTTGGATGCACCGTCGTAGCCTCTCTTTGTCAGCTTTTCTCGCTCTCTTGCAGTTAAATCTTTTGTTTTCTCTTTCGGCCCGCGCTGCGCAATGGAGGTACTGGGCCCTCCATGGATCGCGGGTTTGTTTCCTGCCGCCGCCTTCTGCTCACCTTATTTGACTTGCCCGCGCTGCTCACCAGTGGATAGGGGTCCACTGGGGATCGCGGGTTTCTCTGCTTCCTGGTTGGAGTGCTCTTCGGGCCCGCGCTGCTCCCCTTGGGTTTTGGTGTTGCCCTTGGGGTTCGCGGTTTTGAGAGCCGGTTCTCTGTATACTCCAGTGCTAGTGGAGGGAGATTGATCCCTCTGATGCTCTAAGAAGAGCATTGCCTCCTCTCTCGTGAGGCTTTCCAGGAATTGCCTGGAGTACGTGCGTGGCCTGCTGCTTCTCTGCCCGCTGCTCTTCTTGGAGCCCGTTTTTTTTTGTTGTGCTTTTATTGTTATTGTTGTTGTTGATTTTTTTGTTGTTGTTGTTCATCATTTTTTTTCTTACGACAACTTGCTTGACAAGGCAAGCGTTGTTGTCTCTGCTTTAATTTGGGGAACTTGGTTGGTCCGCCGCGGCAGAGCCCCTTGACGCGGTAAGGCCATGGTTACTCCCCAAGGTGGCCCGGTGTTGGGGAGGCGCCGTTATAATACAGCCGGTGTTGTGGACCTCCTGGCTGCAAACCAGTCCAATGGGCACCGTGACGCATGACACCCTGGATTAGGAGGTGACAGTTCCTGGTTACCGATCGCATTCGACCACATCTGTCAGGTGAGCGCGGTTTCCCCGCTCCCATCTGACCAATTAGTATCATATGCGATCGGCGTAAGCCCCTGCACCGCTACAAGGTGACTGTCTTCGCCGGAGTTCACTGCTGATGCTGAGTCTGCATTCCCTAGACCAAGTGTTTGTTAGATTAAGAGCATTTTGAAAGAACTCGCCAAGCACCGGAAGGTGTTTGCCAGTAACTGTCAAGGCTATGTGGTCAGCATATGAAATGACTTGGCATCAGGTGGGCTGTAGTATAGATAACACAGCGTTCACCGTCAGGTTCCATAGTAGAGGAGAAAGAACGCCCTCCTGGGGGGTTCCTCTGTTGGTATACCTTATTAACGATGAGCTGCCCAGCTCAAAGATAATGATTCTCTTGTTTAGGAGGAGCTCGACGAATTTCACAAGAGGCTATTCCACCCCTAGTGAACGTAGATATTTTGTGACCGCTGCTGGGAGAACGTTTTTGAAGGCTCCTTCTATGTCGAGAAAGATACCCAGCGTAAATTCTTTAAAGGCAAGACCCTTCTCTATCTTAGTAGTGATAGCACGTAGAGCTGTTTCTACGGATTTGCCTTTAGAGTAGGCGTGTTGGTTGTTGGAGATTAGTGCCTTATTTGCCTATCGTCTAATATAGGCATCCAGCAATCGTTCTAGAACTTTTAGGAGGAAGGAGGTCAGACTACCTTTGCCTTGGTCCTTTCCGTGGGGATAAAGACCAGGTTGAGGCAAGCCTTGTACATTTTAGCTAGCAGCTTGCAATTCAGCGGGAAATATTCCATCCGTTCCCGGAGATTTGAAGGGTTTAAAGGATTGATTGCCCAGATAATTACTTTTTCGCTTACAATGTGTATCAGGGGTCGAAACGGCCCTGGGTTAGATTACGTGTTTAAGAGATATGGTTGAGATCTGCAGCCTGGAAAGTGAGTGCTGATCAGGGTTTCCAGAATTTCCGTACTAGAAGTGGCCCATTCTCCGTTCGCTGTGCGAATGCAGCTTGGAGGTATGGGGTTTTTGGAGAGGACCTTTCGTAGGCGATTGGCCTCTGAGAATTCTTCGATGTTACTGGCGAAGTTCCTCCAGGAGTCCCTTTTGGTTTTCTGGATTAACTTCTTAAAAGATTTTAAGGCGTCCTTATAATGGAACCAGATTCCAGTGCGGTTATCCTCGTTAAGGGGTTTTCTGCTGTTTTTCCTCTGCTCGGAGATTTCCTGGTTCCACCAATAGGGTTTCTTTTTACCCCTTACCTTAATATCCGGGCAGGCTACTGTGAAGGCAGCGTTACAAGATTTGGTGATAAGATCTACTGCTTCTTCTATTTTTGACGATGAGTCCAGCTCAACGAGAGAAGCAAATGTTGTGTTTAAAGGAGGCGCTTCATAGGCTCGGCCTACCGTGAGAAGCGTTCTTTAGGAGAGTAGAGGATAGGACTTTTTTATAAAGGTTCCAGTCCGTACGTCTCTTATTCCTGTAAGCCACCCTAGGCGGTGTACGCAAGAGCAGAGTGAAAATGATATACATAAGATCAGAGTAGGAGTTTTCGTTGGAAACTCTCCAATTTTTGACAAGGTCAGAGAATGTCCCAGAAACTAGAGTAACATCTAGAACCTCCTTCCTGTTTGAGGTGATGAAAGTTTCCAGAGTTGCATATACTTAGATTGTTATTGATAATAGAAACAAAAAGAGACTCACCCCTATTGTTAATATCGGTAGAGCCCCAAGCAGTGTGATGTGCATTGGCATCGGCCCCAATTATTATCGGGAACCCTTTACTGTGGGCCTCCCGTACCACTTTGCAGAGCCGGTCCTGCATAGAAGGTGGGCGATCGTGCGAAAGATAGGCGGACATCAGCCAGATTGTTTGACCCTGTAGCTAAAAAGAGATAGTAAAATAAATACTAGATTTTTCATTATTAGAATACAAGATCTGATTCTACCTGTCACGGGCGGTGTCACCAGCTGGTAGTCCTTAGAAAAGAGTCCACAGACCTTGCTGCCAACGACCCAAGGCTCCTGGACTAGAACGACGTCCTCATACGTTGTGCTGAGGCGTAAGATTAGGGCAGCCGAGGTTTATCTGCAGTACCTGCGCGCCCGTTAAAGTTCGTTTGCTACATCGACATCCATCCCCTGCTGATCCGCATCGTCGGATGCCTGCTCTACGATAGTATCGTCGAATTCGGCATCCGATGGGTCGGATTCCAGCAGAAGCTGCTCGTCCATGCCCGTAAAGAACTGGCCCGCAAACTCAGATACCGAGAGTGTATCGCTCTCGGCATCCGGAGTGCTGCGTGCCAGTTCGATATCGGCCCCATGTCCACTCAAGGGTTTGCATGGGTCCCTGAGATTCGTTGTGGCGGTTGCGGGTTCGCTCGAGGCGGTATCCCCAATCACCAGATCCCGCGGCGCGGTGGCGGCCCCTTCCCCAGTGCCATGGGCAGCAGATCCACTCAGGGTGTTTCTGTCTAACCCCTCGCCCTTAGGTACAGGATCACCCTCGTCCGGTGTTTCCTCCTTCGCACCATCCCTTCGAATTTTCAACGTGATGGAGTAGAAACCGTAGCTTAACACTCCACCACATTCGTCAAGCCAAGGGAGAGAAGCCTCGTTTATGATGAAGCCAACATAACGCTGCTTCGCCCTTGTCTCGCCGACCCGGACTATCCTCCAATCGCTCGAAGGTAGCCCCTTATTCGACTCCGCGATGGTATCCAGGATCCGCTATGTCGTCTGGGACCCAGGCCCAAGCCCTCGGTCTGTTCGGAATTTTTTCCACACCGACCGCATCCTACCTGGCCCCAGACAACAGCTGTCCTAGCGAAGCTATGGCGAGTTTGTAGAGCTTGCATGAGCGTTCGTCGGCGTAGGAAACAAGCTTGACCCTACCCTGGTACCAGCCGGCAACACGGATAGTGGGAGCCGGCCCCGAATACTTGGTCATGATGTCCTTAAAGATCTTGAGAAGGCCGTTAAGGACATCCTTCCAGTTATCCGGGATTATGTTCCCATCCGGGTGGCCGCGATTCAAAACCGCCAGCGTAAAGTTGGTCTTAGCCGCCTCGCTGAAGGTTTTGGTCAGGGAAGGGGAGTAGAGGTCGAAGGCCGGTGCCTTTTGGGATCGCTCGAGGCATTTCCATAGGCCTTTGTCTCTTAAAGGCCGGCATCTTCGGGTCAGAAGTTTGTTTGGTGGCAGAAGAGGAAGGGGGATGGGGTTGTTGTTGCTGCTCTTCTTGGCAGCAATAATCTTCCTGGCCCAGGCCAGAGAACTTTTTTGCTCTGCCGTCAACTTGTCTCTAGGAGAGTTGCCGAGTTTCTCAACGATTTTGACGGCGTGGCGAATGTTCCGCTGGTTGCGGAGCGAAATCGGGGTTCGCTTAATTGCCTTGCAACCCTCAAGGGGTTCAGCCGGCTTGCGTGGTAGCTTTGCAGCGGGGGAGGCAGTACTTTTGTCCGTGGAGGATTTAGTGCTGTTGCCAGCCACCTGCTGAGAAGAGGTGCCCGGTACGGGCTTGGGACGGGCCTGCTGTGCTTTCACAGTCAGACGTTGCTTTCCCTCTTTGGGGCTAGCTTTGCCGGCTGCCGCGGAATCGGACTTGCCCTCAAGGGGTTTAGTCCTTCCGCTAGCTTGCACAGGTGGCCGAAGATTTGTTTGTTGCCGTGAAGGCCAGGTCGGCGCCGTCTGTGAGGTTCCCGACGAATTGTGGACTTTTTTAATGCCTAGTCCAAGGGCGGCATCTTTACCGGTGCAGGGATCCCAGGCCAGGTTTTTGTTGTTCATCACATCTGGTTCGTCAGCTGCCTACTAAGGTGAGATCGTTCGGCAGCCTGAAAGTTAAGGGATAGGGGAAACAATGCGGTCGACTGCGGTAGAGCCCAATACCGCAGCAAGTCGCCCTTACTCTTGGAGGTGGACCGGCATCCGGGAGGCTCCGTAAGAATACAGTCGGATGCCCCTGACTGCAAGCCATCCAATGGGCACGGAATCGCATAACACCCTGGATTAGGGGTGGACCACTTTTCAACTGGGCGTGGTACAATTCCCACCTTGAGGCCACGTTTAAAAATCATTTCCATATGCCTGAGCTATTAAGGAGCTGGGGCACAAATGGAGATGATTCCTAAACTTAGCTAGTACTACCCTGGAGGGGGAAACTGTTGTGCATATTACCAGCCGGCACCCTCTTGGAGGGTTCAGCCCAAGGATTTGTGCCAGGCACCTTTATGGCGATATCTCGAAAAGGCGTCCACCTATAGAACTAAGGCCCACTCCCTTCTAAAATGCTCATTAACACCTTTCATTTGAAACCCATATCGTACAAACAAATTCTAGAGCCGCCCCTGGTCCACCTTTATGGCGATATCCCGAAAAGGCGTCCAGTTATAGAACTAAGGCTCACTCCCTTTTAAAATACACATTAACACCTTTTGTTTGATACCCATATCGTACAAACAAATCCTAGAGTCACCCCTATAAATAAAAAATAAATGTAAGGCGCGATAACCTCCGAAGAGATCTAAGGCCGAGCTTCTCTTCCAATTTGCGTCGTGTTCCTCTTGATTTTCCCTACAAATTGGCCGGACGGGACCTACATGTTTTACGCCGACTCCGAACGGCATCTGCATGGCAGATGAGTTTTCACTGAGAGATTTTCATGGCAGAAATACACCCGGAGCGCTTGCCAAACACTGCCGAGGGGCGACCCGCTCAGACAAATTTTCTTCTAATTGAAAAACCTTATTTGTAAAATTTTGATGTTGCTTTGCCCGGGGTGCGAACCCAGGGCATACGGTGTGATAGGCGGAGCACGCTACCATCACACCACAGTGGACGCCAATAATATCGCCAATAATATCGCCAATAATATCGCCAATATCTCGAAAAGGCGTCCACCTATAGAACTAAGGCCCACTCCCTTTTAAAATATTCTTTAACACCTTTCATTTGAAACCCATATCGTACAAAATAAATTCTAGAGTCACCCCTGGTCAACCTTTATGGCGATATCCCCAAATGGCGTCCACCCATAGAAATATGGCCTACTCCCTCTTAAAATACTCTTTAATACCTTCCATTTGTCATTCCACATGTCATAAAAACACATTCCAGGGTTATCCTAGGTTCATTTTACTACATGGTGATTTTCCCTTATTTGGCTCCATAGCTCTCAGCTGAGTATGTAATGTTCGGTTACACCCGAACTTAGCCTTTCTTATTTGTTTTTTTTTTAAACTGTTATCGACAACTGTCATTTTTGGGTCGGACAGGATATACATGAAAATTTTATAATCAAGTGAAATTTTTTTTTACTAGGTCATGAAAAAAACTTTCAAAATCAAAGTCGAAACATACTTAAAATAAATGACATTTCGTAGGCTCGAAAGTTATTTTTTTTTTTTTTGGTAGGCGTAGTGGAACTTTTTTTCCTGAGCCCAAATCCTATCGAAAAAACGACAGCGCGATATCGGTTAACTTTCCTCCATACAAATCGACCCCACCCAATATATAAAGATATATATATATACTAATACTGTGTTTTCAGCTGAGCAGAGCTTACAGAGTATATAAATTTTGTTCGCATAATGTTACCCCGTAACTGCACTAATCGAGATAGATATAGATTTCAATATATCAAAATGATCTGTTCGAAAAAAGAAATTCATTTAGCCATGGCGGTGCGCCCATCCCACGGTGGGGTATTTGATCAATCTAGCTGGCCAAAAGTCGATTTTCAAAATATTCCAATTTTTTTAAATATACTCCCTGGCGTTCCTAGTTGTCCACTGAATAGTATACATATCCCAAAACCCATCTGCAACGTCAACGGATCTAAACGCGCACATCTAAAGTTGTATAAAAATTGTGTGCACTTCGATGTGTTTTTTGATTAAAAAGCAATTTAGCCTTCTAATCTAAATACTTGTACCATTGTTAAGCCTTAATCAAATCTAGTTACATTTCCTTTAAGGATAGGTAAATGGGTTTTTAATTCATATGTTAGATTTTTTATATCGCATGTTTTATTCTACTTATAATACTATTACTTGTCAATATTAAATTTTTTAAAAACCCGGCAAATAAAAAGTTATATCTTTTTTTCATGGCATATTATGTCAGTAATTTTTCGGCAATACATGAGCTTGTGTTTGTTTAAAAGTTTAATAACAAAAACGGCTGCGCATAACCGCGATTTTTTGACTAGTGATCAATTTTGTAAGAGACTGATTCCCTTATTGGCGAAAGGTGGCAGCCTTGTGAAAATAGCCTCAGTGGCAACACCTAGGTGAAAAGTCTCAGAATGTAATACTATGTGGATGTACAAAATTTGATTCAAATCGGTTAAGCCGTTTCCGAGATGGTAGTGGATATATAGATAAATATAAAAAAGAAGGTGAGGTGGCAACCCTAAGTGGAAACCCTTCTAAAAAATCACAATGGAAATTCGGAGTAAAATACTTTTCGTTTGATACCCATATTGACATACTTCATGTAATGTCAAAAAATGGCTACGGGTCCATCCGAAACCGGGGGCCCGATCCATAGTAATTCTGCGCGGAACACCAATAATTTACTTTCAAATATTTCCTTTCATAACAATGAAGTTAGACAATCACTTCTGAACAGAAATAACTGCTGTTTTAATTTTGGCCAGCTAGATTGATCAAATACCCCAACGTGCGTCCATTCATCTGCCCGTAAACACGATAACTTGAGTAAATTTTGAGGCATCTTTTTGCAATTTGGTACGTAAGTTCCTGAGCACTCATCTCAGATCGCTATTTGAAATGAACGAAATCGGAACATAACCACCTCCACTTCTTCAATATCGAAAATTTCGAAAAACCGAAAAATTGCGATAATTCATTACCAAAGAGGGATAAACTTATGAAACTTGGTAGGTGGGTTGACCTTATGACGCATATTAGAAAATTAGTAAAATTTTGGACAATGGGCATGGCACGGCCCACTTTTAAAGGAAGGTAATTTTAAAGGTTTGCAAGCTTTAATTTGGCAGCTAAGTGTGTTATGTTCGGTTACACCCGAACTTAGCCTTCCTTACTTGCTCAGTAGCGGTTTGTGCGATCTTTACTGAACTCTGGATAGACTGAGCATTACCTCATCCTTCGACAAAACCCACCTCATAAAGTTATTTTTCCCTTTGTCGGACCCTACATTCCCTTGCAAACACATAGAAAAGTTAAAGTCTCATTAACCCTTTCAACAAGTCATTGATTATGTCATCCCACTTAAGTTCGAGCAGTGTTGTTACTCAAAAGTTATTTCACTGTTCTGGTTATGTGACGGTATACGATAGAACATATTAGAAGTTTGGAAACACACGAAACTAATTAAGTGTACATTTTGTTCTTTTCATAAAAATATTTACAAAGCTAATATAATAAGAAATTTCTATAGAAATGTCATTTTAAAAACGTGTATAAATAATTTGTATTTTTCATCATTAAGGGCATTGAAATTTTAATTAGGCACTTCTAGCCAAAAATTTACTCAAGGTTAAATGGGTTGAGTCAATATTCAATTACTTGAGGTTTGTTCTCCAATGAGACAGAGCTTTGATACACGCAAATTTAACAAGTAAGAGCGGGACTGTCTTCGGCTGTGCCGAAGACTTCATACCTTTCATGAATGGAGCTGAACAATAATTTTATTCATAATATCCAAATAATCGGCTGTATAAGATAAGAAATATATAGTGAACAGATGTACATACCTAAGCGCTTTTTAAGATAAATATAAAATAAAAAAACAAAAATAAATAAAAAAATTTTAAGCACTTCCTTTATATAACTGCACACAAATCAGCGAAATATGTCTCCTTATATAAAGAAATATTCTTGCTAAACTTTGATTTTTAAATTTTGACATAGAAATTGCAAATATGTTTATAAGAAGTAAAAATATAAAAGTGGAGCGCACATTACTTGGATTGGAAAGTTGGTAAGAAGGGAGATATTATTAGTCAATCAATTGCGCTCCACTTTTATATTTTTACTTCTCATAACTATTTGTGCAATCTCTATGTCAAAATTTAAAAATCAAAGTTTAGCAAGAATATTTCTTTATATAAGGAGACATTTTTCGCTGATGCTGCCCATTTATGCATTTATTAAAGGAGGTGCTTAAAAATATTTTATTTTATTTTTATTTTCTCCTTTTCTGACATTTTCTCGACGTCTTATCCTATCTGTGAAGCTTTACAGTTGTAGCTCAATGAGAACTTACATAAAAATTAAATCCAAAATTCCCTCCGTCTCGTACGATTTTTCTAAATATCTCATTCCGTGCGGCCCCAAGCGAATCTTTGTGTATCGTGTCATCGGCTGTCATCGACCTATGAATTAAATTTGAAATTTCAAGTCTCTAGCTCATCGCGGAATTACTTAAAAACTGGTTTGAGAATTTTCAAATTCTTATCTAATTATTTCGATCCGTGCGCCACCTAACGGATTTTTTCCTTTTTGTTGCGTTGTCACGGTGTTCTAAGCTATGTGTAAAGTTTCACTTTTGTAGCTCAATGAGAAATTACTTAAAAATCGATTGCAAGATTTGTTTGAAAAGCGGACAAACCTTCAACCGACCTAATATAAAGTAAGTAAAATTGGTTGGTACTTCGTGTGAGGATGTAAAGTTTCACGTTTTTTGTGGTCTGCATGTAAAAACTATGACCACGAATTACTTATCTCAATAATATATGACGTAAGCGTAAGCATTTGGTGAAATTTGAAGCTTCTAGATGCTAAAATGGTGCAGAAATTGCGAAAAGTTTCGTATTTGAACAATCGGTTGTATGAGATATATACTACATATATCACCGATCTCTATGACTTCTTCAGACAACAATATATGCTATATACGTAAGCATTTGGTGAAATTTGAAGGTTAAATATGATAAATTGAGGAATATATGACAGAAATCGTCTTTTTATGCAAAATCGGTTTTATATCCCCCCAGATATGCTATAGATATCCGATTCGGCCGGTTCCAACGAATGCCTAATAGAACACCTAAATATACCCGCTCACCAAATTTCATCAAGACATCTCAAAAATTGAGGGAATAGTTTGCATACAAACAGGCAGACGGATAGACGGACATGGCTAAATCAAATCAGCTCTTCATCCTGATAATTTTGGTATACTTAATGGTGGGTCTATCTATTCTCCGTTATGGACTTACAATTTTGAGATTCGTGACGAAGTTAATATACCATTTCATTTTCATGTAGAGCTTACGATTTCTCGAACCTGTTCGAGAAGAGATTGCTCGCGAGTCTCGCGTTCTAAAGAGATTCTCCAATCTCGAATTACTCGTAAGGCTCGCGAGCTTATCGACATTCAATTTAATCGATTCATCTGCTGTTTTATATAGAGCTTATGATTACTTCTGGAGCACAAGTGAAAATTTCCACAAAACCACAACTAAAAACAGCGAAATGTATAGAATATTGCCAATGCAGCGACTGAATTGAAAATCGAGAATATTGCGAGTATTACGAGTATTGCGAGTATTTCGAGATTCGAGAATCTCGCGAGAAGCTTTGTTCTCGATGTCTCGTTAAAAAAATAAAATATTGTGAACAAAATTATATGTATAATAAATATGTTTTGAGTTAAATGTCATTGGAAAGCAATATAATCAACAAAAAATTCACAAGTTAAAAAAAAAAAGTGTATGAATACTGCCCATACAGCAATTAAGTTTATGTCGAGAAGCTCGCAAGATTTACGAGTACTTCGAGACACGAGAATCTCGCGAGAAGACGAGTTCTCGATTTATCGGTTCCCGAAAATCTCGCTTGTGTTCGAAAAAAAGTGTAAGCTCTATTTTCATGAAATGTATAAAAATCTGGACGGGTTGCTGAAACTGGCGAAACTAATTAAATGCACGCTTTGTTTTTTTCATAAAAATACAAAGGAAATATAATAAGAAATTTCTATAGAAATGTCATTTTAAAAACGTGTATAAATATTTTGTATTTTGCATCATTAAGGGCACTGAAATTTTAATTAGGCAATTCTAAC
Source organism: Eurosta solidaginis (assembly GCF_040869045.1). Taxonomy (NCBI): domain Eukaryota; kingdom Metazoa; phylum Arthropoda; class Insecta; order Diptera; family Tephritidae; genus Eurosta; species Eurosta solidaginis. Next base: position 14,759,809 of record NC_090319.1, read on the forward strand.
CAAACATTTACTCAAGGTTAAATGGGTTCAGTTCAATTGTCAGAGGTTTGTTCTCCAATGATGACAGAGCAACCCTGGTCCACCTTTATGGCGATATCTGGAAAAGGCGTCCACCTATAGAACTAAGGCCAACGCCCTTTTAAAATACTCATTAACACTTTTCATTTGATACCCATATCGTACAAACAAATTCTAGAGTCACCCCTGGTCCACCTTTATGCGATATCTGGAAAAGGGGTCCACCTATAGAACTAAGGCCCACGCCCTTTTAAAATACTCATTAACACTTTTCATTTGGTACCCATATCGTACAAACAAATTCTAGAGTCACCCCTGGTCCACCTTTAGGTTAGGTTAGGTTAAAGTGGCTGCCTCCGCTGTCCGAGCGGAGACTCACGTAGGCCGTTGTGGCCTGTTGTGCTACCACGCGGGGGGGGGGGGGGGGGCATATTTCCTGTTACCCTACTTTCGAAGAAGAAGAAGAAAGCTTAGACCCCAGTGAGGCTAAACCAGCCCGTTTGCATATGGGTGTCAAATGGAAGCTGTTGATGAATGCTATAATATAGAGTATTTTTCATGCCGCTCCGTGACTAGGGTCTCGAGATATAGGCCAAAACGTGGACCCGGGTAACCCTAGGATGTGTTTTTATAATATGGGTATCAAATGGAAGCTGTTGATGAATGCTATAATATAGAGTATTTTTCATGCCGCTCCGTGACTAGGGTCTGGAGATATAGGCAAAAACGTGGACCCGGGTAACCCTAGGATGTGTTTATACAATATGGGTGTCAAATGGAAGCTGTTGATGAATGCTATAATATAGAGTATTTTTCATGCCGCTCCGTGACTAGGGTCTCGAGATATAGGCCATAACGTGGAACCGGGTAACCCTAGGATGTGTTTTTATAATATGGGTATCAAATGGAAGCTATTGATGAATGCTATAATATAGAGTATTTTTCATGCCGCTCCATGACTAGGGTCTGGAGATATAGGCCAAAACGTGGACCCGGGTAACCCTAGGATGTGTTTTTATAATATGGGTATCAAATGGAAGCCGTTGATGAGTGCTATAATATAGAGTATTTTTCATGCCGCTCCGTGACTAGGGTCTGGAGATATAGGCAAAAACGTGGACCCGGGTAACCCTAGGATGTGTTTATATAATATGGGTGTCAAATGGAAGCTGTTGATGAATGCTATAATATAGAGTATTTTTCATGCCGCTCCATGACTAGGGTCTGGAGATATAGGCCAAAACGTGGACCCGGGTAACCCTAGGATGTGTTTGTACAATATGGGTATCAAATGGAAGCTGTTGATGAATGCTATAATATAGAGTATTTTTCATGCCGCTCCGTGACTAGGGTCTGGAGATATAGGCAAAAACGTGGACCCGGGTAACCCTAGGATGTGTTTATACAATATGGGTGTCAAATGGAAGCTGTTGATGAATGCTATAATATAGTGTATTTTTCATGCCGCTCCATGACTAGGGTCTGGAGATATAGGCCAAAACGTGGACCCGGGTAACCCTAGGATGTGTTTGTACAATATGGGTATCAAATGGAAGCTGTTGATGAATGCTATAATATAGAGTATTTTTCATGCCGCTCCGTGACTAGGGTCTCGAGATATAGGCCAAAACGTGGACCCGGGTAACCCTAGGATGTGTTTTTATAATATGGGTATCAAATGGAAGCTGTTGATGAATGCTATATTATAGAGTATTTTTCATGCCGCTCCGTGACTAGGGTCTGGAGATATAGGCCAAAACGTGGACCCGGGTAACCCTAGGATGTGTTTGTACAATATGGGTATCAAATGAAAGCTGTTGATGAATGCTATAATATAGAGTATTTTTCATGCCGCTCCGTGACTAGGGTCTGGAGATATAGGCAAAAACGTGGACCCGGGTAACCCTAGGATGTGTTTATACAATATGGGTATCAAATGGAAGCTGTTGATGAATGCTATAATATAGAGTATTTTTCATGCCGCTCCGTGACTAGGGTCTCGATATATAGGCCATAACGTGGAACCGGGTAACCCTAGGATGTGTTTTTATAATATGGGTATCAAATGGAAGCTATTGATGAATGCTATAATATAGAGTATTTTTCATGCCGCTCCGTGACTAGGGTCTGGAGATATAGGCAAAAACGTGGACCCGGGTAACCCTAGGATGTGTTTGTACAATATTGATATCAAATGGAAGCTGTTGATGAATGCTATAATATAGAGTATTTTTCATGCCGCTCCATGACTAGGGTCTGGAGATATAGGCCAAAACGTGGACCCGGGTAACCCTAGGATGTGTTTGTACAATATGGGTATCAAATGGAAGCTGTTGTTGAATGCTATAATATAGAGTATTTTTCATGCCGCTCCGTGACTAGGGTCTCGAGATATAGGCCAAAACGTGGACCCGGGTAACCCTAGGATGTGTTTTTATAATATGGGTATCAAATGGAAGCTGTTGATGAATGCTATATTATAGAGTATTTTTCATGCCGCTCCGTGACTAGGGTCTGGAGATATAGGCCAAAACGTGGACCCGGGTAACCCTAGGATGTGTTTGTACAATATGGGTATCAAATGAAAGCTGTTGATGAATGCTATAATATAGAGTATTTTTCATGCCGTCCGTGACTAGGGTCTCGAGATATAGGCCATAACGTGGACCCGGGTGACCCTAGGATGTGTTTTTATATTATGGGTATCAAATGGAAGCTGTTGATGAATGCTATAATATAGAGTATTTTTTATGCCGCTCCGTGACTAGGGTCTGGAGATATAGGCCATAACGTGGACCCGGGTAACCCTAGGATGTGTTTTTATATTATGGGTATCAAATGGAAGCTGTTGATGAATGCTATAATATGGAGTATTTTTCATGCCGCTCCGTGACTAGGGTCTGGAGATATAGGCCAAAACGTGGACCCGGGTAACCCTAGGATGTGTTTGTACAATATGGGTATCAAATGGAAGCTGTTGATGAATGCTATAATATAGAGTATTTTTCATGCCGCTCCGTGACTAGGGTCTCGAGATATAGGCCATAACGTGGACCCGGGTAACCCTAGGATGTGTTTTTATATTATGGGTATCAAATGGAAGCTGTTGATGCATGCTATAATATAGAGTATTTTTCATTCTGCTCCGTGACTAGGGTCTAGAGATATAGGCCAAAACGTGGACCCAGGTAACCCTAGGATGTGTTTGTACAATATGGGTATCAAATGGAAGCTGTTGATTAATGCTATAGTATAGAGTATTTTTCATGCCCCTCCGAGATATAGACCAAAACGTGGACTCAGATAACCCTAGGATGTGTTTGAACTACATGACTATCCATTGTGTTGTTGATAAATGCTAATGAAAATAGGACTTTTCTTTTCGCTGGCTAACTAAGGACACGAGATATAGACCAATTGGGAACTCGCCTTCAGGTTAAGAGATTGCATTCTTATGTACTACAACCAGTTAAAATGGTATATTCAATCACATAACAATATAACTTTTTTACCTGAAGGCGCTGAAAAGCGCTCAATGTATGGTGAAATTATTTTGAAAAACACACCAAAAACCCATTTGTTTGGTCAGATTCGTCCCACTTAACCAGCGGATTATACGTTTTCATATTAACATACATTCATCAATAATAGTTCAATCATTTACTAAACGATTTGTTTCCCACTTAGCTACGCTCTTTCGCTCTCAAAATTTATGTACTTTCATATTAATTAGCTTACTTATTATGCCCACCTACAAACTTATTTGCATTATATTTATATCAACATGTATGTATGTATTTTATTCGTTTCCACCAGGCATGCTTAAGCAACGTACCGATATCATTTCGTTACGATAATTAACGCTAATAAACGAAACAAAGTTATTTCGTTTCGTTTATTAACGTTAAGAACGTTAAATTAACGAAATGATTTTGTTTCGTTTTCTGCCATATCAAAACGAAATCAAATCGTTTATGTTGATTATTAATTTCAAACTATGCTGGCACAGCTGATTGATGGCGGAGTCATTAAAGGTGAAAGCATTAGCCAAGCTGATTGTAACTTTTCTCATGAATTTTGACAGTACGAACATTTCTCAGAGTATTTTTGACATTACCACCAACGAATTACACAAACAAATTACATGGAGTTTGTGTGTGTATGTCCGCTCGCGGTTACCACCTTACGGCTTCACCATGGCAATAGCATTGCCAGCACAATTCAAACACAAATTATCACGTTTTTGTTAACGTTTTTAACGTTAACGAAAGCTTTTCGTTTCGGTTAAAAACGATATACAATTTATCTTGATAATTTCTTTATCGATAATATTTCGAAGTGTTTCAACGAAAACGGTGGAAAATTTTTGATAAACGATTAGCTTAACGTTAAGGTGCATCCCTGGTTTCCACCAAGCAAAATTATGATCTGAACAATATATTCATTTGCAAGATGCGATAACGAATGATGCTAATATTAATGACATCGGACGTTTAAATATATTGCCATCTTCGTATATTGGTAGCTTACGGAATATGAACGAATATGCACAAGACGCAATGTGTTATGTACGAAAATATGGTCGACCGGATCTGTTCATTACATTTACATGTAATCCGTAGTGGGATGGCATCAAAAACAATTTATTTGCAGGACAGTCGACAACCGATCGTCATGACATTAATGCGCGTGTTTTTCGGCACAAATTTAAAGCACTTATGTATTTAATTGTGAAATTATATGTATTTGGGGAGATGCGTTGCCATATGTACTCCATCGAATGGCAAAAAAAATGATTGCCGCACGCACATATACTAATTTGGCCGGTACACAAAATAACTCCGGATCAAATCGATAACTTTATGTCAGCTGAAATTCCTGATCACACTGCTGATCCTGAGTTATTTCAAGTTGTCGTTAAAAACATGATACATGGACCGTGCGGTGAACAAAATGTGAATTCACCATGTATGATTGATGAAAAGTGTTCGAAACGATACCAAAGGCAATTTACTTCAGACACAATAACGGGCAATGACGGATATCCGTTGTATCGACACAGATCACTTATAGATAATGGCAAACCGGCAACCATTAGAATGCATATCCAGGAAGTTGAAGTTGATAGTCGTTGGGTGGTTCCATATTGTCCATTATTATCGAAAATATTCAATGCTCATATAAATGTGGAATATTGTAATTCTGTCAAATCAATTAAATATATTTGCAAGTATGTAAATAAAGGGAGCGATATGGCAATTTTCGGTGTTGCTGGCGATAATACAAATGATGGGACGCTATATTAGTAGCAATGAAGCTGTCTGGAGGATTATGTCGTTTCCAATGCACGAAAGACATCCTGCGGTTGTTCACTTGGCTGGACATCTTGAGAATAGCCAACGTGTTTATTTTAATGTAGCAAATGTATTGGAAAGAGCAGCAAAACCACCAGCAACTACGTTAACAGCTTTTTTCAAAACGAAACTGATACATTTGCGATAACGTTGTTATATTCTGAAGTGCCTCAGTATTACACATGGAATGTGTGTTCGAAAAAATTTCAACGTAAACAAGGAACAGCAGTTCATGGGCATCCTGGCATTTTCCAAACAGATGCAATTGGGAGAATATATACAGTACATCCAAACAATGTTGAGTGTTTTTATTTGAGATTGTTATTAGTTAACGTGAATGGCCCAAAATCATTTCAAGAATTGAGAACAGTCAACGGTCATTTGTGTCAAACATACCGTGAAGCATGCCAACTTTTGCATTTGTTGGAGGAAGGTGCACATTGGGATTCAACAATTCATGATGCATCTATTTCGGCTCATTCTCAACAAATACGAATGTTATTTGCCATTATATTATCAACATATATGCCAACAAATCCACTTGAGTTATGGAACAAATATAAACATTATATTGAAGAAGATATTTTAATTCGTATGCGTCATCATGCAAGAAATCCTGATTTGCTGATAACTTTGGAAATGTACAACGAAACTTTGATAATAAATGAAGATATGTGTCTAACGATTGCAAATAAAACATTAGTACAATTGGGTATGATCGCACCAAATCTTGAGATGCATGATCTGTTTGATCGTGAATTGCAACGTGAGCAGGAATTCAATTCTAATGATTTGCGTTTATTTGTACAATCGAATATAACCAAAATAAATATTCAGCAAAAACATGTACATAAATGACACAATCATGCAAGCCATTTCCAATAATGCAGATGGATTATATTTCTTGGATGCACCTGGTGGTACAGGCAAAACGTTCGTTATATCACTGATTTTAGCGACTATTCGATCGCAACAGAAAATTGCATTGGCACTTGCATCTTCGAGAATTGCTGCTACATTATTAGAAGGTGGTCGGACAGCACACCCTGCATTAAAATTGCCTTTGAATGTACAGGTGATTGAAACTCCAACTTGCAATATTTCCAGAAATTCTGCTATGGCAAAAGTTCTGAGATTAACGTCAATTATTTTATGGGATGAGTGTGCAATGGCGAATAAAAAATTACTAGAAGCACTTAATCGAACAATGCAAGATTTTCGTGGTAATCAACGGCTTTTTGGTGGTACTTTGATATTACTATCAGGGGATTTTCGACAAACATTGCCTGTCATTCCTCGATCAACTCCTGCTGATGAAATAAATGCTTGTTTGAAGTCATCAGTTCTTTGGAGATATGCACAAAAATTGACACTGAACATTAATATGCGTATTCACATACAAAATGATCCAGCTGCCCATAAGTTTTCAAAAGAATTGTTAGAAATTGGTGATGGTAAAATGCAAATCGACAGAACCAACGGATTGATCACTGTACCGAACAATTTTTGTACAATTACGAAATCGATAGATGAATTGATTGAATGTGTTTTTCCAAATATTCTTCAGAATTACAGAAATCATGATTGGTTGAGAGAACGCGCCATTTTAGCACCGAAGAACATTCATATCAATGCCATTAATTTTCAAATTTAAGCAAAACTCCCAGGTGTAGTCACGACATATAAATCATTTGACAGTGCTAAGAACCAAGTTGGGGCAATGAATTATCCAATTGAATTTTTAAATTCATTAGAACCGGCTGGTATGCCACCGCATTGTTTGAATCTGAAAGTGGGTTCTTTGATTATATTATTGCGAAATATTAATCCACCAAAACTGTGTAATGGCACCAGATTGGCAGTGAAAAAATTATTGCCAAATTTGATTGAAGCTACGATCTTAATTGCTAAATCAAAAGGAGAAATTTGTTTAATACCGCGTATCCCTATGATTCCAACTGATATGCCATTTGAATTCAAACGATTACAATATCCTCTGCGTTTATCATTTGCGATGTCCATCAACGAAGCCCAAGGGCAAACACTTAATGTTTGTGGTGTGAATTTAGAGGAATCAGGTTTTTCACATGGCCAACTTTATTTTGTCTGTTCGAGGGTCGGTACCCGCAGCCGTTTGTTTAGTCATGCTCAAAATGGAAAACAAAAAATATTGTTTATCAAGATGTTTTGGATTAAGTTTTAAAATAGCTAGAAGATAATAAAATATCTTTTTTTTGTAATAAATGAGTTTGATTTAATATTTCACTTTATACGTAGCGAAGCACGTACCGGGCCGCTAGTAATTTATAAATTCCCCATAAAATTAAAAAAATTGTTCTAAGGAATTATGCAGTTTAGTACTTATCGGTTATTTAGAAACTGATAGCTTGCTATTTCTACTACTAATATTTTTCGAAAAATCGCAAAGAAACAGCACAGTTAACGGATGTCAATTCGATTTGGGAGCAAAGTGGCTGCAATTGTTAAACAATTTTTCACCTGAGCAAACCTGTTATAATTGAATCATGGGGTTGAGTGAAAAAAAATTTTGCATTCTTTATAATTGTGTTTTTATTGTTCTAATTCCTGGAATCTAGAAGGAAACAGTTTTGCTTATTTTTAATTAACACCACCAAATTATGTATAAATAGCGTCCACAAGATTGATCTTGGTGTAGTTTGTACTTAACAAGTGGTGGAAATAGTCTTGCTAAACTAAAATGTATCTAAGAAATTATTACGCGCTATTGTTTGTCATACTTAGTTGTCGTTCGACTTACACGAATTCCGAGTATCGCATTATAGGTGGTGTGAATACCCATATAATTCAAAGACCATATTTAGTATCAATACATTATACCGGCAATCATATATGCGTTGGGTCATTAGTCACTTTTCAGATGGTGGTTACATCTGGAACTTGCGTTTGTGAATGGGCCTCCTTATCGGTTTCAGCTGGTGTAACGTATTCACATGAACTAGTTTCAACTGAAAATACTCGCGCTGTGACGGATATATTTTATCCAGATAATTTTAATGCCATAACAAGGCATTTGGATATAGCTATATTGCTGTTGGATAGATGCTTCGACCGGAGCGCAACAATAGACGTAATATCATTTGGTCGGTGTACATTTTTAGAACCCACGCCAATGGAAGTTAGTGGATGGGGTTGGACAACTGCAGTAAACGGGAGGATTTCGGATATGCTCCAAACTACTGTCTTGACTTCATTACCAGATGGTGATTGTTGGGGGAATTATGGAAATGCACGGATAACTTATACAAATTCAATGATGTGCGCTGCTAGTGCGACAGCTGATGTGTGCAATGGAGATTTTGGGGCACCAGGCATTGTGGATGGAAAAATTTGTTCAGTGGCATCATTTCAGAGAAGATGTGCGGACTCGCTTGCTCCGAGTGTTTTTACAACTATAGATCATTCAGAAATTGTAGAGTTTTTAAATAATCCAATGCGGCGTGGTCGCAGGGAGAATCGCGGGGTGTAAATCGACTACTGAGTGGAAAATCATTCTAACTCGGCTGAACGCCCCATTTCAGAACTTATTTCATATACGCTGCAGCTCACGTCAAAGCGTATAGAATTTTTTCTAAGATAGACCTTTCTCTAAATGGCAGTTGAGATATGGTGATATTCCAATCAGCAGTCGCAATGGCGATATTTCTTTTTGTGTTAACTTCGAATAAATGTTTATATATACGATATAAAAAAATATATTTTCGGTTGTTGTTTATTTGTGAGAACAAACTTTATTCTTAGCTTCAAACTTCCCTCGGTAATGAATAGGCCATGCGATAAAAATCAAATTGCAGAGTAAGTACTTTATGACCCTGGCAATCTCCGTATATGGGTACTAATAGTACTAAAAGCTCGAAAATATTTAGGTAGGTCCTAAGTGCTAATAATCACACTCCTCATCAATCTAGGACGTTGATCAAACAATTAAATAAAAGCGTTGGGCTCGTGATATTTCCATAAATGTGAGGTATAGCATAACTTTCTTAAGGTTCAGTTAGGCTTATATATGACTACCAATAGAAATTTCACGCGTCCAACGCTTTTATTTATTGCTGCTTCTAGATCTGACAGCTGTGTCACACCTAGTAGCTGGAGTCTTAGCCTGGCAAACGCAGGGCACGATCACAGAAGGTGCTCGATCGTTTTCTCCTCCAGCCTGCACTTGCTACATCTGCTATCACTGACCAAGCATAATTTAAAGGCTTGCGACGCCAGAAGGCAGTGTCCAGTCAGAATACCCGTCACGAGTCTGCAGTCCTCTTTTTTTTATTGATAGAAGCAATTTTGTTCGTCTATAGTTGTAAGACCTACACATAATCTTCGACACATTATAGGCCCGCGCTTGAACCCAAGCCTTTCCTGTTTGGTCGACCATGTGCACCTCTCACCTTCGCTTAATCTAGCTGAGTCTAATTGGGACGTCTACGGAGCAAGATTTAAGGGATGGGCCCTTTTTGGCTAGTTCATCCTATATAATTTTAGTCCTTTTTTCCACTCAACTCTCCACTGAACCACACACGTTACAGACAGTAGCAAATAAATCAGAAAAAATGAAAAGGATTCCAACTATAATAAAAGTATAAAAAATGTTTAAAAGTATAAAAATTATTTCTTTAACAAAATGTAGCTGCGATGTCGCAAATCGACCGAGTCGTATGAAAGTTATACAAATTTTGTTTTATGTTTATAAATGAATGTATATGTGGTGTGACAATTTATGTGTGTGAATGTGTTAGTGTTAGTGTGTGGTGTGTTAAGTGGGTGGCAGGGTTGCACCTGCCAGTGTGATGGGTCACGCGCGCTTAGCCATCCCGACCCCCCTAGGCGAGTTGTCAACCTAGTAGTCTCTGCAGATGCTGCAAAGTTTCCACCACGTTATTAAGCCCGGTTGGGTGACGAGAGCGTTGCCGTGCTGGATACCGATGAGTTGCTGGTGCTGGAGAGCGATATCGGGCCCCAGGATGTGCCCATTGCCTTGGACGATGGTCTTGCTGCCAATGTGGGCGCCGCGCCGGCGTATTGTGGTGTGTGTGCGGCCGTTGTTGCATGATGTTTCGAGTGTGTCGTGTAGGTGGTGCCACGGGAACGTTGCGCCTCGCCGGGCGATGTAAAAGAGTATGGTGCGGCCTGTTGCAGCGTTGGCACAGGCCGATGGAGGTGGCATTCCATAGTGCCAAGCAATTAATGCAATAGCCATGCTCTTGTGACACTTGCTGCCGTTGCGTTGGTTGCATGCCCCTAAAGATTGCGCATAGGCGTAGCGCGTGTGGACGGCAACGCAGTGGGCAACGCACGCCATGTGCCGCCGCTGGATCGCTAACTGGAGCCGGAGATTCGGCCACTGTATCGGCCCCTGGTGTGATTCGGCGAGACGTTGCGCTCGATGGGGCTGCTGCCCTGGTAGCATTGGTGCGAGGTTGTGCGGTTGGCGGCGCTTTTGGGCATGGTACGATTACAGCTGAACGGATAGCTAGTGTCGGGGCGATTTGGTCGGTTTCCATATACATGTTCATCTGTTTGGAGAGCGAATGGACTTTAGGAGCAACTTTATGGACATATGTAAATATATAAATATAAATATTGTTTTTATCATTTAAGCGGTTTTTCGATTGGTTCTTAAAGCATATTCATTTAGATCGGTAATTTGTTTAGATTTGGTTTATTTTTATGATATTAGATATTTGTGTGATCAATATTATCAGCATTAGGGACGATACGTAAAAAGCAAAGCTTTACGAGTGGTCGAATGAGTGTACCGTTTTGCGTACGCAGGTCAACTACTCGGATCTGACCGTCGGAGCCATAGTGTACCTTTTCAATGCGACCTAGCCGCCATTCAGTTGGAGGGAGACATTCATCATGAATTATGACGCATTCTCCAATTTTTGGGGCTTCTTGTGTATTTTCCCATCGATATCGTTTAAAGAGGTCTTTTAGATATTCCTCCTTCCATCGGCGACTGAATTCGTGATGTATAATTTTAATCCGTTCCCATCGATTTATGAGGGATAGTGAGTCCACATTTGCGTGAAGGATAGTCAGAAGTGAAGCTCCTCTTAGAAAATGCCGAGGAGTAAGGGCTGTAAAATCTGAGGGCTCTTGCGAGAGCGCTGAGAGTAGCCGTGAATTTAGAACGGCTTCCACTCGTATTAAAAGAGTCGTAAACTGTTCAAATGTAAATCTGTTATTGCCAGCTGTTTTCTTAAAATATAATTTAAATCTCTTTGCTGCTGATTCCCACAGTCAGCCCATGTGTGGTGCACTGGGTGAATAAATTGCCAATTAATGCCTTGGGGTGCGTATTTTTTAATGATTTCCGGCGAGAATTGCTTGGCGAATTGGTTGAACTCCTTTTCGGTGGCTATTTTTGCACCGATAAAGGTCTTTCCATTGTCGCTCATGATTTTTGATGGAAATCCTCGTAAGATCAGAACACAACTCTAGGTGCACCGCTTTTGTAGTAAAACAAACAAAGACTGCCACGTAACCCTTCGTTATGGTAGAAGATCTTAGCATCGAGGCATTTAGCTGGAAAGGTCCGGCAAAATCAATACCAGTAATAGTGAAGGGCAGAGTGAAATTGCAGCGCTCAGGTGGTAGAGCTGCCATGATCTGCGCGCGCATTTTTTTTATGTAAAGTACATACTTTGGACATGAAAATGCATTTCTTTATCAACGGCTTTAGTCGTGGTATATGAAATTCCTGTCGGATCATTTGTTGCATTAGCCGATGTTCGGCGTGTAACATTAATATGTGTAGGTAGTTAATAAAAATTGTGGCAAATGCGGATTTTTCCGGAATTAATATAGGATGCCGTTCATTGTAGCTCATATTGGAGTTTGCTAGTCTACCATTGGCCCGAAGCAGACCCTTCGAGTCTAAAAGGGGGGTAAGAACTAACAGTGGGCTCTTTTTGTCAATCGGCTTTGATGCCGTCAACAATGCCTTTTCACTGTTGTAATATCGATTTTGTGTGAATTCGATTAAGGATATCTTGATGCGTTAGAGCATAACTTGAGGTATTTGGGATTCCTCTTACTTTATTCTTTAAGCGATTTACAAATTGAAACATATACGCTATTACGCTTAATGCTCAGGGGAACGACGAAAATCGCTTGAGGATGTCGTTTTCCTCCAGACGCGCATTGAAGCCTTCGATTCTTCGACTTTCCAGGGCTATGAAATTACGTGCAGGGGACTTCGGCCATGATTTTGGTGATTCTATTAGCCAATGAGGGCCATTCCACTAAAGTGCTGTGGTTGTTAGGTGCAGTTCTTTGCAGCCTCTTGTGTCAAGATCAGCAGGGTTATCAGCACTGGCTACATGTCGCCGAGTTGCTGGCCCAACTAGGTCAAGAATTTGAGCTGTGCGGTTTGACACGTATGTCTTCTATGTATGCGGTGGGTTTTCTAACCAAGCTAAGACAATTTCTGAATCAGACCACAGATATAATTTTCGATTGCTTAGCTTTAAGTTGCTTTGTACGGTTGAGGCTAGTTTGGAGAGCAGAAGTGCTCCGCATATCTCGAGCCGTGGAAGGCTTACGGTTTTAAGGGGTGCGACCTTGCCTTTTGCAACTAATAAATGGCTTGTAGTTCTGCCGTTGTGTTGCGTTCGTATGTAAATAGCTGCGCAGTATGATTTTTCCGAAGCATCGCAGAAGCCGTGGAGTTCCACATGATGATCGGGTGAGAAGTTCACCCACCGAGGTATTTGTATCTCGGATATAGTATGCAAGTTATTTGCAAATTGGGACCATTTTATTAACCGAAGTGGTTTGACTACTTCATCCCAATCTGTTCCATCCTGCCATAATTCTTGTATAAGGATTTTCGCTTGTATCATAATTGGCGCAAGCAATCCTGCGGGGTTGAAAAGTTTTGTCACAGATGACAGAATTTGTCTTTTCGTTTTTGCTGATATTGCAGATCTTGACTCAAGCGTGTATGAGAATTGATCTGATATCGCATTCCACTGTATGCCCAAGGTTTTGGTGGTGCTATCTTTTTCAAATTTCAAAAAATTTGTATCCAATAGATGCTCTTTATTTATATTTGCCAGTATTTCTGGATGGTTTGCAGTTATCTTTTTTAACGGGAATCATGCTGAGTCAAGAGCTTTGATGACTTGATGCAGCGATTTGCACGCTAGGGGAAGGCTATGGCTTCCAGACAGGATGTCGTCTAGGTAGTTGCGCTTTGGTATCTTTTGCTAGTTCCTGCAATGTTCGAATGGCTAGGAAGGGGCGCAGTTTACGCCAAATGTCACCGTTTTCAGTTTGCAGTCTCTTATCGGACTACTAGGTGAATTACAAAATATTATACGTTGGTAATCTTGGTCGTTGGCGGCCACCGTGGTGTGATGGTAGCGTGCTCCGCCTATCACACCGTATGCCCTGGGTTCAACTCCCGGGCAAAGCAACATCAAAATTTTAGAAATAAGATTTTTCAATTAGAAGAAAATTTTTCTAAGCGGGGTCGCCCCTCTGCAGTGTCTGGCAAGCGCTTCGATTGTATTTCTGCCATGAAAAGCTCTCAGTGAAAACTCATCTGCCTTGCAGATGCCGTTCGGAGTCGGCATAAAACATGTAGGTCCCGTCCGGCCAATTTGTAGGGAAAAATCAAGAGGAGCACGACGCAAATTAGAAGAGAAGCTCGGCCTTAGATCTCTTCGAAGGTTATCGCGCCTTACATTTATTTATATTTAATCTTGGTCGTCTGTATGTACAAGGAATTGCCTGTACATTTTTTCGACGTCACCATTGAATACGTATTTATATGTACGCCACTGTAAAATCAGTAGCATTAAGTCGCGTTGCAATATTGGTCCCGTATATATAACATCATTTAGCGAATTGCCCGAGTTCGTTCTTTTAGATGCATTAAATACCACTCTTACTTTTGTTGTAAGTTTTTCAGGTTTAATAACTGCATGGTGTGGGAGATAAAATGATTAATATTTACCGCTTGCAATTTTTTCATAGGAATTTACTGCTTACATATAATCTAATTGTATGAGGTTTTTTTCTTAAGAAAGTTTCTTTCCATACTTAAAAATTGCTGAATTGCTGAGGTTCGTGATTGACCCAAGGCGAGTGCATCTGGATATTGGTGTTTAAATGGTAGTCTAACGACGTACCTCCCGTTACCTGATCTTGTAGTTGTGGATTCATAGACAGCTTCACAATACTTATCTTCAGGTGTAGTACGTGTATGGGAGGGAGTCCTTCCACTTCCCAAAATTTTTTCAATTGTGAGTTAAGATAGTCATTCGAAATATCTTCCACTTGCTTTGTGAATGTGAAGATTTTCTCTTTAACTTGGCCGCTTAAAATCCATCCGAAAATGGTATTTTGGGCCAAAAGGGCGTTGGAAATTTTTTCAACACCCTTTAGTATTATTTGCGGAATTAAGTCGCTTCCCAATAAGATGTCGGTTTGATCTGGTGTATGGCAATTGAGGTCAGATAGTTTCAGATGCGAAAACTTTTGCCAATGCTTGCTGCTTATATTATAGCTTGGGAGTATATTAGTAAGACGCGGCAGAACTATAGCGTGAGATTTTATTCTTTGATCGGCGTTGTGAGAAACCAGGGTAATGAGGCAGATTTTAGTTGAGTTCTGTACTACTCTTCCGCCCATACCTGAAATTTCGAAATTCGCTGGTCTGGTTGGCAGATTCAACCTGCTTTGAACCTTAGAGGTTATGAAGGATCGCTGTGATCCTTGATCTAACAGGGCTCTTAATTTAAACAATTCTCCTCGGTGTTCTATAGTTAACAATTGCTGTAGGCAATAAGGTTTTGCTTTCATTATCGGAATGAAGCGTTTGAATGTTGGCTGATTTTGAACAACATGGTTGTTCTTGGCAATTTTCGGGATTTCCCGTTTCGGGATTTTCAGACATAGCAGTTGCAGCTAGTTCTGTGGTTCCTTTTAGCGTTAAAGCTATTTTGGTTATTATTACAATTGTTATTATGGATTATTATTTATTTTTTTATTATGGAGCAACGAATTATGTCTCCTTTGGCAATGTGAGCGGCTGTATTTGCTCGGACAATTCTGTAGCGAATGATTACTTGATAAGCTGTTTGTATAGAGGTTTTTGGTTCTAACCAGATTATTTCTCTCCTTTACTGACAACTTTTTAAATTTCTCGCAAGATCTTATTACATGACCTCCATTACACAGTTCGCATGACGGATATATTCTTTGTTCTGAAGTGAACGACTGGTTTCTGTTGAAACTCTTATTGCTTGAATTATAATTATTGGCTTGGTGTTTGAAGAAGTTTTTGTTTTGCATTTGTTGCATATTTTTCGGCTTTGTTGCTTTATTATCTACCCGTTCTGCGATTTCGAACTTGGTGGTGAGGAAATCTTTCATTTGTTGCCACTTTGGGCATTTCTTTCGGGATAAGAGAGATTGCTCCCAAATATTTACCAGAATGGGGTCCCTGTTGTCAATGGGAATATTTTGGGTTGCTAGAACCGATAAATAGTTTGTAACTGTTGCTGTAACTTAAGAAATTCCTCACTTGTTTCTTTTTGAATTTTTGAAAAGTTCATTAATTTGGTTATTTGTTTATCAACCAATACTCGTTCATTTTCATATCTACACTTTAAAGCTTCCCAAGCCAGATTGAACTTGTCGTTATTAAGTGCGAACTGTTTTACTATAGCCGCTGCTTGACCTTTTGTTTTATTTCTTAAATGATATAATTTTTGGGCTTGTGATAACTTTGGTACTGCGGTATCACATGCTGGCACTTTAAGATATATGTATGACTGAACTTGCTTCGTTATTTTGTATCTGGGGCAGCTCTACTCGTTGAGGTGCAGTAGGTGCAGAAACCGGCTTTAGAAGTTTGAGTTGATCGGAGATCATAGCCTTTGTTTCTTCGTATCGGTCTAAGCAGTTTTCGTATTTTGAATACGCGGAGTCTTTAAAATTGTTAGGTAAATCTAAATCCTCGGTTTCGATAGTTGCGTCATACGCAGATGCGAGTTGTGTCCAAAATCTTTCAAGGGATTTTTCTTTTACCTCGAGAACCGATTCCGTGTTTACCTCTATAGGTAATGAGGAGAATCTAGTGCAGTATTTTATGACACTGTCACTTTCTGCAATGAATTTTGCAGCTGAAAAATCTTTGCCTTTTTTGGCTTTTGAACCCTGTTTTGCGCGCGTAGCGTCTGCAGGGGTACCTTGGGGTTTTTCTTTATCACCCATTTTTGGTGGAATGAAAAGAGGCGTTTTAGGGTCAGTTGACATTTATTGTCGAAATGAATTTAAAGATGTATTAATAGTGTAACGAATTTTCTGAAATTCCGCTTATTCCAAATCTTCTGCTAACGTTCGAATCGCTAAACTGTTGAATAAATAACTCCAATGTTGAATAATGCAAAAATGGCCTTTATTAAAGTATTTCACGATAACACTTATACTTCGTAACTAAAAGCTTGCTTAAACCAAACTGATTCCATGATTGCTGAGCTTGCACCCTTTTATACTCTTCGATTTCCTCGTTCGCATACTTCTAGGCGTTTCTAGAATTTAATACTTAGTTACCAGCTATAACTACAGATGCATGTTTATAGCTTCTCATATGCGCGTGTATATGTGAGTGATACTTGCACAAATGATTGCCTACTTTTGTGAGCATCTCAGATAAGATATATGCATGTGTTTCTGCGTTTCTCTCCGCTGCGTGTACGTACATGTGTGTAGACATAATGATTGATTTGTTTATGTAGATACAAGTGATTCTTAATATCGATTTAGAGATGATAGTATCCCTTAGTGTTGCTAATATTCGTCACAATAGGTTTCCTCTTTTTTTTTGTTTATTATTCGCGGTTTCTTTTATTGGGTTTTCAATAAATATGTATAGGTTTATATATGTACTAGCCTTTACCCGCGGCCCCGTCCGCTAGGAGAAAATGAAATAAATGGGCTATTCACGTTAGCCTGTTTATCAAGTTATCTGTTTAAAATTTTGTTTCTGGGTAATGCATTTTATATTTGTAATTGAGTAGAAAAAGTATTAAATGAACTGATAACCTGATAGGATCCCCAAATGATCCCGAAATTATCTATAAAAAGCCACGAAATGACCCCGACGCTATCGCAGACGGATCCCTAAAACCATCCAGAAATGCTGCCGAAGTGTCTTCAAGAGTTCCCGGAATAGACCCAAAAAAACCTGAAATGACAACGACACGATTCTAGACTTATCCAGAGAACCACACAGAAATGATCCTTGCAGGGTACCAAAATGATCCCGAAATAGTCCCGAAAAAGTTCCGAAATGAACCTGACGGGCTCCCGGACGGATCTCAAAAACCATCCAGATAATATCCAGGAAGGGTTCCTAAATTACCCCGACATAGCCCAGAAAAAGTTCCGAAATGACCCGAGGGGATCCACGACGTATCGCGAAAACCATACAGAAATGATTCCGGAACGGTCTAAAAATGATCCCGAAATAGTCCGGAAATGAACCCGGTGGGATCCCGCACGGATCCAGAAATAATCCCGGAAAGGTCCCAAAACAATCCCGAAAAAGTAACAAAAAAATCTCGAAATGACTCCTACGGCATCCCGGACGGATTTAGAAATGACCTCGGAAGGGTCGCAAAATGATCCCAAAATGGTCCCGAAGTTACCCTGATGGATCCGGCAAACCATCAAGAATTGATGCCGGAAGGGTCCCCAAATGATCACGAAATAATACAGAAAAAGTCATGAAATTACCCCTAAAGGGTCTCCAAATGATCCCGAAATAGTCCCGAAAAAGTCCCGAAATTACCCTGATGGGTTCCCGTACAGATCCCGAAATCCATTCAGAAGTGATGCCGGAAGCGTCCCCAAATGATCCCGTATTAGTCCTGAAAAATTTCCGAAATGACCCAGACGGGCTCCCGGACGGATCCCGAAAACCATCCAAAAATTATCCCGAAATAGTCCCGAAGAAGTCCCGAAATGACCCTGACAGGATCTCGAACGGATCCCTAAATGACCCTAAGGCATCACTTTCAAAATCAAAGTCGGAACATAGTTAAAATAAATGAAATTCCGCAGGCTCGAAAGTTATTTTTTTTTTTTGCTAGGCGTAGAGGAACTTTTTTTCCTGAGCCCAAATCCTATCGAAAAAACGACAGCGCGATATCGGTTAACTTTCGTCCATACAAATCGACCCCACCCAATATATAAACATATATATCTATTATACTAGATATAGTATATATATATTATACTGTGTTTTCAGCTGAGCAGAGCTTACAGAGTATATAAATTTTGTACGCATAATGTTACCCCGTAACTGCACTAATCGAGATAGATATAGATTTCAATATATCAAAATGATCTGGGCGAAAAAAGAAATTCATTTAGCCATGCCCGTCCGCCCGTCTCCACCGTTGGACGGTTATTTGATCCATCTAGCTGGCCAAAAGTAGATTTTTCAAAATATTCAAATTTTTTTAAATATACTCCCTGGCGTTCCTAGTTGTCCACTGAATAGTATACATATCCCGAAACCCATCTGCAACGTCAACGGATCTAACCGCGCACATCTAAAGTTGTATAAAAATTGTGTGCAGTTCGATGTATTTTTTGATTAAAAAGCAATTTAGCCTTCTAATCTAAATACTTGTACAGGTAAATGTGTTTTTAATTCATATGTTAGATTTTTTATATCGCATGTTTTATTCTACTTATAATACTATTACTTGTCAATATTAAATTTTTTAAAAAACTTGCAAACAAAAAGTTATATTTTTTTTTCATGCCATATTATGTCAGTAATTTTTCGGCAATACATTAGCTTGTGTTTGTTTAAAAGTTTAATAACAAAAACGGCTGCGCATAACCGCGATTTTTTGAGTAGTGATCAATTTTGTAAGAGACTGATTCCCTTATTGGCGAAAGGTGGCAGCCTTGTGAAAATAGCAACAGTGGCAACACCTAGGTGAAAAGTCTCAGAATGTAATACTATGTGGTGTAACGAAGCTTTTTCGTGCCCCGTTGCTTCTTTCATATTTGCTGGGGTATACTCGCCGTGCCCAGGGTTCGTTTACAATAAATTTGTATTAAAGGGGCACCTTGCAAATCGATTTAATATAAAAAACTTCACTCTCTTTATTGGTTCTAAATTCTATAATATAAAATAAAACGTGTTTGTGTACTTCATTTTCAATTTCACTTGGATTATCTTGCGGTATCCTTGATTGCGGTGGCGGGCCTTAGCGGTCCGGCCGTATTCCGTTAGCTGGGTCCCGTTAGTATGTGGCGTCGGTGCCTTGACGCGCCTTATGGCGGCGTCTCTCTCTGCTGCGGTGCTCTGTCGCGCCTTACGTTGGCGTCTACTTGTATTGCTGAGGCGATGCTCTGTCGCCGTGTTCCGTTAGACGGGTCCCGTTAGTATGTGGCGTCGGTGCCTTGACGCGCCTTACGTCGGCGTTTACTTGTATTACTCTGCTGCGCCTTGCGTCGGCGTCTATTCGTATTGCTGGTTGCTGAGTGATTCTCTGCCACGCCTTGCGTCGGCGTCTACTTGTATTTGCTGGGCGATACTCTGTCGCGCCCTACGTCGGCGTTTACTTGTATTGCTGAGGCGGTGCTCTGTCGCGCCCTACGTCGGCGCTTACTTGTATTACTCTGTCGGTGTACCTCTGGCGCCGCGCTTGGCGCTGGCTTAGCCTGGCTGCGCTATGCGTTGCCGCGTTGACGTGACCTCTGTCGGCGTACCTCTGCTGCCGCGGTTCGCGCTGGCTTACCCTGGTTACGTTGTGCGTCGGCGGACCTCTGCTGCGCTTTGCTGTCGCGCTATGCGCTGGTTTACGTGCGTTGCCGCTCTGTTGCGGCCTCTGCCGGTGTACTTCTACTGACGGAGGTGAGCGGGTGTCACCTGTCGCGTTGCGCGTTACTGTGGCGGGGCCTTTGGTCTTTGGGGGTGATGCGTAGAGAAGGTCAACCGAAATCACCATTCCACGACTCGCTCCTATGAAATAGATTCCTATTGCATAGAGAAGGTCAACTGCAATAGGGATATACTTCGCTAGTAGCTCTGGTCACGACCACAGCTCCGTGCTGACTGACTGCTGTGCTGCTGTGTCGCTCCTTTTATGGCTGTTGTGTTTGGTGTTGCTAGCTCAAATGGTTGCGTTGCCACGGTCACCGTGTTGCTGTTGAATGTTGCGAGCGCTCGTTGTGTTGCTGCGACTGGTTGGTTGATCGTGTGGCTAGAGCCTTTTGTGGCCACTTGTTGTGTTAATGTCATGCCAAATAGGTTGTGGGGTCATTTTGTGTGGGCCAAATTAATGAGGGTTTATTTGGTCCTCACACTCCCCCCTCCACTTCAGAAATTTAGCCCTCGGTGCCCAGTATTCGTATGCGGGCCCTGCCTTTTACCACCGTGACGGTGTATTCCCGTGTGCGAAAACTTACGCGGGAGAGTCCTTTGCCTTCGGCGATGCGTCGGAAAATGTCTCGCACGTTTTCTCCAATTTTCGGGAATTGGTTTAGCGTTGGTCCATCCACGTCGTGGGCCTCGATTATCACCTCTTGGTGGCCTGCTGTTGTTTGTTGTGGCTCTGTTTCGGCGTCTGGTGCTACCGGTTCAGTGTTGTCTTCCGGGATTGGTTGTTTGACTGTGTAGGGAATGTATGTGGTGGTTATGCTTTGCGTAGGATGACCGGTGCTTGCTTATCCTCCCATCCTTGATATTAATTAGATTGTTTTCCCTGAATTCATTTTAATTTCCCGCGATGGTCTCTGCTGCATGATATGGCTTTAGCTCCCCAATATTGACCGTTTTCTCCTTCCCGACGTTGGTTTTTCGTACTTTGAGTATCACTGGTGATACATATCCTAGGATCTGGTAGGGTCCGTCATATTTGGGGGCCAACTTTGCCGCGAAATTTTCGCCGGCCTTGGAGAGATGGTGTTCCTTTGCGAGCACTAGTTCGCCGACTACGGGGGTCCATTTTCTCCGCCGTAAATTGTAGTGCCGTGCTTGATCTGCCGCCGCTCGTTCCATGTTCTGCCTCACTATTCTGAATGCCTCTTGCATTCTGTCAGATTTCTCTTCTGCCGTTGTGGTAGCTGTGCTCGTCCCCAGGTTGACCTCGTCAAACAATGCCCCTGGTAATCGCAGTTCCCGTCCTTGTACGAGGAAGGCTGGACTTTATCCTGTGGACGCGGTCACACTGGTGTTGATGGCCAGCTCGATTTCTGGGAGACGGTCGTCCCATCTGTTGTGCTGTGATCTGGTGAGTTGTGCTATGATTCTCTTCATTGTCCTGTTTGCCCGTTCCGTCGGGTTTTCTTGCGGGGTGTAGGGCGCCGTGAATTGTTGTCGTATCCCCATTTCCCTGAGGTAACGCTGCCACATTGTGCTGGTGAACTGGACGCCGTTGTCCGATATCAGTATCTTGGGAGCACCAAATCTTGCGAGGATGCGTTCTCTGAACGCACGGCGTAGGCCTTCTGCTGTCGCATGCCTCATGGGGACCAGTTCCACCCATTTGCTGAAGCGGTCGAAAAATACTAGTAGCATCGTGTTCCCGTGTGTGGATCGTGGGAGTGGTCCAACGAAATCGACGCATACCGTGGCGAATGGTTCTCGGGCCACTTGTGTGAGCATCTTTCCGGCCGGCTTTTGCTGTGTTTCCTTGTACTTCTGGCAAGACTCGCACTGTCGTACGTATCGACTGATGTCCCGATACATGCCGGGCCAGTAGTACCGGTTGGCAATCCGCGCTACTGTCCGGCGGATGCCCATGTGTCCAGCGCTTGGTATATTGTGATTTTCTTCTAATACTCGTTGTCGCAGTGGTTTGGGTACACAAAGTTTCCAAGGTACCGCTTCCTCATCTTGTGACCGGCAGGGAATATGGCGGTACAGTTGTCCATCTTGTATCATGTAGTCAGAATATTTCTCGGGGTTAGTGCGCACTTCATTCACGCGCTTGTGCCATCACTTGCATGGTCGCTCTGTTGTCGTTGCCAGTCGTAGGGTCTCCAGTGGCTATCGTGATAGTGCATCCGCTACCAGGTTCAGCTTTCCTTTCCTGTACTCTATGTCGAAGGTGTGCTGCTGAAGTTCCAAGGCCCATCGTGCTATACGGCCGGAGGGGCTTTCGATGGTGTTTAGCCACTTTAGAGACATATGGTCCGTGATTACCCTGAATCGGTACCCTTCCAAGTATGGCCTCATCTTGCGTATTCCCCAGACGATCGCGAGGCTTTCCTTCCCGGTAGGCGAGTAGTTGGTTTCCGCCTTGTTCAGTTTCCTGCTGGCGTAGGCGATCACGCGTTCCCCGCCTTCCAAATCCTGTGTCAATACGGCGCCTAGCCCGAAATTGCTTGCGTCCGTTTGCAAGGTGAAGGTCTTGGTGAAGCCCGGACAGGCAAGTATCGGTGCTTCCGTTAGTTTTTGCTTTAAGACCTCGAAGGCTTCCTGTTGTTCGGCTCCCCACTTCCAGTGTTTGCCCTTTTTCAGCAGGGTTGTGAGTGGCTGGCTGATCGTCGCGAAGTCGAGCACGAATCGTCGGTACCAAGATGCTATACCGAGATATTGACGCAACTCTTTCGCGTTCGTTGGTGGTTTCAGGTCTTTGATGGCTGCAACTTTCTCGGGGTCGGTGTGAATTCCCCTGTCGCTTACTACGTGTCCTAGGTATCGAATTTCTTTCTTGAAAAACTCGCATTTCTCCGGATTTATTCTGAGGTTGGCGCGCCGTAGTCGTAGCATCATTTCTTTCAGGTTGCGAATGTGCTCCTCCAAGGTGGATCCTATGATGATTATGTCATCGAGGTAAGCGAACGCGTAGGGTTCCATCTCCGGTCCAATAACCTGATCTAGTGCTCTTTGAAAGGCTGTAGGTGCGGAGTGTAGGCCGAACGGCATAACGCGCCACTGGAATAACCCGCGTCCCGGTACCGTGAAAGCTGTGTAGTGACGGCTCTGGGGCTCCAGTGGTATCTGCCAGCAGCCATTTTTCAAATCCAAACTGCTGATATACTTCGCCCGTCGTAGCTTGTCCAATATATGTTGTATTCTGGGTAAGTGGTACGCGTCGGGTACGGATCGGGCGTTAAGCTGCCGATGGTCCACGCATAACCTCCACTTCCCGTTTTTCTTCTTGGCTAGTACGATTGGTGCGTTCTGTGGGCTACAGGATGGCTCGATGCATCCTTTCTGAAGTAATTCGTCAATTTCGTTGTTGATGATGGTCTGCATAGCTGGGTTGCGTGGGAAGTAACGTTGCTTGATAGGGCGGTCGTCCGTCAGGATAATCCTGTGCTCGGCTATTGTCGTCACCCCACTCATGCTCTAAAATTTTCGGAGTTCTTCTGCCAGAAAACTGTGCACTCGTTCCGCCTCGTCTTCATCGTAGGCCCCATTAATCCTGTTGATCTTATCATCTATGTTATTGCTGTCCTCAACTGGTGGCGATACCTCCTCCGTGATCTGTGTCGGCTCGGCTGATGGCAATGTATGCTGTGTGACTGGCCTGGATAGCGCGAGGTGACCTCCTCCGCAGGATATTGTGGCTCCCATGCCCCTTAGTGTATCTAGGCCCAGTATTATGTCGTCGATTGCTCCGGGCATGACGTGTAAAACCGTGTGGTGTGACGCTTCTCCGAGGCGTACCTCAGTCCTTATGGCGTCGAAGATTGTGGTGCTAGTCCCGTTTGCCATCGTTATTTGATGGCCACTCTCACCATTTCTCCGCTCCCAGAATTTACCACACGTTCTGAAAGGCTGCTCGAAACGAAACTTCTCGATGCCCCTGTATCGATGACTGCCTCGGCTGATTCCGCGCCGAACCTGGCTACGGCGTAAAGGCGGCCGAGCTCTTGGTACATGGTTACTGCCGATTCGGCGCTGGGTTCCTTGGGCTCACTGCGCCTTGTTCTTTGTGAAGCCCTCTGTCGTTTCCCCGACGTCGACGGCAGCAATCGATTGTGCGTATATCACTGCGGCCACACTCCCAGCAAAAAATTTTCCGTGGGTTTCGGCATCTATACGCGTAGTGTCCTTGTTCACCACATCTCCTACATACGTTGTTGGGGTCAAACCTCTGATTGCCTGGAGGCGAGTTGTGCGGTATGTTCGGTGGTTGTGGCGGTGATGGGGTTACAGGTTGCGGTGGTGGGGTTATAGGTTGCGGTGGTGGAACCAAAGTTGTGTCGCCTACGACGTGTCGCGTAACTTCGCGGCGATGTCCCTCTGATGGTCGTCGATAGCCCTCATGTATGGTCTCGAATTCCTCAGCAAGGGTTAAGAGTTCTGCGAGATTGGTGAAATCCCTCCGCCGGATATAAAGTAGGTAATCGGGGTGGCTGTTACGGAAGATTCGTTCCAGCCGCTCTTCGCTGGTGTACCCTGCGTGTCTCATCAAGCTCTGTATAGCTAGCACGTAATCCTTGTACTTTTCCTTGTTATGCTGCCTTCGTTGGCGTATGTCGTCCTCGAGACGCTCGAAATACCTGACTGGCAGGAAGAAACATAAAAAATCCTGTTTGAAGCTTGTCCACCTTTCCCAGTGCGCATTGTTATTCCGATACCATTGTAGTGCGGTGCCCCCTAGTAGCTCTGGCATGGTTTTTGGTAGGAGATACACGTTTAGCGCGTACACTTCGGCTAACTCCTCTAGCCGCTCGATGAACGCTAACGGATCCCGTCCACCGTCGTACTTTACTGACCACTTCCGCACTTGGTCGATGATGGGAGCGAACACAACGGTCGGTGCTTGAGCTACCTGAGACGTATAATTTATGGCTGATGCCCTTGTCCCTGATGGTAAGTACGGTTGCGCGCGTTGCGTATTCCGTGGAGGAAATTCCAGTGGGTTCTGCTGTGGTTGAACCCCGGTCGTGGTTCCTTCTGCGGCCGGAGGGATTGGTGTCTGGGGGGTGCCGTTGGATGGTACTGCTATCCCTGATGATAAGTGGGGGTGCTGTGTTCCTGGGAGGAAACGCGAACTGGTCTCGCTCTGCTGGTCTATCTGTGTTGTTCATGGTTTCCCCTCCGTTTGAAGAAATCGGTGTCTTAACCTCATTTACGTTACTCGTGTCTGTAGTTCCTTTATAAGCGGCTTCTATGGATAAAATTTTTTCCTGTATTTCCGCGTCAACATTTGCTTTCGAAGCCAGAGCTGCTATGCGCTTTCGGATCTCCCGGGTGGTGCCTGTGTGCTCAATACCCAATTCCTGTGCGATGGATATCAGCTGCTCCTTTGAAGTGTTGTCTAAACACGTGGTATCAATCTGGTCGGCCATTTTACGGTTAGGTTTATAGTCAGGAATGTTCCTTCTGACGTTGTACGATTTGCAAGGTCCCTGCTCGGGCGCCAATTGTAACGAAGCTTTTCCTTGCCCCGGTGCTTCTTTGATATTTGCTGGGGTATACTCGCCGTGCCCAGGGTTCGTTTACAATAAATTTGTATTAAAGGGGCACCTTGCAAATCGATTTAATATAAAAAACTTCACTCTCTTTATTGGTTCTAAAGTCTATAATATAAAATAAAACTTGTTTGCATACTTCATTTTCAATTTCACTTGGATTATCTTGCGGTATCCTTGATTGCGGTGGCGGGCCTTAGCGGTCCGGCCGTATTCCGTTAGCTGGGTCCCATTAGTATGTGGCGTCGGTGCCTTGACGCGCCTTATGATGGCGTCCCTCTCTACTGCGGTGCTCAGTCGCGCCTTACGTCGACGTCTACTTGTATTGCTGAGGCGATGCTCTGTCGCCGTGTTCCGTTAGACGGATCCCGTTAGTATGTGGCGTCGGTGCCTTGACGCGCCTTACGTCGGCGTTCACTTGTATTGCTCTGCTGCGCCTTGCGTCGGCGTCTATTTGTATTGCTGGTTGCTGGGTGATTCTCTGCCACGCCTTGCGTCGGCGTCTACTCGTATTTGCTGGGCGATACTCTGTCGCGCCCTACGTCGGCGTTTACTTGTATTGCTGAGGCGGTGCTCCGTCGCGCCCTACGTCGGCGCTTACTTGTATTACTCTGTCGGTGTACCTCTGCTGCGCTCTGCCGCCGCACTTGGCGCTGGCTTAGCCTGGCTGCGCTATGCGTCGACGCGTTGACGTGACCTCTGTCGTCGTACCTCTGCTGCCGCGGTTCGCGCTGGCTTACCCTGGTTACGTTGTGCGTTGGCGGACCTCTGCTGCGCTTTGCTGCCGCGCTCTGTGCTGGTTTACGTGCGTTGCCGCTCTGTTGCGGTCTCTGCCGGCGTACTTCTACTGACAGAGGTGAGCGGGTGTCACCTGTCGCGGTTGCGCGTTACTGTGGCGGGGCCTTTGGTCTTTGGGGGGTGATGCGTAGAGAAGGTCAACCGCAATCACCATTCCACGACTCGCTCCTATGAAGTGGATTGCTATTGCATAGAGAAGGTCAACTGCAATAGGGATATACTTCACTAGTAGCTCTGGTCACGACCACAGCTCCGTGCTGACTGACTCTGGTTACGTTGTGCGTCGGCGGACCTCTGCTGCGCTTTGCTGCCGCGCTCTGCGCTGGTTTAGGTGCGTTGCGGCTCTGTTGCGGCCTCTGCCGGCGTACTTCTACTGATGGAGGTGAGCGGGTGCCACCTGTCGCGCTTGCGCGTTACTGTGGCGGGGCCTTTGGTCTTTGGGGGTGATGCGTAGAGAAGGTCAACCGCAATCACCATTCCACGACTCGCTCCTATGAAGTGGATTCCTATTGCATAGAGAACGTCAACTGCAATAGGGATATACTTCGCTAGTAGCTCTGGTCACGACCACAGCTCCGTGCTGACTGACTGCTGTGCTGCTGTGTCGCTCCTTTTATGGCTGTTGTGTTTGGTGTTGCTAACTCAAATGGTTGCGTTGCCATGGTCACCGTGTTGCTGTTGAATGTTGCGAGCGCTCGTTGTGTTGCTGAGATTTGTTGGTTGGCCGTGTTGCTGTTAAATGTTGCGACCGCTCGTTGTGTTGCTGAGACTTGTTGGTTGATCGTGTTGCTAGAGCCTTTTGTGGCCACTTGTTGTGTTAATGTCGTGTCAAATATGTTGTGGGGTAGTTTTGTGTGGGCCAAATTAATGAGGATTTATTTGGTCCTCACAGTGGATGTACCAAATTTGATTCAAATCGGTTAAGCCGTTTCCGAGGTGGTAGTGGATATATAGATAAATATAACAAGTAAGGAAGGCTAAGTTCGGGTGTAACCGAACATTACATACTCAGTTGAGAGCTATGGAGACAAGATAAGGAAAATCACCATGTAGGAAAATGAACCTAGGGTAACCCTGGAATGTGGTTGTATGACATGTGTATAAATGGAAGGTATTAAAGAGTATTTTAAGAGAGAGTAGGCCATAGTTCTATGGATGGACGCCATTTAGGGATATCGCCATAAAGGTGGACCAGGGCTGATTCTAGAATGTGTTTGTACGATATGGGTATCAAATGAAAGGTGATAATGAGTACTTTAAAAGGGAATGGGCTTTAGTTCTATAGGTGAACGCCTTTTCGAGAAATCGCCATAAAGGTGGACCAGGGGTGACTCTAGAATGTGTTTGTATGATATGGGTATCAAATGAAAGATGGTAATGAGTATTTTAAAAGGGAGTAATCCTTAGTTCTATAGGTGGACGCCTTTTCGAGATATCGCCATAAAGGTGGACCAATGGTGACTCTAGAATGTTTGTACGATATGGGTATCAAACGAAAGGTGCTACTGAGCATTTTAAGAGGAAGTGGGCATGAGGTCTATAGGTGGACGCCTTTTCGAGGTATCGTCATTAGGGTGGGCCAGGGGTGACTCTAGTTGTACGATATGGGAATCAAATGAAAGGTGTTACTGAGCATTTTAAGAGGGAGTGGGCATTAGTCTATAGGTGCACGCCTTTTCGAAATGTCGCCATTAGGGTGGGCCAGGGGTGACTCTAGAATGTGTTTGTATGATATGGGTATCAAATGAAAGATGGTAATGAGTATTTTAAAAGGGAGTAATCCTTAGTTCTATAGGTGGACGCCTTCTCGAGATATCGCCATAAAGGTGGACCAATGGTGACTCTAGAATGTTTGTACGATATGGGTATCAAACGAAAGGTGCTACTGAGCATTTTAAGAGGAAGTGGGCATGAGGTCTATAGGTGGACGCCTTTTCGAGGTATCGTCATTAGGGTGGGCCAGGGGTGACTCTAGAATGTGTTTGTACGATATGGGTATCAAACGAAAGGTGTTACTGATCATTTTAAGATGGAGTGGGCATTAGGTCTATAGGTGGACGCCTTTTCGAGATATCGCCATTAGGGTGAGCCAGGGGTGACTCTAGAATGTTTGTACGATATGGGTATCAAACGAAAGGTGTTACTGAGCATTTTAAGAGGGAGTGGGCATTAGGTCTATAGGTGGACGCCTTTTCGAGATATCGCCATTAGGGTGGGAAAGGGGTGACTCTAGAATGTTTTTGTACGATATGGGTATCAAATGAAAGGTGGTGATGAGTATTTTAAAAGGGAGTAATCCTTAGTTCTATAGGTGGACGCCTTTTCGAGATATCGCCATAAACGTGGACCAAGGGTGACTCTAGAATGTTTGTAGGATATGGATATCAAACGAAAGGTGTTACTAAGCATTTTAAGAGGGAGTGGGCATTAGGTCTATAGGTGGACGCCTTTTCGAGATATCGCCATTAGGGTGGGCCAGGGGTGACTCTATAATGTTTGTACGATATGGGTATCAAACGAAAGGTGTTACTGAGCATTTTAAGAGGGAGTGGGCATTAGGTCTATAGGTGGACGCCTTTTCGAGATATCGCCATTAGGGTGGGCCAGGGTGACTCTAGAATGTGTTTGTACGATATGGGTATCAAATGAAAGGTGGTAATGAGTATTTTAAAAGGGAGTAATCCTTAGTTCTATAGGTGGACGCCTTTTCGAGATATCGCTATAAAGGTGGACCAAGGGTGACTCTACAATGTTTGTACGATATGGGTATCAAACGAAAGGTGTTACTGAGCATTTTAAGAGGGAGTGGGCATTAGGTCTATATGTGGACGCCTTTTCGAGATATCGCCATTAGGGTGGGCCAGGGGTGACTCTAGAATGTTTGTACGATATGGGTATCAAACGAAAGGTGTTACTGAGCAATTTAAGAGGGAGTGGGCATTAGGTCTATAGGTGGACGCCTTTTCGAGATATCGCCATTAGGGTGGGCCAGGGGTGACTCTAGAATGTTTGTACGATATGGGTATCAAACGAAAGGTGTTACTGAGCATTTTAAGAGGGAGTGGACATTAGGTATATAGGTGGTCGCCTTTTCGAGGTATCGCCATTAGGGTGGGCCAGGGGTGACTCTAGAATGTTTGTACGATATGGGTATCAAACGAAAGGTGTTACTGAGCATTTTAAGAGGGAGTGGGCATTAGGTCTATAGGTGGACGCCTTTTCGAGATATCGCCATTAGGGTGGGCCAGGGTGATTCTAGAATGTGTTTGTACGATATGGATATCAAATTAAAAGTATTAATGAGGGTTTTAAAAGCGAGTGGCCCTTAGATGTATATGTGAAGGCGTTCTCGCGATATCGACCAAAATGTGGACCAGGTGATCCAGAAAATCATCTGTCGGGTACTGCTAATTTATTTATATATGCAATACCACTAACAGTATTCCTGCCAAGATTCCAAGGGCTGTTGATTTCGCCTTGTAGAACTTTTTCATTTTCTTCTACTTAATATGGTAGGTGTCACACCCATTTTACAAAGTTTTTTCCAAAGTTATATTTTGCGTCAATAAACCAATCCAGTTACCATGTTTCATCCCTTTTTTCGTAGTTGGTATAGAATTATGGCATTTTTTTCATTTTTCGTAATTTTCGATATCGATAAAGTGGGCGTGGTTATGGTCGGATTTCGGCCATTTTTTATACCAAGATAAAGTGAGTTCAGATAAGTACGTGGGCTAAGTTTAGTAAAGATATATCGGTTTTTGCTCAAGTTATTGTGTTAACGGCCGATCGGAAGGACAGACGGTGGACTGTGTATAAAAACTGGGCGTGGCTTTCACCGATTTCGCCCATTTTCACAGAGAACAGTTACCGTCACAGAATCTATGCTCCTACCATATTTGAGAAGGATTGGTAAATTTTTGTTCGACTTATGGCATTAAAAGTATTCTAGACAAACTAAATGAAAATGGGCGGAGCCACGCCCATTTTGAAAATTTCTTTTATTTTTGGATTTTGTTGCATCATATCATTACTGGAGTTGAATTTTGACTTAATTTACTTATATACAGTAAAGATATTCACTTTTTTGTTAAAATTTGAATTTAAAAAAAAATTTTTTAAAAAAGGGGGCGTGTTCTTCATCCAATTTTGCTAATTTTTATTTAGCACATATATAGTAATAGTAGTAACGTTCCTGCCAAATTTCATCATGATATCTTCAACGACTGCCAAATTACAGCTTGCAAAACTTTTAAAATACCTTCTTGTAAAAGTGGGCGGTGCCACGCCCATTGTTCAAAATCTTACTAGTTTTCTATTCTGCGTCATAACTTCAACCCATCTACCTAGTTTCATCGCTTTAACCGCCTTTGGCAATGAATTATCGCATTTTTTCGGTTTTTCGAAATTTTCGATATCGAAAAAGTGGGCGTGGTTATAGTCCGATATCGTTCATTTTAAATAGCGATCTGAGATGAGTGCTCAGGAACCTACATACCAAATTTCATCAAGATACCTCAAAATTTACTCAAGTTATCGTGTTAACGGACGGACGGACGGACGGACGGACGGACGGACGGACATGGCTCAATCAAATTTTTTTTCGATCCTGATTATTTTGATATATGGAAGTCTATATCTATCTCGATTCCTTTATATATGTACAACCAACCGTTATCCAATCAAACTTAATATACTCTGTGAGCTCTGCTCAACTGAGTATAAAAAAGAAGGTGAGGTGGCAACCCTAAGTGGAAACCCTTCTAAAAAATCACAATAGAAATGCGGAGTAAAATACTTTTCGTTTGATACCCATATTGACATACTTCATGTAATATCAAAAAATGGCTACGGGTCCATCCGAAACCGGGGGCACGATCCATAGTAATTCTGCGCGGAACACCATTAATTTACTGTCAAATATTTCCTTTCATGACATTGAAGTTAGACAATCACTTCTTGAACAGAAATAACTGCTGTTTTAGTTTTGGCCAGCTAGATTGTTCAAATTCCCCACCGTGCGTCCGTCCATCTGCCCGTAAACACGATAACTTGAGTAAATTTTGAGGCATCTTAATGGAATTTGGTACGTAAGTTCCTGGGCACTCATTTCAGATCGCTATTTGAAATGAACGAAATCGGAACATAACCACGTCCACTTTTTTAATATCGAAAATTTTGAAAAACCGAAAAAGTGCGATAATTCATTACCAAAGATGGATAAACTTATGAAACTTGGTAGGTGGGTTGGCCTTATAACGCATATTAGAAAATTAGTAAAATTTTGGACAATGGGCATGGCACGGCCCACTTTTAAAGGAAGGTAATTTAAAAGGTTTACCAGCTTTAATTTGGCAGCTGAGTATGTTATGTTCGGTTACACCCGAACTTAGCCTTCCTTACTTGCTCAGTAGCGGCTTGTGCGACCTTTACTGAACTCTGGATAGACTGAGCTTTACCTCATCCTTAGACAAAACCCACCTCATAAAGTTGTTTTTCCCTTTGTGGGACCCTATATTCTCTTGCAAACACATCAAAAAGTTAAAGTCTCATTAACCCTTTGAACAAGTCATTGATTATGTCATCCCACTTAAGTTCGAGCAGTGTTGTTACTCAAAAGTTATTTCACTGCTCTGGTTATGTGACGGTATACGATAGAACATATTAGAAGTTTGAAAACACACGAAACTAATTAAGTGTACTTTTTGTTCTTTTCATAAAAATATTTACAAAGCTAATATAATAAGAAATTTCTATAGAAATGTCATTTTAAAAGCGTGTATAATATAATATATATAATTTGTATTTTTCATCATTAAGGGCATTGAAATTTTAATTAGGCACTTATAGCCAAAAATTTACTCAAGGTTAAATGGGTTGAGTCAATATTCAATTACTTGAGGTTTGTTCTCCAATGAGACAGAGCTTTGACACACGCAAATTTAACAAGTAAGAGCGGGACTGTCTTCGGCTGTGCCGAAGACTTCATACCTTTCATGAATGGAGCTGAACAATAATTTTATTCGCAATAACCAAATAATCGGCTGTATAAAGTAAGAAATATATAGTGAACAGATGTACATACCTAAGCGCTTTTTAAGATAAATATAAAATTAAAAAAAAAAAAAAATAAAAGAATTTTAAGCACTTCCTTTATATAACTGCACACAAATCAGCGAAATATGTCTCCTTATATAAAGAAATATTCTTGCTAAACTTTGATTTTTAAATTTTGACATAGAAATTGCAAATATGTTTATAAGAAGTAAAAATATAAAAGTGGAGCGCACATTACTTGGATTGGAATGTTGGTAGGAAGGGAAATATTATTAGTCAATCAATTGCCCTCCACTTTTATATTTTTATTTCTCATAACTATTTGTGCAATCTCTATGTCAAAATTTAAAAATTAAAGTTTAGCAAGAATATTTCTTTATATAAGGAGACATTTTTTTCTGATTCTTGCCCATTTATGCAATTATAAAATGAGGTGCTTAAAAATATTTTATTTTATTTTTATTTTCTCCTTTTCTTACATTTTCTCGGCGTCTTATCCTATCTGTGAAGCTTTACAGTTGTAGCTCAATGAGAACTTACATAAAAATTAAATCCCAAGATTCCCTCCGTCTCGTACGATTTTTCTAAATATCTCATCCCGTGCGCCCCAAGCGAATCTTTTTGTTTCGTGTCATCGGCTGTCATCGACCTCTGAATTAAGTTTGAAATTTCAAGTCTCTAGCTCATCGCGAAGTTACTTAAAAGCTGGTTTGAGAATTTTCAAATTCTTATCTAATTATTTCGAACCGTGCGCCACCTAACGGATTTTTTTCCTTTTTGTTGCGTTGTCACGGTGTTCTAACCTATGTGTAAAGTTTCACGTTTGTAGCTCAATGAGAAATTACTTAAAAATCGATTGCAAGATTTGTTCGAAAAGCGGACAAACATTCAACCGGCCTAATATAAAGTAAGTAAAATAGGTTGGTACTTCGTGTGAGGATGTAAGGTTTCACGTTTTTTGTGGTCTGCATGTAAAAACTATGACCACGAATTACTTATTTCAATAATATATGATGTAAGCGTAAGCATTTGATGAAATTTGAAGGTTCTAAATGTTAAAATGGGGCAGAAATTGCGAAAAGTTTCTTATTTGAACAATCGGTTGTATGAGATATATACTATATATATCACCGATCTCTATGACTTCTTCAGACAACAATATATGCTATATACGTAAGCATTTGGTGAAATTTGAAGGTTCAATCTGATAAATTGAGGAAAATATGACAGAAATCGTCTTTTTATGCAAAATCGGTTATATATCCCCCCAGATATGCTATAGATGTCCGATCCGGCCGGTTCCG
This sequence comes from Eurosta solidaginis, assembly GCF_040869045.1. Lineage (NCBI taxonomy): Eukaryota > Metazoa > Arthropoda > Insecta > Diptera > Tephritidae > Eurosta > Eurosta solidaginis. The sequence goes on from NC_090319.1 coordinate 14,793,791, forward strand.
ATGAATGCCTAATAGGACACCTAAATATACCCGCTCACCAAATTTTATCAAGACATCTCAAAAATTGAGGGAATAGTTTGCATACAAACAGACAGACGGATAGACGGACATGGCTAAATCAAATCAGCTCTTCATCCTGATAATTTCGGTATACTTAATGGTGGGTCTATCTATTCTCCGTTATGGACTTACAATTTTGAGATTCGTGACGCAGTTAATATACCATTTCATTTTCATGTAGAGCTTACGATTTCTCGAACCTGTTCGAGAAGAAATTGCTCGCGAGTCTCGCGTTCTAGCGGGATTCTCCAATCTTGAATTACTCGTAAGGCTCGCGAGCTTCTCGACATTCAATTTAATCGATTCATCTGCTGTTTTATATAGAGCTTATGATTACTTCTGGAGCACAAGTGAAAATTTCCACAAAACCACAACTAAAAACAGCGAAATGTATAGAATATTGCCAATGCAGCGACTGAATTGAAAATCGAGAATATTGCGAGTATTACGAGTATTGCGAGTATTTCGAGATTCGAGAATCTCGCGAGAAGCTTTGTTCTCGATGTCTCGTTAAAAAAAATAAAATATTGTGAACAAAATTATATGTATAATAAATATGTTTTGAGTTAAATGTCATTGGAAAGCAATATAATCAACAAAAAATTCACAAGTAAAAAAACTAAGTGTATGAATATTGCCCATACAGCCATTAAGTTTATGTCGAGAAGCTCGCAAGATTTACGAGTACTTCGAGACACGAGAATCTCGCGAGAAGACGAGTTCTCGATTTATCGGTTCCCGAAAATCTCGCTTGTGTTCGAAAAAAAGTGTAAGCTCTATTTTCATGAAAGGTATAAAAATCTGGACGGGTTGCTGAAACTGGCGAAACTAATTAAATGCACGCTTTGTTTTTTTCATAAAAATACAAAGGAAATATAATAAGAACTTTCTATAGAAATGTCATTTTAAAAACGTGTATAAATATTTTGTATTTTGCATCATTAAGGGCACTGAAATTTTAATTAGGCAATTCTAACCAAACATTTACTCAAGGTTAAGTGGGTTCAGTCATGATTCAATTATCAGATGTTTGTTCTCCAATGATGACAGAGCAACCCTGGTCTACCTTTATGGCGATATCTTGAAAAGGCGTCCACCTATAGAACTAAGGACAACGCCCTTTTAAAATACTCATTAACACTTTTCATTTGATACCCATATCGTACAAACAAATTCTAGAGCCACCCCTGGTCCACCTTTATGGCGATATCTGGAAAAGGGGTCCACCTATAGAACTAAGGCCCACGCCCTTTTAAAATACTCATTAACACTTTTCATTTGATACCCATATCGTACAAACAAATTCTAGAGCCACCCCTGGTCCACCTTTATGGCGATATCTGGAAAAGGGGTCCACCTATAGAACTAAGGCCCACGCCCTTTTAAAATACTCATTAACACTCTTCATTTGATACCCATATCGTACAAACAAATTCTAGAGTCACCCCTGGTCCACCTTTATGGCGATATCTGGAAAAGGGGTCCACCTATAGAACTAAGGCCCACGCCCTTTTAAAATACTCATTAACACTCTTCATTTGATACCCATATCGTACAAACAAATTCTAGAGTCACGCTGGTCCACCTTTATGGCGATATCTCGAAAAGGCGTCCAGCTATAGAACTAAGGCCAACGCCCTTTTAAAATACTCATTAACACTTTTCATTTCATACCCATATCGTACAAACAAATTCTAGAGTCACCCCTGGTCCACCTTCATGGCGATATCTCGAAAAGGCGTCCACCTATCGAACTAAAGCCCACGCCCTTTTAAAATACTCATTAACACTTTTCATTTGATACCCATATCGTACAAACAAATTCTAGAGTCACCCCTGGTCCACCTTTAGGTTAGGTTAGGTTAAAGTGGCTGCCTCCGCTGTCCGAGCGGAGACTCACGTAGGCCGTTGTGGCCCGTTGTGCTACCACGCGGGGGGGGGTATATTTCCTATTACCCTACTTTCGAAGAAGAAGAAGAAAGCTTAGACCCCAGTGAGGCTAAACCAGCGCGTTTGCCTAATGAAACGCAAGATGTCGTTTGGGTTTATAGATTCAAGTTCCGCAAGGCGCCCAAAAGAGTGTCTGTAGAGGCATTGGTACCTAGTTTTTGGCAGTTCGGGACAGTGGCACAGATAGTACTCAACGCTTTCTATCTCCTCCTCGTCCCTACAGCTGCGGCAGAAGTCATTTGTCTGCATGCCCATATAGGCACCGTGAGTACCAATGGGACAGTGACCTGTAAGAAGGCCCACTAGTGGGCTTATAGAGATACGGTTAAACAATATCACCGATCGCGATCTCTTTTCATCCAGTTTAGCCCAGATTTGCCTGGACATACTACATGTAGGTTCCTTGGTCCATCTGCCGTTTGTCTGATCCGTGAAAAGAGATCGCAGGTAGTATTTGCAAGTGTTTAGAGGAGGGCTGGCCCAACCAGCGGAGGTTATGGTTTGCAGGTTGGTGCCTTCCCTAGCTAGCTCATCCGCGGCGCAGTTTCCTGAGATATCACAGTGGTCAGGAACCCGTGTTATGTTTAGGTTGCAATTTTCAGCTAGTTTGTTTAGGGTCTCTCTGCACTTCAATGCCACTAGTGACGAGGTGTTACTGCATTACAGGGTTTTATGGCAGCTTGGCTGTCAGAGAAAATTGAAATAGAATTGGTCACCTGTAGCTTAGCAAGATAGAGTGCTGCTTCCCAGATAGCTATGAGTTCGGCCTGAAAAACACTGCAGTGATCGGGTAAGCGAAAGGTCTCGCTTAGATTGAGCTTCTCCGAGAATATTCCGCTGCCGACTCTGTTGTTTAGTTTAGAGCCATCTGTTAAAACGGAGATTTCGTGTGATCCCGGCTCCACGCCGTTTGCCCACTCGTTCCTCTCTGGGATTCTTGTGGAAAATCGGTTTCATAGAAATATGGTTTCAAGAGCTTTGGTGGGAGTGCAGGGAAGGGCGTCGCTGGTAAGCATTGCCGCCATCCTCTGAACTCTCGTTACTTTGCTCTTGTTAGATTCGATATCGTGTGCCGTCCACCATACGGTGACGGCGTAGAAGAGTATGGGTCTCACCACTACCGTGTAGATCCAATGGACTATGCGTGGCTGGAGACCTAACCTTTTTCAGATTGCCGACTTACAAGCGTACCTTGTGGCTTTTATGGATCGTTCCACCACATTTCGCTTCCAGTCAAGCTTCCTGTCTAGAATAACTCCGAGATGTTTAACCTCAGTAGAGAGTTTGATTTCCCTCCCGTTTAAGGACGGGAGGGTAAATTCCGGTATAATTCGTTTGCGGATAAAAAGCACCATCTAAGTTTTTTCACTGCTGATGCAGAGTCTGAATTGGTGTTTGCCGGTAACTGTCAAGGCTATGTCGTCGGCATATGAAATTACTTGGCATCCGGTGGGCTGTATTACAGATAACACAGCGTTCACTGTCAGGTTCCATAGTAGAGGAGAAAGAACGCCCCCCTGGGGGTTCCTCTGTTGGTATACCTTATTAACGATGAGATGCCCAGCTCAGAGATAATGATTCTCATGTTTAGGAGGAGCTCGACGAATTTCACAAGAGGCTCTTCCACCCCTAGTGAACGTAGAGATTTTGTGACCGCTGCTGGGAGAATGTTTTTGAATGCTCCTTCTATGTCGATAAAGATACCCAGCGTAAATTCTTTAAAGGCAAGACCCTTCTCTATCTTAGTAGTGATAGCATGTAGAGCTGTCTCTACGGATTTGCCCTTAGAGTAGGCGTGTTGGTTGTTGGAGATGAGTGCCTTATTTGCCGATCTTCTAATATAGGGGTCCAGCAATCATTCTAGAACTTTTAGGAGGAAGGAGGTCAGACTTATTGGTCTGAAATCCTTTGGACTGTTGCCGGATATCCTGCCTCCTTTGGTTATGAAGACTACCTTTGCCTTTGTCCATTCCGTGGGGATAAAGACCAGGTTGAGGCAAGCCTTGTACATTTTAGCTAGCAGCTTGCAATTCAGCGGGAAATATTCCATCCGTTCCCGGAGATTTGAAGGGTTTAAAGGACTTGATTGCCCAGATAACTCCTTTTTCGCTTACAATGTGGTCCAGGGGTCGAAACGGCCCTGGGTTAGATTACGTGTTTAAGAGATATGGTTGAGATCTGCAGCCTGCAAAGTGAGTGCTGATCAGGGTTTCCAGAATCTCCGTACTAAAATTGACCCATTCTCCGTTCGCTGTGCGAATGCAGCTTGGAGGTATGGGGTTTTTGGAGAGGACCTTTCGTAGGCGATTGGCCTCTGAGAATTATTCGATGTCACTGGTGAAATTCCTCCAGGAGTCCCTTTTGGCTTTCTGGATTAACTTCTTAAAAGATATTAAGGCGTCCTTATAATGGGACCAGATTCCAGTGCGGGTAGCCTCGTTAAAGAGTTTTCTGCTGTTTTTCCTCTGCTCGGAGATTTCCTCGTTCCACCAATAGGGTTTCTTTTTACCCCTTACCTTAATCTCTGGGCAGGCTACTGTGAAGGCAGCGTTACAAGATTTGGTGATAAGATCTACTGCTTCTTCTATTTTTGACGATGAGTCCAGCTCACCGAGAGAAGCAAATGTTGTGTCTAAAGGAGACGCTTTATCAGTTGTTAGCGATAGGCTCGGCCTACCGTGAGAAGCGTTCTTTAGGAGAGTAGAGGATAGGACTTTTTTATAAAGGTTCCAGTCCGTTCGTCTCCTATTCCTGTAAGCCACCCTAGGCGGTGTACGCAAGAGCAGAGTGAAAATGATATACATAATATCAGAGTAGGAGTTTTCGTTGGAAACTCTCCAATTTTTGATAAGGTCAGAGAATGTCCCAGAAACTAGAGTAAAATCTAGAACCTCCTTCCTGTTTGAGGTGATGAAAGTTGGTTTGTCTCCATAGTTGCATATACTTACATTGTTATTTATAATTGAAACAAAAAGAGACTCACCCCTATTGTTAATATAGGTAGAGCCCCAAACAGTGTGATGTGCATTGGCATCGGCCCCAATTATTATCGGGTACCCTTTACAGTGGGCCTCCCGTATCGCTTTGCAGAGCCGCTCCTGCATAGAAGGTGGGCGATCGTGCGAAAGATAGGCGGACATCAGCCAGATTGTTTGACCCTGTAGCTCGAGGCTAATACAGGTAAAGTCCTCGTCGCTAAAAAGAGATAGTAAAATAAACACTAGATTTTTCATTATTAGAATACAAGATCTGATTCTACCAGTCACGGGCGGTGTCACCAGCTGGTAGTCCTTAGAAAAGAGTCCAGAGCCTTGCCAAGGCTCCTGGACTAGAACGACGTCCTATACGTTGTGCTGAGGCGTAAGATTAGGAGTGGTGTAGGTTTATCTGCAGTACCTTCGCGCCCGTTAAAGTTCGTTTGCGGCATCGACGTCCATCCCCTGCTGATCCGCATCGTCGGATGCCTCCTCTGCGATAGTATCGTCGAATTCGGCATCCGACGGGTCGGATTCCAGCAGAAGCTGCTCGCCCATGCCCGTAAAGAACTGGCCCGCAAACTCAGATACCGAGAGTGTATCGTTCTCGGCATCCGGAGTGCTGCGTGCCAGTTCGATATCGGCCCCATGTCCACTCAAGGTTTTGCATGGGTCCCTGAGATTCGTTGTGGCGGTTGCGGGTTCGCTCGAGGCGGTATCCCCAATCACCAGATCCTCCGGGGCTGTGGCGGCCCCTTCCCTAGTGCCATGGGAGCAGATCCCCTCAGGGTGTTTCTGCCTAACCCCTCGCCCTGAGGTACAGGATCACCCTCGTCCGGTGTTTCCTCCTTCGCACCATCCCTTCGAATTTGCAACGTGATGGAGTAGAAATCGTAGCTTAACACTCCACCACATTCGTCAAGCCAAGGAAGAGAAGCCTCGTTTATGATGAATCCAACATAACGCTGCTTCGCCCTTGTCTCGCCGACCCGGACTATCCTCCAATCGCTCGAAGGTAGCCCTTATTCGACTCCGCGATGGTATCCAGGATCTCGCCAGGATCCGCTATGCCGTCTGGGACCCAGGCCCAAGCTCTCGGTCTGTTCGGAATTTCTTCCACACTGACCGCATCCAACATGGCCCCAGGCCACAGCTGTCCTAGCGAAGCTATGGCGAGTTTGTAGAGCTTACATGAGCGTTCGTCGGCGCAGGAAACACGCTTGACCCTACCCTGGTACCAGCCGGCATCACGGAAAGTGGGAGCCGGCCCCGGATACTTGGTCATGATGTCCTTAAAGATCTTGAGAAGGCCGTTAAGGACATCCTTCCAGTTATCCGGGATTATGTTCCCATCCGGGTGGCCGCGATTCAAAACCGCCAGCGTGAAGTTGGCCTTAGCCGCCTCGCTGAAGGTTTTGGTCAGGGCAGGGGGAGTAGAGGTCGAAGGCCGGTGCCTTTTGGGATCGCTCGAGGCATTTCCCATAGACCTTGGTCTCTTAAAGGCCGGCATCTTCGGGTCAGAAATTTGTTTGGTGACAGAAGAGGAAGGGGGGCTGGGGTTCTTGTTGCTGCTCTCCTTGGCAGCAATAATCATCCTGGCCCAGGCCAGAGAACTTTTTTGCTCTGCCGTCAACTTGTCGCTAGGAGAGTTGCCGAGTTTCTCAACGATTTTGACGGCATTGCGAATGTTCCGCTGGTTGCGGAGCGAAATCGGGGTTCGCGTATTTGCCTTGGAACCCTCAAGGGGTTCAGCCGGTTTGCGTGGTAGCTTTGCAGGGGGGGAGGCAGTACTTTTGTCCGTGGAGGATTTAGTCCTGTTACCAGCCACCTGCTGAGAAGAGGTGCGCCCCCCCCTCTTCGGGGCTAGCTTTTCCGGCTGCCGCGGAATCGGACTTGCCCTCAAGGGGTTTAGTCCTTCCGCTAGCTTGCACAGGTGGCCGAGATTTGTTTGTTGCCGTGAAGGCCAGGTCGGCGCCGTCTGTGAGGTTCCCGACGAATTGTGGATTTTTTAATGCCTAGCCCAAGGGCGGCATCTTTACCGGTGCAGGGATCCGAGGCCAGGTTTTTGTAGTTTATCACATCTGGTTCGTCAACTGCCTACTAAGGTGAGACCGTTCGGCAGCCTGAAAGTTAAGGGATAGGGGAAACAATGCGGTCGACTGCGGTAGAGCCCCATACCGCAGCAAGTCGCCGTTACTCCTGGAGGTGGACCGGCATCCGGGAGGCTCCGTGAGAATACAGTCGGATGCCCCTGACTGCAAACCATCCAATGGGCACGGAATCGCATAACACCCTGTATTGGGGGTGGACCACCTTTTCAACTGGGCGTGGTCCAGTTCCCACCTTGAGGCCACGTTTAAAAATCATTTCCATATGCCTGAGCTATTAAGGAGCTGGGGCACAAATGGAGATGATTCCTAAACTTAGCTAGCACTACCCTGGAAGGGGAAACTGTTGTGCATATTACCAGCCGGCACCCTCTTGGAGGGTTTAGCCCAAGGATTTGTGCCAGCCACCTTTATGGCGATATCTCGAAAAGGCGTCCACCTATATAACTAAGGCCCACTCCCTTCTAAAATGCTCATTAATACCTTTCATTTGATACCCATATTGTACAAACGCATTCTAGAGTCACCTCTGGTCCACCTTTATTCCGATATCTCGAAAAGGCGTCCACCTATAGAACTAAGGCCCACTCCCTTTTAAAATACTCATTAGCACCTCTCACTTGAAACCCATATCGTACAACCAAATTCTAGAGTCACCCCTGGTCCACCTTTATGGCGATATCCCTAAATGGCGTCCACCCATAGAACTATGGCCTACTCCCTCTTAAAATACTCTTTAATACCTTCCATTTGTCATTCCACATGTCATAAAAACACATTCCAGGGTTATCCTAGGTTCATTTTACTACATGGTGATTTTCCCTTATTTTGTCTCCAAGTGAAAATTTTTTTTAGTAGGTCATGAAAAAAACTTTCAAAATCAAAGTCGAAACATAGTTAAAATAAATGAAATTCCGCAGGCTCGAAAGTTATTTTTTTTTTTTTGTAGGCGTAGAGGAACTTTTTTTCCTGAGCCCAAATCCTATCGAAAAAACGACAGCGCGATATCGGTTAACTTTCCTCCATACAAATCAACCCCACCCAATATATAAACTTATATATCTATTATACTAAATATAGTATATATATATTATACTGTGTTTTCAGCTGAGCAGAGCTTACAGAGTATATAAATTTTGTTCGCATAATGTTACCCCGTAACTCCACTAATCGAGATAGATATAGATTTCAATATATCAAAATGATCTGGGCGAAAAAAGAAATTCATTTAGCCATGCCCGTCCGGCCGTCTCCACCGTGGGACGGTGATTTGATCAATCTAGCTGGCCAAAAGTCGATTTTTCAAAATATTCCAATTTTTTTAAATATACTCCCTGGCGTTCCTAGTTGTCCACTGAATAGTATACATATCCCAAAACCCATCTGCAACGTCAACGGATCTAACCGCGCACATCTAAAGTTGTATAAAAATTGTGTGCAGTTCGATGTAATTTTTGATTAAAAAGCTATTTAGCCTTCTAATCTAAATACTTGTACCATTGTTTAGCCTTAATCAAATCTAGTTACAATTTGTTTTAGGATAGGTAAATGTGTTTTTAATTCATATGTTAGATTTTTTATATCGCATGTTTTATTCTATTTATAATACTATTACTTGTCAATATTAAATTTTTTAAAAACCTTGCAAACAAAAAGTTATATCTTTTTTTCATGGCATATTATGTCAGTAATATTTCGGCAATACATGAGCTTGTGATTGTTTAATAATTTAATAACAAAAACGGCTGCGCATAACCGCGATTTTTTGAGTAGTGATCAATTTTGTAAGAGACTGATTCCCTTATTGGCGAAAGGTGGCAGCCTTGTGAAAATAGCCTCAGTGGCAACACATAGGTGGAAAGTCTCAGAATGTAATACTATGTGGATGTACCAAATTTGATTCAAATCGGTTAAGCCGTTTCCGAGATGGTAGTGGATATATAGATAAATATAAAAAAGAAGGTGAGGTGGCAACCCTAAGTGGAAACCCTTCTAAAAAATCACAATGGAAATGCGGAGTAAAATACTTTTCGTTTGATACCCATATCGACATATTTCATGTAATATCAAAAAATGGCTACGGGTCCATCCGAAACCGGGGGCCCGATCCTTAGTAATTCTGCGCGGAACACCATTAATTTACTGTCAAATATTTCCTTTCATAACAATGAAGTTAGACAATCACTTCTTGAACAGAAATAACTGCTGTTTTAATTTTGGCCAGCTAGATTGTTCAAATTCCCCACCGTGCGTCCGTCCATCTGCCCGTAAACACGATAACTTGAGTAAATTTTGAGGCATCTTAATGGAATGTGGTACGTAAGTTCCTGGGCACTCATCTCAGATCGCTATTTGAAATGAACGAAGTCGGAACATAACCACGTCCACTTTTTCAATATCGAAAATTTCGAAAAACCGAAAAAGTGCGATAATTCATTACCAAAGATGGATAAACTTATGAAACTTGGTAGGTGGGTTGGCCTTATGACGCATATTAGAAAATTAGTAAAATTTTGGACAATGGGCATGGCACGGCCCACTTTTAAAGGAAGGTCATTTAAAAGGTTTGCCAGCTTTAATTTGGCAGCTGAGTATGTTATGTTCGGTTACACCCGAACTTAGCCTTCCTTACTTGCTCAGTAGCGGTTTATGCGAGCTTTACTGAACTCTGGATAGACTAAGCGTTACCTCATCCTTCAACAAAACCCACCTCATAAAGTTATTTTTCCCTTTGTGGGACCCTACATTCTCTAGCAAACACATAAAAAAGTTAAAGTCTCATTAACCCTTTGAACAAGTCATTGATTATGTCATCCCACTTAAGTTCGAGCAGTGTTGTTACTCAAAAGTTATTTCACTGCTCTGGTTATGTGACGGTATACGATAGAACATGTTAGAAGTTTGGAAACACACGAAACTAATTAAGAGTACTTTTTGTTCTTTTCATAAAAATATTTACAAAGCTTATATAATAAGAAATTTCTATAGAAATGTCATTTTAAAAACGTGTATAAATAATTTGTATTTTTCATCATTAAGGGCATTGAAATTTTAATTAGGCACTTCTAGCCAAAAATTGACTTAAAGTTAAACAGGTTGAGTCAATATTCAATACTAGAGGTTTGTTCTCCAATGAGACAGAGCTTTGACACACGCAAATTTAACAAGTAAGAACGGGACTGTCTTCGGCTGTGCCGAAGACTTCATACCTTTCATGAATGGAGCTGAACAATAATTGTATTCATAATATCCAAATAATCGGCTGTATAAGGTAAGAAATATATAGTGAACAGATGTACATACCTAAGCGCTTTTTAAGATAAATATAAAAAAAAAAAAAAAATAAAAATAAAAAAATTGTAAGCACTTCCTTTATATAACTGCACACAAATCAGTAAAAACTGTCTCCTTATATAAAGACATATTCTTGCTAAACTTTGATTTTTAAATTTTGACATAGAAATTGCAAATATGTTTATAAGAAGTAAAAATATAAAAGTGGAGCGCACATTGATTGGAAAGTTGGTAGGAAAGGAGATATTATTAGTCAATCAATTGCGCTCCACTTTTATGTTTTTATACTCAGTTGAGCAGAGCTCACAGAGTATATTAAGTTTGATTGCATAACGGTTGGTTGTACAGGTATAAAGGAATCGAGATAGATATAGACTTCCATATATCAAAATAATCAGGATCGAAAAAAAATTTGATTGAGCCATGTCCGTCCGTCCGTCCGTCCGTCCGTCCGTCCGTTAACACGATAACTTGAGTAAATTTTGAGGTATCTTGATGAAATTTGGTATGTAGGTTCCTGAGCACTCATCTCAGATCGCTATTTAAAATGAAAGATATCGGACTATAACCACGCCCACTTTTTCGATATCGAAAATTTTGAAAAACCGAAAAAGTGCAATAATTCATTACCAAAGACAGATAAAGCGATGAAATTTGGTAGATGAGTTGAACTTATGACGCAGAATTGAAAATTAGATAACTTTTCGACAATGGGCGTGGCACCGCCCACTTTTAAAAGAAGGTAATTTAAAACTTTTGCAAGCTGTAATTTCGCAGCCGTTGAAGATGTCATGATGAAATTTGGCAGGAACGTTACTCCTATTACTATATGTACACTCAATAAAAATTAGCAAAATCGGAGAAGGACCACGCCCACTTTAAAAAAAAATTTTTAAAGTAAAATTTTAACAAAAAATTTAATATCTTTACAGTATATAAGTAAATTATGTCAACATTCAACTCCAGTAATGGTATGGTGCAAACAAATACAAAAATAAAAGAAAATTTCAAAATGGGCGTGGCTCCGCCCTTTTTCATTTAATTTGTCTAGGATACTTTTAATGCCATAAGTCGAACAAAAATTTACCAATCCTTTTGAAATTTGGTAGGGGCATAGATTTTATGACGTAAACTGCTTTCTGTGAAAATGGGCGAAATCGGTTGAAGCTACGCCCAGTCTTTATACACGGTCGTCCGTCTGTCCTTCCGCATGGCCGTTAACACGATAAATACAGCAAAAATCGATATATCTTTACTGAACTCAGTTCACGTACTTATCTGAACGCACTTTATCTTGGTGTAAAAAATGAACGAGATCCGACTATGACCACGCCCACTTTTTCGATATCGAAAATTCCGAAAAATGAAAAAAATGCCATAATTCTATACCAAATACGAAAAAAGGGATGAAACATGGTAATTGGATTAGTTTATTGACGCGAAATATAACTTTGGAAAAACCTTTGTAAAATGGTTGTGACACCAACCATATTAAGTAGAAGAAAATGAAAATGTTCTGTAGGGCGAAATAAAAAACCCTTGAAATCTTTGCAGGTATTACATATATAAATAAATTAGCGGTATCCAACAGATGATGTTGGCGATATCTCGAAAAGGCGTCCACCTATAGAACTAAGCCCAACGCCCTTTTGAAATACTCATTAACACCTTTAGTTTGATACCCATATTGTACAAATGTATTCTAGAGTCACCCCTGGTCCACCTTTATGGCGATATCTCGAAAAGGCGACCACCTATACAACTACCACCACTCCCTTTTAAAACCCTCATTAATACCTTTAATTTGATACCCATATCTTACAAACAAATCCTAGGGTCATCCCTGGTCGATCTTTACGGCGATATCTCGAAACGGCGTCCCCCTATGGAACTAAGGATCACTCCCTTTTAAAATACTCATTAGCACCGTTTTTTTTGATACCCATATTGTACAAACAAATTCTAGGGTTACCCCTGGTCCACCTTTATGGCGATATTTCGAAACGGCATCCACCTGTAGATCTAAGGCCCTCTGCCTTTTAAAATACTCATTAACACTTTTCGTTTGATACCCATATTGTACAAACGCACTCTAGAGTCACCCCTGGTCCACCTTCATGGCATTATCTCGAAAAAGCGACCACCTATACAACTACCACCACTCCCTTTTAAAACCCTCTTTAATACCTTTAATTTGATACCAATATCTTACAAACAAATTCTAGGGTCATCCCTGGTCGATCTTTACGGCGATATCTCGAAACGGCGTCCCCCTATGTAACTAAGGATCACTCCCTTTTAAAATACTCATTAGCACCGTTTTTTTTGATACCCATATTGTACAAACAAATTCTAGGGTTACCCCTGGTCCACCTTTATGGCGATATCTCGAAAAGGCGACCACCTATACAACTACCACCACTCCCTTTTAAAATACTCATTACCACCTTTTTTTTGATACCCATATCGTACAAACAAATTCTAGAGTCAACCCTGATCCACCTTTATGGCGTATCCCTAAATGGCGTCCACCTATAGAACTATGACCCACTACCTCATAAACTACTCTTTAATGTCTTTCATTTGATACACATGTCATACAAACACATTCCACGGTTTCCCTCGGTTCATTTTCCTACATGGTTATTTTCCCTTATGTTGTCACCATAGCTCTCAACTGAGTATGTAATGTTCGGTTACACCCGAACTTAACCTTCCTTACTTGTTACTTCTCAAATTTAAAAATCAAAGTTTAGCAAGAATATTTCTTTATATAAGGAGACATTTTTTGCTGATTCCTGCCCATTTATGCATTTATTAAAGGAGGTGCTTAAAATTTTTTTTATTTTATTTTTATTTTCTCCTTTTCTTACATTTTCTCGGCGTCTTATCCTATCTGTGCAGCTTTACAGTTGTAGCTCAATGAGAACTTACATAAAAATTAAATCCCAAAATTCCCTCCGTCTCGTACGATTTTTCTAAATATCTCATCCCGTGCGCCCCAAGCGAATCTTTTTGTATCGTGTCATCGTCTGTCATCGACCTCTGAATTAAGTTTGAAATTTCAAGTCTCTAGCTCATCGCGAAGTTACTTAAAAGCTGGTTTGAGAATTTTCAAATTCTTATCTAATTATTTAGATCCGTGCGCCACCTAACGGATTTTTTTCCTTTTTGTTGCGTTGTCACGGTGTTCTAAGCTATGTGTAAAGTTTCACTTTTGTAGCTCAATGAGAAATTACTTAAAAATCGATTGCAAGATTTGTTTGAAAAGCGGACAAACATTCAACCGGCCTAATATAAAGTAAGTAAAATAGGTTGGTACTTCGTGTGAGGATGTAAAGTTTCACGTTTTTTGTGGTCTGCATGTAAAAACTATGACCACGAATTACTTATTTCAATAATATATGATGTAAGCGTAAGCATTTGGTGAAATTTGGAGCTTCTAAATGTTAAAATAGGGCAGAAATTGCGAAAAGTTTCGTATTTGAACAATCGGTTGTATGAGATATATACTACATATATCACCGATCTCTATGACTTCTTCAGACAACAATATATGCTATATACGTAAGCATTTGGTGAAATTTGATGGTTCAATCTGATAAATTGAGGAAAATATGACAGAATTCGTCTTTTTATGCAAAATCGGTTTTATATCCCCCCAGATATACTATAGATGTACGATCCGGCCGGTTCCGATGAATGCCTAATAGGACACCTAAATATACCCGCTCACCAAATTTTATCAAGACATCTCAAAAATTGAGGGAATAGTTTGCATACAAACAGACAGACGGATAGACGGACATGGCTAAATCAAATCAGCTCTTCATCCTGATAATTTCGGTATACTTAATAGTGGGTCTATCTATTCTCCGTTATGGACTTACAATTTTGAGATTCGTGACGAAGTTAATATACCATTTCATTTTCATGTAGAGCTTACGATTTCTCGAACCTGTTCGAGAAGAGATTGCTCGCGAGTCTCGCGTTCTAGCGAGATTCTCCAATCTCGAATTACTCGTAAGGCTCGCGAGCTTCTCGACATTCAATTTAATCGATTCATCGGCTGTTTTATATAGAGCTTATGATTTCTTCAGGAGCACAAGCGAAAATTTCCACAAAGCAACAACTAAAAACGGCGAAATGTATAGAATATTGCCAATGCAGCGACTGAATTGAAAATCGAGAAGCTCGCGAGTATTACGAGTATTGCGAGTATTTCGAGATTCGAGAATCTCGCGAGAAGCCTTGTTCTCGATGTCTCGTTAAAAAGATAAAATATTGTGAACAAAATTATATGTATAACAAATATGTTTAGAGTTAAATGTCATTGGAAAGCAATATAATCAACAAAAAATTCACAAGTAAAGAAACTAACTGTATCAATACTGCCCATACAGCAATTAAGTTTAAGTCGAGAAGCTCGCAAGATTTACGAGTACTTCGAGACACGAGAATCTCGCGAGAAGACGAGATCTCGAATTCTCGGGTCTCGACAATCTCGCTTGTGTTCGAAAAAAAGTGTAAGCTCTATTTTCATGAAAGGTATAAAAATCTGGACGGGTTGCTGAAACAGAGGAAACTAATTAAGTGTACGCTTTGTTTTTTCATAAAAATACAAAGCAAATATAATAAGAAATTTCTATAGAAATGTCATTTTGAAAACGTGTAAAAATATTTTGTATTTTGCATCATTAAGGGCATTGAAATTTTAATTAGGCAATTCTAACCAAACATTTACTCAAGGTTAAATGGGTTCAGTCATGATTCAATTATCAGATGTTTGTTCTCCAATGATGACAGAGGAACCCTGGTCCACCTTTATGGCGATATCTGGAAAAGGCGTCCACCTATAGAACTAAGGCCCACGCCCTTTTAAAATACTCATTAGCACCTTTCGTTTGATACCCATATTGTACAAACGCATTCTAGAGTCACCTCTGGTCCACCTTTATAGCGATATCTCGAAAAGGCGTCCACCTATAGAACTAAGGCCCACGCCCTTTTAAAATACTCATTAACACTCTTCATTTGATACCCATATCGTACAAACAAATTCTAGAGTCACCCCTGGTCCACCTTTAGGTTAGGTTAGGTTAAAGTGGCTGCCTCCATTGTCCGAGCAGAGACTCACGTAGGCCGTTGTGGCCCGTTGTGCTACCACGCGGGGGCCCCTATTTCCTGTTACCATTACTTTCGAAGATGAAGAAGAAAGTTTAAACCCCAGTGAGGCTAAATCAGCGCGTTTGCCTATTGAAACGCAAGATGTCGTTTGGGTTTATAGATTCAAGCTCCGCAAGGCGCCCAAAAGAGTGTCTGTAGAGGCATTGGTACCTAGTTTTTGACAGTGCGGGACAGTGGCACAGATAGTGCTCAACACTTTCTATCTCCTCCTCGTCCCTAACGCTGCGGCAGAAGTCATTTGTCTGCATGCCCATATAGGCACCGTGAGTGCCCATGGGACAGTGACCTGTAAGAAGGCCCACTAGTGGGCTTATAGAGATACGGTTAAACAATATCACCGATCGCGATCTCTTTTCATCCAGCTTAGGCCAGATTTGCCTGGACATAATACATGTAGGATCCTTGGCCCATCTGGTGTTTGTCTGATCCGTGAAAAGAGATTGCAGGTAGTATTTGCAAGTGTTTAGAGGAGGCCTGGCCCAACCAGCGGAGGTTATTGTTTGCAGGTTGGTGCCTTCCTTAGCTAGCTCATCCGCGGCGCAGATTCCTGAGATATCACAGTGGCCAGGAACCCATATTATGTTTAGGTAGCTATTTTCAGCTAGTTTGTTGAGGGTTTCTCTGCACTTCAATGCCACTAGTGACGAGGTGTTACTGCATTGCAGGGATTTTATGACAGCTTGGCTCTCAGAGAAAATTGAAATAGAATTGGTCACCTGCAGCTTAGCAAGATAGAGTGCTGTTTCCCAGATAGCTATGAGTTCAGCCTGAAAAACACTGCAATGATCGGGTAAGCGAAAGCTCTCGCTTAGATTGAGCTTCTCCGAGAATATTCCGCTGCCGACTCTGTTGTTTAGTTTAGAGCCATCTGTAAAAACGGAGATTTCGTGTGATCCCGGCTCCACGCCGTTTGCCCACTCGCTCCTCTCTGGGATTCATGTGGAAAATTTGTTGTCACAGCAAGGGGACGACGTTGTATGGTCCAATTTCAAGAAGGTTTCGGGGACTTGCTTCAGGATCCGGGTGTGACCAAACCTGCAGTCCCTCCATGGTTCGATAGCATTGAGCCTTGCCGCGTTGCAGGAGGCACAGTATCTACCATATAGATCAGTTGGGACAAGGAATAATATGGTTTCAAGAGCTTTGGTGGGAGTGGAGGGAAGGGCGCCGCTGGTAAGCATTGCCGCCATCCTCTGAACTCTCGTTACTTTTCTCTTGTTAGATTCGATATCGTGTGCCGTCCACCATAGGGTGACGGCGTAGAAGAGTATGGGTCTCACCACTACCGTGTAGATCCAATGGACTATGCGTGGCTGGAGACCGCACCTTTTTCCGATTGCCGACTTACAAGCGTAGCTTGTGGCTTTTCTGGATCGTTCCATCACATTTCGCTTCCAGTCAAGCCTCCTGTCTAGAATAACTCCGAGATGTTTAACCTTGGTAGAGAGTTTGATTTCCCTCCCGTTTAGGGACGGGAGGGTAAATACCGGTATAATTGGTTTGCGGGTAAAAAGCACCATCTCAGTTTTTTCACTGCTGATAGATAGATAACTAATTGAGTTCCGCACTGCGACCATTGGTCTATTGTGCCCTCAACTGCTTCACAGCACCTCATCCAAGCCGACTTCTCTGATGAACCCTAGCAGTTCACCTGGCTTGAGGGATTTGATGTGAGAGTGCTCTGGCCATGGTGAGCCCAAAAACTTAGCCCTACGTCTTGAGATTGCGTCACATTCCAGGAGTATATGTTCCGCCGTCTCCGCTGATCGATCACAAAATCGGCATGTGTTGTTCGATAGTATGCCCATCTTCTGCATGTGGCTGTTCAGTCTGCAGTGTCCTGTAAGAATAGCTGTTAGGGTCCTCAAGTTATCTTTCGACAGGCCCATTAATGCCCTATATCGAGTTGTGTTGTAGCCCCCCAGCAGTAACTTAGATTGCCTCAAGCCTGGCATATTGCGCCAGTGTTCTTCCCTCTTATCCCTTTCTTCTAATAGTAGATGCCCTCTGATTTCCTGCGGGCCTACTGGCTGGAACGGCTCAGGACCAATAGGTCGTGTCGTTGCTGCCTCCCTTGCCAGGCTGTCCGCCTGCTCATTGCCCTCCACTCCCCGGTGGCCAGGAACCCAGGCCAACAACAGTTTGTTGTGTGCTCCTAGTTGATTTAGCTTTTCAACGCACTCAAGTACTAGTGCTGATTTTATTTCAGACGCCGAGATCGCCTTGAGGGCGGCCTGACTGTCACTGAGTATGGCAATTGTCTCGTTGGAGTATTCGCGCTGAAGGTTTAGGTCAGAACACTGGCTTATAGCGAATACTTCCGCTTGAAAAATGCTCGGGTGTGCTCCCAGAGGCGTTGATATCTTGGCTCTGGGGCCAATGACTCCAGATCCAATCCCCTCTGGCGTCATAGAGCCATCTGTGTACCATACTATTCTATTTAGCTGATGAATGTACACAATTCTGCTTTCCTCCCACGTACCCTTGTCTCCCAATTCTACTTTGTACCTTCTCTCATAGACTATCTGCCTGAGGATATCATCCCTCGGGAGTTGAGAGATTGGGGTCTTCTCTCTCAATTCCTCCATGTTTCGGGACGATATAACTTTACCTATGCCCGAGTCCTCCTTAGCAATATTCAGGAGCGTTCGCTTGGCTGACTGCTCTATTGATATATGCAGCGGGGTCAGATCAAGGATAGCCTCCAGCGCTGCTGTAGGGCATGTGCGCATAGCCCCCGTGATGCATACACATGCCAGTCGCTGAAGTTTTGATAGCGCTTGCCTCGTCGTCGCCCGAGTTGTTTTCGATGCCCAGGCTATCGAACCGTATGTTATCATAGGTTTTACTATCATGGTATACATCCATCTTAGCACATGCGGGCTACAGCCCTATGATTTGCCTGCTAGACGTTTGCATCATGATGGACCTGGTGGCCTTAGCTCTCATGGAGTCGAAGTGCTGTTTCCATAGGAGCTTGGTGTCAAAAGTGACCCCAAGTATTTCACCGCGGTTCCATGTTCTAGTGCCACGCCATTTATTGTAATTGCTCTCAGGGCTGGTAGGGCCCTTCTTCTGGTGAAAGGGATGATGGTCGTTTTAGATGGGTTGATTGTTAAGCCCCACACTGGCACACCATCCCTTCGTAATATTCAGTGCTCTCTGTATTATGTCACAGAGCGTACTCTCGAACTTACCCCTTGCAATTATGACGATGTCGTCAGCATATCCCTGGCATCTTATGCCACTGTCAGATAGCTTTTGCGGGAGTTCGTCCACTACTAGACTCCACAGAAGGGGTGATAGAACACCTCCTTGAGGGCACCCCCTCGTGGTATTAACCTTAACTGCACTATTGCCTACATGGACTTCAGCGATTCTTGTGCGGAGTAGATTGTCAATCCATCTCTGGATAGGCATCTGAATTCCTCTTCTCTGCAGTGCTATGTTAACGCTTTCATGAGATGTGTTGTCAAAGGCACCCTCAATGTCAAGGAAAGCGCAAATCACTGTTTCCTCTGTTTCGAACGCCCTCTGTATTTCAGATGTTAATTGGTACAGAGCTGTGTCCGTGGACCTACCCGCTCTGTACGCATGCTGGCTATGATGTAAGGGCCATCTCTTGAGGGCGTTCGACCTGATTTCTTGGTCCAATATTTTTTCCATTGCCTTCAAGACAAAGGAAGTTAGACTTATTGGTCTGAAGGACTTTGCCTGCGAATAGTCCTTTTTTCCTACTTTTGGTATGAAAACCACTTTTGCTCTTCTCCACATCATGGGTATGTGTCCCAGTGCCAGGCTATCTCTCATGATCCTGGCCAGATGTGGGATAATCTGTGTCCCTTGCTGCATTAGCACCGGGTAGATGCCATCCACCCCCGAAGATTTGTATTTCTCAAAGGATTCCACTGCCCATCTGACTCTGGCCTCACCGAAGAGGGAGTTGGCCAGTTACCAGTCTGATGGGGTTTGTTTCACTCTGGGGAACACAGGTTCCGGTACTTGCTGAGAGGCACCCGGAAAATGCGTGTGTAGCAGGGCCCTCGCTCGCTCCTCCACCGTTCCGGTATAGGTACCGTCTGGAAGCCTAATCGCTAAGTTAATCTCCCTCTGCTCTTTGGCTAGGGCCTTGTGGAGCCTTGCCGCTGCAGGTGTGCTAGAAATTCCCTCACAGAAATTTCTGAAACTTTCCCTCTTAGCTTTCCTTATCTCTTTATTGTACTTTGTTAGATTTTGAGTGTATTCCTCCCAGTTGCCGGTTCTTCTTGCCCCGTTAAAGAGTTTCCTGACTTTCTTCCTTAGTAGTGTCAGGTCATGCGACCACCAGGGGGTTGCCCTCTTACCCTTAACTAAGGAGACTCGGCAACTGGAGTTGTAGGCATCTATCATTATCTGATTTGCCCTATCCACTCTGCCCTCTAACTCAGTACAGTTAGTGCTTCTGCTCTTATTTCTGAGACTATCCGCGTTAGCCTCTATGATACTTTTGTAGCTGCCCCAGTCTGTTTTCCTGGGATTTCTTTTAGGGCTGTATTGCCCCGATACAGCACGCAGCTCAAACCTTATGATCCTATGATCCGATAGGGAGGGTTCTTCTGAGGCTCTCCATTTCGAGATCATATTCTCAGTTAGGTTGTTGCCAAGTGTTATATCTAGGACCTCTGCCCTGACTCTCGTGACAAACGTCGGCTTGCTCCCGACGTTATATATATTCAAATCGTTGCTGACTATATATTCTAGTAAACACTCACCCCTTTGTTTGGTATCATTGCTGCCCCACTCCGTGTTGTGGGAGTTAGCATCGTTTCCTATGATCAACGGAAGTTTCGCTCTTCTGCAGTGCTCCACTAGCTTCTGCACGTTAACTGGAGGGACTGTGCTGTCGTCCCCCGGGAAGTAGGCTGCGGCCAGCACAATGCTGGTGTTGTCTCCATTCACCTTTGCCTCGATCTGCACCGCCACCAGATCCGGGCTTAAAAATTCTGTAATGCAAAAATAGTTAATGTTTGACTTAAGCATTACACATGCTCTTGGTCTCTGCTGTGAGAGATCCCAAATAACTTTGTTATTACTTACATTAAGGCCCCTCACCTGCCCTTGTAAGCCCAAGGTTCTTGTATGAGGGCGATGCCCAGATCATCAGAGGCGAACCTCCACACCAGTACAGCCGAGGCTGCAATGGCGTGATGGGGGTTGATCTGGGCTATTTTTATGCTTGTGCCGGTCATTTTGGCCCGGCCGGCCTCATCGGATCATCTTCATCCGACAATCCGCTCTCGCTTTCGTCCCGCCTATTCAGCTCCAGCTCCCGGAGGTCGAGGCCCTCGATGAGCTCTTGTGTGGTGGGGATTTCTTTTTCATCCCCAGGCTACACGATTTTGTCCTTGCTTGCTGCGGTGGGAGGGTTTGTGGTCTCGCGAGCTCTGATGGTATCGGTGCTCGCGTCCGTCATGTTCTCGTCCCACAGCTCGCCTCTGTCGGTGCCCTCTGCCTCCGCCCTGTCTTCCGGCTGCTCACTATTCCCTGGTTACCTCTGCCTCCAGGGCCTCACTAGGACCAGGCCGTACCTATAGTGCAGCTTAAGTTCGTTCCTGCGTATGATTTGATACGATTCCTCGTCTATGCCTACGTCGAGACGTTGGCCTGTTTCCTCTGCGCTACAATTAATGACGCGCCATCTCTGCGTCCTGAGGCCCTCATTTTGGTTGGCGAGGAACCGTAACGCAAACTCTTTTAGGCGTTCCGCACTTCTGGGGAGGAACATAGTCACATTATGCGTTGGTGGTATTTCATCCCCGCGTATCGTGCATAATTGTGGCCCTGTCCACCCCTCAAGCGTCGGTATTATTTCAACGAGCCACTTAACTGTTTCTTCGTCCTCGCAGTCCACGAGGAGGAGCCCTGCTCGGAAGTATACCCCGCAAAAAACTAGGGCATGCCCACATCCCCTGAACACTCCGTTCATTATGAGCTCTTGGAGATTCGTCAGGTCTTCTTGACTTAGGGCCTCCGCCGGGTAGTTACTGGGCAGGACAGCTATTCGGATACCCCTAAGAGCTTCCGAATAGCTCTGCTGCCTTGGTGCCATCCCAGCGGGTACCCCAGACGCCCTGGCTTGAATCTCCCTGACCGTAGGTGCAGTGTTCCTGGGAGCGTGGGCCCGTTGCCTTTTTGAGCTCGGAGTTTCCTCCGGCGTAATTTGCCCGATCCTGCGCTTTTCAGCGCGAGCGGGCGTATGCTGGTCAGCTGCCGCTGGCTGTGCTCTCCTTCCTTCTCTGCTTCCACTTTGAGCATTGGCTTTTCTCTGCCCGTGGTCTGGTTCATGCCTGCGCTCATCTGCCCTGGCTCTTGCCTCCCTGGGCGACAGGCCTTCCTCTAGATATCGGAGGTATCTTTTTACCCCAGCCCCACTTAGTTCAAAGCGTCTCTTTTCATCCAGCGCTCCTGGACTGCCCCGTGGTGGAAGTGCAGGTTGCCTGCCTCTGTTGTGCCTTCTGTTAGGCCGCTTCCACTCCTCCGGGTTCCGCTCTGTATTTTTCCCTTCCTGGGACCTTCCATAGGTGCTCTGTGATCTGCTACTAGCTCTGGTGGTATCGGTGCTCGCGTCAGTCATGTTCTCGTCCGACAGTTCGCCTCTGTCGGTGCCCTCTGCCTCCGCCTTGTCTTCCGGCTGCTCACTATTCCCTGGTTGCCTCTGCCTCCAAGGCCTCACTAGGACCAGGCCGTACCTATAGTGCAGCTTAAGTTCGTTCCTGCGTATGATTTGATTCGATTCCTCGTCTATGCCTACGTCGAGACGTAGGCCTGTTTCCTCTGCGCTACAATTAATGACGCGCCATCTCTGCGTCCTGAGGCCCTTACTTTGGTTGGCGAGGAGCCGTAATGCAAACTCTTTTGGGCGTTCCGCACTTCTGGGGAGGAACATAGTCACATTATGCGTTGGCGGTATTTCATCCCCGCGTATCGCGCATAATTGTGGCCCTGTCCACCCCTCAAGCGCCGGTATTACTTCAACGAGCCACTTAACTGTTTTTTCGTCCTCGCAGTCCACGAGGAGGAGCCCTGCTCGGAAGTATACCCCGCAAAAAACTAGGGCGTGCCCACATCCCCTGAACACTCCGTCCATTATGAGCTCTTGGAGATTCGTCAGGTCTTCTTGACTTAGGGCCTCCGCCGGGTAGTTACTGGGCAGGACAGCTATTCGGAGTTTCCGAATAGCTCTGCTGCTTTGGTGCCATCCCAGCGGGTACCCCAGTCGCCCTGGCTTGAATCTCCCTGACCGTGGGTGCAGTGTTCCTGGGAGCGTAGGCCCGTTGCTTTTTTGAGCTCGGAGTTTCCTCCGGCGTAATTTGCCCGATCCTGCGCTTTTCAGCGGGAGCGGGCGCATGCTGGTCAGCTGCCGCTGGCTGTGCTCTCTTTCCTTCTCTGCTTCCACTTTGAGCATTGGCTTTTCTCTGCCCGTGGTCTGGTTCATGCCTGCGCTCATCTGCCCTGGCTCTTGCCTCCCTGGGCGACAGGCCTTCCTCTAGATATCGGAGGTATCTTTTTACCCCAGTCCCACTTAGTCCAAAGCGTCTCTTGTCATCCAGCGCTCCTGGACTGCCCCGTGGTGGAAGTGCAGGTTGCCTGCCTCTGTTGTGCCTTCTGTTAGGCCGCTTCCACTCCGGGTTCCGCTCTGTATTTTTCCCTTCCTGGGACCTTCCATAGGTGCTCTGTGAGCTGCTACTTGAGTCATGCTCCGGCGGTGAACGCCTAGACTTACTCGTCCCTCTAGAGGGACTGCTATGGTGGTGGTTTTCGTGCTTGGATGCACCGTCGTAGCCTCTCTTTGTCAGCTTTTCTCGCTCTCTTGCAGTCAAATCTTTTGTTTTCTCTTTCGGCCCGCGCTGCGCAATGGAGGTACTGGGCCCTCCATGGATCGCGGGTTTGTTTCCTGCCGCCGCCTTCTGCTCACCTTATTTGACTTGCCCGCGCTGCTCACCAGTGGATAGGGGTCCACTGGGGATCGCGGGTTTCTCTGCTTCCTGGTTGGAGTGCTCTTCGGGTCCGAGCTGCTCTCCTTGGGTTTTGGTGTTGCCCTTGGGGTTCGCGGTTTTGAGAGCCGGTTCTCTGTATACTCCAGTGCTAGTGGAGGGAGATTCATCCCTCTGATGCTCTAAGAAGAGCATTGCCTCCTCTCTCGTGAGGCTTTCCAGGAATTGCCTGGAGTACGTGCGTGGCCTGCTGCTTCTCTGCCCGCTGCTCTTCTTGGAGCCCGTTTTTTTTTGTTGTGCTTTTATTGTTATTGTTGTTGTTGGTTTTTTTGTTGTTGTTGTTCATAATTTTTTTTCTTACGACAACTTGCTTGACAAGGCAAGCGTTGTTGTCTCTGCTTTTATTTGGGGAACTTGGTTGGTCCGCCGCGGTAAAGCACCTTGACGCGGTAAGGCCATGGTTACTCCCCAAGGTGGCCCGGTATTGGGGAGGCGCCGTTATAATACAGCCGGTGTTGTGGACCTCCTGGCTGCAAACCAGTCCAATGGGCACGGTGACGCATGACACCCTGGATTAGGAGGTGACAGTTCCTGGTTACCGATCGCATTCGACCACATCTGTCAGGTGAGCGCGGTTTCCCCGCTCCCATCTGACCAATTAGTATCATATGCGATCGGCGTAAGCCCCTGCACCGCTACAAGGTGACTGTCTTCGCAGGAGTTCACTGCTGATGCTGAGTCTGCATTCCCTAGACCAAGTGTTGTTAGATTAAGAGCATTTTGCAAGAACTCGCCAAGCACCGGAAGGTGTTTGCCGGTAACTGTCAAGGCTATGTGGTCAGCATATGAAATGACTTGGCATCCGGTGGGCTGTAGTATAGATAACACAGCGTTCACCGTCAGGTTCCATAGTAGAGGAGAAAGAACGCGCTCCTGGGGGGTTCCTCTGTTGGTATACCTTATTAACGATGAGCTGCCCAGCTCAAAGATAATGATTCTCTTGTTTAGGAGGAGCTCGACGAATTTCACAAGAGGCTATTCCACCCCTAGTGAACGTAGATATTTTGTGACCGCTGCTGGGAGAACGTTTTTGAAGGCTCCTTCTATGTCGAGAAAGATACCCAGCGTAAATTCTTTAAAGGCAAGACCCTTCTCTATCTTAGTAGTGATAGCACGTAGAGCTGTTTCTACGGATTTGCCTTTAGAGTAGGCGTGTTGGTTGCTGGAGATTAGTGCCTTATTTGCCTATCGTCTAATATAGGCATCCAGCAATCGTTCTAGAACTTTTAGGAGGAAGGAGGTCAGACTACATTTGCCTTGGTCCTTTCCGTGGGGATAAAGACCAGGTTGAGGCAAGCCTTGTACATTTTAGCTAGCAGCTTGCAATTCAGCGGGAAATATTCCATCCGTTCCCGGAGATTTGAAGGGTTTAAAGGACTTGATTGCCCAGATAACTCCTTTTTCGCTTACAATGTGTATCAGGGGTCGAAACGGCCCTGGGTTAGATTACGTGTTTAAGAGATATGGTTGAGATCTGCAGCCTGGAAAGTGAGTGCTGATTAGGGTTTCCAGAATTTCCGTACTAGAAGTGGCCCATTCTCCGTTCACTGTGCGAATGCAGCTTGGAGGTATGGGGTTTTTGGAGATGACCTTTCGTAGGCGATTGGCCTCTGAGAATTCTTCGATGTTACTGGCGAAGTTCCTCCAGGAGTCCCTTTTGGTTTTCTGGATTAACTTCTTAAAAGATTTTAAGGCGTCCTTATAATGGAACCAGATTCCAGTGCGGTTATCCTCGTTAAGGGGTTTTCTGCTGTTTTTCCTCTGCTCGGAGATTTCCTGGTTCCACCAATAGGGTTTCTTTTTACCCCTTACCTTAATCTCCGGGCAGGCTACTGTGAAGGCAGCGTTACAAGATTTGGTGATAAGATCTACTGCTTCTTCTATTTTTGACGATGAGTCCAGCTCAATGAGAGATGCAAATGTTGTGTTTAAAGGAGGCGCTTCATAGGCTCGGCCTACCGTAGCGTTCTTTAGGAGAGTAGAGGATAGGACTTTTTTATAAAGGTTCCAGTCCGTACGTCTTCTATTCCTGTAAACCACCCTAGGCGGTGTACGCAAGAGCAGAGTGAAAATGATATACATAAGATCAGAGTAGGAGTTTTCGTTGGAAACTCTCCAATTTTTGACAAGGTCAGAGAATGTCCCAGAAACTAGAGTAACATCTAGAACCTCCTTCCTGTTTGAGGTGATGAAAGTTTCCAGAGTTGCATATACTTAGATTGTTATTGATAATAGAAACAAAAAGAGACTCACCCCTATTGTTAATATCGGTAGAGCCCCAAGCAGTGTGATGTGCATTGGCATCGGCCCCAATTATTATCGGGAACCCTTTACTGTGGGCCTCCCGTACCGCTTTGCAGAGCCGGTCCTGCATAGAAGGTGGGCGATCGTGCGAAAGATAGGCGGACATCAGCCAGATTGTTTGACCCTGTAGCTAAAAAGAGATAGTAAAATAAATACTAGATTTTTCATTATTAGAATACAAGATCTGATTCCACCTGTCACGGGCGGTGTCACCAGCTGGTAGTCCTTAGAAAAGAGTCCACAGACCTTGCTGCCAAGGACCCAAGGCTCCTGGACTAGAACGACGTCTTCATACGTTGTGCTGAGGCGTAAGATTAGGGCAGCCGAGGCTGCCTTAGAGTAGTGCAGGTTTATCTGCAGTACCTGCGCGCCCGTTAAAGTTCGTTTGCGGCATCGACGTCCATCCCCTGCTGATCCGCATCGTCGGATGCC
Organism: Eurosta solidaginis; assembly: GCF_040869045.1. Lineage (NCBI taxonomy): Eukaryota > Metazoa > Arthropoda > Insecta > Diptera > Tephritidae > Eurosta > Eurosta solidaginis. Next base: position 14,820,134 of record NC_090319.1, read on the forward strand.
TCCTCTACGATAGTATCGTCGAATTCGGCATCCGACGGGTCGGATTCCAGCAGAAGCTGCTCGTCCATGCCCGTAAAGAACTGGCCCGCAAACTCAGATACCGAGAGTGTATCGCTCGCGGCATCCGGAGTGCTGCTTGCCAGTTCGATATCGGCCCCATGTCCACTCAAGGGTTTGCATGGGTCCCTGAGATTCGTTGTGGCGGTTGCGGGTTCGCTCGAGGCGGTATCCCCAATCACCAGATCCTCCGGCGCGGTGGCGGGCCCTTCCCCAGTTCCATGGGCAGCAGATCCACTCAGGGTGTTTCTGTCTAACCCCTCGCCCTTAGGTACAGGATCACCCTCGTCCGGTGTTTCCTCCTTCGCACCATCCCTTCGAATTTTCAACATGGTGGAGTAGAAACCGTAGCTTAACGCTCCACCACATTCGTCAAGCCAAGGGAGAGAAGCCTCGTTTATGATGAAGCCAACATAATGCTGCTTCGCCCTTGTCTCGCCGACCCGGACTATCCTCCAATCGCTCGAAGGTAGCCCCTTATTCGACTCCGCGATGGTATCCAGGATCTCGCCAGGATCCGCTATGCCGTCTCCGACCCAGGCCCAAGCTCTCGGTCTGTTCGGAATTTCTTCCACACCGACCACGTCCAACCCAACCTGGCCTCAGGCCACATCTGTCCTAGCGAAGCTATGGCGAGTTTGTAGAGCTTGCGTGGGCGTTTGTCGGCGCAGGAAACACGCTTGACCCTACCCTGGTAGCAGCCGGCCCCGGATACTTGGTCATGATGTCCTTAAAGACCTTGAGAAGGCCGTTAAGGACATCCTTCCAGTTGTCCGGGATTATGTTCCCATCCGGGTGGCCGCGATTCAAAACCGCCAGCGTAAAGTTGGCCTTAGCCGCCTCGCTGAAGGTTTTGGTCAGGGCAGGGGGAGTAGAGGTCGAAGGCCGGTGCCTTTTGGAATCGCTCGAGGCATTTCTATTAGACCTTTGTCTCTTAAAGGCCGGCATCTTCGGGTCAGAAGTTTGTTTGGTGGCAGAAGAGGAAGGGGGGATGGGGTTGTTGTTGCTGCTCTTCTTGGCAGCAATAATCTTCCTGGCCCAGACCAGAGAACTTTTTTGCTCTGCCGTCAACTTGTCGCTAGAAGAGTTGCCGAGTTTCTCAACGATTTTGACGGCATTGCAAATGTTCCGCTGGTTGCGGAGCGAAATCGGGGTTCGCTTATTTGCCTTGGAACCCTCAAGGGGTTCAGCCGGCTTGCGTGGTTGCTTTGCAGCGGGGAAGGCAGTACTTTTGTCCGTGGAGGATTTAGTGCTGTTACCAGCCACCTGCTGAGAAAAGGTGCCCCCCCTCTTTGGGGCTAGCTTTTCCGGCTGCCGCGGAATCGGGCTTGCCCTCAAGATGTTTAGTCCTTCCGCTAGCTTGCACAGGTGGCCGAGATTTGTTTGTTGCCGTGAAGGCCAGGTCGGCGCCGTCTGTGAGGTTCCCGACGAATTGAGGACTTTTTTAATGCCTAGTCCAAGGGCGGCATCTTTACCGGTGCAGGGATCCCAGGCCAGGTTTTTGTTGTTCATCACATCTGGTTCGTCAGCTGCCTACTAAGGTGAGATCGTTCGGCAGCCTGAAAGTTAAGGGATAGGGGAAACAATGCGGTCGACTGCGGTAGAGCCCCATATCGCAGCAAGTCGCCCTTACTCCTGGAGGTGGACCGGCATCCGGGAGGCTCCGTAAGAATACAGTCGGATGCCCCTGACTGCAAGCCATCCAATGGGCACGGAATCGCATAACACCCTGGATTAGGGGTGGACACCTTTTCAACTGGGCGTGGTCCAATTCCCACCTTGAGGCCACGTTTAAAAATCATTTCCATATGTCTGAGCTATTAAGGAGCTGGGGCACAAATGGAGATGATTCCTAAACTTAGCTAGCACTACCCTGGAGGGGGAAACTGTTGTGCATATTACCAGCCGGCACCCTCTTGGAGGGTTTAGCCCAAGGATTTGTGCCAGGCACCTTTATGGTGATATCTCGAAAAGGCGTCCACCTATAGAACTAAGGCCCACTCCCTTCTAAAATGCTCATTAACACCTTTCATTTGAAACCCATATCGTACAAACAAATTCTAGAGCCGCCCCTGGCCCACCTTTATGGCGATATCCCGAAAAGGCCTCCAGTTATAGAACGAAAGCTCACTCCCGTTTAAAATACACATTACATTGTTTGATACCCATATCATACAAACAAATCCTAGAGTCACCCCTATAAATAAAAAAATAAATGTAAGGCGCGGTAACCTCCGAAGAGATCTAAGGCCGAGCTTCTCTTCCAATTTGCGTCGTGCTCCTCCTGATTTTCCCTACAAATTGACCGGACGGGACCTACATGTTTTATGCCGACTCCGAACGGCATCTGCAAGGCAGATAAGTTTTCACTGAGAGCTTTTCATGGCAGAAATACACCCGGAGCGCTTGCCAAACACTGCCGAGGGGTGACCCGCTTAGACAAATTTTCTTCTAATTGAAAAACCTTATTTGTAAAATTTTGATGTTGCTTTGCCCGGGGTGCGAACCCAGGGCATACGGTGTGATAGGCGGAGCACGCTACCATCACACCACGGTGGACGCCAATAATATCGCCAATAATATCGCCAATATCTCGAAAAGGCGTCCACCTATAGAACTAAGGCCCACTCCCTTTTAAAATATTCTTTAACACCTTTCATTTGAAACCCATATCGTACAAAATAAATTCTAGAGTCACCCCTGGTCAACCTTTATGGCGATATCCCCAAATGGCGTCCACCCATAGAAATATGGCCTACTCCCTCTTAAAATACTCTTTAATACCTTCCATTTGTCATTCCACATGTCATAAAAACACATTCCAGGGTTATCCTAGGTTCATTTTACTACATGGTGATTTTCCCTTATTTTGTCTCCATAGCTCTCAGCTGAGTATGTAATGTTCGGTTACACCCGAATTTAGCCTTTCTTACTTGTTTTTATACTCAGTTGAGCAGAGCTCACAGAGTATATTAAGTTTGATTGGATAACGGTTGGTTGTGCATATATAAAGGAATCGAGATAGATATAGACTTCCATATATCAAAATAATCAGGATCGAAAAAAAATTTGATTGAGCCATGTCCGTCCGTCCGTCCGTCCGTCCGTTAACACGATAACTTGAGTAAATTTTGAGGTAACTTGATGAAATTCGGTACGTAGGTTCCTGAGTACTCATCTCAGATCGCTATTTAAAATGAACGATATCGGACTATAACCACGCCCACTTTTTCGATATCGAAAATTTCGTAAAACCGAAAAAGTGCGATAATTCATTACCAAAGACAGATAAAGCGACGAAACTTGGTAGATGAGTTGAACTTATGACGCAGAACAGAAAATTAGTAAAATTTTGGACAATGGGCGTGGCACCGCCCACTTTTAAAAGAAGGTAATTTATAATTTTTGCAAGCTGTAATTTGTCAGTCGTTGAAGATATCATGATGAAATTTGGCAGGGACGTTACTCCTATGACTATATGTACGCCTAATAAAAATTAGAAAAATCGGAGAAGGACCACGCCCACTTTTAAAAAAAATTTTTTTTTAAAGTAAAATTTTAACAAAAAATTTAATATCTTTACAGTATATAAGTAAATTATGTCAACATTCAACTCCAGTAATGACATGGTGCAACAAAATACAAAAATAAAAGAAAATTTCAAAATGGGCGTGGCTCCGCCCTTTTTCATTTAATTTGTCTAGGATAATTTTAACGCCATAAGTCGAACAAAAATTAACCAATCCTTTTGAAATTTGGTAGGGGCATAGATTTTATGATGCTAACTGTTTTCTGTGAAAACGGGCGAAATCGGTTGATGCCACGCCCAGTTTTTATACACAGTCGTCCGTCTGTCCTTCCGCATGGCCGTTAACACGATAACTTGAGTAAATTTTGAGGTAACTTGATGAAGTTTGGTATGTAGGTTCCTGAGCACTCATCTCAGATCACTGTTTAAAATGAACAATATCGGACTATAACCACGCCCACTTTTTCGATATCGAAAATTTCGTGAAACCGAAAAAGTGCGATAATTCATTACCAAAGACAGATAAAGCGACAAAACTTGGTAGATGAGTTGAATTTATGACGCAGAATAGAAAATTAGTAAAATTTTGGACAATGGGCGTGGCACCGCCCACTTTTAAAAGAAGATAATTTAAAAAAAAAATTGGATTGGTTTATTGACACGAAATATAACTTTAGAAAAAACTTTATAAAATGGTTGTGACACCTACCATCTTAAGTAGAAGAAAATGAAAAGTTCCGCAGGGCGAAATAAAAAACCCTTAAAATCTTGGCAGGTATTACATATATAAATAAATTAGCGGTATCCAACAGATGATGTTCTGTGTCACCCTGGTCCACATTTTGGTCGCGATCTGGAAAACGCCTTCACATATACAACTACCACCACTCCCTTTTAAAACTCTCATTAATACCTTTAATTTGATACCCATATCGTACAAACACATTCTAGAGTCACCCTGGTCCACCTTTATGGCGATATTTCGAAACGGCGTCCACCTATAGAACTAAGGCCCACTCCCTTTTAAAATACTCATTAACACCTTTCTTTTGACCCATATTGTACAAACAAATTCTAGGGTCACCCCTGGTCCACCTTTATGGCGATATCTCGAAACGGCGTCCACCTATGGAACTAAGGATTACTCCCTTTTAAAATACTCATTAACACCTTTCTTTTGATACCCATATTGTACAAACAAATTCTAGGGTCACCGCTGGTCCACCTTTATGGCGGTATCTCGAAACGGCGTCCACCTATGGAACTAAGGATTACTCCCTTTTAAAATACCCATTAACACCTTTCATTTGATACCCATATCGTACAAACGCATTCTAGAGTCAACCCTGATCCACCTTTATGGCTATATCCCTAAATGGCGTCCACCTATAGAACTATGGCCCACTTCCTCATAAAATACTCTTTAACACCTTTCATTTGATACCCATATCGTACAAACGCATTCTAGAGTCACCCTGGTCCACCTTTATGGAGATTTCTCGAAAAGGCGACCACCTATACAACAACCACCACTCCCTTTTAAAACCCTCATTAATACCTTTAATTTGATACCCATATCGTACAAACACATTCTAGAGTCACCCCTGGTCCACCTTTATGGCGATATCTCGAAAAGGCGACCACCTATACAACTACCACCTCTCCCTTTTAAAACCCTCATTAATACCTTTAATTTGATACCCATATCGTACAAACAAATTCTAGGGTCACACCTGGTCCACTTTTATGGCGATATCTCGAAACGGTGTCCACCTCTGGAACTAAGCATCACTCCCTTTTCAAATACTCATTAACACTTTTCTTTTGATACCCATATTGTACAAACAAATTCTAGGGTCACCCCTGGTCCACCTTTATGGCGATATCTCGAAACTGCGTCCACCTATGGAACTAAGGATAACTCCCTTTTAAAATTTTATTAACACATTTCATTTGATACCCATATCGTACAAACGCATTCTAGAGTCACCCCTGGTCCACCTTTATGGCGATATCTCGAAAAGGCGACCACCTATACAACTACCACCTCTCCCTTTTAAAACCCTCATTAATACCTTTAATTTGATACCCATATCGTACAAACAAATTCTAGGGTCACACCTGGTCCACTTTTATGGCGATATCTCGAAACGGTGTCCACCTCTGGAACTAAGCATCACTCCCTTTTCAAATACTCATTAACACCTTTCTTTTGATACCCATATTGTACAAACAAATTCTAGGGTCACCCCTGGTCCACCTTTATGGCGATATCACGAAACGGCGTCCACCTATGGAACTAATTTTACTCCCTTTTAAAATACTCATTAACATCTTTCGTTTGATACCCATATTTTACAAACGCATTCTAGGGTCACACCTGGTCCACCTTTATGGCGATATCTCGAAACGGCGTCCACCTGTGGAACTAAGCATCACTCCCTTTTAAAATACTCATTAACACCTTTCTTTTGATACCAATATTGTACAAACAAATTCTAGGGTCACACCTGGTCCACCTTTGTGGCGATATCTCGAAACGGCGTCTACCTGTGGAACTAAGGATTACTCCCTTTTAAAATACTCATTAACACCTTTCATTTGATACCCATATCGTACAAACGCATTCTAGAGTCACCCCTGGTCCACCTTTATGGCGATATCTCGAAAAGGCGACCACCTATACAACTACCACCACTCCCTTTTAAAACCCTCCTTAATACCTTTAATTTGATACCCATATCGTACAAACAAATTCTAGGGTCACCCCTGGTCCACCTTTATGGCTATATCTCGAAACGGCGTCCACCTATGGAACTAAGGATTACTCCCTTTTAAAATACTCGTTAACAGCTTTCTTTTGATACCCATATCGTACAAACAAATTCTAGGGTCACACCTGGTCCACCTTTGTGGCGATATCTCGAAACGGCGTCTACCTGTGGAACTATGGCCCACTCCCTCATAAAATACTCTTTAATGCCTTTCATTTGATACACATGTCATACAAACACATTCCAGGGTTTCCCTCGGTTCATTTTCGTACATGGTTATTTTCCCTTATGTTGTCACCATAGCTCTCAACTGAGTATGTAATGTTCGGTTACACCCGAACTTAACCTTCCTTACTTGTTTTTAAACTGTTATCGACAACTGTTATTTCTGGGTCGGACAGGATATACATGAAAATTTTATAATCAAGTGAAAATTTTTTTTAGTAGGTCATGAAAAAACTTTCAAAATTAAAGTCGAAACATAGTTAAAATAAATGAAATTCCGCAGGCTCGAAAGTTATTTTTTTTTTGGTAGGCGAAGTGGAACTTTTTTTCCTGAGCCCAAATCCTATCGAAAAAACGACAGCGCGATATCGGTTAACTTTCCTCCATACAAGTCAACCCCACCCAATATATAAACTTATATATCTATTATACTAAATATAGTATATATATATTATACTGTGTTTTCAGCTGAGCAGAGCTTACAGAGTATATAAATTTTGTTCGCATAATGTTACCCCGTAACTGCACTAATCGAGATAGATATAGATTTCAATATATCAAAATGATCTGGGCGAAAAAAGAAATTCATTTAGCCATGCCCGTCCGCCCGTCTCCACCGTGGGACGGTGATTTGATCAATCTAGTTGGCCAAAAGTCGATTTTTCAAAATATTCCAATTTTTTTAAATATACTCCCTGGCGTTCCTAGTTGTCCACTGAATAGTATACATATCCCAAAACCCATCTGCAACGTCAACGGATCTAACCGCGCACATCTAAAGTTGTATAAAAATTGTGTGCAGTTCGATGTAATTTTTGATTAAAAAGCTATTTAGCCTTCTAATCTAAATACTTGTACCATTGTTTAGCCTTAATCAAATCTAGTTACAATTTGTTTTAGGATAGGTAAATGTGTTTTTAATTCATATGTTAGATTTTTTATATCGCATGTTTTATTCTATTTATAATACTATTACTTGTCAATATTAAATTTTTTAAAAACCTTGCAAACAAAAAGTTATATCTTTTTTTCATGACATATTATGTCAGTAATTTTTCGGCAATACATGAGCTTGTGATTGTTTAATAGTTTAATAACAAAAACGGCTGCGCATAACCGCGATTTTTTGAGTAGTGATCAATTTTGTAAGAGACTGATTCCCTTATTGGCGAAAGGTGGCAGCCTTGTGAAAATAGCCTCAGTGGCAACACCTAGGTGAAAAGTCTCAGAATGTAATACTATGTGGATGTAGTGGATATATAGATAAATATAAAAAAGAAGGTGAGGTGGCAACCCTAAGTGGAAACCCTTCTAAAAAATCACAATGGAAATGCGGAGTAAAATACTTTTCGTTTGATATCCATATTGACATACTTCATGTAATATCAAAAAATGGCTACGGGTCTATCCGAAACCGGGGGCCCGATCCATAGTAATTCTGCGCGGAACACCATTAATTTACTGTCAAATATTTCCTTTCATAACAATGAAGTTAGACAATCACTTCTTGAACAGAAATAACTGCTGTTTTAATTTTGGCCAGCTAGATTGTTCAAATTCCCCACCGTGCGTCCGTCCATCTGCCCGTAAACACGATAACTTGAGTAAATTTTGAGGCATCTTAATGGAATGTGGTACGCAAGTTCCTGGGCACTCATCTCAGATCGCTATTTGAAATGAACGAAATCGGAACATAACCACGTCCACTTTTTCAAAATCGAAAATTTCGAAAAACCGAAAAAGTGCGATAATTCATTACCAAAGGTGGATAAACTTATGAAACTTGGTAGGTGGGTTGGCCTTATGACGCATATTAGAAAATTAGTAAAATTTTGGACAATGGGCATGGCACGGCCCACTTTTAAAGGAAGGTAATTTAAAAGCTTTGCTAGCTTTAATTTGGCAGCTGAGTATGTTATGTTCGGTTACACCCGAACTTAGCCTTCCTTACTTGCTCAGTAGCGGTTTATGCGATTTTTACTGAACTCTGGATAAACTAAGCGTTACCTCATCCTTCGACAAAACCCACCTCATAAAGTTATTTTTCCCTCTGTGGGACCCTACATTCTCTTGCAAACACATCAAAAAGTTAAAGTCTCATTAACCCTTTGAACAAGTCATTGATTATGTCATCCCACTTAAGTTCGAGCAGTGTTGTTACTCAAAAGTTATTTCACTGCTCTGGTTATGTGACGGTATACGATAGAACATATTAGAAGTTTGGAAACACACGAAACTAATTAAGTGTACTTTTTGTTCTTTTCATAAAAATATTTACAAAGCTAATATAATAAGAAATTTCTATAGAAATGTCATTTTAAAAACGTGTATAAATAATATGTATTTTAAGGGCATTGAAATTTTAATTAGGCACTTCTAGCCAAAAATTGACTTAAAGTTAAACAGGTTGAGTCAATATTCAATACTAGAGGTTTATTCTCCAATGAGACAGAGCTTTGATACACGCAAATTTAACAAGTAAGAACGGGACTGTCTTCGACTGTACCGAAGACTTCATACCTTTCATGAATGGAGCTGAACAATAATTTTATTCGTAATAACCAAATAATCGGCTGTATAAAGTACGAAATATATAGTGAACAGATGTACATACCTAAGCGCTTTTTAAGATAAATATAAAATTAAAAAAATAAAATAAAAGAGTTTTAAGCACTTCCTTTATATAACTGCACACAGATCAGCGAAAAGTGTCTCCCTATATAAAGACATATTCTTGCTAAACTTTGATTTTTAAATTTTGACATAGAAATTGCAAATGTGTTTATAAGAAGTAAAAATATAAAAGTGGAGCGCACATTACTTGGATTGGAAAGTTGGTAGGAAGGGAGATATTATTAGTCAATCAATTGCGTTCCAATTTTATATTTTTACTTCTCATAACTATTTGTGCAATCTCTATGTCAAAATTTAAAAATCAAAGTTTAGCAAGAATATTTCTTTATATAAGGAGACATTATTCGCTGATTCTTGCCCATTTATGCATTTATTAAAGGAGGTGCTTAAAAATATTTCATTTTATTTTTATTTTCTCTTTTTCTTACATTTTCTCGGCGTCTTATCCTATCTGTGAAGCTTTACAGTTGTAGCTCAATGAGAACTTACATAAAAATCAAATCCCAAAATTCCCTCCGTCTCGTACGATTTTTCTAAATATCTCATCCCGTGCGCCCCAAGCGAATCTTTTTTATCGTGTCATCGGCTGTCATCGACCTCTGAATTAAGTTTGAAATTTCAAGTCTCTAGCTCATCGTGAAGTTACTTAAAAGCTGGTTTGAGAATTTTCAAATTCTTATCTAATTATTTCGATCCGTGCGCCACCTAACGGATTTTTTTTCTTTTTGTTGCGTTGTCACGGTGTTCTAAGCTATGTGTAAAGTTTCACGTTTGTAGCTCAATGAGAAATTACTTAAAAATCAATTGCAAAATTTGTTTGAAAAGCGGACAAACATTCAACCGCCTAATATAAAGTAAGTAAAATAGGTTGGTACTTCGTGTGAGGATATAAAGTTTCACGTTTTTTGTGGTCTGAATGTAAAAACTCTGACCGCGAATTACTTATTTCAATAATATATGACGTAAGCGTAAGCATTTGGTGAAATTTGAAGCTTCTAGATGTTAAAATGGGGCAGAAATTGCGAAAAGTTTCTTATTTGAACAATCGGTTGTATGAGATATATACTACATATATCACCGATCTCTATGACTTCTTCAGACAACAATATATGCTATATATAAGCATTTGGTGAAATTTGAAGGTTCAATCTGATAAATTGAGGAAAAAATGAAAGAAATCGTCTTTTTATGCAAAATCGGTTATATTTCCCCCCAGATATGCTATAGGTGTCCGACCCGGCCGGTTCCGACAAATGCCTAATAGGATACCTAAATATACCCGCTCACCAAATTTTATCAAGATATCTCAAAAATTGAGGGAATAGTTTGCATACAAACAGACAGACGGACAGACGGACATGGCTAAATCAAATCAGCTCTTCATCCTGATAATTTCGGAATACTTAATGGTGGGTCTATCTATTTTCCGTTATGGACTTACAATTTTGAGATTCGTGACGAAGTTAATATACTATTTCATTTTCATGCAGAGCTTGCGATTTCTCGAACGAGTTTCGCGTTCTAAACACACATTTCGGTGTTTTTAGTTGTGGTTTTGTGGAAATTTTCGCTTGTGCTCCAGAAGAAATCATAAGCTCTATATAAAACAGCCGATGAATCGATTAAATTGAATGTCGAGAAGCTCGCAAGTTTTACGAGTACTTCGAGACACGAGAATCTCGCGAGAAGACGAGTTCTCGATTTCTCGGGTCTCGAAAATCTCGCTTGAATTCGAGAAGAAAGCGCAAGCTCTGGTTTCATGAAAGGTATAAAAATCTGGACGGGTTGCTGAAATAAGTGAAACTAATTAAGTGCACGCTTTGTTTTTTTGCATAAAAAAAATAAATTTCTATAGAAATGTCATTTTAAAAACGTGTATAAATATTTTGTATTTTGCATCATTAAGGACATTGAAATTTTAATTAGGCACTTCTAAACAAAACTTTACTCAAGGTTAAATGGGTTGAGTCATGATTCAATTACTAAAGGTTTGTTCTCCGATGAGGATAGAGCAAATTTAAAAATCTGGACGGGTTGATTTTAGGAAGTAAGGAAAACGGGGAATAAATCAATCCCCTTCAGCGAAATTTGTAGTAGAAATGTACCTTTTATTAGTAGTGATAATAGATTTGTAAATGCCAACAGGTTTTGGAGGAAATAATTTATTTGCTACTAAATATTTCGTGAATTGATATAGAGTTATGTTGGTTTGGTTATTCTTTCAGAATTTGGTTGAAGGCTACCGTACGTCAGAATTTTATTTAAATATACACTATCTCAAAATTTGTTTCAATAACTCCCTATCTGAGCATAAGTTCAATACATTTTCTCATTTTGACATAAGAGGGGGATAAGGCGTTCTTCAACCTAATTCTGATATAGAGCGTTTTTGTGACAAATCCTGAAATGGAAAATTTTTGAAAAGTATTCTGAGATAGGGCGATTTCGAATTGGCAGCCGGCATGTAATAATAATCTACCCAGCAACCGCAATGAACTGGTAAAAACAAAAAATATTAAAGAAAATGGCTTATTGACTTAGAACTTTATATTTCGGCCTTGACTTTGGCAGAAGGGTTAAGCTTTTGAGCGGTCCTGCTACAGAGGGAGTATTTACCTTTTTATTCTGAAATTTCGTAAAGCTCTTTTGCGTTAGGTATTTATGGAAGTGTTCCGGATAAACCGTAATTTAGAATATTCGGAACACAATCGTTCGATGCTACCTCATGAGGTCCAAATATATGAACATAACATTCCAAATATAAACCGATTCCAAAAATTCTTAAATGGAGATGAATATTCCGAACATACGGAATGAATATGTTAACATACTCAATAAGTACATTTCGTTATGGCATCTCCATTATTTACTAAACATTTTTACTTGAATCGATTTACTAGTCGAGTTTTTGACATTGAACTATGAATTTTGAATTGGTTTGGGTTTCGTATGTTCATAGGTTTACGAAAGTGCCCGATTCCTTGGTGTCCGTACTTTTCATAAAATTACCATATTTCAGCCACACTAATAGATCATCTATATATATAACAAGTAAGGGAGGTTAAGTTCGGGTGTAACCGAACATTACATACTCAGTTGAGAGCTATGGTGACAACATAAGGGAAAATAACCAGGTAGGAAAATGAACCTAGGGTAACCCTGGAATGTGTTTGTATGACGTATGTATCAAATGAAAGTCATCAAAGGGTATTTTGTGAGGGAGTGGGCCATAGTTCTATAGGTGGACGCCATTTAGGGATATCGCCATAAAGGTGGATCAGGGTTGACTCTAGAATTTGTTTGCACGATATGGGTATCAAATGAAAGGCGTTAATGAGTACTTTAAAAGGGAGTAATCCTTAGTTCCATAGGTGGACACCGTTTCGAGATATCGCCATAAAGATGGATCAGGGGTGGCCCTAGAATTGGTTAGTACAATATGGGTAGCAAAAGAAAGGTATTAATGAGGGTTTTAAAAGGGAGTGGTGGTAGTTGTATACGTGGTCCGCCTTTTCGAGATATCGCCATAAAGGTGGACCAGGGGTGACTTTAGAATGAGTTTGTACAATATGGGTATCAATCGAAAGGTGTTAATGAGGGTTTTAAAAGCGAGTGGCCCTTAGTTGTATATGTGAAGGCGTTTTCCAGATATCGACCAAAATGTGGACCAGGGTGACCCAGAACATCATCTGTTGGATACCGCTAATTTATTTATATATGTAATACCTGCCAAGATGTCAAGGGTTTTTTATTTCGCCCTGTAGAACTTTTTCATTTTCTTCAACTTAATATGGTAGGTGTCACAACCATTTTACAAAGTTTTTTCTAAAGTTATATTTCGCGTCAATAAACCAATCCAATTACCATGTTTCATCCCTTTTTTCGTATTTGGTATAGAATTATGGCATTTTTTTCATTTTTCGTAATTTTCGATAACGAAAAAGTGGGCGTGGTCATAGTCGGATTTCGGTTATTTTTTATACCAAGATAAAGTGGCTTCATGTAAGTACGTGAACTAAGTTCAGGAAAGATATGTCGGCTTTTGCTGCAGTTATCGCCTTAACGGCCGAGCGGAAGGACAGACGGTCGACTGTGTATAAAAGCTGGGCGTGGCTTCAACCGATTTCGCCCATTGTCACAGAAAACAGTTATCGTCATAGAATCTATGCCCGTGCCAAATTTCGCATGGATTGGTTAATTTTTGTTCGACTTATGGCATTAAAAGTATTCTAGACGAATTAAATGAAAAAGGGCGTAACCACGCCCATTTTGAAATTTCTTTTATTTTTGTATTTTGTTGCACCACATCATTACTGGAATTGAAGGTTCACATAATTTACTTATATACTGTAAAGATATTAAATTTTTTGTTAAAATTCGACAAAATTTTTTTTTTTTAAGTGGGCGTGGTCGTTCTCCGATTTTGCTAGTTTTTATTAAGCATACATACAGTAATAGAAGTAACGTTCTTGCCAAATGTCATCATGATATCTTTAACAACTGTCAAATTAAAGCTTGCAAAACTTTTAAATTACCTTCTTTTAAAAGTGGGCGGCGCCACGCCCATTGTCCAAAATTTTACTAATTTTCTATTCTCCGTCACAAGGTCAACGCACCTACCAAGTTTATCGCTTTATCCGTCTTTGGTAATGAATTATCGCACTTTTCCGGTTTTTGGAAATTTTCGATATCGAAAAAGTGGGGTGGTTGTAGTCCGATTTCGTTAATTTTAAATAGCAATCTGAGATTAGCGCCCTGGAACCCACATACCAAATTTCCTCAAGATACCTCAAAATTTACTCAAGTTATCGTGTTTATGGGCAGACGGACGGACGGACTCGGCCAAATTACTGATTTTCGCCCTGATCATTTTGATATATAGAAGTCTATATAAATCTCGATTAGTATATGTAGGATTCTTATTATTTTCATTTAACTTTGTGTTTAAGTTACTTTGAATTTTGTAATTTTGAAATGTTTTACCAATTTTTAATATTCAATATTGATTTTGTGATTATCAAAAATTTTCATTACAAAAAGAAATTGTGTTGAATATAAACTTAATAAAAGATAAATATCTATCAAAATAAAAATTACATTTTATAAAATAATATATATTAAATAGAAATTTATTAATTTAGTCGGATCTGTATATTCAGTACGAGAAAGTCGCGTATACGCCTAGTGGTTACACGGAAAGTCTGAACAACATATTTTCATATAACCACAATTGGCGATCCCGCGTTTTGTCGAGTTCAGTTGCAGATACATAGAAGAACTAATATTACAGACGGATGTTCAATTCGATTTGCCACACCAGATCTGAAAAGATAACATAGAAGTACTAATATTACAAACGGACATTCAATTCAATTAAAATCTAGAGCACATTTTGCCACACCATAACTGAAAAGATAGTGACACCATAACTGATAAAGTTCTAACAAGTTGAAATACAAATAGTTCTTGTATAACAAAAACGGAAACATTAGCCTAACGCAGTGAACTTCCTTTGGAACTACTTTGCCGTTTTTGTGTTCCATTTAAGTGTAAAAAAAGCAATAAAAACATCAGAACATTACCAATAATGCCCTTTACACAATTGCAACGTCATTATCGAATCTTGGATTGTATGTAGTTGACAAGCGTTAAATCGAAATAACGCAAATACATATAACACAGAAAAATAAACACAAACATTGAACGTTGTTTGCGTAAAAGATTGGTGGTAGTGAAACGTTGGTAGTCATATTTAATATTGTTTTATAATATCATTTATGTATTAATGTTATTATTTTTCTAATTTAATATCACTTTTGCGTAATTCAATTACTCAGATATAAATTTACATACTATTAATTTTTCTTTTGGTCAATAATAAAGATTTATTTATTTTTATCTGGTAAAAATTTTTAAATTGTAAACGCTCTTTTCCAGAAATCTTAAATATTATTTTTAAATATCACCAATAACATCTATTTCTGAGAATTTATTTCAATTAATATAATTTATTATGTATCATACACCAACACACCACACACATTCATCTACATCAACACATCAAATTAACGATTCGCTTATCAATTTAGAAGATGGTTCTTCACAAAATGATCTAATAAATCCGTATGCGAATCAAAACAATAATGAAATTTTTTCTACTTCAGTAAAACTTCCTCAATTTTGGACAAATTGTCCTGAAGCATGGTTAATACATGCTGAAATGCAGTTTAATACCAAAAAAATACTCAAGAAACAACTAAATATGAGTATATTATTACTGCATTACCTCAGGAAGTCATAATGACCATTTTAGATTTTATTCAAAATCCACCAGAAACAAATAAATATTCTGCATTAAAACAAATTTTGATTGAAAGGCATTCCATAAGTGAGAATGCGAAATTAGATAAAGTGTTGTCCGATTCTGAAATGGGTGATCGCAAACCTTCGGAATTTTACCGATCTTTAGTTCTACTTTCTGGTTCTAATTTTAGCCAAGAAGTTTTAAAGAAACTTTGGATGCGAAAATTACCCAAAAACTTGAATGTAATTTTAACAAGTTCAAATTCCAATGACATAAATGATCTAACCAAATTAGCTGATAACGTTTGGGAAGTTATCAGTAAAAATGAAGTTGCTTTGATAAACAATTCTCAAAATTCTAAAGGAGAAAATGCTATTATTACTAATTTGGTTAAGACAACATCTTTAATTTGTGAAAATTTTCAAAAAATTTGCTTTGGAATTAGTGAAATTAGGAAAGAAATTAATTAGAATTATTCAAGATCACGTTCAACAAGTAGAAATAGTTATAGAAGTCCTGAACGTTTAATAGATCCATTAACAAATTTATCAGTTAACACAATTTCGTACTATTGTAACATCTCTCTTCCAAAATTTTTTTCAGTAGAAAATCAATACACAAAATTGTTGAAAGAATTTCCTTCTCTTATAGAAGAGCCAAATTATTCAAAACCATTTAAACATACCACAGTTCATAGATTAGTTACAGGAGGTAATCTTCCTTTCTCAAAACCCAGACGTTTAGACCCAATCAAATTTAAGGTAGCTAAAACTGAATTTGATTTTCTTGTAAAAACTGGAATTTGTAGACCATCAAATTCCTCTGTAGCATCACCACTTCATTTAGTACCAAAAAAAGAGAGTAATGATTGGCGTCCCTGTGGTGATTTTAGAAGACTTAATACTGTTACTGTTCCTGACCGCTATCCTTTACCACATATTCAAGATTTTTATATGAATTTAAGAAATAAAAAGATATTTTCAAAGTTGGATCTTGTTAGAGCGTATCACCAAATACCAATGGCAGAAGAAGATATTTACAAAACAGCGATTACTACTCCTTTTGGTATGTTCGAGTTCATTCGAATGCCTTTCGGCTTGAGGAACTCAGCACAAACTTTTCAAAGATTCATCAATGAAGTTGTAGGTGAATTAGATTTTGTTTTCGCGTACATTGATGATCTTTTAGTTGCAAGTGAGAGTGAAGAGCAACATTTTAAAGATCTACGTATACTTTTTGAACGTTTGTCTGAATATGGTTTGAATGTTAAACCAAATAAATGTATTTTTGGTGTTACTAGAATTGATTTTCTAGGGCATAGTATTTCTGAGTTAGGAATACGTCCATCTGAAGATAGAATAAAAGCTATTCGAGATTTTGAACTACCAAAATCCATTAAACAAACACAAAAGTTTATTGCTATGGTTAATTATTACCATAAATATATTTCACAATTAGCAGAATTTACTGGAGTTATATATGATTTAATTAACAAATCAAGTAAAAAAAGAGACAAAATTCTAGTTCGGGATGATAAATCTATTAAAGCGTTTGAATGCATTAAAGATAAATTTGCATCTAAGATCTTGTTAAATCATTTTAGCAAAGATGCAAAATTGACTTTAACTGTAGATGCATCCAATACGGCTGTCGGTGGTGTTCTACAACAAAATTTTAACAATAAATCTGAGCCTCTCGCATTCTATTCGAAGAAACTTTCTCCAGCTGAAATGAAATATAGTACTTTTCATAGAGAGCTATTAGCAATTTATCTTAATATTAAGCATTTTCGATACCTATTAGAAGGAAGAGAATTCACTGTGCTTACTGACCACAAGCCTTTAATTTTCGCTCTAAATTCAAAAACTGAACGTAGTCCACGACAAACCAGACATCTTGAATTTATTGCACAATTTACAAGTGATATCCAGCATATTACTGAACAAGCAAATGTGATAGCCGATACTTTATCTAGGGCATTTGAAATAGAAACAATTCAAAATTCAGAACTTAATTTTAAAATTTTAGAAAAGGAACAACAACAAGATGATGAACTAAACAACCTTGTATCTCAACATTCATTTCAAAATTTAAAATTAGTTAAAATTCCTGTTTTAAACTTCAATATATGGTGTGAATCATCTGGAGATTATCCTAGACCGTTCGTTCCAAATAATTTACGAAAAACAGTATTTGAAAAGTTACATGGAATAGTACATCCGGGTACTAAAACCACTCGACGTCTAATTATAAAAAAATATTTTTGGCCAAACATGAATAAAGAAATTAATAGATGGTCCAAAGAATGTATTAGTTGTCAAAAATCTAAAGTTTATCGACCTACGAAATCACCAGTTAGTAAAATTTCAATACCGAACAAAAGATTCGAACATATTCATTTAGATATTGTAGGACCTTTACCTATTTCAAAGGGACATCGCTATATTTTGACTATTATCGATAGGTTCACACGT
Source organism: Eurosta solidaginis (assembly GCF_040869045.1). Lineage (NCBI taxonomy): Eukaryota > Metazoa > Arthropoda > Insecta > Diptera > Tephritidae > Eurosta > Eurosta solidaginis. The sequence continues at coordinate 14,838,131 of NC_090319.1, forward strand.
TGGCCAGAAGCATACGGATTAAGAGAAATTTCTGCAGAAACAATTGCAAATAAATTTTTACGTGAATATATATCTCGGTTTGGTGTACCTCTAGAAATAACTACTGATCAGGGTGCTCAATTTACTTCAAAATTGTTTACAGAATTAACAAAGTTATTAGGCAGTCATCAAACTACAACGTCAGCTTATCATCCTCAAGCGAATGGCATGGTAGAGCGATTTCATAGGCAATTGAAATCTTCTTTAATGGCTACAAATTGAACCAGAGATTGGTATGGAGAGCTACCTCTAATACTGTTGGGCTTGCGATCAACATTTAAGGAAGATATTTCGGCTACACCGGCTGAAATGGTTCTTGGATAAAATTTACGATTACCCGGTGAACTTATTGTTCCAACATCTGAAAATCCATCGTCAAATGAAATTTTGGGTAAATTACGTGAAAAATTTAGAAATGTTCATTCGAGTTTAAATCATCATAACTTTTATGTTGGTTTTTATGTTCCGAAAGATTTACAAACATGTAAATTTGTTTTTGTTCGTTTAATTAATAAGCGTTCTTTACAACAACCGTATGAAGGTCTCTTGAAATTTATGCTTATATCTCTTGAGATATCTTTGGATTTACAAGAACACAAGTTACTTTGATTATAATATATTTATTGAGATGTTTACTCGAACGCGGTTAAAAAGCAAGTCAAGTCGATTTCATTTGAACAAGATGAAATTATGTACAAAGAACATAGAATATTAAAAACAGTGTTGCATGAATATGGTCGTTGTATTTAAGTGTGCCGTGCAATATATTTCAACACGCCTCCTCAACGGTCATATTCGTGCATTAAAATGCAATTAAAATAATACACAAATAATTTAGCTTAAACCTAACAATTTAGTAAATTTATCGTGACTAGGTCTAGCCAAATTCTTAGTTAATATATCTGCTACCATGTTACTACTGCAACAATATTTTAATTCAATTTCGCCTCCTCTATAAGCATTTCTAACATAATGATACTTGATGTCAATATGTTTACTCCTTGAATGATATACCGGGTTCTTAACAAGATTCATGGCGCTTAAGTTGTCACCATTCACTACAATCGCTTTGGGACATTGAAGGTTCATTTCATTCAGTAGCTGCTTTAAATAAATTGCCTCCTTTGCTGCAGCTGTTAAAGCCATATACTCCGCTTCGGTACTACTCAATGCAACTGTTGCCTGTTTTTTCGATTCATACGAAAATACGCAACCAGCGAAGAAAAATGCGTAACCAGTATAAGATTTTCGATCGCTGCCATCGCCGCCCCAATCTGCATCAACAAAACCTTTATGTCTTTTCCGGTGCTATAGTATCTTAACTGTCTGTCTTGCGTAGTGTTTAGATAACGCAAGGTTCGTTTCGCTGCTGCCATATGCTCTGAATGTGGATCGTTGTTACGTTGAGCAAGTTTACATACTGAGTGTAAAATATCCGGTCGTGTACATATGGCTAAGTACATCAATGACCCAACTAACGACTGATATTTTGTTTGATCAGCCTTCTGACACTCACTTTTGTCACAATTAACTTGATGCCCTGCATCTAATGGAACTGTAATTGGCCTGCAATCATTCATTCCATATTCGCTCAACAATTTACATGTATGTGATTTTTGTCCAATACATATAGGCCCTGTTTCCCCATCACGATCTATTTCCATACTCAAAAAATGTTGTACAGGTCCTTTGTCGACTACCTCGACTTCATCGGAAATACTTTTCTTTATTTGTTGCATCTGTTTATATTCAGAGCACGCTATCAACAAATCATCTACATAGATTGCTATTATGCTGACATTACCATCACTGTGTTTTACATACACACAAGGTTCACTCTCACATGCTTTGAAACCTATCTTCTTTAAAACACTGTCAAGCTTAATATTCCATTGTCGCCCTGACTGTTTAAGGCCATACCATGCTTTCTTTAACTTTAAATAATGATTTGGGAAACGTTTATCTACGAACATCTCTGGCTGGTACATACATATATATTTCGTCACGCAACTCACTGTTCAAGTACGCGGTTGATACATGCATTTGGTGTAGATGTAACCCAAATTCAGCCGCTATTGCAAAAATCATTCTTATTGTGCTATATCGTACCACCGGAGAAAATGTCTCATTATAATTTACGCCATAAGTTTGAGAACAACCTTTCGCAACTAATCTTGCTTTGAAACGCTCTACATGTCCATTTTTATCTTTCTTCAAAGTAAATACCCATTTGCTACGTACCGCCTTTTGGCCCTTAGGTAATTCCGAAATTTGCCATGTATCATTTTTTAACAATGATTCATATTCATTTTGAATAGCTCTATACCATTCATTACTGTATTTACTTGCCATAGCTTCTTGTACTGTATCAGGTATCTGAATGCCTTCATACTTCATTATGTTCAAATAATTATATACTTTTTTGGTCTACCTCTTGATCCGCTACGATAAAGACTTGGTCTACCACGGCCTCTCTTTACATTTTCCACAGTATGTGCTTCTTCTTCTTCAGCTGACTCGGCTGATTCAAATTCATTTTCGCTGTTTACTGTTGTTGTTGTTGTTGTAGCGATTAGTTACTCCCCGAAGGCTTTGGGGAGTGTTATCGATGTGATGGTCCTTTGTCGGATACAGATCCGATACGCTCCGGTAACACAGCACCATTAAGGTGCTGGCCCGACCATCTCGGGAACGATTTATATGGCCACATTAAACCTTCAGGCCATCCCTCCCTCCCCACCCCCAAGTTCCATGAGGAGCTTGGGGTCGCCAGAGCCTCGTCTGTTAGTGAAACGGGATTCGCCGCTCGAAGGTGAGGTTGACAATTGGGTTGGAGAAGCTATGTATTGCGCTACACAACCCCTTGAATCCCCGCTGTTTACTGTCGATACTGCTTGTTGCATTTCATCTTCGTCTGTATTTACATTCGTATTTACACATTTATCGCCACTGTTGTGCTGTATGACCACTTCAAGTACCTGTGTACCATCTTATACACCATCAGCTGTATTTTTAACTGAGCAATAATCATTACGTGGTATTGACGTCATACTTTCAACAAAGAACACATCTCTGCTGACAATCAATCGCCTAGCTTCACTATCATACAACCGATATGCCTTCGATGTATCAGAGTAACCCACAAATATGTACTCTTTTCCCTTTGCTTTGAACTTATTATTTTGTCGCTTATCTAATGCAATTGCAACTGAACCAAAAATACGTAAATGAGATACCGTCGGCTTATAATTATGCCATACTTCAAATGGGGTTTGCGCATATAACGCCCTTGTTGGTGACCGGTTTCGTAAATAAGCTGCAGTATTCACAGCCTCTGCCCATAACGATTCACTTACACCTGAACTCAGCAACATACATCTTGCCATTTCGATAAGAGTTCGGTTAAACCGCTCTGCCACCCCATTCTGCTGGGGTGTGTAGGGCACGGTAAGCTGTCTCACTATACCATTATCTTTTAAATATTTGTCAAAAGCATTATTAATAAATTCTGTACCATTATCGCTACGCAGAATCTTAAGTTTTTTACCAGTCTGGCACTCAGCCATAAGCTTAAATTCTTTAAACTTTTCAAAGACTTCATCTTTTGTTCGTAAAAAATAAACAAATACATATCGCGACTTGTCGTCAATGAAAGTCAACACATATTTTGCGCCACCAATTGATTAATTTCTCATAGGGCCACATACATCTGTATGTACTAAACCCAAAACATCTGCTCTGTTTTCAGCATTGCTATATGGTTTCTGTGTAAACTTGCTTTGCATACATACCGTACAAATCATATATTTTGGTATGCTCACATTCAGTCCCCGCACCATTTGTTTGTCGTTCAAATATTTTATGCTAGCAAAATTGAGATGGCCATAACGAGAATGCCATTTATTTGCCTCTTCAACAGATTTCATTGCAAAAAACAGTGTGTTTTTATTTGCTTCAAATATAAACAAATCACTGACCTTATTTGCACGTAAAATTGTGCCTCCGTGCTTGTTCTTGATTGTTGCCGTGTTTCCGTAAAATTCCACGCTGTATCCACTGTTGACTGCCCTTGAAACTGATACAAAGTTGCATTGCAATCCTTGCACATACAACACGTTCACTAATGTTACGTCAAACTTGTTGGATTTCAACCGCACAACTCCTCTGCCCGTAGCCAACATCTTGTTGTCGCCAGCTAGCATGATTTCTTCTTCATATTTCTCAAATTCAACGAACATATTTCGATTACAACATAAATGTGATGAGGCGCCACTGTCAACGCACCAAATGTCTGCATTTAATACGTTTTCATTTATGCCCCTATTACGGTGTACAACTCAACTTAGTTGGGTTGTAATTAAAACAACTAAACTTGCAGACAACTCAACTCCCGTTTGGTATTACGAATTACAACTTATTTCAGTTGAAGTTGAATTGAGTTGCCAACTTCAGAAATTGATGATTTGACAGATAAATGAACAGCTGATCAATTTATGGCGGAAATTTTAGCATTTGCAAAATTGATTTTGTTATTACAAGATATTATATGATATGAAATCTATTTTATAATGACAAAAATGTTGATGATTGACATGTCGCGAATACGGAAAACATTCGCGTGATCTTTCCAATCCCTTGGAACTACCTAGCACCAAGTAAGAAATTGCTTAAGTGACAAGTGATGAGCTTCAATGAAGTTAATTTGCAGATTTGAATGGAAGCATTTTGCTCCTTACTAAACAAAATTAAGAACCATTTCCACAAACGCTTTCGATGATTAATGATAAAAATAAATAAAATGGCAGCTATCAAAAATGCTGTGGAAATGATTTTGGTGTTGGACTGGTTTTAGATATTATTGAGGAGCATATTTGTGCGAAGTGGATTAAAACCCAAATAGCAAAAACTGTATTTTACTCTAAAACAGGATTCCCAGGAGTAGTAATTAGTATCAATGGGACTCACGTTCGCACAATTTCACCTATTTTGGCTGCATCCGAACTGCGGCCAGCCTCGTCCAACTTCGGAATGTCGCTCCATAAAGTTAAAAATTTATTCAATTTAATCCTTCGTTTAAACGTTGTTTTTTGTGTACAAAATTGTTGATTGTTGTTTGATTAAAAGAGGCTTAACTACCCGCTTCAAATTTTTCTTTTTTTTGGTAACGTTTTATGAGCCCGTGCACCATCTAACTCTTATCAAAGGTGGTATCGAAAGACGCGTTTCCATCTCCGTTTTTAGGATTCGAAAGCGGAAATTAAAAATTTTATTTCTGTGGAAAAACATTTACTTAAACCCACAAAATGGCCCAAGAGGCTCCGAAATATGAGGCCGATCCACAGTTTTTTTTGCACAGAACATCTTTCTGCGTTGGCGGCCTTTGGCCGCGCTTTGTAAAATAATCCTGGGTGGGTCCAAAGCCTTTCTTCATTAGTGTGTACAAAAAGTCTGGCAAAATACAACAACCACATGAAATTAGATTTTATTAGAAACAAAATTGTTAATTTTTGTTTTCGGATTCTTAAATCGGAGGTCGAAACGTGTCTTTAGATACCAACTTTGAACATTTTTGTTAAAAATAGGTGGTGAACCGTCTTGTAAAACGTTACATTTTTCCAAAACAACTGCAAATTGTATGAGACAACTGCTAGTAATCAGTTGTAAGATTTTGACGTCTTTGACAACTACACCAACACAAGGTTGTAAACGGTAATGCCACAAAAAGTTGTTAGACTAGACAACTCAACCGACATTTTTTTTGACAGGTTGAGTTGTAATCTGTAATACCAAATTGCGAAATTTCAACCCAACCAGAGTTGAGTTGTAAACGGTAATAGGGGCATTACTGTTGCAAATAATCCGTTCTTGTTATTGTAGTTGTCGCCTTTCTGATGATTTTGTTGTTGTTTCTCTCTGCACTCGGCTGCAAAGTAGAGTTGGGTCGTTTCGTTCTGAACTTGTTCAATTGACCGGGTCTCTCAACTGAACAAGTGAACTAGATCTTCGATTTCGGTTCTATTTGTTCTTTTAGTTCATTTGTTCCTTTAGTTCGTTTTATCTAATGTTATTCTTTCTCACTTCTCGTTCGCGAACATTCAGCCCAATTCTAAACGAAAATTCCGTGCGAGTTTTTCCCCTTCTGCCATTCCTCGTATTCTAAATAAAAATTCCTTGAGAGTTTTTTCACTTCTCCCTTTCCTCCTATTCTGAACAATGTTCGAAAAAGAGGAAACCGGTTATGGGAGAAAAGTAGGTATTATGAATGTGAGGGAGAGGGAGATTTCTTTGCCATTTCATAGGAGTTTTTTCACTAGTTAAATTGAAGGGAATGCATCAAAATAGTTAAAGGAAATTGGTTCTTTTAAGAAAGAAAACTTATTTGTACAAATTTGCGCTAAAATATGTATTTACATTCTACCACAATATTCTCACTGTTAATGCAACAACAACAGCAACAATATTCTTTATTTTAAGTCGAAAAGTATATCATAAGCAACGGAAGAGCTCTTTGTATATTTGATGTATCCATCCAGAAATTGCGCAAGGATTTTTAAAGAATGCTTAATTAAATTTTGGCATATGGAGAAAGGCGAACTCAACTCGACGTGGCCGCCAGAAAATTGCTTTGCAGAATGAAAGCAGGTAACTCCGGCGGATTTGTGTTAACCCGCCGTCTTCTTCTTATGCTCCTCTGTTGATGTTGCTGTGGCACCAATTCATTACTCATTTCAGTGTATACCACATGAAATGCAATAGTGTGCATTGTTTATACCTTATTTATTAATTTCAAACAAATTCGCAACAATAATTAAGCTTTTCAATTTTTTAAACAAAATAAGAAATGCGCAACGAAATTTCAGTTGACAAAACAGCTGACTTCGAAAATTCGAAATTCCTATTCCCCAATTTTTCTTCTCCCTAGGAGAAAAGAATTGGAGGAATTTTTCCGCGGGAATAAAAAAATCCGCGAGAACAAAATTCCGCGAGAATATTTAGAATTGGTCTGATTGTAAATTCATACATACATAGGCAGAAATTCTGAGCACGAATGTCGATGATGCCACTTTGTGTGTGGCACTGCTACATCAATATATGTATGAACTAATTATGAAAAACATATTTTGTAAGAAACTAATTACATTTATTAAACTTGAAAAGATCATATTTACAATTTGTGTCTGTACTCTTTCAATTTCCTGGATCTTCCGAAATTTGTAACTTTTTTTGAAGTTAATTAAACATATATGTATATATTAACTTATTTATTCATAACATATTTAAAAATACCTACACAAAGCATTGCTGCATACACACCCTCATCTATACTTGTTGGCTTTTTTCGCGGGTGCAAGCAGCAGTGAACAAATTTGCTTGAAAACAAAAAAGAACAGATGAACAAAAAGAACAACTTGTTCGTTCATCAGAAAAAGAACTAAAGAATCGAATCTCTGAAATGAACGAAAAAGCACAACTCTACTGCAAAGTGGCCTTTCTTGCCGCAACTGAAACATTTTGAATTTTGACGCTTGTTTCTTTCATTGTTTTTGTTGTTGTTGTTGTTTGATGTACCCGACCGTGTGTTTATCTGTTCATTTTTTGCTGAATATTTTGCGCATGTATTTTCGCGCACCATAAATGTTTGTGCGTTGCCTTCTGCATTTTCAGACTTCGTACACTTGCTTCGCTCGCCTTCTTCAATTAGCTTAATCTTTACAGCACTTAACTTTGGAAGATCATCTCTTGATTCCAATGCTACCACCAAACTTTCGAAAGATTTTGGCAAACTTGCGAGCAGCATTATCACTAAGAACTCATCTTGAAGCGATACGCCAATTTCTCCAAGCTTCTCTGCCACTGACACAAAGTTACACACATATTGTTGCACGCACTCACCATCGGTCATACGCATTCCAAGTAAGCGTTTGAATAGCGTTACTTTTCGTATTGGCCCTTTTGGTCTGTGCACATCGCGTAGGGTATTCCATGATTCGTTTGCCGTCGTACAATTTTTGATGTGGTTTATCTGCATAACGCCAATGCTTAAAATAATTGTAGCAGATGCTTTTTCATCTTTAGCTTTCCATGCTAAAACTTCTTTATTGTCGCCATTTTCCGCAGGCTCTGGACAAGCTTCACTACCAGAAGTTACTGCCCACAATTCTTGATGTATTAGCACACTCTTGAGCTGGATGCTCCACAAGTCATAATTGGACTCATCCAATTTCGCAATATTGAACAGAGACGAACTCATCGTTGCTATACACACTTATTGTATACGTATATATTGCGTTTCACCAATTTTTCTTTTTGGCAACTATGTCGAACTTGTTATTTTCTAGGTACCAAGGAATTTGCACCTGGTCCCATAACCTCTTGAAATTTATGCTTATATCTCTTGAGATATCTTTGGATTTCCAAGAACACTTTCTATACCAGACTTTCTTCTGGTACCCAATGAAGAAAAACAAGTTACTTTGATTATAATATATTTATTGAGATGTTTACTCGAACGCAGTTAAAAAGCAAGTCAAGTCGATTTCATTTGAACAAGATGAAATTATGTACAAAGAACATAGAATAATAAAAACAGTGTTGCATGAATATGGTCGTTGTATATAAGTGTGCCGTGCAATATATTTCAACAAGATCCATACAAGGTACTTGAAAAAAACAAGAAGTATTTTAAAATAGAAATTGATAATGAAATCAAAACTATCCCGATTGACAGGTTAAAACCAGCGATTATTGAAACGTTATCTAACAACCCTAACACTCATCACAATAACATTAGAACAAAAAAGAAAGTCACATTTAATTTATTTAATGTTAATTCACTGGAAGGGGGAGTAATGTAGGATTCTTATTATTTTCATTTAACTTTGTGTTTAAGGTACTTTGAATTTTGTAATTTTGAAATGTTTTACCAATTTTTAATATTCAATATTGATTTTGTGATTATCAAAAATTTTCATTACAAAAAGAAATTGTGTTGAATATAAACTTAATAAAAGATAAATATCTATCAAAATAAAAATTACATTTTATAAAATAATATATATTAAATAGAAATTTATTAATTTAGTCGAATCTGTATATTCAGTACGAGAAAGTCGCGTATACGCCTAGTTGTTACACGGAAAGTCTAAACAACATATTTTCATATAACCACAGTATATACCGTTACGGATTACCGTTATGCGAACAAAGTTAATATACTCTGTGAGCTCTGCTCAGCTGAGTATAAAAAACCAAGTGTATGGATACTGCCCATACAGCAATTAAGTTTATGTCGACAAGCTCGCGAGATTTACGAGTACTTCGAGACACGAGAATCTTGCGAGAAGACGAGTTCTCGATTTATCGGTTCCCGAAAATCTCGCTTGTGTTCGAAAAGAAAGTGTAAGCTCTATTTTCATGAAAGGTATAAAAATCTGGACGGGTTGCTGAAACAAGTGAAACTAATTAAGAGTACGCATTGTTTTTTTCATAAAAATACAAAGCAAATATAATAAGAAATTTCGATCCAAACTTCCCATTTATAATAGCCGTGTTTTTTAACACGCGTATATCCGTTTACGCTTAAACTTTATATGGACTGCTAAGCGACAAACTTTAAATACACCTCTGAAATTGCTGCGCATAAATTTTGTCCTACTAAATTTCAAAACGCATTATACTCAGATGTAACTTAAATATGTGTCTTTGTTTCACCCTCTACACTAGTTCTATGTATTCTATGTGTGTCCACAATTCATCGCAACTGATTCAGCTATATGTTATACCCTATGACCATCAGAGCGTTGTGACTCCGCTTTTCGGTACATCCTGTTGCTGTAGCTAGTTGTTTAACCACAGCCGCTAGATGGGTCTCCTAAGCATTATCTAAGCGAGGATAGGCGTTTTTTTCACGCGCAAACGAAACGTATACGCGTGTAAAAAAAAACACGGCTAATATATATATTAGATTAGATTAGATTAGATTAGATTAGATTAGATTAGATATGTATATATTTAATGCTTTTATTTTGCTCGCGAGTGTGTTTTCTAATCGGTGTTTAAGAAAAAACGCGCTAATAATGTAGTACGGGTTAGTTGATTTTATTCGAAATAATAGCCGTGTTTTTTTTTACACGCGAGTTAAGTATGTACTTTCGATTTTAAATAAAACAATATACTTTATTTGTGTCTATATGTATTTTAATGAATTCTAAACTGAAGTTCATATGCTTCAGTGTAATAGAAGACTAACTTATTTCTATGCTTAATCGTCTATTTATATGCTCTGGTTTCTTTTGTTTAGTGGCTGCTGATAATGTTCAAAAAAGGATCTTGCTGATAATGTTTAAGTAGAAATCTGATCTATGCTTACAATGGTTGAATAGGAATCTTTTGTTCGCTGATAATATTTTATTTGGTTTTGTTTATGTTTTGTTTATGTTTGTATTTGGTTTATGTTTAAATAGAAATCTTATCTTTGCTTACAATGTTTTGGTTTCTGATAATGGTTAATAGATAGATAGACAATGTTTAAAGAGGACCATACTTTTTATGTAAACTACTGATTCTATATCATACATGGGATGATGTTATCGGTACAGTAGTGTATTTTCTGTTGCACTAACTCTCCTCCCTCTTAAAATTAAATGTCCTCATTTACAATTTGGACTCTAGTAATTTTTGTTTTCTTTCTTCATGGTCTTTTTGACATTGTATTAGTGCTCTTTGATAAAGTATATTCCTTCTCCTTACTCTAAATTCTAATAATAGTTTGGTTATTGTGATTAATAGGGTTATAATTAATATAGTTATAAATGTAGTCTTGATTGGATTTTGTTCAATTGGTACAAATATGGATAATATTTCGTCTAGATTATTGAACTTGTATTCTGATTGAGATTCTAAGTATGCTAATATATCTAGATTTTCTTTATGCTATGGAGTATTTTTACCATAGTTTCCCTAATGTTTATATATACTTCGTTATTTAATGTTATATTGGTTTTGAAATAAATTGAAAAATCTCCATCTAAAATCTCGTTGTTTAATATATTCAATCCGCTAATAATAATGTTTCCGTTACCATAATTAATAAAGGGTGGATTCTTTTCTTTTATCATTTTACATTGAGCATTATTTTTCTCTAATATTTGTATTGTACATCCGTCCTTTTTATTCTGCTTACATATAGTTTGATCTATAAAATCTTTACATTTATTGATTCTTACGTATTGATTTCCTTTACATAAAGCAATATTTTTATCCATAACTAATTTTCCTTTTTTTTGAAGCTAATGAGTGGATGTAGAATTGTTCACATTTTTCTTTGATTTTTGGGTATTTGTAAACTGTTACAAAGTTTTGTTTGAATTTAACAATTTTAATTTCTGCATATTCTAAAATATTTATGGTTAAAACATTTGTTTTTTCTTTCGCAATGATTTCTGTAATTTCTTCTAAGTCCAATGAAGTTGACAGGAAGTTGTTATTTTTTGCTAAATTAATTGTAGTTAGGAGAGCATTAAGTTCATTGTAGACTTCTGTGAGTATTAATTTTTCAGAGAAATCCTTGGGGTTTAATTTGTTTAACATTTTTTCGAAATTACTATTTACTATTTTTTGTTTATTGTGTCCCTCAATTAGTTGATTGATTCTTGTCTATATCTCTACTTCATCATCGTGGTCTGGTGTACCTGTTATCCAATTTAATATTGTCCCTTGTCTAGTTCGTACGGATGTTATCTTTGTGTATTATTCTTTTATCAGTTGTTGTGACTGTTTTACCGTTATCCTGTTCAATTATTTTTTTCATAAATCTATCGTGTTTTTTATTTCTTCGGCTTCTCTTAACGTAAATAATATCACCTTTCTCGTAAATAATTTGTTTGTTCGGTGCCTTCTGTTGGGTGATATCTCTTTCTTGCTTATAACGAATTCTGTTTCTGATGACTGTATAGTCGTAACCTCCCCTGTTGAAAAAAACGTCCTCGGGTTTATGTCCTGTGACCGAGTGAATGGTTTTATTGTACTGTCGTACTGCTTCGAATATTACCTCTTCGTGTTTACCTTTGGTTTCCTTTACTAGTAAGTTAGTTAGCTCCACTATTGTGCTGTGCGTCCGCTCTACTTGACCGTTCGTTGTCGAATGTTGTGGTGGCACTGCTGTGTGCTGTATATGTAGTCGATCGTATAAGGATTTTGCTACTACATTAACATATGTCGGGTCGTTATCAGTTGTTAGGTTCGTTGCGTATGGGAATATTTGGGATAGTATTTCATTCAAATATATGTATGAGTTTTTCTTATCTGGTATTTTTCTTATATAGCAGAATTTTGAGTATCTATCTACTGTAGTTATATATATTTGGTTGTCCAAAAAAAATGTATCCATGTGCAGATGTGTACCTACTTCATTTGGTATTGGTGTTTTTCCGTAAAGTAATTTATTAGGACGTCTGTCGTATTTACATTTTTTACATATCTCACATATTTGTGCTGCCTTCTTTGCCATATCTCGCATGTTAGGCCAGTAATAGCTCTCAGACAGTTCTTTTATATTATTTCTATAATTTCTATGTGCTCTTCTGTGTATTTGTTCAACTATCTCATTCTGTTCATTTTCGTCAGTGATGTCTCTGACTAATGCATTTGTTATTACAAAAGTAGTGGTTGGGAAAGTTTGTACTAGTGTAGTTTTTATTTTGTATAGAATTTCTTCGGTAGTGATTATGGCGTTAATATTGTTTGGGTGTAGTACGCCTTTAATATCACTTATCAATTGTTCTATAGTTGTGAAGTATATGGTATGTCTAAATTTTCCGAATATATTTTTACTTTCTATTCTTACTAATCCATTGTTAGTTTGGATAATAATTTGATTATTAAAATGGTTTAAGCTAGTGCCTACCCTTCTTATGGTTTCAGTGGGTGAGCTGAGTTGAGAGTGCTGCGATTCTGAGTCGGTTAATTGATTAATTTGTTGCCTACTTAGTGCATCCGCAACGATGTTTTGAGAACCTGGTTTGTATACCAATTTGGCACCGTATTCTTCTATTTGGTTTTTCCACCTTTTTAGTTTATTATTAGGGTTCTTCTCTGAAATAGAGTAGGTTAAGGACTGATGATCCGTATAGATTGTAAGGTCTGATCGTCTATATAAATAGTTTCTGATTTTTTGTAGTGCCCAAATTATGGCTAATAACTCTTTTTCGTTTGTGCTATATTTTTGTTCTGTCTCGCTTAGTGTTCTGGATATAAAACAAATGGGATTTCTACCTTGGGATAACACAGCTCCTATGGCAAAATTACTTGCGTCCGTGGTTAAATCAAAGGGTTTATTGAAATCGGGTTGAAAGAGTTCGACTTGTGCTTGTAATTCCTTTTTTAATATATTCATCGCTTTTATGGCTTCCTCATCTAATTTTATTTGCATTCTTTCACTTTGCTTTTTCTTTACGATACCGTTTTCTCCTCTTAAAAACAATGTTAGGGGTTTGGTAATCTTGGCGTAGTCTTTGATGAATTTTCTATAATATCCTGCTAGCCCTAAAAATGATCTTAATTCTTTCAGATTCATAGGCACAGGGTAGTTTTTTATGGTCTCAATTTTTTGTGGGTCTACAGTTATTGTGTTATGTTTAATAATATGTCCTAAATATTCAGTGCTGTCTTTGAAAAAATGAGATTTTTCATATGAAATCTTCATATTTGCTTGACGCAGTGCATTTATAACAATTCTTATGTGTTCCATATATTCATCATGTGAGGATGAACATATTAACACATCGTCTATATATACATGTACGAATTTTCCTATGTAATTTCTTAATATGTCATCTACGCATCTTTGAAATATTGAAGGTGCATTCTTTAGTCCAAACGGCAGCCTTAAGAATTCATATTTTGCTCCGTTTATGCTAAAGGCTGTCTTTTCGGTGTCTGACTCCTTGATTTTTATCTGATGGAAACCTGCTTCCAAATCTAGGGTTGTAAAAACAGTTGCTTGACCTAAATTCTGTATTGTCATGTTGACATCAGGTATGGGATATCTATCGGTAATGGTTTCGCTATTCAATTTCTGGAAGTCTATGACCATTCTTCTCTTAGGGTTTCCTAACTCGTCAGTTCATTTCTTTGGTACAGTCCAAACGTGTGAGTTATAGGGACTCTTACTGGGTTTAATTATATTATTCTCTAGCATTTTATTTATTTCTTTATTTATGAAGTTAATGTCTGAAAATGGGTAAGGGTACTGTTTCTTCCATATTGGCTCTTCAGTTTTAGTGCGAATCGTGGCTTCAATTGTTGTTGTAAATGGTAAAATAGGATTTGTTTCCTCATTAATTCTCATAATTTCTTCAACCTCTTTTTTATATTTGCTCTCATCTATTGTGAAATTTACTTGACTGACATCCATTTCTTTTTTCTTCTGCTCTGTTCTCCTGACACACATCATTTTATATTCGAACAGATCTATCTTAGCCTTCATTTCTCTCAAGGATTGTTCTCCTAATATCATATCAAATTCTTTTAATTCTTCGATTTCAAAAAATACTAATTCTTGTCCTAGCATTCTTATCTTCTTAGCTGAGTTTATTGTGTTTGAACCATTCAGAGTTCTACTAACAAATTGTTTAACTGGAAAGGTCTTTCCATTTGGAATATTTTTCCTAATATAATTTAATGTCGAGCCTGTGTCTATTAAAACTAAAAGTTTTTTATTATCATGTAAAATAATCTGAAGACACGGCAGATTATTTACTCGTCTAAAAAAGTAGCTCAATTTTCAAATTCACTTTCATCTATATTTACATTTAATGACTGATCACTATTATTATCCGTTATTTGATTGATCCTTTGTAGTTTCTGCGGTACTATATTATATCTTGATGACGTTGGTTGGTGGTTTCGTTTAAATGGTTCTCCTCTATTGGGATTAAAAGGTGCATATCATGCTCTTTGTCGTTCATAGTTGTTTCTGAAAGGATTCTGTTGATACGATTGCTGTTGTTGATGCTGATTATTCGTGGATTGCCGGAATCTTCCTATTGATGTATCCACGTCCATTGGTGTCGGGTTTGATCTTCCCATATGGGGAATAGGTTGAACTCCTGGTTGATACCTCCTTTCATTTTGTGGCTGTTTAGGGTAGTTATACGCTTCTCGTCGTATCGGATTATTCTGCCTTTTATAAAGAATCTCCGTGGCAATTGCGTATGCACTTTCTAAATCTCTTGGTTTTGCTGCATATAATGTGTGTTGAGTAAATTCATCATTTATGCCATTGCGGAAGCAATCTATGGCAATTTCTTTTGTGACCTGCTGTAGAGAGTGAGTATTCCCTGGGTAATCAATTTCACATTTAGTCATTGCTAAATTAAAGATTTGACAGATCTTGCTGTGGAATTCGGATAGCATCTGTTTTCCTTGTATTTGTCTTTTCATTTCCTCTATGAGGGCGTTATAGCTTCTAGTATCGGCGTAGCTGTAATCTAGGCGATTGAGTATTGCTTGTAAGTGAAACACTGTGCCATGATTCTGTAGAAGAGTTGCTGGTTCTCCTTCGATCTTCGTGTGACGTATTATAAACAATGCATCGTAATATGGTTTGGTATTAATAAAGGCTTCAATGGGACTCATTGCTGATATAATGGTTGCCCTCCATGTCCTGTATTTGGATGTGTCTCCGTTGAACACTGGTAGCCGTTCGAATAGTCTCAGATTTATTTCATTTGCATTGTTTATCCTGGGACTTATCGGTTGGAATTCTTCGATATTAGGTACTTGCGCTTGCCGCAGCTGGGCTAATTGTGCTTCTATAGCGGCATGAGCTTGTTCCAAGGTTACTAACCTTGCTTCCATAATGATTCCCCTGCTTTGGTCAAACACTTGTAATCGTTTTTTGCGAAAGAGGTCCAGTTTTATTTTCTGGTTCTCCTTGTCCTCTTTTTCAGGACGTGTGGAATTTGATTTTTTAGGAGTTCCTTTTATTATTCACTTATTCACTTATTGAGCCCCCCTTAAGTATGTACTTTCGATTTTAAATAAAACAATATACTTTATTTGTATCTATATGTACTTTAATGAATTCTAAACTGAAGTTCATATGCTTCAGTGTAATAGAAGACTAACTTATTTCTATGCTTAATCGTCTATTTATATGCTCTGGTTTCTTTTGTTTAGTGGCTGCTGATAATGTTCAAAAAAGGATCTTGCTGATAATGTTTAAGTAGAAATCTGATCTATGCTTACAATGGTTGAATAGGAATCTTTTGTTCGCTGATAATATTTTATTTGGTTTTGTTTATGTTTTGTTTATGTTTGTATTTGGTTTATGTTTAAATAGAAATCTTATCTTTGCTTACAATGTTTTGGTTTCTGATAATGGTTAATAGATAGATAGACAAAGTTTAAAGAGGACCATACTTTTTATGTAAACTACTGATTCTATGTCATACATGGGATGATGTTATCGGTACAGTAGTGTATTTTCTGTTGCACTAACTCGCGTATACCTTTCGTTTGCGCGTGCAAAAAAAACGCCTATCCTCGCTTAGATAATGAATGCAAAGGTGGGCATTTCGTGCAATAAGAGTATGTTTTTTGCTTGAATCCTTTCATTTTACAACGAACTGCATTGCTTCGACGTCGTTTACTTGCATTTTGAGAACATTGAGTGTATGTGCATGATATTTTGAAAATTTTTTAAAACAATCTTTTTCTGAAAGCCAATAAATCCATTTGATTGAAGCAACAAAACCAAGTTTGTTTAATTTACAATTAAATTTCAGTTGATGACCCCTGCTACTCAACAAAATCAAAGGCATTCCAATTTTTATACTCAGTTGAGCAGAGCTCACAGAGTATATTAAGTTTGATTGGATAACGGTTGGTTGTACATATATAAAGGAATCGAGATAGATATAGACTTCCATATATCAAAATAATCAGGATCGAAAAAAAATTTGATTGAGCCATTTCCGTCCGTCCGTCCGTCCGTCCGTCCGTCCGTCCGTCCGTCCGTCCGTTAACACGATAACTTGAGTAAATTTTGAGGTATCTTGATGAAATTTGGTATGTAGGTTCTTGAGCACTCATCTCAGATCGCTATTTAAAATGAACGATATCGGACTATAACCACGCCCACTTTTTCGATATCGAAAATTTCGAAATACCGAAAAAGTGCGATAACTCATTACAAAAGACAGATAAAGCGACGAAACTTGGTAGATGGGTTAACGTTATGACGCAGAATAGAAAATTAGTAAGATTTTGGACAACGGGCGTGGCACCGCCCACTTTTACAAGAAGGTAATTTAAAAGTTTTGCAAGCTGTAATTTGGCAGTCGTTGAAGATATCATGATGAAATTTGGCAGGAACGTTACCACTATTACTCTATATGCGCTAAATAAAAATTAGCAAAATTGGATGAAGAGCACGCCCACTTTTTAAAAAAAAAATTTTTTAAATTCAAATTTTAACAAAAAATTTAATATCTTTACTGTATATAAGTAAATTAAGTCAAAATTCAACTCCAGTAATGATATGATGCAACAAAATACAAAAATAAAAGAAAATTTCAAAATGGGCGTGGCTCCGCCCATTTTCATTTAGTTTGTCTAGAATACTTTTATTGCCATAAGTCGAACAAAAATTTACCAATCCTTCTCAAATTTGGTAGGAGCATAGATTCTACGACGGTAACTGTTCTATGTGAAAATGGGCGAAATCTGTGGAAGCCACGCCCAGTTTTTATACACAGTCCACCGTCTGTCCTTCCGCTCGGCCATTAACACAATAACTTGAGCAAAATCCGATATATCTTCACTAAGCTTAGCCCACGTACTTACCTGAGCTCACTTTTTCTTGGTATAAAAAATGGGCGAAATCTGACCATAACCACGCCCACTTTATCGATATCGAAAATTACGAAAAATGAAAAAAATGCCATAATTCTATACCAAATACGAAAAAAGTGATGAAACATGGTAACTGGATTGGTTTATTGACGCAAAATATAACTTTGGAAAAAACTTTGTAAAATGGGTGTGACACCTACCATATTAAGTAGAAGAAAATGAAAAAGTTCTACAAGGCGAAATCAACAGCCCTTGGAATCTTGGCAGGAATACTGTTAGTGGTATTGCATGTATAAATAAATTAGCAGTACCCGACAGATGATTTTCTGGATCACCTGGTCCACATTTTGGTCGATATCGCGAGAACGCCTTCACATATACATCTAAGGGCCACTCGCTTTTAAAACCCTCATTAATACCTTTAATTTGATATCCATATCGTACAAAAACATACCAGAGTCACCCCTGTCCCACCCTAATGGCGATATCTCGAAAAGGCGTCCACCTATAGACCTAGTGTCCACTCCCTCTTAAAATGCTCAGTAACACCTTTCGTTTGATACCCATATCGTACAAACATTCTAGAGTCACCCCTGGCCCACCCTAATGGCGATATCTCGAAAAGGCGTCCACCTATAGACCTAATGCCCACTCCCTCTTAAAATGCTCAGTAACAGCTTTCGTTTGATACCCATATCGTACAAACATTCTAGAGTCACCCCTGGCCCACCCTAATGGCGATATCTCGAAAAGGCGTCCACCTATAGACCTAGTGTCCACTCCCTCTTAAAATGCTCAGTAACACCTTTCGTTTGATACCCATATCGTACAAACACATTCTAGAGTCACCCTGGCCCACCCTAATGGCGATATCTCGAAAAGGCGTCCACCTGTAGACCTAATGCCCACTCCCTCTTAAAATGCTCAGTAACACCTTTCGTTTGATACCCATACCGTACAAACATTCTAGAGTCACCCTTGGTCCAGCTTTATGGCGATATCTCGAAAAGGCGTCCACCTATAGAACTAAGGATTACTCCCTTTTAAAATACTCTTTACCACCTTTCATTTGATACCCATATCGTACAAACACATTCTAGAGTCACCCTGGCCCACCCTAATGGCGATATCTCGAAAAGGCGTCCACCTGTAGACCTAATGCCCACTCCCTCTTAAAATGCTCAGTAACAGCTTTCGTTTGATACCCATATCGTACAAACATTCTAGAGTCACCCCTGGCCCACCCTAATGGCGATATCTCGAAAAGGCGTCCACCTATAGACCTAGTGTCCACTCCCTCTTAAAATGCTCAGTAACACCTTTCGTTTGATACCCATATCGTACAAACATTCTAGAGTCACCCCTGGCCCACCCTAATGGCGATATCTCGAAAAGGCGTCCACCTATAGACCTAATGCCCACTCCCTCTTAAAATGCTCAGTAACAGCTTTCGTTTGATACCCATATCGTACAAACATTCTAGAGTCACCCCTGGCCCACCCTAATGGCGATATCTCGAAAAGGCGTCCACCTATAGACCTAGTGTCCACTCCCTCTTAAAATGCTCAGTAACAGCTTTCGTTTGATACCCATATCGTACAAACATTCTAGAGTCACCCCTGGCCCACCCTAATGGCGATATCTCGAAAAGGCGTCCACCTATAGACCTAGTGTCCACTCCCTCTTAAAATGCTCAGTAACACCTTTCGTTTGATACCCATATCGTACAAACACATTCTAGAGTCACCCTGGCCCACCCTAATGGCGATATCTCGAAAAGGCGTCCACCTGTAGACCTAATGTCCACTCCCTCTTAAAATGCTCAGTAACACTTTTCGTTTGATACCCATATCGAACAAACATTCTAGAGTCACCCCTGTCCCACCCTAATGGCGATATCTCCAAAAGGCGTCCACCTATAGACCTAATGCCCACTCCCTCTTAAAATGCTCAGTAACACCTTTCGTTTGATACCCATATCGTACAAACATTCTAGAGTCACACCTGGCCCACCCTAATGGCGATATCTCGAAAAGGCGTCCACCTATAGAACTAAGGATTACTCCCTTTTAAAATACTCATTACCACCTTTCATTTGATACCCATATCGTACAAACACATTCTAGAGTCACCCTGGCCCACCCTAATGGCGATATCTCGAAAAGGCGTCCACCTGTAGACCTAATGCCCACTCCCTCTTAAAATGCTCAGTAACACCTTTCGTTTGATACCCATACCGTACAAACATTCTAGAGTCACCCTTGGTCCAGCTTTATGGCGATATCTCGAAAAGGCGTCCACCTATAGAACTAAGGATTACTCCCTTTTAAAATACTCTTTACCACCTTTCATTTGATACCCATATCGTACAAACACATTCTAGAGTCACCCTGGCCCACCCTAATGGCGATATCTCGAAAAGGCGTCCACCTATAGACCTAATGCCCACTCCCTCTTAAAATGCTCAGTAACAC
The DNA here is from genome assembly GCF_040869045.1 of Eurosta solidaginis. Taxonomy (NCBI): domain Eukaryota; kingdom Metazoa; phylum Arthropoda; class Insecta; order Diptera; family Tephritidae; genus Eurosta; species Eurosta solidaginis. The sequence goes on from NC_090319.1 coordinate 14,858,500, forward strand.
CTTTCGTTTGATACCCATATCGTACAAACATTCTAGAGTCACCCTTGGTCCACCTTTATGGCGATATCTCGAAAAGGCGTCCACCTATAGAACTAAGGATTACTCCCTTTTAAAATACTCCTTACCACTTTTCATTTGATACCCATATCGTACAAACACATTCTAGAGTCACCCCTGGCCCACCCTAATGGCGATATCTCGAAAAGGCGTCCACCTATAGACCTAATGCCCACTCCCTCTTAAAATGCTCAGTAACACCTTTCGTTTGATACCCATATCGTACAAACATTCTAGAGTCACCCCTGGCCCACCCTAATGGCGATATCTCGAAAGGGCGTCCACCTATAGACCTAATGCCCACTCCCTCTTAAAATGCTCAGTAAAACCTTTCGTTTGATGCACATATCGTACAAACACATTCTAGAGTCACCCCTGGCCCACCCTAATGACGATATCTCGAAAAGGCGTCCACCTATAGACCTCATGCCCACTCCCTCTTAAAATGCTCAGTAACACCTTTCGTTTGATACCCATACCGTACAAACATTCTAGAGTCACCCCTGGCCCACCCTAATGGCGATATCTCGAAAAGGCGTCCACCTATAGACCTAATGCCCACTCCCTCTTAAAATGCTCAGTAACACCTTTCATTTGATTCCCATATCGTACAAACACATTCTAGAGACACCCCTCGTCCACCTTTATGGCGATATCTCGAAACGGCGTCCACCTATGGAACTAAGGATCACTCCTTTTCAAAATACTCATTAACAGCTTTCATTTGATACCCATATCGTACAAACACATTATAGAATCACCCCTGGTCCACCTTAATGGGGACATCTCGAAAAGGCGTCCACCGATAGACCTAAGGCCCACTCCCTCTTAAAATGCTCAGTAACACCTTTCATTTGATACCCATATCGTACAAACAAATTCTAGAGTCAGCCCTGGTCTACCTTTATGGCGATATCCCTAAATGGCGTTCATCCATAGAACTATGGCCTACTCTCTCTTAAAATACTCTTTAATACCTTTCATTTGATACACATGTTATACAACCACATTCCAGGGTTACCCCAGATTGATTTTCCTTATTTTGTCTCCATAGCTCTCAACTGAGTATGTTATGTTCGGTTACACCCGAACTTAGCCTTCCTTACTTGTTTCAGTATATACTGCTTTATTCCCAGGTGCCCTTTAAATGGTATAATCTGTTCATCAACATAAAGGATTTCCTCCACCTCTTGCTCCAATAATCGTTTCAGACTAGAATCCATTATAGGTCTTACACTATATAATTTATCTTGAGTTTGTGGGGGTAGACTTGTATCCACTAAATGCAAATGTGTTCACATGGTGTCATATTGTTAGCAAATAATGGTAATCTAAACTTCCGAATTTTCCCTGGACGAGTTGGTCGAAAGTTTGATTCTTTCTGCACACCATAAAGATTAGTGAAGTTGGATGCATCTTCAAAAAATTGAGTCGGCAAGTAGTTTTGGAAATACTCGTACTCACTTTTGACTCTTTTAGGCATCTGAACAGGTGGGTAAAATTAAAATCAGCAATTCGATCATTATTGCGGGAGTTCCTCCATTGAATGTCCCATTTCTGAGTTATATATGCCCAATCAAAATATTAATTTCCCGCTTCCGCTTCTGGAGTACTTATTTTTCTAGTAGAAAACTGAAACTTAACGCAATACTCTCACGGAAAAATACTCATTTTGTGGAGCATTCTCTCCTCTCCTTATTGAGGATAGTGTTGAAAAAGATGATTTTCAAATGCTGGACTGAGCTCTCGTTCCATTTCACTTTCCTCACAACTCGTATCGTCACATCCCACCTCTTCATCTCTCATAACGTTTCCTAGTTAGCGCTGTGGAATCAATTTTATCATTATCCTACTCATCGTCGAAATTTGAGAAATTATTTAGAACGTCGAACATCTCGTTTTCTGTCAACACTTTGTGCCTAGCCATCTTAACTTTTACCAACAAATTAATATTATCTTCCCTTAACTCACAACTCTTAACTATTCATGTCCATTATAAAGGACATAAGGTTTTCTCTCTCTAGAAAACTCACCTGAATTCACTTACAACCGTTCAAAGAGAAAACTTCGAGCTAAAAAATATCGCTGACACAAGTAAACATAAAAACTTTGTATGATGAAGAATTCAACAACAAACATATCAAATATAATATTTCAACCTTCCTTCACAAAAGCCTGCACAAGACCGACTAAATTTTAAAGCAATTAGCGGGAATATTATTTTTATACTCGCAATAAACCGCTAAGACCGTGTCCACTGAAAATAATGCTTAAAAGTTTTAAATTCAAAATAAATGTCACTTCAAAGACATGTCCACTGCAGTGGACATCAGTAGCGAAAGGGTTAATATGGACTAACGTATGTTTATACATAAGGTTGATAGAAAATATGTACATATATTATGTTATTTTTTGGGTGCAAACAACGGGGCGATACATTTATATTTGTATATGTAATATCGAAATATGTGATATGTATATAATGTAATACAAATCCTACTTTTAGCCGCAATTAATTTTGTATACTTATATATTTATATATATTTTGTTAAGCAATCCTGCTTCGAGCTCTTTTTTTGAAAGGCGAAGTGGTATTGCGGGATAATATTGGCAAGTATATACTTGCAATTATAGCGGCCTTTATACTCAGTTGAGCAGAGCTCACAGAGTATATTAACTTTGATTGGATAACGGTTGGTTGTACAGGTATAAAGGAATCGAGATAGATATAGACTTCCATATATCAAAATCATCAGTATCGAAAAAAAATTTGATTGAGCCATGTCCGTCCGTCTGTCCGTTAACACGATAACTTGAGTAAATTTTGAGGTATCTTGATGAAATTTGGTATGTAGGTTCCTGGGCACTCATCTCAGATCGCTATTTAAAATGAACGATATCGGAATATAACCACGCCCACTTTTTCGATATCGAAAATTTCGAAAAACCGAAAAAATTCGATAATTCATTGCCAAAGACGGATAAAGCGATGGAAATTGGTAGATGGGTTGGCCTTATGACGCAGAATAGAAAATTAGTAAGAATTTGGACAATGGGCGTGGCACCGCCCACTTTTAAAAGAAGGTAATTTAAAAGTTTTGCAAGCTGTAATTTGGCAGTCGTTGAAGATATCATGATGAAATTTGGCAGGAACGTTACTACTGTTACTATATATATGCTAAATAAAAATTTGCAAAATCGGATGAAGAACACGCCCACTTGTTAAAAAAATTTTTTTTAAAAGTCAAATTTTAACAAAAAATTTAATATCTTTACTGTATATAAGTAAATTATGTCAACATTCAACTCCAGTAATAATATGGTGCAACAAAATACAAAAATAAAAGAAAATTTCAAAACGGGCGTGGCTCCGCCCATTTTCATTTAGTTTGTCTAGAATACTTTTAATGCCATAAGTCGAACAAAAATTTACCAATCCTTCTTAAATTTGGCAGGGGCATAGACTCTTTGACGGTAACTGTTTTCGAAATCGGTTGAAGTCACGCCCAGTTTTTATACACAGTCCACCGTCTGTCCTTCCGCTCGGCCGTTAACACGATAACTTGAGCAAAAACCGATATACCTTTACTAAACTTAGTCCACGTACTTATCTGAACTCACTTTATCTTGGTATAAAAAATCGCCGAAATCCGACTACAACACGCCCACTTTTTCGATATCGAAAATTACAAAAAATGAAAAAATGCCATAATTCTATACCAAATACGAAAAAAGGGATGAAACATGGTAATTTGATTGGTTTATTGACGCAAAATATAACTTTAGAAAAAACTTTGTAAAATGGGTGTGTCACTTACCATATTAAGTAGAGGAAAATGAAAAAGATCTACAGGGCGAAATCAAAAGCCCTTGGAATCTTGGCAGAAATACTGTTCGTGGTATTGCATATATAAATAAATTAGCGGTACCCGACAGATGATGTTCTAGGTCACCCTGGTCCACATTTTGGTCGATATCTCGAAAACGCCTTCACATATACATCTAAGTGCCACTCGCTCTGAAACCCTCATTAATACCTTTAATTTGATACCCATATCTTACAAACACATTCTAGAGTCACCCCTGGACCACCTTTATGGCGATATCTCGAAAAGGCGTCCACCTATAGAACTAAGGATTACTCCCTTTTAAAATACTCATTAACACCTTTCATATGATACCGATAATGTACAAGCACATTCTAGAGTCACCCCTGGCCCACCTTTATAGCGATATCTCGAAAAGGCGCCCACCTATAGAACTAAGGATCAATCCCTTTTAAAATACTCATTACCACCTTTCATTTGATACCCGTATCGTACAAACACATTCTAGAGTCACCCCTGGCCCACCTTAATGGCGATATCTCGAAACGGCGTCCACCTATGGAACTAAGGCCCACACCTTCTTAAAATGCTCAGTAACACCGTTCGTTTTATATCCATATCGTACAAACATTCTAGAGTCACCCTTGGTCCACCTTTATGGCGATATCTTGAAAAGGCTTCCACCTATGGAACTAAGGATCACTCCCTTTTAAAATACTCATTAACACCTTTCATTTGATACCCATATCGTACAAACGTATTCTAGAGTCACCCCTGGTCCACCTTTATGGCTATATCTCGAAACGGCGTCCACATATGGAACTAAGGATCACTCCCTTTTAAAATACTCATTAACACCTTTCATTTGATTCCCATATCGTACAAACACATTCTAGAGTCACCCCTGGTCCACCTTTATGGCGATATCTCGAAACGACGTCCACCTATGGAACTAAGGCCCACACCATCTTAAAATGCTCAGTAGCACCTTTCGTTTTATATCCATATCGTACAAACATTCTAGAGTCACCCTTGGTCCACCTTTATGGCGATATCTTGAAAAGGCTTCCACCTATGGAACTAAGGATCACTCCCTTTTAAAATACTCATTAATACCTTTCATTTGATACCCATATCGTACAAACGTATTCCAGAGTCACCCCTGGTCCACCTTTATGGCTATATCTCGAAACGGCTTCCACCTATGGAACTAAGGATCACTCCCTTTTAAAATACTCATTGACACCTTTCATTTGATTCCCATATCGTACAAACACATTCTAGAGACACCCCTGGTCCACCTTTATGGTGATATCTCGAAAAGGCGTCCACCTATAGAACTAAGGATTACACCCTTTTAAAATACTCATTAACACCTTTCATATGATACCGATATTGTACAAGCACATTCTAGAGTCACCCCTGGCCCACCTTTATAGCGATATCTCGAAAAGGCGTCCACCTATAGAACTAAGGAATCCCTTTTAAAATACTCATTACCACCTTTCATTTGATACCCGTATCGTACAAACACATTCTAGAGTCACCCTGGCCCACCTTAATGGCGATATCTCGAAACGGCGTGAACCTATGGAACTAAGGCCCACACCCTCTTAAAATGCTCAGTAACACCTTTCGTTTTATATCCATATCGTACAAACATTCTAGAGTCACCCTTGGTCCACTTTTATGGCGATATCTTGAAAAGGCTTCCACCTATGGAACTAAGGATCACTCCCTTTTAAAATACTCATTAACACCTTTCATTTGATACCCATATCGTACAAACGTATTCTAGAGTCACCCCTTGTCCACCTTTATGGCTATATCTCGAAACGGCGTCCACCTATGGAACTAAGGATCACTCCCTTTTAAAATACTCATTAACACCTTTCATTTGATACCCATATCGTACAAACGTATTCTAGAGTCACCCCTTGTCCACCTTTATGGCTATATCTCGAAACGGCGTCCACCTATGGAACTAAGGATCACTCCCTTTTAAAATACTCATTAACACCTTTCATTTGATACCCATATCGTACAAACGTATTCTAGAGTCACCCCTGGTCCACCTTTATGGCTATATCTCGAAACGGCGTCCACCTATGGAACTAAGGATCACTCCCTTTTAAAATACTCATTAACACCTTTCATTTGATACCCATATCGTACAAACGTATTCTAGAGTCACCCCTTGTCCACCTTTATGGCTATATCTCGAAACGGCGTCCACCTATGGAACTAAGGATCACTCCCTTTTAAAATACTCATTAACACCTTTCATTTGATTCCCATATCGTACAAACACATTCTAGAGTCACCCCTGGTCCACCTTTATGGCGATATCTCGAAACGACGTCCACCTATGGAACTAAGGCCCACACCATCTTAAAATACTCATTAACACCTTTCATTTGATTCCCATATCGTACAAACACATTCTAGAGACACCCTTGGTCCACCTTTATGGCGATATCTTGAAAAGGCTTCCACCTATGGAACTAAGGATCACTCCCTTTTAAAATACTCATTAACACCTTTCATTTGATTCCCATATCGTACAAACACATTCTAGAGACACCCCTGGTCCACCTTTATGGCGATATCTCGAAAACGCCTTCACATATACAACTAAGGCACACTCCCTCTTAAAATACTCATTAACACCTTTCATTTGATACCTATATCGTTCAAACAAATTCTAGAGTCAGGCCTGGTCCACCTTTATGGCCATATCCCTAAATGACGCCCATCTATAGAACTATGGCCTACTCTCTCTTAAAATACTCTTTAATACCTTCCATTTGATACACATGTCATACAACCACATTCCAGGGTTACCCTAGATTCATTTTCCTACATGGTGATTTTCCCTTATTTTGTCTCCATAGCTCTCAACGAAATATGTAATGTTCGGTTACATCCGAACTTAGCCTTCCTTACTTGTTTTGATTTGCTATTGTGCTAGCACAAGAAAAAATGTATTAGCCGGTAGGGAATAATAATTTATTTTTAAAGTATTTGCTTCTTTTTTTCCACTAAGGCAATTCTATTATTGGTTAGATACAACTTACCGCAATCTATCAAGGGGTAGAGTGGGTTTAAAGAACCATTAAAGCAGTATAGGCTAAACAATTTTCTGTTTGTTGTCTTTTGGTTTATACTGTTGTTTTACTTCGTAGGGTTGTTTAGTTATTGTATTTAGTGCACGCCAGAAATTCACGCACGCAGGAAATTCTTAAATATTTTTTGTTTGTTTGTGTATCGCCCTAATGTGTACCCACTTTTGCAGTAAAATGTATATTTTATTTCTTAGTTCAACCTGTAATTATGTACATTCACTTAATTTATTTATTATTATTCAGTATTATCTTATGAAACGAAATATAACAGATTTTAACATTAGTACATTAGTGAACATACAATAAAGTAGATACAATAGGATAATAGCTAATGGCGTTGAGTGATCAAAATGAGAACAGTGTTAACGCCATTTCTGACAATGGAAGTTAGAATGCGGGGTGCAATCAAATAACATTTAAACGGAGTTAGAAAGGTTTAACATTGATGATGAATAAAATATTAAAATAAAGTATTTAATATAGATAGAAATAAGCACATCGGTTCTTTACGTAGCAAGCAACTTACAAGTGAGTATATTGAGTAAAATATGAAAGTAGCAAGAAAACGTGTTGCAATGTTATAAAGGTTACAAATTGATCATAAAAAATGTATTAAAATAAAAGTTTTTAAAATAAATAGAAATAAACTTTTTAAAATAAATAGAAATAAAGTACATCGGTTCATTACATAGCAAGGAACTTACAAGTGAACTCATTAAATAAAAATAAAAAAGTAGTAATGAAATATGTTGCAATGTTTTTAAATTGGAAGCCAATTATGTGATAGGCCGTAACAGAACTTCAATATCTTCATGGCTCAACCCAAGAAGCCATAGTTTTAACTGCTTTACGAAAACGCTTATTCTTCGAATTATTTGTATATCTTCGGGAAGCTTATTGAAAATCATATACGATACTATGGTATAGAAGTTTCGATACAGAGTTGTGCAGGCAGGAACAGTAACATTTGCATTAGAATTGCTCCTTAACATAAGTGAAGTGTATATTGGACTACGTAGATAACCACTTCTCATAAAAAATTTTTTTTAATACTTTAAAGTAGTTCAAGTGTCTTACAGGGAGAATATTTAATCTTCTAAAGAGAATCATCGAGTGCGTTAAATGGCTAGCATTACAAATTCTTCGTATAAGACACTTTTGCAATATTAAGAGTGGTCGAATTCTACTAAAATATGCACTGCCCCAGCAACTTTTGCCATATTAAAGTTTGACTGTACAAGTCCATAATACATCATTTTCAGTACACTATTTACACATAGTTTTTGCAGGCGATAAAAAGAGCGAACAGTTGCTAGCAAGTAAACTTTCATGGCAGAGATATGCGAAGACCAGCTTAGGTTATGATCGACTACAACACCCAGATATCTAAAATTATTGACAACTTCGACGTTGACACACATTGCGTCACAGTTTAAATCAGGAAAATAATTAACTCAAGACTCGTTTTCAATACAAGCACTAGAAAAATAATATCACCACTAGTTGCTTCCTTTCCACCGAGACCAAAATATATTAGTTTAGTTTTATTGCTTACAATAAGCTTATGAGAAGCGAACCATTCTCTTAGGAGGCTCACATCGTGATTTGTATCTACATAAAGATTAAAAGTATTGTTTGATCTATATGCGATTGCCAAGTCATCGGCAAATGCTGTGACTTTTCCTACAAAGAACATTGAAAAAAGCGAGTTTATATAAATCAGAAATAAAATTGGTCCTAGGACTGAGCCCTGCGGGACACCCAAATTAATTAGTCTAGGTGGGCTTAGATTATTGTTTACTTTCACATTTTTACTTCTTAAATTTAGATATGATTTAAACCAATCTAGAACGTTTCCACGGAAACCTGCTGAGTGCAATTTACTTAAAAGAATATTATGGTCAACCATGTAAAAAATTTTTGTAATATCAACAAAAATACTAGCAAAAGTCCCTTTTACATCCACTGTTTTATAAATAAACGAGCATAAGTTAAGAAGAGCATCTTCAGTAGATACTCCTGACCGAAATCCATATTGCAATAGACTAACAAACTTGATTTTATCCAAATATTACAAGACTCTGCATTTAACAATCTTCTCAAAAACCTTAGAGATTGATGGCAAGAGAGAAATAGGTCTGTAGTTATTTTTATCTTTCTTATCACTTTTCTTATGTAGTGGTATGACAATAGCACATATATATGTAGGTATGTTTTATTCTATATTATTGCAGTTTTCGCGCTCGTTCTGTTTCGTTTTATTTTATGTGATTTTTCAGTATATTTTGATTTATTAATTTTTTATGTTTAATGTATGTATTTTATGTATTTTTTTTTTGCTAGTGCACTTGTAACTATTTTGCACTTGGGTTTTTGAATAACATTTCGTTTTTTGTGCAAATTTTTTGTTATTTATTTTTTTTTTTGTGTGAACTGTATTGTCTCTTTTTGATAAATCTTGTTTTTTATTTTTTGTTTTCACTGTCCATAGGTGCCTTTCTTTACGGCTTGAAGGACCATATATAATTTTACCCCTTTTTTCCACTCAACACACCACTGCACCACTTACCTCGCAGACCGTAGCAAATAAATCAAAAAAAATTAAAAGGATTCCAAATTTAATAAAACTACAAAAATTATTTAAAAGTATAAAAATTATTTATTTAACAAAATGTAGCTACGATGGGTTATACAAATTGTGTTTTATGTTTAGATATGAATGTATATGTGTGGTGTGACAATTTATGTGTGTGAATGTGTTATTATTAATGTGTGGTGTGTTAAGTGGGTGGCAGGGTTGCACTTGCCAGTGTGCCGGTGTGGTGGGTCACGCCCTTAAGCGTCAGTTATGCGGCAGTTACTCACGAACGTACGTACCAAAAACGTGTCAGCTGACACAACCTATCTTATGAGTGTGCAATGTAAACGAAAACTCACCGACTTGCAACGCCCGTACGTACGTAGCCCGGAACGTAGAAATCAAAACAATTTTGATTTTTTCCGTAAGAACGTGTCAGCTGATCGCTCTCTCACTAGACATAGTTGCCTAGTAAACTTTTGTGCGCTAATTTTTGACCGTTTGCACTTTTATGCAAAAACACGTAATTAAAGTTTGAAAAATTGTGAAAATAATTCGAAATAATTATTTAAAAGTGCAGATTATAAATATGTAATCTATGTATACTTATTTAATATTTATTCCGGCCTTTTACAATATCAAAAATTAAATTGGAAAAAGTTGATGTTTCCATAAGCATGCATGCAAACTGGCCAATGGCAACAGTGCTTTGTTGTAAACAATACACACACAAATATGTTATGTACATGTACACAGACGCACACATCGATTCCTACGGGCTTGAGAATTCGGTCAAACGTGCTTCGTACGACAAACGTCCGTACGTACGGCACACGTCGGTGGGTAACTGCCGCATTACCCACGAACGTACGTATAAAAAAGTGTCAGCTGATACGACCTAACTTATGAGTGTGCAATGTAAACGAAAGCACGCCGACGCACGTACGTACGTAGCCCGGAATGTAGAAATCAAAACAATTCTGATTTTTTCCGTAAGAACGTGTCAGCTGATCGCTCTCACTAGACAGAGTTGCCTAGTAAACTTTTGTGCGCTAATTTTTGACCCTTTGGAGTTTTATGCAAAAACACATACATAATTAAAATTTGGAAAGGTGTGGAAAAAACCGAAATAATTATGTAAAAAGCAGATTCTTCGAAGGTTATCGCGCCTTACTTTTTTTTTTTTTTTAATCTGTTTATATTTATTTAATATTAATTCCAGCCTTTTACAACATCAAAAATTAAAATGGAAAAAGTTTCCATAAGTGTTTCCATAAGCGTGCATGCAAACTGGTCAATGGCAACAGTGCTTTGCTGTAAACAATACACACACAAATATGTTATGTACATGTACACAGACGCACACATTGATTCCTACGGGCTTGAGGGTTCGGTCAAACGTGTTTCGTACGACAAACGTCCGTATGTACGGCACATGTCGGTGCGTACTTGCAGCTTTACACTCTAAGAGCCTCCTGCGATTTACAACCAGATTGACTGAATTTTAGTATATGTGCGTGTGGGGTATTTGACGCTTGCCCCGCGACTATCAAATAAAAATCCATCAGTCAACATTTGCATTGAGAAACCGTAGCGTTCGGTCTTGAATATATCGTCATCGGATTATGACTTTTTTTGCTTGCAACTACAGCAGTTTTATTAAATAATAAAAAATTAATACAAATTTTATTAAATAATAATAAAAGCTTTACATTCCATAAAGCTGGTAAACATTGATAATTTTCAATAAATTTTAATATGAATTGCTGTTCTTCCGCGCACTTGTTCATTTTGAATGTCGACACAAAATAAATACAACACTGCTCTTTTGTCAATCACACCCCGCGACTATCAAATAAGCTAGCGTCAAATGAAAAAATCAAAATTGTTTGATTTTCATCAACGTGTAGCCGACAACAAATACGTGTGTCACGAAGCCACCCGAATGCACTAACACACACAGAATTCGTCAATCTGGTTGTAAATCGCAGGAGGCTCTAACACGCATTTGGATGCTGTGCTATGCGAGATTATTGCCTTAATTGCTGCTTGACTGTCAATATAAAAGTTAACACGGTTGCATCTTAAGCTATTCTATTCCAGGGTTTCTACTGCTTTGGTTACGTCTACTATTTCCGCTTGGAAAACGCTACAGTAATCCGGCAGCCTGTAGGATCTGTTTATTTCCGAATCAGCACAGTATACCGCAGACCCTACTCGCCTTTTTTTATTGGACGTTGGGGTAGCGCACTACCCTCAAGTGGCCCAATGAAACCAGGCTGATTCTGTTCATGTGTCCGCACCCCGTGGGACCGCCGTTAGGCATAACGTGACGGGGGGAAAGGCGATTTAGTCGCCACTACTTCGTATGCGCATTTCTCTGCGCTCTCTTTTAGCATGCATCAATTTCGTTATTACTAGGCCATCTTGCTCACAGCAATCCAACAATCTATTTGCGCGCACATTCGTGGAACTAAATTCCTAATGGAAGGCTCCTCTCCAAAAACTCTGTTTACAGACATTCTTTCGCCGTGAAAACGAGGGCAGTGAAACATTACATGTTCTGCGCTTTCCAATTCCGAGGGACAGCTTGGACAGAAAGGGTCCTCCTCTATCCCACGCTTATGCAGATATTCCTTGCAGCCGCCGTGCCCGCTCAATATCTGTGTGAGGTGGTAATTTAGTTTACCGTGTTTTCGCTCATACCATTCCGCTATATTCCGGACTAGCATGAAGGTCCAGCGCTCTTTTCTCTATTGTTCGTGACCTTGCGCTTTTCTTAGCATCTTCAGATGGTCGGCTGATTGCAATGCCATACAGATCGGCCATTTCACCTGAGGGTAGATATACTGGGATTTTCCTGGATAAAACATGGATCGCGTCGTCGGACACCTTCCGATAAGCACATGCTATTCGTATAGCAGTAATGCGGTAGGCTGCTAGTATATCTTTTTGGTGGACCATTTTAGATCCGTGCCATACTGGTGCTGCATATAATATTATAGAGCTGGTTACGTTGGATAATAGCTGAAGGGTAGCTTCGCTTGGGCCGCTGATGTTGGGCATTATTCGCGTTAGGGCTCCACAAACTCTAGAAACTTTCTCCCCCACCGCCCTGAAGTGCTCCCTAAAAGTTAGTTTTGAGTCAATGATTACTCCTAGATATTTCACGGAGGGCTTTGAATTTATTTGATAATCTCCTATGGTTAGGACCAACTCATCCACAGTCCGCTTTGAGCTCACCAGAACCACTTCTGTCTTATTGCTAGCCATCTCCATGCCCATGTTCGTCAACCATTCCCTTATTCTTCCCACGGCGTCATTACATAATGCTTGGAGCAGATCAAGTTTCTTGACAACTGCTACTACGACAATATCATCTGCATAGACGACAATTTCCGTGCCTCCGGGAAGGTCGATTTGTAGCACCCGTCATACATCGCATTCCAAAGAGCTGGACCTAGAACAGACCCCTGAGGGACACCGCCCGTGATGATGTGCTTTCTTGGTCCCTCATCCGTATCAAAAAGGAGTACTCTGTCGCTTAGATAGCTACCAATTATTCGGAGCAGGTAAGTAGGTGTTCCAAAGTTTCGTAGCGCTGTCTTATCTGCATCTAGTTAGCGGTGTTAAAAGCATTTCTAATATCCAAAGTTATCAGTGCAGAGAGCTTCCTTTTATTTTGGCCTCCGGTTATGGCTCCGCGGGCTATGTTGACAACTGTTTGTATTGCATCTATCTTGGATCTCGATTTTCGAAATCCAAACTGACTATTTGACAAGCCACCTGGGCTTTCCAGGCTCTGCTGCAGACGCCCACTAATAATACGTTCGAGAATCTTTCCTATTGAATCCAACATACAAAGTGGCCTGTATGAAGATGGCTGGTCGGGCATCTTACCAGGTTTCAGCAATAGAACCAGTCTTTGACGTTTCGATGAGCGAGGGAAGACGCCTTCTTGGAAACAGGCGTTGAAGAGATCCGTAAATACAGAGTTTCTAGACCTTATCGCTGATTTAAGAGCCATATTTGGCACTCCATCAGGCCCTGGATACTTACTGTCCGCAACTCTTTGTGTTGCACCTAGTACCTCCTGCTCTGTTATTTCTGGGATTTCCATTCCTTCGAGAACCTCACTTTGATAGGTCCGGTAATCTTGTGTCGGAAAAAGAGTTTCTACGATTCTTCTCATTAGTATCGGGCAGCCTATATGCTCTGATTTCCGCCCTTTAATTTTCGCCATCACCGTTCTGTAGGCCAATCCCCAAGGATCAAGATCAGCACTATCTATCAGTTCCTTGAAGCAGGCTCTCTTGCTCTTTTTATAGTATTTTTAAGCGTCGTTCTTTGGGCTATGTAGGTATTGTGTAGCTCATCATATCGTAGCGACGAGCGCGCCCTTTGTGTCCTTCGCCGTGCCTTGTAGCATTTTCTACGCTCCTCCGCTATTTCCTCGTTCCACCAATATACCGGAGTCCGATTTACTTTTGCGCGATTTCTGGGCATGGCAGCATCACACGCCATACCTAATGACTTAGATATTTGAACCGAAAGATCTTCCGCATGTGTCCTTCGTATTACGGCATCGTTCCATACAACATCAAATACTTCTGGTTCAAAAAGGTGTTGTTTCCATCTTCTTATTTGCAGTTGGTTGGAGGCGTTCCTTGTTGCAGTTTCCACTAGCGCTAGGCTAATAACTTTGTGGTCGCTATGTGTGTAGACGTTAGTGATGGACCATTTTGCTCATCTCGCTATTTCGCTACTAGCAAACGTGAGATCTATAATGGAGCGTCTATTGCCAGTGTCGAATGTATATTTCCCTGCCTCATTTAGAAGTTCTAGCCTCAGGGGTATAAGGCTTTCGAGGAGAACTCTACCTCTATTCTACCTCTGTTCTACTACTACCCCATACAGTTGACCATGCATTGAAGTCTCTACATATTATAAGCGGGTGTTTACCCTGTGCTTCTATGGTCATCCCAAGAATCATGTTCTCAAACTCTGTGCTACTCTTGCTCGGAGGTGCATAGCAATTAAAAATGTATATTCCTTTGATTTTTGCCGACGTGAATCCTGCCACTGTTGGTGCCGTCTTTTCCTGCGGAAGAAGTCTTCCTGGTATCCAGATTGAGGCCTTCCCAACCGAGTCCGTGAGCCAGCCTTCCTCCTGCTTATTTTTGTATAGCTCAGATAGTACCCCTAAGTCAAATCCTCCTTCAAACATTGTTTGGGATAAGAGGTCTTGGGCCGCTTCACAGTGGTTTAAATTGAGTTGCAACAATCTCAAAGGGCAATCTGGTTGCTTCCTTCCCGTTGTGGGCATCTAAAACTGTATAGCATTTCCAGCCTTCGAAATTATGATTGCATCCGGCCTGGCTTTAATCATTTTCTTCCTAATCGCCTTCTTGGGTTTGGCTACCTGCCACTCTTCCGACTTTTGAGTTGTGGCGTCTTCTGTCCTTTCGACCTTTTTCTGGTTTAGTGACGCTTGCGATTTTACTCGCTTGTGACTCCCCTCATGTCTTGGCGTAATGTTTTTGGCTGATATCGTGGGATTGGCTACTTGATTTTCCCTTGTCGAATTCTTCCTCGGTTATCTCCCTCTTGATCTCCCTAGCTTGGTCATCTTGTTTTCGACCCCTCCTGAGGCCTGAAAATTTTGAAGATCTTCTGCAGACTTCTTAATGAGGTCACTTAATGAAGGAGTGCCTGTTTTAGCCTTATCCTGTCCTGCCCTTGGAGTAACAGCCGGAGAAGCTTCTTTCCTGCCGTTGGCTTCCGCTCCTTTTGGTTTTGTCCCCGTGTGCGACGAAACATTTTGACCTACGTCCGATATACCAGGTCCTTCTGGGGAAAGAGGTAGCTTTCGTCCCATAAATGGGTTGAACGTACCTTCCCTATCTTGATTTTTATTTTTATTTTGGGTACTCATTTACATGATTGGGTCCCCACTTGGGGCCGCTATCTTAGTCCGGATGTACAGTCGCCTTGAATGATCCCGTGGTTATCTATGCGAAGGCAGGGAGGCCACGTGAAGGTTGACGTAGTTCCTTATGAAAACTGCGTTCAGAGCCAGATCAGCGTTAATCGGGAGAATCTCAACCGAACCTGCACCACCAACTTAATGGTGACGGACTTTTAACGTACCCCAAAGCCTGCCATGGTTTTAACGGGACGAAGACGAATGTCACATTAGCCGGAAAGTCATTTTGACGGGGTGTCAAGCCGTGTACTAAGATTTCCGAATGTCACACTCGCCAGCCCTTAGCAAATATATCCAAATCGTTATTCCAGCATACGTTAATTAAGATCTTACTGGGCTCAGTCTTAATATGCTATCAAATAA
Source organism: Eurosta solidaginis (assembly GCF_040869045.1). Classification (NCBI taxonomy): domain Eukaryota; kingdom Metazoa; phylum Arthropoda; class Insecta; order Diptera; family Tephritidae; genus Eurosta; species Eurosta solidaginis. The sequence continues at coordinate 14,874,436 of NC_090319.1, forward strand.
AAGCTTTCTTAATAATTAAGAATTGAGCTTTTTTTCCTTCCTGAAAATGTATCTCTCGCTGCGTAGTTGCCTCCCTATCTTGGGTAGGTATTCCCTCGGTGCAGCCTCGATGTGGGTTGTGGATGCTTAAATTACGGGCGGCGTCTACTCGCCCCGGCACTGGGGGTTCACAGGGTGCATGAAGCCTTTTAAGCCAAACCCTCCCCGCCAGCCGCTCTTGGTCAGGGGCTGCTTATTTGAGTATTCGCAGCTAACCTAAATTAATAGGCCGTTCACTGTTTGCCGGCAGTGAACCCTTGGCCTAAGCTCAGCCGACCCTACTCCTTGCACTACTTTGGAACCATCTGTATACACATGTGTCGCCTCGTCTGCCATTTGAGCACTCTTGCGCCAACCGTCCACCTCTATTGTGGGCTTAAGATCGCTCTCGAAACTCAGATAGGGAATCAGGTAGTGTGTTCGTCTTATGATTGATGACGCTATACTATTATGGCCGTATGGTCGGCGTTGAAGCTGCCCCGAGATACCGAGCCTGGTTGCAGTTGTTAATGCTATGTTTTTTGCTACCAGGTCTGCAGGTGGTGGAATGTGCAGAATGGCATACAGTGCAGCCGTCGGGGTTGTTTTCAGGGCTCCCGTAATGCTAAGCACTGATAGTCTGCATAGCCCCTCTAATTTTTTGAGGTAGGTTGTTTTTTGTGTGGCTTTCCACCAGACAAGAACTCCATAGTATAGAATAGGGCCTACAATCGCTGTAAAAACCCAATGAGAAAGAGAGGGCGATAAGCCCCACGTACACCCCAGGAATCTTTTACATGCATAAAGTGCCGCTGAAGCCTTCTTCACCCTCTCCTCCACGTTGAGCTTCCATGACAGCTTACTGTCTAAGATGATTACTGGATATTTTGTGCAAGGTTTCTGCTGTAGGGTCACTCCTTCTAACTTAGACCTGGCCCAATTTGGGGCCTTGTACCTCTTTGTACACAAGACCATATCCGTCTTCTCCGCGTTGACTTTCAACCCGACATTAGATGCCCAGGTATGAATATCCCGAAGAGCCCGATCCATCAAAGAGTTAATCGTTGGAAGGCACTTTCCACTTATGACAATTGCAACGTCATCTGCGTAAGCCGTAAGTTTTACGGGTCCCTCATCGAATCGCCTGAACAGTTGGCTGATGACCAGCGTCCACAGCAGAGGTGATAGCACCCCTCCCTGCGGCGTGCCCCTGTCCACTGATTTCGTGGCCTCATACAATTCCCATTGTGATGTAATCTTCCTGCACTTTAATATGCAGCCGATCCATCTCGTTAGGTCTGGATGTACTTTAATGTAATTAAGACCATGCATAATCGCCCATTTAGAAACATTATTGAAAACCCCGGCAATGTCTAAGAATACTTCTAGAGCATATTCCTTATATTCCAGGGCTTTATCTATGCTTATCACCACCTTATGCAATGCGGTGTCTACCGACCTGCCTTTGGTGTACGTATGCTGTGTTGTGGTGAGCAGCTTTTCATCCACGTTGGACTTTATATACACATCTGTCAGCCTCACAAAGGTTTTGAGCAGAAATGATGTTAAACTAAAGGGGTCTATAGTCTATAGTCTTTGGGATACACGTGACCGATCTTCCCCGCCTTTGGTAGGAAAGCTACACGAGCAGTTCTCCAAGAGTGCGGTACATGATTCAGCCTTACGCACCCACAGAGTATTATTTTAAGCGATTCCACGACCGCTCTACTTAAAACTTGTAGCATGGCCGGGAATATACAATCTGGGCCCGGCGATTTAAACTTAGAAAACGTCTTCAATGCCCATTCGATCTTGGTATCGGTCACCAAGCCCGGCACTACCCGCTCCGTGATCGAAGTGTGAGTGCTGTCTGCTGGCTGTTCTAAGCCATCTCCCGATGGGAAATGTGTATCGAGAAGCACCTCAAGGGATTCCTCACTGCTACGTTACCATTCCCCGTTCTCTTTTTTTATTAGTTCCTGGACTAGGTTTCCCCTTGCTAGGACTTTTCTCAACCATGCTCTTTCGCTGGAGCACTATATGTCTGTACAGAAACTTTTCCATGAGATTCTCTTCGCCCTGGAAATTTGACGCTTATAGATCCTCAGTAGATTCCTGTACTCGTCCCGACGCGCTTTGCTTTCCGCGGTTTTGGCTAGCTAAAACATTTCTTTTACCTCTCTTCTTAGAAGACTCAGCTCATTGCTCCACCATGGCGGCTTTGCTTTTCCTCTGAATCTTCTTAGAGGGCAAGCTTTGTTATACGCAATCATAAGCGTCTTTGTTAGGAATTCATTAGACTCCTCCAGTTCAGCCACATTAGCAACCTCTTTGGGTTGTCCCAGTTTGTTTCTACCTGTTTCTGGAATTTAGTCCAGTTCGTTGACTTAGGGTCTCTAAAGGTTCCTGCCGGGCAATTCCTGGCATAAAGGTCCGACGCCTGTTTATGGAGTTCACTGAGGACATGCTTGTGTTTTTTTGCTTCATACGGCTGAAGTCTCAGATGCCGTATTTCCTCATAATGCTAACGGAGATGACTCCTTAAGCCCCTAGGCGGTGTTGGCTCATCCATCAGATGTCTGTTGGGATGCCCACGTTTCAACAGGAACTGTTTGTTTAGCATTTTATTTCTCTCCCTGATGGGAGTATTCTCGCCTCATTATGTAGATGGTGTTCTGGGGCCATAAGAAGACAGCCTGTGGCGGTTCTGAGATCAGTATTTTGGCAGGCCTGCAGCTTTTTCCAGTGAGTAGTTTTTAGGCTTGGCGACCATATAGGGGACGCGTAGCATGCAATCGGCTGGCCAATTACTTTGTAAGTGGTAATGAGCGTTTCTTTATCTCTTCCCCAAGTACTGCCATGCTGCATGCTCACCAAAAGTCGGTAGCGTAGTGCCATCGACGTGGATGTTCAATATGGTCGACATTTGGGACGTCCATGTTGTAAATAAGGTCGCAGCGGATTTAGTCGGTGATAATGCCAGGCTTTCGCGAGGCGAAAAAACTAGAGAGATCAGGGAGGTAGCTGTTTATTCTGTTCCAAAGCTCATCGATCTGTGGGCCTGGACCTGTGGCCATTATTGTGCAGTCATCGGCGTAGGATAGTAACTCCTTCTGATGGCGAAGGTAGCTTAGATATGAATAAATTAAACAAAATTGGGGATAGGACACCACCCTGTGGCACCCCGTGTTTAATTCTTCTTGGTTTTGGTGTTTCGTTTCTAAATTGCACGATGCCTTCCGACCACCCACATAATTTGCGGTCGACATTTTGAGACATGGGGAAGGAAAGACCCCCTCCAGGTCTTGCAATAACGTGCCATGGTTGACCGTATCAAAAGCTTTTGATAGGTCTAGCGCAACGGGTACTGTTCTATGGTGGGGGTTTTGATTTAAACCGCAATTTATCTGGGTGCTAATGGCATTTAGCGCGGTGGTGGTGCTATGGAATTTTATGAAGCCATGCTGATGACAGGCTAGCTGGAAATTTGCTTTGAAGTAGGGGCGCAAAATGCCTTCAAGCGTCTTGGCTACTGGCGATAGGAGAGATATCGGGCGATATGACTCTCCTATGTTAGCTGGTTTCCCAGGCTTTAGTAGCGGGACCACCTTCGCCATTTTCCATTTTTGGGGAATGACAAAGGTTGAAAGAGACAGGTTGAAGACATGTGCTAATTATTTGAAACCCTCTTTCCGTAGGCTTTTAAGCATCGACATGGCTATGCCGTCTGAGCCCACTGCGTTGGATGGTTTAGCATAACCGATGGCATCCTCAACCTCTTTGGCGGTGATGGTAATTGATGACGCGTTGAATTTATGTTTGCGTATCTGTTGGCCTTCCGTCTATTTTTGTCGACCGTAGAATGCATTATATATTGTCGGCAGAAAGCGCTCGCGCATTTTTCCCATCCGACAGCAAAGCGGTTGTCTGTATTCGTCGCGCTTTCCTAAAGTTTTTTTTAAAGTTTCTGAAAGTGCGTTTTTCTGTGACGATGAAGTCGGCGGTACGCTCGAGCGAAATAAGTATAGGCAGGTGATCGGATGCCAATGTTACAATCGGCTGCAAGTTTACGAGTTCTGCGCTCACGATTGATATATGCGGCGAACTGAGACAGCTTCCTACCATACGTTTGGGGGCGTCTCCGTTTATTGTGCAGAACGTCGTTTCTTCTATTTGATCCGCCAACATCTCACTCCTATTATCTGCCCGCTAGTTTGTATGCCATAGATCGTGGTGGGCATTGAAATCGCCTAAGATAATGCGATTTTTGCCAGTGAGTAAGGCGCTGATATTAGGGCGGTATCCACTGGAGCAGCAGGTGGCAGGAGGGATGTAGATGTTGATAATTTCTAGGTTTGCATCGCCTGACCGGACTTGACGTTCTAAGACATTGTCGATAAACGTTGTCCATGACACTGTATGATAAACGCGAGGCCGCCTCCATTTCCGCTCTCGCGATGTTTTCTGAGGACATTATACCCAGAACAGGTCTGCAGAGCAGATATTGCTGTGAGTTTAGTCTCTTGAATCACAGCAAGCGGATGTTGTGCCGCTTCATGAAATCGACTATCTCCGTGATCTTCCCAGTTCATCCATTACAGCTTAACTGCAGAAGTCTGAAGTGCATGTGGGTAGATGTCGTCAGTCTGGGAGTAAGGGACGGGTGACTACGCCTGGGTTGTGGAAGGCTAGGACGCAACTGATGTTATGTCCCTGGGATTGGACGCCCTTGGGTAAGCATTGGGGTACCCGGTGTATTTGGGTATGGGGCCTGGCAGGGACTAAGGGTCTGTTCCGCTGACCTACGCAATTGCTGCCGGAAAAGTGGGGGGGGGGGGGGGGAGAAGACGGGGGCAGGGGCTGATGTTCGGCATTGCTCCCGACTCTACTACGGATATTGTAGGTATGAGTGGGAGCAGCCGTATGAGTTGATGGCGCCGTGGGACGCGAGCAGCAGCTGGTACTTGTTGTGGCTTACTGAGCAGCGGGGCTGCTGGAAGGTATTGGGAGGCCGCTAAGGCGTAGACTACGGGACGCCCTAGGGTGTGAACAACAAGGAGCCACAAAATATTTATAGAAGTAACGTGGACGTCTGGTTTTGGGATCTATCCCAGAACAACCTGTTCGATGCAACCATCCCTTACACGAGATACACTGACAAGAGTATGACAGTCCTAAAAAGGTTATTTTCCGGCAGACGCAGCAAAACCATTTCACAGGACCTGGGTCAGGAAACGGACCCGGATTGGGTTCGATACCTTCCCGGATCAAGACAATATGGAGCAGTTCCGCTGCAAGGAACTGCTGGGAGGATGACAATTTGTGGGAGGAACGCAACAAACTAAATAATCGAAATCGACTTCGAATCAATTTTTTACACTCGGAATTGAGAACACCAAATAGAAACCGAGTCGAAATCAATGTCGCTTTACTTTTCATTCCGAGTCGGAATTCAGAACAGGCCTGATTAATTTTGTTCGCATAACGGTACCCCTTAACGGCATAAACTAATCGAGATAGATACATATGTATCTATATATCAAAATGATCTGGGCGAAAAAAGTAATTCATTTAGCCATGCCAGTCCGTCCGTCCGTCCGTCTGTCTGAAAACACGATAACTTCAGTAAATTTTGAGGTATCTTAATGAAATTTGGTACGTAAGTTCCTGGGCACTCGTCTCGGATCGCTGTTTAAAATGAAAGAAATCCGACTATGACCACGCCCAATTTTTCGATATCGAAAATTTCGAAAACCCGAAAAAAATGCAATAATTAATTACCAAACACGGATGGAGCGATGAAACTTTGTAGGTGGTTTGACCTTATGACGGAGAATAGAAAATTAGTAAAATTTTGGACAATGGGCGTGGCACCGCCCACTTTTAAAGGAATGTAGTTTAAAAGGATTGCAAGCTGTAATTTGGCAGCTGAGTATGTAATGCTCGGTTACACCCGAACTTAGCTTTCCTTACTTGGTTAGTAGGGGTTTGTGCGATCTTTACTCAACTCTGGATTGACTGAGCGTTACCTGATCCTTCGACAAAGCCCACCTCATAAATTTACTATTACCGTGGTTGGGACCCTACGTTCTCTTATAAAAACATCAAAAAGAAAAGTCTCATTCACTTTTTGAACAAGTCCTTGATTATGTCATCCCACTTAAGTTCAAGCAGTGTTGTTACTCAAAAGTTATTTCACTGCTCTGGTTATGTGGCAGTATACGATAGAACATATTAGCAGTTTGGAAACACACGAAACTAATTAACTGTACGCTTTTTTCTTTTCATAAAAATATTTACAAAGCTAATATAATAAGAAATTTCTATAGAAACTAGCAGATCCGGTAGACGTTGTTCTGCCCTAAATTTGGACTATCTGCATACATTTTAATAAGCTTTTTCCGTCTAACTCTGCCCTACCCCTCTACACTTTTTCCTAATCTTTTTATTCACTCCTCCCTCCGTCTTTTTCGCTTCATCTCCATCTTCGTCTCATTCTATCTCTTTCTCAGTCTCCTTCTCTCTTTTCTCTTCTCTCAAGTTTTTCTCCTTCTTCTTCATCTCTTATTGCCAGTCCCAGAGGGTGCTATGTATTTTGTTCCAGTCCCATTCCGAGTATTAGTTCCAGTCCCACTCAGAGTCTCAGTCTCAGTCCCAGTCCTATTCCTAATCCCAGCATCGTAAATACTAATATAGGCAAATGTATATACGAAATTTCAGGCAAATCGAATAGGACGTATGTAAATAGGATTGTGGGTATTATTAATTCTTGTCTTTGTTTCGGATTCGCATGCATACTTATCAGTTTTGCCAGGTTGATGCGGCTAAATCGAATATCACAATGAACTTTAGAGCTCTCAGCAACAGCTTTCATTTGATATCCATAATACACACATATTCTAAAGGTATCCGGGTCCATGTTTTGGCCTATATCTCGAGACCCTAGTCACTCAGCGGTGTAAAACTTACTCTGTATTATAGAACATATCAACAGCTTCAATTTGATACCCATAATATAAAAACACATTCTAGGTATATCTGGGTCCATGTTTTGTCCTATATCTCGAGACCGTAATCACCCAGCGGTGTAAAACTTACTCTGTACTAAAGCATACATCAGCAGCTTCAATTTGATACCCATAATGTAAAAACACATCCTAGTGTTACTCTGATCCACGTTTTGGCCTATATACCGAGACCCTAGTCACAAATATGTTTGAAAACTATCCTGTACTAAAGCACTCATCATCAGCTTCAATTTGATATCCACAATGTAAAAATATTGTGTCTAGGCGTTCACGGGCTCACGTTTGGCCTATATCTCCAGACCCTAGTCACCCAGGGGTATGAAAATTTTCTTCTACTAAATCACTCATCAGCAGCTTTCATTTGTTATCCATATTGTATAAACACATTCTAGGAGTACCCGGGTCCACGTCTTGGCCTATATCTCCAGACCCTAGTCACCGAGGGGTATGAAAATTATCCTGTACTATAGCACCCATCAACAGCTTTCATTTGATATCCATATTGTATAAACACATTCTAGGGGTACCCGGGTCCACGTTTTGATCACAAGACCCTAGGCACGTAGCGAAAAAAAAGGTAGACGTTGGCTGAATCTCAGACCTACCCAATATGCTCAAAAAATTTCCTAAGAATCGGTTCGGCCGTTTCGGAGGAGTTAAGCCTCCAACACCGTGACATAAGAAAAAAATCGAAATCGAAAATCACGCTTGTGTTCGAATAGAAAGTGGAAGTTCTATTTTCATGATAGGTATAAAATCTGGACGGGTTGCTGAAACAAGTGAAACTAATTACGTGCACGCTTTTTTTTTTGCATAAAAATACAAAGCAAATATAATAAGAAATTTCTATAGAAATGTCATTTTAAAAACGTCTATAAATAGTTTGTATTTTTCATCATTAAGGGCATTGAAATTTTAGTTAGGCAATTCTAGCCAAAAATTTACTCAAGGTTAAATGGGTTGAGTCAATATTCAATTACTCGAGGTTTGTTCTCCAATGATGGCAGAGCAAATTAAAATAAAAAACCTGTATAAATATTTTGTATTTTTCATCATAAGGGCATTGAAATTTTAATTAGGCACTTCTAACCAAAAATTGACTTAAAGTTAAATAGGTTGAGTCAATATTCAATTACTAGAGGTTTGTTCTTCAATGAGACAGAGTTTTGACACACCAAAGTTTAACAAATAAGGACGGGACTGTCTTCGACTGTACCGAAGACTTCATACCTTTCATGAATGGTGCTGAACAATAATTTTATCCCATTCGTAATATCCAAATAATCGGCTGCATAAGATAAGAAATACATAATGAACAGATGTACATACCTAAGCGCTTTTTAAGATAAATAACAAAAAAATAAAAATAAAACAAGTAAAGGTGTCTAAGTTCGGGTGTAACCGAATATTATATACTCAGAGTGAGCTTCAATTGTACATTGCATTTCAGATAAATTACTTTTCTGCATAACATGTGGCACCGCCCGTTTAAAAAAAAATGTCTCCCCATTTCCTCTTAAAATAAAACTTGGTAAGTGAAATTTCATTGATTCAAAACTATTTTTTGCTAAGTTATAGCTTATTATTCTAGTTTACGACCCTTTTAAACTTGTTTTATATCTAAGTTGCCGTGGTCTTTAAATGATCTCGTCCATTTTTCCTAGAAATATTTCCTGCTATAGGGAAAATTTGCGTACCCAATTTTATTACGATCCGTTAATTTTTCTTCGAGTTATGGCTCCTGAAACATAGAAAATTGCTTAGTCATAAAAGGGGCGGTGCCACGCCCCTTTTTAAAAATTGAAGCTTTTCCTCTTTATTGTTATAAATCCACTTGGAAATGAAATACCATTGATATAAAGCTCTCTTTTGCTAAGATATAGCTTATTTTATTCGTCCACGACCCTTTTTAAAATCTTTTATATGGAAAGTTGGAATTTCTATGTCAAAATTTAAAAATCAAAGTTTAGCAAGAATATGTCTTTATATAAGGAGGCATTTTTCGTTGATTTTTGTCCATTTATATAAAGGAAGTGCTTAAAATTTTTTATTTTATTTTTATTTTCTCCTTTTCTTACATTTTCTCGGTGTCTTAACCTATCTGTTAAGTTTTACGCTTGTAGCTCAATGAGAACTTACATAAAAATCAATGCCAAAATTCCCTCCTTTCCGTTTGATTTTTCTAAATATCTCAGTTCGTGCGTCCTCTAGCGAAACTTTTTGTATTGTGTCATCGGCTGTCAGCGACCTCTGAATTAAGTTCCAAATCTTTAGCCTCTAGCTCATCGAGAAGTTACTTAAAACCCGGTTTCAAATTTCCAAATTATTATCAAATTTTTTCGATCCGTGCGCCACCTAACTGAATTTTTTCTTCTTTTGTTCCTTTGTCACGGTGTCTTAACCTATCTCTGAGGTTTCATGTTTGTAGTTCAATGAGATGTTACTTTAAAATCGATCTAAAAAAAACAAATTTCCAAATTCTTATCTAATTATTTCGATCCGTGCGCCATCTAACGGATTTTTTCCTTTTTGTTGCATTGTCACGGTGTTCTAAGCTATGTGTAAAGTTTCACGTTTGTAGCTCAATGAGAAGTTACTTAAAAATCGATTGCAAGATTTGTTTGAAAAGCGGACAAACATTCAACCTAATATAAAGTAAGTAAAATTGGGTCGTGCTTTGTGTGAGGATGTAAAGTTTCACCTTTTTTATGGTCTGCATGTAAAAACTCTGACCACGAATCACTTATTTCAACAATATATGACGGAAGCGTAAGTATTTGATGAAATTTGAAGCTTTTAGCCGTAAAAAAGGGAGTAGAAATTGCGAAAAGTTTCTTATCTGAACAAACGGTTGTATGAGATATATACCACATATATCACCGATCTCTATGACTTCTTCATACAACAATGTATGCTGTATACCTAAGCATTTGGTGAAATTTGAAGCTTCTAGCTGTTAAAATGGGACAGTAAGCTTCTTATCTGAACTACCTATCGAATGTGGGGAATATACATACATTTGCTACATATACGACCGATCTCATAAATTTTTTCAGACAACAATATGTGCAATATACGAAAGCATATGGTGAAATTTGAAGGTTCAATCTTATAAATTGAGGAAAATATGACAGAAATCCATTCTCTTGGAAAAACTCAAAGCATTCGGTATTAACGGAAACCTTCTAGATTTTTTTCTCAAGTTTTCTTATGGGACGAAAACTTTTCGTCCAAATGGAATCCGCTAGATCTCAAACTTACATACATGCTTTGTCCTGTATCCCTTAAGGTACACATCTTGGGCCTATCCTATTTTTACTATTTATTAGTGACCTTCCTGATCAATTTTGAACTGCGGATTGCCTTATGTTTGCGGATGATATTAAACTATTCCTAAAAATTCAAAATACAATTGACTGTTCTAGTCTTCAGTCTGATCTAAATAATTTTTCTAATTGGTGTATATTAAATCATCTCCATCTAAATGTTAGTAAATGTTGCGTCATCACTTTTGCTAAAAAGTCTAAGACAGCGACTTACGACTATGTACTAAATGGACAAAAATTGTGCCGTAAAGATACTATTAAGGATCTAGGGGTTATTTTCGTCTCTAAGTTGACCATGTAGACTGTGTGGTGTCGAAGTCTTTTTCTATGATTGGTTTTATACGCAGAAAAACTGCGGATTTTGTTGACCTACTTTTTGAACCCTTACTATGAAAATCTTACTTTTATAATTGAAAAGGTGTAAAGGGTGTTCACTAGAATGGCTTTGCGTCCTCTGTCATGGCATGATGGGCTTCCAAACTATATTGGCAGACGCAAGTGCTAGGTCTACAAAGTTTGGAAGAGAGAAGGGCTTATTTTTTTCTATTATTTTTGTGTATAATGTGATGAATTCTAGAATCAACTGCGAACTCATTTCTAATTTAACACATGTTTACTCATCAAGTCTTAATTTAAGGACAACTCGTTTATTCTATGTAATTTTTCATGCAACCAATTATGGTTTCAATGAGGTACTCAAAAGATGCGTTCGAATATGTAATACATATGCTAAAAATTTGAATTTCAGTTTAGAGATAAGTACCTTTAAGACTATAATCTCTTTATACTTTTTAATTAATGAGTCTGATAGGACTATTCGGTAGACAATATTAAATAAATAAATAAATGACTCCTCTTTTTATGCAAAATCGGTTATATATCCCGATTATCGAACCTGTTCGAGAAGAGATTGCTAGCGAGATTCTCGAATCTCGAATTACTCGTAAGGCGCGTAAGGCTCGCGAGCTTCTCGACATTCAGTTTAATCGATTCATCGGCTGTTTTATATAGAGCTTATGATTTCTTCTGGAGCACAAGCGAAACTTTCTTCAAAACCACAACTAAAAACACCGAAATGCAGAGAATACTGCCAATGCAGCGACTGAATTTAAAAGCGAGAAGCTCGCGAGTATTACGAGTATTGCGAGTATTTCGAGATTCGAGAATCTCGCGAGAAGCCTTGCTCTCGATCTCTCGTTAAAAAAATAAAATATTGTGAACAAAATTATATGTATAATAAATATGTTTTGAGATAAATGTCATTGGAAAGCGATATAATCAACTAAAAATTCACAAGTAAAAAAAAACTAAGTCTGCTACTACTACTACTGCCCATACAGCAATTAAGTTTATGTCGAGAAGCTCGCGAGATTTGCGAGTACTTGGAGACACGAGAATCTCGCGAGAAGACGAGATCTCGAATTCTCGGGTCTCGACAATCTCGCTTGTGTTCGAGAAGGAAGCGTAAGCTCTATTTTCATGAAAGGTATAAATATCTGGACGGGTTGCTGAAACAGAGGAAACTAATTAAGTGTACGCTTTGTTTTTTCATAAAAATACAAAGCAAATATAATAAGAAATTTTTATAGAAATGTCATTTTGAAAACGTGTATAAATATTTTGTATCGCTAAGGCCATTGAAACTTTAATTAGGTACTTCTAACCAAAACTTTACTCAAGGTTAAATCGGTTGAGTCATGATTCAATTACTAGAGGTTTGTTCTCCAATGATGGCAGAGCAAATTTAAAAATCTGGACGGGTTGATTTTAGGAAGTAAGGAAAACGGGGAATAAATCAATCCCTTTCAGCGAAATTTGTAGTAGAAATGTACCTTTTATTAGTAGTGATAATAGATTTGTAAATGCCAACAGGTTTTGGAGGAAATAATTTATTTGCTACTAAATATTTCGTGAATTGATATAGAGTTATGTTGGTTTGGTCATTCTTTCAGAATTTGGTTGAAGGATGCCGTACGTCAGAATTTTATTCATATATACACTATCTCAAAATTTGTTTCAAGAACTCCCTATCTGAGCATAAGTTCAATAAATTTTCTTATTTTGACATAAGTTGGAGATAAGGCGTTTTTCAACCTAATTCTGATATAGAGCGTTTTTGTGACAAATCCTGAAATGGAATATTTTTGAAAATTATTTTGAGATAGGGCGATTTAGAATTGGCAGCCGGCATGTGGTAATAATCTCCTCAGCAGCCGCAATGAACTGGCAAAAACAAAAAAATTAAAGAAAATGGCTTATTGACTTACAACTTTATATTCCGGCCTTGACTTTGGCAGAAGGGTTAAGCTTTTGTGCGGTCCTGCTACAGAGGGAGTATTTACCTTTTTGTTCTGAAATTTCGTAAAGCTCTTTTGCGTTAGGTATTCATGGAAGTGTTCGTTTAAACCGTTAATTTACAATATTCGGAACACAATCGTTCGATGCTACCTCATGAGGTCCGAATATATGAACATAACATTCCAAATATAAACCGATTCCAAAAATTCTTAAATGGAGATGAATATTCCGAACATACGGAATCAATATGTTAACATGCGCAATAAGTACATTTCGTTATGGCATCTCCATTATTTACTAATGACATTTTTACTTGAATCGATTTACTAGTCGAGTTTTTGACATAGAACTATGAATTTTGAATTGGTTTAGGTTTCGTATGTTCATAGATTTACGAAAGTGCCCGATTCCTTGGTGTCCGTACTTTTCATAAAATTACCAATGTTCAGCTATACTAATAGATCATGGTATAGTTTATAAATTCTCCATAAAATTAAAAATATTGTTCTTAGGAATTATGCAGTTTAGTACTTATCAGTTATTTAGAAACTGATAGCTTGCTATTTCTACTACTAATATTTTTCGAAAAATCGCAAAGAAACAGCACAGTTAACGGATGTCAATTCGATTTGGGAGCAAAGTGGCTGCAATTGTTAAACAATTTTTCACCTGAGCAAACCTCTTATAATTGAATCATGGGGTTGAGTGAAAAAAAATTTACGCGCTTTATAATTGTGTTTTTATTGTTCTAATTCCTGGAATCTAGAAGGAAACAGTTTTGCTTATTTTTAATTAACACCACCAAATTATGTATAAATAGCGTCCACAAGATTGATCTTGGTGTAGTTTGTACTTAACAAGTGGTGGAAATAGTCTTGCTAAACTAAAATGTATCTAAGAAATTATTACGCGCTTTTGTTTGTCATACTTAGTTGCCGTTCGACTTACACGAAATCGAATTATCGCATTATAGGTGGTGAGAATAGCCATATAAGTGAAAGACCATATTTAGTATCAATACATTATACCGGCAATCATATATGCGTTGGATCATTAGTCACTTGGCAGAAGGTGGTTACATCTGGAACTTGCGTTAGAGTTTTCGCCTCCTTATCGGTTTCAGCTGGTGTAACGTATTCACATGAACTAGTTTCAACTGAAAATACTCGCGGTGTGACGGATATATTTTATCCAAATAAGTTTGATGCCATAACAAGGCATTTGGATATAGCTATATTGCTGTTGGATAGATGCTTTCATCGGAGCGCAACAATAAACGTAATACCATTTGGTCAGTGTACATTTGAAGAACCCACGCCAATGGAAGTTAGTGGATGGGGTTGGACAACTACAGTAAACGGGAGGACTTCGGATATGCTCCAAACTACTGTCTTGACTTCATTACCAAGTATTGATTGTTGGGGGAATTATGGAAATGCACGGATAACTTATACAAGTTCAATGATGTGCGCTGCTAGTCCGACAGCTGATGTGTGCAATGGAGATTTTGGGGCACCAGGCATTGTGGAGGGAAAAATTTGTGCAGTGGCATCATTTCAGAGAAGATGTGCGGACTCGCTTGCTCCGAGTGTTTTTACAGTTATATCTAATAGAGATATTCTAGAGTTTTTAATTGAAGCAGTGGGGCCTGATTGCAGGGATAATCCCGGGGTGTAAATCGACTACTGAGTGGAAAATCATTCTAACTCGGCTGAACGCTCCATTTCAGAACTTTTTTCATATACGCTGCAGCTCACGTCAAAGCGTATAGAATTTTTTCTAAGATAGAGCTTTCTCGAAATGGCAGTTGAGATATGGTGATATTCCAATCAGCAGTCGCAATGGCGATATTTCTTTTTGTGTTATCTTCGAATAAATAAATGTTTATATATACGATATAAAAAAATATATCTTCGGTTGTTGTTTATTTGTGAGATCAAACTTTATTCTTAGCTTCAAACTTCCCTCGGTAATGAATAGGCCATGCGATAAAAAGCAAATTGCGGAGTAAGTACTTTATGGCCCTGGCAATCTCCGTATATGGGTACTAATAGTACTAAAAGCTCGAAAATATTTAGGTAGGTCCTAAATACTAATCATCACACTCCTCATCAATCTAGGGCGTTGATCAAAAAATTAAATAAAAGCGTTGGGCGCGTGAAATTTCCAAAAATATGAGGTGCAGCATAACCTTCTTAAGGTTCAGTTGGTCTTATATATGACTACCAATATAAATTTCACGCGTGCAATGCTTTTATTTAATTGTCTGATCAATGCCTTAGATTGATGAGGAGTGTGATGACTAGTACTTAGGTTAGGTGGAACTGGCCCATCCATGAGGACCTCATATAGACTGAACGAATCCGTAGTGTTACTAGAAGTTTGTTTTAACGACCTATGTTATAAAATAACTCCGTCCTCTTTGCAAATATTAGAAGCTTCCTAAGACTTAAGCCACTTGCTGCTTCTAGATCTGACAGCTGTATCACTCTTAGTAGCTGGAGTCTTAGCCTGGCAAGCTCAGGGCACGAGCACAGAACGTGCTCGATCGTTTCCTCCTCCAGTCCGCACTTGCTACATCTGCTATCACTGACCAAGTCTAATTTAAAGGCCTGTGACGCCAGAAGGCAGTGTCCAGTCAGAACATCCGTCATGAGTCTACAGCCCTCTCTTTTTAATGATAGAAGCAACGTTGTTAGTCTAAATTTGTAAGACCTACACATAATCTTCGACACTTTACAGCCCCGCGTTTGAACCCACGCCTTTCCTGTTTGATCGATCATGTGCACCCCTCACCTTCGCTTAATCTCGCCCAGTCTAATTGGGCCGTCTACGGAGCAAGATTCAAGGGATGCGCCCTTTTTGGCTAGGTCATCCGCTTTTTCATTCCCATCTATTCCCATATGCCCTTGGACCCAATATAGATGTATGCTTCTCCCTGTCCCGATTCTCTCCAGGGCTGCTTACACTCTAACACCCATTTAGATGCTTTGCTATGCGAGATTATTGCCTTAGGTGCAGCTTCACTGTCAATATAAAAGTTAACACTACTATTTCCGCTTGGAAAACGCTACAGTAATGCGGCAGCCTGTAGGATCTGTTTATTTCCGGATCAGCACAGAATACCACAGACCCCACTCCTTGCACTACTTTGGAACCATCTGTATACACATGTATCGCCTCATCCGCCATTTGAGCAGAATGGCATACAGTGCAGCCGTCGGGGTTGTTTTCAGGGCTCCAGTAATGCTAATACTATGTTCAAACAGAAAAATAAATTGAGGCTATTTCGATTTAAATTGAGTGGTGTTCATACAACTCTATTTAGCTTACACAATAGTAATTTGATAGCTGGTTGGCTCATCTCTACAGTAACAACATATCTTTGTTGAGACTGTCAAAATGTGCGTGTTGGTATTAGGTGAATAGAATGGTATGCAAACATAAAACTTTGAAATTTTTGTGTGTTGTAAGAAAATGTGTTCAGTGTTTTGTTTTCATTTTGATTTTGCCATCTTCTTTTGACAGTCCCTACTCCAGTGAAATGAAAGACATAAAATCAGCTGATGAAATGAGCCAACCATATAGTTCAGCCATGGGTAAGTGACGTTTAAATATACTCAATAAACACACTTTACAATGTTGCATTTGCAGGTTGAAACAATTTATTACGCAATTTTTTTTAAATTGGCAATTTATTATTACAATTTATTATATGACAAATTGCGTAATAAATTGCCCAAAGAGTTTAAATTGCCAATTTGGTGTGTGTTTGAACCTAGTATAAGCATTCATAGTCTGTACACCCCTCTAATATTTTGAGGTATGTTGTTTTTTGTGTGGCTTTCCATCAACCAAACAAGAACTCCATAGTATAGAATAGGGCTTACAATCACTGTAAAAACCCAATGAGAAAGAGAGGGCGATAAGCTCCACGTACACCGCAGCATTCTTTTACATGCATAAAGTGCCGCTGAAACCTTCTTCACCTTCTCCTCCACGTTGGGGTTCCATGACAGATTACTGTCTAGGATGATTCCTAGATATTTTGTGCAAGGTTTCTGCTGTTGGGTCACCGCTCCTAACTTAGGCCTGGTCCAATTTGGGACATTGTACCTCTTTGTAAACAAGACCGTATCCGTCTTCTCCGCGTTGACTTTCAACCCGACATTAAAAGCCCAGGTATGAATATCCCGAAGCGCCCGATCCATCAAAGGGCTAATCATTGGAAGGCACTTTCCACTTATGACAATTGCAACGTCATCGCGTAAGCCGTAAGTTTTACGTGTCCCTAATTGGATCGCCTGAGCAGTTGGTTGATGACCAGCGTCCACAGCAGAGGTGATATTACCCCTCCCTGCGGCGTGCCCCTGTGCACTGATTTCGTGGCCTCATACAATCCGCATTGTGATGTAATCTTCCTGCAATTTAACATGCAGCCGATCCATCTAGTTAAGGCTGGATGTACTTTAATGCAATTAAGACCATCCATAATCGCCTATTTAGAAACATTATTGAAAGCCCTGGCAATGTCTAAGAAGACTACTAGAGCATATTCCTTATATTACAGGACTTTATCTATGCTTATTACCACCCTATACAATGCGGTGTCTACCGACCTCCCTTTGGTGTACGCATGCTGTGTTGTGGAGGGTAGCTTTTCATTCACGTTGGACTTTATATACACATCTATCAGCCTCTCAAAGGTTTTGAGCAGAAATGATGTTAAACTAATGGGTCTATAGTCTTTGGGATACACGTGACCGATCTTCCTCGCCTTTGGTAGGAAAGCTACACGAGCAGTTCTCCAACAGTGCGGTACATGATTCAGCCTTACGCACCCACCGAGTATTATTTTAAGCGATTCTACGACCGCTCTACTTGAAACTTGTAGCATGGCCGGGAATATACCATCTGGGCCCGGCGATTTAAACTTAGAAAACGTCTTCAATGCCCCTTCGATCTTGGTATCGGTCACCAACCCCGGCACTACCCGCTCCGTGATCGAAGTGTGAGTGCTGTCTGCTGGCTCTTCTAAACCATATCCCGATGGGAAATGTGTATCGAGAAGCACCTCAAGGGATTCCTCACTGTTACGTGACCATTCCCCGTTCTCTTTCTTTAATAGTCCCTGAACTATGTTTCCCCTTGCTAGGACTTTTCTCAACAGGACTGTTTCGCTGCAGCACTCTATGTCCGTACAGAAATTTTCCATGAGATTCTCTGCGCCCTGGAAATTTGACGCTTATAGATCCTCAGTAGATCATTGTACTCGTCCCGACATGCTTCGCTTTCCGCGGTCTTGGCTAGCTAAAACATTTCTTATACCTGCCTTCTTAGAAGACTCAACTCATTGCTCCACCATGGCGGCTTTGCTATTCCTCTGAATCTTCTTAGAGGGAAAGCTTTGTTATACGCAGTCATAAGCGCCCTTGTTAGGAATTCATTAGACTCCTCCAGTTCAGCCACATTAGCAACGTCTTTGGGTTGTCCCAGTTTTGTTTCTACATGTTTCTGGAATGTAGTCCGGTTCGTTGACTTAGGGTTTCTAAAGGTTCCTGCCTGCTCTACGCTCTTTAGAGGGATGCTGAAGCTGATATACGCAGGGTCGGAGAAGGATGGTCTATCAAGAACCATCCAATCATTCCTTAATATATCACGTTCGGAGCTCAATATAATATCCAAAATATTTAGGGACATTTCCCTGTTGGCTATCTGAAAATTGGTTTGCATGATGTAACAAAATAAAGATTCACTCCTCTCGGTCTTATCTGCTTCTCCCCACGCATTGTGGTGCGCATTTGCATCCGCGCCTATGACCAACCGCCCTTTGCGCTCTTCGTCCTATACTAGCCTCTTGCACTCCATCGGTGGAACTTTCGCAGCATGGGCCATGTAGCAGGATGCCAGGATAAATGCCTGCTTATTCCTTTGCTCAACAGTCACCGTTGCGAGGACCTCAGTAGTGTAATTAGGCAGCATATATGAATGCAGCTGTTTCCTTACGATTACTACGGCTCGCACCCATCCTTCCGTTTACGCGTAGTAAACGCCAAATCCGCGCGGGCTAAGTCCAGAAACCTTTCCTCCTGATGAGAGCTACGGCTCCTGGACCAACGCCATGTCAAACGAACCCTCCTCAAGGGCTAAGAGGAGTTCGCTCGACGCCACTTTACTGTGTTGGAGGTTTATCTCTAGGACTCGCAGCACCATTGGGCTGTTTCTCCCCCTGCAGCACCTTTGTCGTGACGACGTCGTCCTCCCCTGCCCTTTTAGTTTAGAGTATTCGAGGCCCCCTTCAGCCTCTCGTAACTGTTGTGCCGGGTGTACCTCTGTGCGACTCGCAGCACCATTTGGCTGTTCGTCCTCTTCTTACGTCTCTACCTCCGTCTTTATTTTTTCTCTGAGGCTTTTGAGGTCTTTTTCGACTTCGCCCACTTCTGGCGTGTTAGGATTTTTATCCTTGGGACTTCTTTTCTTGAGTCGCATATAAATTTTTCCTGTACCAAACATTTTTCCAAGCTGCGTGTACAATATATCTTCCGCCTGCTTATTTATTTGGAAGATGTAGAACTGACCTTCCTCCTTAAGCCGAGATACAGTAAGTACCTTCCAATCCTGTGTCGGTATGTTCGGATTCTGATGTTGCAGAAGTCGCAGTGTATCCTCCGACTTCATCACACATGGTGTCCATACCTTAACTTTTGGTACCGTGGGGATTTACACTTTATCCACCACCTCAAACCGCGCGATCGTGTCTTGCCTTTGGAGATTTGGAACCACTTCCTCCAGCCACCGCAAGCTCGCGATTTTGTCGCACGACTCGCAGCTTTCGAGGTATTTGCTACTTCGCTATGGGGGCCAATCTGTGTTACAGCTCTGGGCCTACTTGTCTTGTCTATCCGACTGCCCAACCTCGCAGCTCTGGGACTGCCTCTTTCCTTTCTGCCACTTGAAAGCAGGCTTGTCGCCTTACGTCGATTGTTGCCTCTTCATTCTGCCATTCGACCCTTCTTCCTCCTTCTCGTACCGATTGCAGAACCGAGGGTTTCTCGCAGAAAACCTTTTGAACTGCCCTCGACCTACTTCTACCTCCTCATGGGCCCTTTCTAAGCGCTCGATCTCCACTTCTGTTGGGTCGACCACTGCTCCCAGGCGCTGGACAATTCTTAGTGCTGCACGGTATTGCGAGAGAGCTTTTTTACTTCCTCTGCTCCGTACCTTTCTCCAATCTTCTACTCCGTTTTCATTTGTGTGCTTTTCCAACACGGAGTTCATTGAATTAGCACTACTCTCGCTCGCCGAGTCCGACGTACCGCTTAATGCGTATTTGTCTTCCTTGGCTTGCGACTCAGTCCTCCTCTTATCATCGTCCTTATTACAATTAGGTAATGAGTCGTTCATCTTGGTCGTACGACCACCGACAAGGCGGGCTCAGCGGTCCAGTATTATATACGGGGAAAGAATCGTCCGCCACAGCAGCGCCCCTTACTGTGGAAAGGCCATAAATACTTCCCGAGGTGGCCCGGTATCGGGAAGGCTCCGTTCGAATACAGCCGAATTTATTCCCTGGCTGCAAATCGTCCAATAGGCACGGTCCGCATAACACCCTGGATTAGGGGGTTGGCAGTTCTTGGTCACCGACATTCCAGCGCCCTTGTATGAGGCGAAACGGCGTAGATGCCAGTCCTAAACAGCTTCGCCTCATAGTCGGGCGGTATGGAGTTCGGCTAAGCCCTCACACCAACGACAAGGTGCCTACCCTAGTGAGGGGACTAGTACTTAGGACCTACCTAATTATTTTCTAGCTTTTAGTATTATTATTACTTCATGTATGTATTGTTTTTAATAAAACCGTTTAACTAAAAATTTTTTTAAATTATTTTATTTTCAAGTTTTTAGTCTTTATTTAATTGCCTATTATGACTCATTATTACAATGACTCTTTCCTGACAATTTGTTACAATCTAAGTCTTCAATACTCCTTACTAATCCTTCCAAAGACTCGACTCTGCGCCACGTATGCTTGTCCCTCCTCGAACTCCAAAGTAATTTGATGTCACTTCTACACGGCTGTATGTAATATTTATTCCAAATATGAGCCAAATCGGAGCACAAATACGATTCTTTTGAATATCTCGATACCTGCGCCACCTAGTGGCAATTTTTTTCATAGGCCGCTTTCCATTCATGTATGGGTTATGTGTTCCAAATATGAACCAAATCGGATCACAAATACGATTTTTTGAAATATTTCGACCCATGAGCCACCTATCGGAGCTTTTTGTCTTATTATTGCATTGTCATCGGGTTCTGAACTATATTCCAAGTTTCAAGCTTGTAGCTTATCGGGAAGTTACTTAAATTTCAATTACAAAATTCGTGCCAGTTAGCCAGCCAGCCAGCCTGCCAAGTCAAGCTAAATAAAACCGTTTAATTAAAAAGCGGATGGAATAACCTTATGAAAATCAATGTATTCTGTTATTGATGCCATAGCAAAACGGCTCAGTGATAACCATGCCGTAGCTAAGCAATTTGTTTTTTCTTGGTTGAAGTACATAGCTGAGGGCCTAGTCTAGCAGTTCAACAATAAATAATTGTTTTCCGTCAAAACTCAATAAATTCCTCGAAATAGAGGCAAATATGAAAAGATGTTTGAAATTTGTTTATGAAGAAAAACTTTGAAAAGCTGGAACAGTATCGTTCAGTGGCGTAGTAAAGTACATTTCAATTTCAACGGAATTGATAAATCTTTCGCTCCATCGTCGAAACAATAATTTTCATCGGCAGGCAAGAAATAGGTTTAAGAGAACATCGTGACTCTGGTCCTATATCCCTCGAGGCTCCTCCCCATAATGATGGCACCTTCAGATCTTTATTAAGGTTTCGGATGAATGCTGGTGACCAAACATTGAAGCAACATTTACTTCAAACTGTCACATTGAAAAATCGCTTCACATCTTACACGAGTCCACAGATTCAGAATGAACTCATAGACATTTGCGGGCACATAATTCTTGAAAATATTGTTGCAAAAATCAACGCAAGCGAATGCTGCACTATACTCGCAGATGGGGCAACCGACATTAGTGGCGTGGAACAATACTCACTATATTTCAGTTATACTGAAAAAACTGCAGATTGTATAATTTTGAGAGAATATTTTCTACAAATTTCACTGGTAGAAGACTTGCTTCGTCATTGATAAACATTTCAAAGAAGCTGAAGATCAACCTGGAGTTTTTGGTTTCTCAAGGATACGACGTTGCAGCTGCATGGAATGGTTGTGCTGCTGCAGTGATGGAGAAGTATCCGTCTGCACTTTATCTACATTGCGCAAGCCATTCCTTGAATTTGGCGGTTAGTGAAGCGTGCTTCGTTTCTCTCATAAGAAACTGTCTGGGGTCCATAAATCGGATATTTTCTTTCTTCAGACCTTCAGCAAAACGCGAAGATATTCTCAAGGATGCCGTCGAAACTTTGAATTATCCAACAAAGAAAGAACGTTTGAAGCGATTGTGTGAAACAAAATGGACGGAAAGGCTAGATGCTGTGATCTGCTTCAAAGAAATGTTTGCTCCCATTTATGTCAGTTTAGAAAAAATTCATGACTGTGGAAACGCTGAAAGTTCTAGAAATGCTTTCGCTTATCTACACACTTTGAGAACAGGAGGATTCATTGTGGCAATGGTTATTATTAACGAAATTTTTTCTTTGGCTCAAGCATTAACCTCTTATCTTCAGGAGAAAAGTGTTGATCTTTCTGCAGCAGTTTCAGCGGTTGATGATCTGGCTGTTTTGTTGAAAGAAATTAGGGAATCTATCGGAGAGAAGATTGAAGTTCCAAGGTTGTGAGTCGTAAAAAAATCTTGAAAACTACGAAAACAGCTCAGCAGAAGAATATTTTCGCAAACTAATATTCATCCCTTTCATCGATCACTTCATATCTTCAGTGTCAAATAGATTCATCAAGCATAAAAACACATTGTCCATTATTGAAAATATCATTCCCTATAAATTGGTCAGAAAAGTAGGTGACAACGTTTCTGAAACTGTCGAACTAATAATGGATCAGTGGCCAGCACTTACTCGAACAGCGGAATCTATGGTGAAAAATGAAGTCCTACTATGGAGATTACGTCGGGTTGAAGCAGAAGATCGCCCAAAGACTTTCCTCGACGCATTAAATCTTTGCAATGAAGAATTTTCTCCACACGTTTCCAAGTTTTTGAAGATTAGAGCCACGTTAGCTCTAACCATTGCCAGCAGTAAACGAAGTTTTTTAACACTGAGGCGTCTGAAAAATTGGATAAGGAACGCAACCGGAGAATATAAGATGAATGAACTTGTCGTATTAAGTATCAATATAAATATTGATATCACAGTGGAAGAAGTCATTGGCCGATTCGAATAAATACAATACTGTTTCCTCCCAACAACATTATTCCAAACAATAAGTACTTATCATCATTTAAGAAAATTTGAATTTTTTGTTCGATTTACCATTTTTGTGCTATAGTTTTTAAATTCCTTATTCAATGGTTTTAGATTCGATGTAAAATAACATAGAGATGCTGATATAATTCAAAGAATATCAAAAGCTGAACAAAATACAACGGACAGGAATCGCACGCGCAACTAGAGTAATTAGGTCGTGTACATCGTATGAGCTAAACATAAACTTGGAATACCCATGGAGCTTTATACTCACTGCCACAAGGTTGTCGTTAAGCGTAAGAGTGTTTGAGAAGTCGCAGGTTGTTGTTGTTGTTGTAGCAGTGCTTCGCCCAAGCGCGGCCAATTACAAATTGTCATCAAAGTCCTCTAACGGGAGTCCAAGGAAATTTGATGTTTCAACAGGGGTGGACCATAATGAAAGGGGTGTTAGAGGCGTTGGTTCCACAATACAGTTAAAGAGATGTGGGGACAAGTTACCAACAGGACATATGTTTTGTATGTCGGGTTTGATTCTGGATAGGTAAGAGTTTAACCAGTTACAGTACCCAGATCGGAGTTGAGCTAGAGTGGCGCGCGTTTCCCTGCTAGTTTTGGGTATTGTTGTTTGAGTACATGATTCACCGGGTAATTCCCGGCATAGAGATCCGACGCCTGTTTGTGAATTTCACTGAGGACCTGCTTGTGCATTTTAGCTTCATGCGGCTGTGTTCTCAGTTGCCGCATTTCCTCATAATGATTACGGAGATGACTCCTTAAGCCCCTGGGCGGTATAGGCTCATCAATCAGATGTCTGTTGGGATGCCCTGGTTTCTGGCTATTCAACAGAAACTGTGTGGATAGCATTTCATTTCTCTCCCTAATGGAGAGTATTCTCGCCTCATTATGTAGATGGTGTTTTGGAGACATAAGAAGACAGCCCATGGTAGCGTAGCTTCTTCCAGTGGGTAGTCTTTAGGCTTGGATACCATATCGGGAACGCGTTGCATGCAATCGGCTGGCCAATTGCTTTGTAAGTGGTAATGAGCGTTTCTTTATCTTTTCCCAGAGTACTGCCAGCAAGAGATTTGGGATTTTATTGCAGTTGTTGATTTTCAGTACAATTGCGGATGCAAGCTCACCAAAATGTAGATCCTGATCGAACGTCATACCCAAGATTTTGGGGTGTAAGACAGTCGGTAGCGTAGTGCCATTGACGTGAATGTTCAAAATGGTCGACATTATCATCTGTTAAATTAGACTGTGTCAAATACTGAAAAGTTTTACTTAAGTTTAACTTGTTTGAGTTTCTTGAAAGGAGGAAATGTTTTATGTACTATTTGGAGTTTCCAGTTTCCAAGTTTCTTTGCTTCACTCTTTGATTGCAGGACTTTCTTGCTCCATTCAATAGCAACCCAATAAGGCCTAACCTTAAACGACCTAACCTTCTAAATCCTAATAAGCCATCTGTTCCGCAATTCACGATATTGATGAGTAGTATGTTTATGACGCTTCTGGATCACATTTTGTATGGAAAACTGGGAGCATGTCTCACCCTAAAAAGTCATACTTTTGATACAGTCTGTCACAAGTCTGGCCTTAGAAATGGGACCAGTTCATTATTTTCGGGCCAGTCTGGGATGAGTCTGACCGAAGGAATGAAACCAGGTCTATATTTATCTTGCCCTGAAATTTTTACCACATCTCAAGATAATTCAACAATTCCGCTAGGTGGCGCATACGTTTTTCGGTTTGTGTTATGGCTGATCTTCTGGTTTGTGTTCTGGCTAACTTCCGCTAGGTGGCGCATAAGAAAAAGCTTAGTGGTGTATAAGAAAAAGCTTAGAGCTTTTTACCTTTAGCAGAGCTTTGCCGTAAACATGACAGCATATAAATTATATATATATATATATATCAACAAACCGAAAAATACATACCGACACAGACACACCCATCCATATACATACATTTAAATAAGGGCTACTTGTCTCACAGAGTTGACATTTGTTTCAATTGAATCGCTATTAAATTCTTAGAAAATTTGCTTAGACTATGGAAATTTGGTTTTGCTATTAAGACCCTAGTACCTCATTTTTCATATCTCTTCCCCCCATACTAGTATTTTCCCAATCTTGTACTAATAATGAAGGATTCACATCGATCAAGAAGAAAAAGTGATTAAAAGTTAAGGGTGTTAAACAATGTGTTACTCTCAAACTTTCTGCAAATGATTTTAAAAGATGTTTATTCGAAAAGAAATTATACTTTGACTCAATGTATATTTTTAGATCAAAATCCCATGAATTGTATACACAAGAAATAAAAAAGTAACGTTAAGTTTTAGATGATAAGAGATTTGTAAAAAATAATGGAATTAATACCTACGCTTGGGAAATGTTTGTGCAAGAGAATAAATCAAAATATGCTGATAAGAAACCTTAACTGTTCAACATTGCATATGTATATATATATATGCATGTGAGAATTTCACAAAACCGCAAATAAATATGAAGACTAAACATTTTGTTTATCTTCTTATTAGTTTGTAAGTTTGTGTACCTGCATTTAGGCGCATCCGTTCTTTCGATTTGTGTTCTGACCGATCTATATCATTTAGGTGCATACGTATGACACCGCAAAACAACAAAAAAATTTCGTTGCCTACATTTAGGCGCATCCGTTCAAAACCGCAAATATATGCATGTGTGTGTGTGTGTGTGTGTGTGTGTGTGTGTGTGTGTGTGTGGGTTTTAACTTTGTAAACCCAGCAAGAAATCGAGCGACTGATACTGATCTGATCTGATCAGATCAATATCAGTCACTCGATTTGCTGGGTTTACAAAGATAAAACGCACACACACACACACACACAATCATATATTTGCGGTTTTGAACGGATGCGCCAAAATGTAGGCAAAGAAATTATTTTGCTGTATATATGTGTGTCGGTGTGTATATAATTAATCAATTTGTGGATTAATATACACATAAAAACCTATCATCTGCAAAAACAAAATCGATTCATAATTAGAAGAGATCTTCACAACAAATATGTACAAGGAAATTACCGGTAACATTATTTAAGGTTACAGTGACCTTGTTAGCAAACCCCGAGACAAGATTAATATATAAAATTTCAAAATAAGTAAAATTGATATCAGACCAGATTCTTATCAGATACACAACTGATAGGTAACAGATTTAGCAGATTCTTGTCAGATACACAGCTGATAGATAACAGATTTTTTCAACTAGAAGAGATCTTTACAACAAATATGTACAAGGAAATTACCGGCAACATTATTAAAGGTTACAGTCACTTTGTTAGCAAACCCCGGTCGTTGATTACTCAGATCCGAAAATTCAAATGGAGCTTTTATGTGGAAACAATGGAATTCTTTATTGCTGAGGACCACAGCTATTTCCTTTACAATAAATCTATTATCGTATGCTTTAAAGCCTTGAACATCTACTGTCGCAAACATTATGAAAATTAATAAAGAAATATCTTTGTAATGGTAGGCTTTTTATACGTTAAGCACAGACAGGTGAAGCATAGTTGGGTATAAAATAGAATTTTTATATTTCACCCACACTTATATACTTTAGAAATATAGACCCTTTAAAAATTTGGAGCCCCTGCCATTTAAAAT
Organism: Eurosta solidaginis; assembly: GCF_040869045.1. NCBI lineage: Eukaryota > Metazoa > Arthropoda > Insecta > Diptera > Tephritidae > Eurosta > Eurosta solidaginis. The sequence goes on from NC_090319.1 coordinate 14,901,193, forward strand.
CTGAGCTCGATATTCTGCTGCACTGATGAACTTCTAAGCTCTTTTTTGTCTTGCAGTCAGAATACAAAACAAACAATTCGTAGCTTTTTCTTATAGATCAGCTGGAACGTATGCGTCTAAATGCAGGTACACAAACTTACACACTAATAAGAAGATAAACAAAATGTTTAGTCTTCATATTTATTTGCGGTTTTGTGAAATTCTCACATGCATATATATATACATATGCAATGTTGAACAGTTAAGGTTTCTTATCAGCATATTTTGATTTATTCTCTTGCACAAACATTTCCCAAGCGTAGGTATTAATTCCATTATTTTTTACAAATCTCTTATCATCTAAAACTTAACGTTACTTTTTTATTTCTTGTGTATACAATTCATGGGATTTTGATCTAAAAATATACATTGAGTCAAAGTATAATTTCTTTTCGAATAAACATCTTTTAAAATCATTTGCAGAAAGTTTGAGAGTAACACATTGTTTAACACCCTTAATTATACTCAGTTCACCAGAGCTCACAGAGTATATTAAGTTTGATTGGATAACGGTTGGTTGTACAGGTAAAACGGAATCGAGATAGATATAGACTTCCATATATCAAAATCATCAGGATCGAAAAAAAATTTGATTGAGCCATGTCCGTCCGTCCGTCCGTCCGTCCGTTAACACGACAACTTGAGTAAATTTTGAGGTATCTTGATGAAATTTGGTATGTAGATTCCTGAGCACTCGTCTCAGATAGTTATTATTAAATGAACGATATCGGACTATAACCACGCCCACTTTTTCGATATCGAAAATTTCGAAAAACCGAAAAAGCGCAATAATTCATTACCGAAGACAGATAAAGAGATGAAACTTGGTAGGTGAGTTGAACTTATGACGAAGAATAGAAAATTAGTAAAATTTTGGACAATGGGCGTGGCACCGCCCACTTTTAAAAGAAGGTAATTTAAAACTTGCAAGCTGTAATTTGGTAGTCGTTGAAGATATCATGACGAAATTTGGCAGGAACGTTACTCCTATTACTATATGTACGCTTAATAAAAATTAGCAAAATCGGAGAAGGAGCACGCCCACTTTTAAAAAAAATTTTTTTTTAAAGTAAAATTTTAACAAAAAATTTAATATCTTTACAGTATATAAGTAAATTATCTCAACATTCAACTCTAGTAATGATATGGTGCAACAAAATACAAAAAATAAAAAAAATTTAAAATGGGCGTGGCTCCGCCCTTTTTCATTTAATTTGTCTAGGATACTTTTAATGCCATAACTCGAAAAAAAATTTACCAATCCTTTTGAAATTTGGTAGGGGAATAGATTTTATGACGTTAACTGTTTTCTGTGAAAATGGGTGAAATCGGTTGAAGCCACGCCCAGTTTTTATACATGGTCGTCCGTCTGTCCTTCCACATGGCCGTTAACACGATAACTTGAGCAAAAATTGACATATCTTTACTGAACGTAGTTCACGTACTTACTTGAACTCACTTTATCTTGGTGTAAAAAATGAACGAAATCCGACTTTGATTATTACGAAAAATTAAAAAAATGCCATAATTCTATACCACATATGAAAAAAGGGATGAAACATGGTAATTGGATTGGTTTATTGACGCGAAATATAACTTTAGAAAAAACTTTGTAAAATGGGTGTGACACCTACCATATTAAGTAGAAGAAAATGAAAAAGTTCTGCAGGGCGAAATAAAACACCCTTGAAATCTTGGCAGGTATTACATATATAAATAAATTAGCGGTATCCAACAGATGATGTTCTGGGTCACCCTGGTCCACATTTTGGCCGATATCTGGAAAACGACTTCACATATACAACTAACACCACTCCCTTTTAAAACTCTCATTAATACCTTTAATTTGATACCCATATCGTACAAACAAAGTCTAGACTCACCCCTGGTCCACCTTTATGGCGATATCTCGCAAAGGCGACCACCTATAGAACGAAGGCCCACTCCCTTTTAAAAATACTCATTAACACCTTTCATTTGATACCCATATTGTACAAACAAAGTCTAGAGTCACCCCTAGTCCACCTTTAAGGCGATATCTCGAAAAGGCGACCACCTGAGAACGAAGGCCCACTCCCTTTTAAAAATACTCATTAATACCTTTAATTTGATACCAATATCGTACAAACACATTCTAGAGTCACCCATGGTCCACCTTTATGGCGATATCTCGAAAAGGCGTCCACCTATAGAAATAAGCCCCACGCCCTTTTAAAATACTCATTAGCACCTTTCATTTAATACCCATATCGTACAAACATATTCTAGAGTCACCCCTGGTCCACCTTTATGGCGATATCTCGAAAAGGCGTCCACCTATAGAACGAAGGCCCACTCCCTTTTAAAAATACTCATTAACACCTTTCATTTGATACCCATATCGTACAAACAAAGTCTGGACTCACCCCTGGTCCACCTTTATGGCGATATCACGAAAAGGCGACCACCTATAGAACGAAGGCCCACTCCCTTTTAAAAATACTCATTAACACCTTTCATTTGATACCCATATTGTACAAACAAAGTCTAGAGTCACCCCTAGTCCACCTTTAAGGCGATATCTCGAAAAGGCGACCACCTGAGAACGAAGGCCCACTCCCTTTTAAAAATACTCATTAATACCTTTAATTTGATACCAATATCGTACAAACACATTCTAGAGTCACCCATGGTCCACCTTTATGGCGATATCTCGAAAAGGCGTCCACCTATAGAAATAAGCCCCACGCCCTTTTAAAATACTCATTAGCACCTTTCATTTGATACCCATATCGTACAAACATATTCTAGAGTCACCCATGGTCCACCTTTATGGCGATATCTCGAAAAGGCGTCCACCTATAGAACGAAGGCCCACTCCCTTTTAAAAATACCCATTAACACCTTTCATTTGATACCCATATCGTACAAACAAAGTCTGGACTCACCCCTGGTCCACCTTTATGGCGATATCACGAAAAGGCGACCACCTATACAACTACCACCACTCCCTTTTAAAACCCTCACTAATACCTTTAATTTGATACCAGTATCGTACAAACACATTCTAGAGTCACCCCTGGTCCACCTTTATGGCGATATCTCGAAAAGGCGACCACCTATAGAACGAAGGCCCACTCCCTTTTAAAAATACTCATTAACACCTTTCATTTGATACCCATATTGTACAAACAAAGTCTAGAGTCACCCCTAGTCCACCTTTAAGGCGATATCTCGAAAAGGCGACCACCTGAGAACGAAGGCCCACTCCCTTTTAAAAATACTCATTAATACCTTTAATTTGATATCAATATCGTACCAACACATTCTAGAGTCACCCATGGTCCACCTTTATGGCGATATCTCGAAAAGGCGTCCACCTATAGAAATAAGCCCCACGCCCTTTTAAAATACTCATTAGCACCTTTCATTTGATACCCATATCGTACAAACATATTCTAGAGTCACCGCTGGTCCACCTTTATGGCGATATCTCGAAAAGGCGTCCACCTATAGAACGAAGGCCCACTCCCTTTTAAAAATACTCATTAACACCTTTCATTTGATACCCATATCGTACAAACAAAGTCTGGACTCACCCCTGGTCCACCTTTATGGCGATATCTCGAAAAGGCGACCACCTATACAACTACCACCACTCCCTTTTAAAACCCTCATTAATACCTTTAATTTGATACCAATATCGTACAAACACATTCTATAGTCACCCCTGGTCCACCTTTATGGCGATATTGCGAAACGGCGTCCACCTATAGAACTAAGGCCCACTCCTTTTTAAAATACTCATTAACACTTTTCGTTTGATACCCATATTGTACAAACGTATTCTAGAGTCACCCCTGGTCCACCTTTATGGCGATATCTCGAAAAGGCGACCACCTATAGAACGAAGGCCCACTCCCTTTTAAAAATACTCATTAACACCTTTCATTTGATACCCATATTGTACAAACAAAGTCTAGAGTCACCCCTAGTCCACCTTTAAGGCGATATCTCGAAAAGGCGACCACCTGAGAACGAAGGCCCACTCCCTTTTAAAAATACTCATTAATACCTTTAATTTGATACCCATATCGTACAAACAAAGTCTGGACACACCCCTGGTCCACCTTTATGGCGATATCTCGAAAAGGCGACCACCTATACAACTACCACCACTCCCTTTTAAAACCCACACTAATACCTTTAATTTGATACCAATATCGTACAAACACATTCTAGAGCCACACCTGGTCCACCTCTTTGGCGATATTGCGAAACGGCGTCCACCTATAGAACTAAGGCCCACTCCCTTTTAAAATACTCATTAACACCTTTCGTTTGATACCCGTATTGTACAAACGTATTCTAGAGTCACCCCTGGTCCACCTTTATGGCGATATCTCGAAAAGGCGACCACCTATAGAACGAAGGCCCACTCCCTTTTAAAAATACTCATTAACACCTTTCATTTGATACCCATATTGTACAAACAAAGTCTAGAGTCACCCCTAGTCCACGTTTAAGGCGATATCTCGAAAAGGCGACCACCTGAGAACGAAGGCCCACTCCCTTTTAAAAATACTCATTAATACCTTTAATTTGATACCAATATCGTACCAACACATTCTAGAGTCACCCATGGTCCACCTTTATGGCGATATCTCGAAAAGGCGTCCACCTATAGAAATAAGCCCCACGCCCTTTTAAAATACTCATTAGCACCTTTCATTTGATACCCATATCGTACAAACATATTCTAGAGTCACCCCTGGTCCACCTTTATGGCGATATCTCGAAAAGGCGTCCACCTATAGAACGAAGGCCCACTCCCTTTTAAAAATACTCATTAACATCTTTCATTTGATACCCATATCGTACAAACAAAGTCTGGACTCACCCCTGGTCCACCTTTATGGCGATATCTCGAAAAGGCGACCACCTATACAACTACCACCACTCCCTTTGAAAACCCTCATTAATACCTTTAATTTGATACCCATATCGTACAAACACATTCTAGAGTCACCCCTGGTCCACCTTTATGGCGATATTTCGAAACGGCGTCCACCAATAGAACTAAGGCCCACTCTTTTTTAAAATACTCATTAACACCTTTCATTTGATACCCATATTGTACAAACGCATTCTAGAGTCACCCCTGGTCCACCTTTATGGCGATATCTCGAAAAGGCGTCCACCTATAGAAATAAGCCCCACGCCCTTTTAAAATACTCATTAGCACCTTTCATTTGATACCCATATCGTACAAACATATTCTAGAGTCACCCCTGGTCCACCTTTATGGCGATATCTCGAAAAGGCGTCCACCTATAGAACGAAGGCCCACTCCTGTTTAAAATACTCATTAACACTTTTCGTTTGATACCCATATTGTACAAACGTATTCTAGAGTCACCCCTGGTCCACCTTTATGGCGATATCTCGAAAAGGCGACCACCTATAGAACGAAGGCCCACTCCCTTTTAAAAATACTCATTAACACCTTTCATTTGATACCCATATCGTACAAACAAAGTCTAGAGTCACCCCTGGTCCACCTTTATGGCGATGTCTCGAAAAGGCGACCACCTATATAATTACCCACGCCCTTTAAAAGCCCTCATTAATAACTTTAATTTGATACCCATATCGTACAAACATATTCTAGAGTCACCCCTGGTCCACCCTTATGGCGATATTGCGAAACGGCGTCCACCTATAGAACTAAGGCCCACTCCCTTTCAAAATACTCATTAACACCTTTCGTTTGAAACCCATATTGTACAAACGTATTCTAGAGTCACCCCTGGTCCACCTTTATGGCGATATCTCGAAAAGGCGACCACCTATACAACTACCACCACTCCCTTTGAAAACCCTCATTAATACCTTTAATTTGATACCCATATCGTACAAACACATTCTAGAGTCACCCCTGGTCCACCTTTATGGCGATATTTCGAAACGGCGTCCACCAATAGAACTAAGGCCCACTCTTTTTTAAAATACTCATTAACACCTTTCATTTGATACCAATATCGTACAAACACATTCTAGAGTCACCCCTGGTCCACCCTTATGGCGATATTGCGAACTAAGGCCCACTCCCTTTTAAAATACCCATTAGCACCTTTCGTTTGATACCCATATTGTACAAACGTATTCTAGAGTCACCCCTGGTCCACATTTATGGCCATATCTCGAAAAGGCGACCACCTATAGAACGAAGGCCCACTCCCTTTTAAAAATACTCATTAACACCTTTCATTTGATACCCATATCGTACAAACAAAGTCTAGAGTCACCCCTGGTCCACCTTTATGGCGATGTCTCGAAAAGGCGACCACCTATATAATTACCCACGCCCTTTAAAAGCCCTCATTAATAACTTTAATTTGATACCCATATCGTACAAACATATTCTAGAGTCACCCCTGGTCCACCCTTATGGCGATATTGCGAAACGGCGTCCACCTATAGAACTAAGGCCCACTCCCTTTCAAAATACTCATTAACACCTTTCGTTTGAAACCCATATTGTACAAACGTATTCTAGAGTCACCCCTGGTCCACCTTTATGGCGATATCTCGAAAAGGCGACCACCTATACAACTACCACCACTCCCTTTGAAAACCCTCATTAATACCTTTAATTTGATACCCATATCGTACAAACACATTCTAGAGTCACCCCTGGTCCACCTTTATGGCGATATTTCGAAACGGCGTCCACCAATAGAACTAAGGCCCACTCTTTTTTAAAATACTCATTAACACCTTTCATTTGATACCCATATTGTACAAACGCATTCTAGAGTCACCCCTGGTCCACCTTTATGGAGATATCTCGAAACGGCGTCCACTTATGGAACTAAGGATTACTCCCTTTTAAAATACTCATTAACACCTTTTATTTGGTACCCATATCGTACAAACGCATTCTAGAGTCACCCCTGGTCCACCTTTATGGCGATATCTCGAAAAGGCGACCACCTATACAACTACCACCACTCCCTTTTAAAACCCTCATTAATACCTTTAATTTGATACCCATATCGTACAAACACATTCTAGAGTCACCCCTGGTCCACCTTTATGGAGATATCTCGAAACGGCGTCCACTTATGGAACTAAGGATTACTCCCTTTTAAAATACTCATTAACACCTTTCATTTGGTACCCATATCGTACAAACAAATTCTAGAGTCAACCCTGATCCACCTTTATGGCGATATCTCGAAAAGGCGACCACCTATAGAACGAAGGCCCACTCCCTTTTAAAAATACTCATTAACACCTTTCATTTGATACCCATATCGTACAAACAAAGTCTAGCCTCACCCCTGGTCCACCTTTATGACGATATCTCGAAAAGGCGTCCACCTATTGAAATAAGCCCCACTCCCTTTTAAAACCCTCATTAATACCTTTTATTTGATACCCATATCGTACAAACAAATTCTAGGGTCACCCCTGGTCCACCTTTATGGCGATATCTCGAAACGGCGTCCACCTATGGAACTAAGGATCACTTCCTTTTAAAATACTCATTAGCACCTTTCTTTTGATGTCCATATTGTACAAACAAATTCTAGGGTCACCCCTGGTCCACCTTTATGGAGATATCTCGAAACGGCGTCCACCTATGGAACTAAGGATTACTTCCTTTTAAAATACTCATTAAAACCTTTCATTTGATACCCATATCGTACAAACAAATTCTAGAGTCAACCCTGATCCACCTTTATGGAGATATCCCTAAATCGCGTCCACCTATAGAACTATGGCCCACTCCCTCATAAAATACTCTTTAATGCCTTTAATTTGATACACATGTCATACAAACACATTCCAGGGTTTCCCTCGGTTCATTTTCCTACATGGTTATTTTCCCTTATGTTGTCACCATATCTCTCAACTGAGTATATAATGTTCGGTTACACCCGAACTTAACCTTCCTTACTTGTATTTAATCTCTTATTCTTCTTGATCTATGTGAATAGAATACATTTTTGCTCTCAAACTAATAAATTCCTTCATTATTAGTACAAGATTGGGAAAATACTAGTATTGGGGGAAGAGATAGGAAAAATTAGGTACTAGGGTCTTAATAGCAAAACCGATTGTATAAAGCAATATGATCAAAGATCGCTAATTAAATACATATGACTAATTTCCATAGTCTAAGCAAATTTTCTAATAATTTAATACCGATTCAATTGAAACAAATGTCAACTCTGTGAGACAAGTAGCCCTTATTTAAATGTATGTATATGGATGGGTGTGTCTGTGTCGGTATGTATTTTTCGGTTTGTTGATATATATATATATATATAATTTATATGCTGTCATGTTTACGGCAAAGCTCTGCTAAAGGTAAAAAGCTCTAAGCTTTTTCTTATACACCACTAAGCTTTTTCTTATGCGCCACCTAGCGGAAGTTAGCCAGAACACAAACCAGAAGATCAGCCATAACACAAACCGAAAAACGTATGCGCCACCTAGCGGAATTGTTGAATGATCTTGAGAGGTGGTAAAAATTTCAGCTCAAGATAAATATAGACCCGGTTTCATTCCTTCGGTCAGCCTCAACCCAGACTGGCCAGAAAATAATGAACTGACCCCATTCCTAAGGCCAGACTGGGGACAGACTGGATCAAAAGTATGAGTTTTTAGGGTGAGACATGCTCTCAGTTTTCCATACAAAATGTGATCCAGAAGCCTAATAAACATACTACTTTGATGAGACTGTGCGAGGATAGGTCGCCAAGTATCTTTTTTGCTCCCCTTCCTTTACTTTTGCCATATTATTTTGTTAAAAGGTTTGGACCAAGCTTTTATTGTATTGTATATAAATCCAGCTTAATCTTTTAAAGCAAATCGGAACCCTCTAGGTTAGGTTAGGTTGAACTGGTCGGCCCATGTGAACTTCACATGTGTCCGTAGTATTACCAGAAGTTTATTTTAACGACCAAATTGAAAAACCCCATCAAAAACCAGGACCTATGTTATAAAATAACTCCGTCCTCTTGGCAAATACTAGAAGCTTTCTAGGACTTAAGCCACTTGCTGGTTCTAGATATGACAGCTGTATCACTCCAAATAGCCGTACTCTTAAACTGGCAAGCGCAGGGCACGAGTACAAAACGTCCATCGCTTCCTCCTCCAACCCGCACTTCTTACATCTGATATCACTGATCACGCCTAATTTAAAGACATTTGACGCCAGAAGGAAGTGTCCAGTCAGAATACCCGTCATGAGTCTACAAGATAGCGGAACCGTCTACTCTACAGCTGCATACTTCAGAATACATGATTATGATGATAAAAATTTTGCTTCCCCTAACGTTGTAGAGAGTTGTGTTTATTTACAACGCATTTTTAATGTGAATTATTTATTAACATAAATTTTATTATTTATTTGTAAGATTAATGTAGTTTTTGCTTTTTTACATTATTTTATATTTACAGGGCGGATTGCTGCATGGTTGACGAACCAGGAAAATATCCAGATATTGGGGGACTCTCTAAATTTGGCAAGGTAAACTAAATTTAAATTCCGAAGGGTTGGGTGCTGATTTATGCGCTTTGAAGCAAATAAATTTTGAAAATAAAATACGTTGATACACTTCTGTACATATATATTATAAATATTTAAAAGATAAATACGTGCAGATAAAAATTTTTATGAACAAGTAAGGAAGGCTAAGTTCGGGTGTAACCGAACATTACATACTCAGCTGAGAGCTTTGGAGACAAAATAAGGGAAGATCACCATGTAGGAAAATTAACCTAGGGTAACCCTGGAAAGTGCTTGTATGACATGGGTATCAAATGGAAGGTATTATAGAGCATTTTAAAAGGGAGTGGACCATAGTTCTATAGGTGGACGCCATTTCGGGACATCGCCATAAAGGTGGACCAGGGCTGACTCTAGAATGTGTTTTTACGATATGGGAATAAAATGAAAGGAGTTAATGAGTATTTTAAAAGGGAGTGGACCATAGTTCTATAGGTGGACGCCATTTCGGGATATCGCCATAAAGGTGGACTAGGGCTGACTCTAGAATGTGTTCTTACGATATGGGAATCAAATGAAAGATGTTAATGAGTATTTTAAGAGGGAGTGGGCCTTAGTTCTATAGGTCGACGCCTTTTCGAAATATCGCCATGAAGGTGGACCAAGGGTGACTCTAGAATTTGTTTGTACGATATGGGTATCAAATGAAAGGTGTTAATGAGTATTTTTAAAGGGAGTGGGCCTTAGTTCTATAGGTGGACGTCTTTTCGAGATATCGGCATAAAGGTAGACCAGGCGTGAACAGGGGAGTGGCCCTTAGTTGTATATGTGAAGGCGTTTTCGAGATATCGACCAAAATGTGGACCAGGGTGATCCAGAAAATCATCTGTCGGGTACCGCTAATTTATTTATATATGTAATACCACGAACAGTATTCCTGCCAAGATTTCAAGGGTTTTTTATTTCGCCCTGCAGAACATTTTCATTTCAATATACTTAATATGGTAGGTGTCACACCCATTTTACAAAGTTTTTTCTAAAGTTATATTTTGCGTCAATAAACCAATCCAATTACAATGTTTCATCCCTTTTTTCGTATTTGGTATAGAATTATGGCATTTTTTTTTTCATTTTTCGTAATTTTCGATATCAAAAGGGCGGGCGTGGTCATAGTCGGATTTCGGCCATTTTTTATACCAAGATAAAGTGAGTTCAGATAAATACGTGAACAAAGTTTAGTAAAGATATATCGAATTTTGCTCAAGTTATCGTGGCCGAGCGGCAGGACAGACGGCCAACTGTGTATAAAAACTGGCCGTGGCTTCGACCGATTATTCCCATTTTCACAGAAAACAATTATCGTCGTAGAATCTATGCCGCTACCAAATTTCACAAGGATTGGTTAATTTTTGTTCGACTTATTTTTGTATTTCGTTGCACCATATCATTACTGGAGTTGACATAATTTACTTATATACTGTAAAGATATTAAGTTTTTTGTTTTTATTTGGCTTATTCGATTTTGCTAATTTTTATTTAGAAAATATATAGGAATAGGAGTAACGCTCTTGCCAAATTTCATGATGATATCTTCAACGACTGCCAAATTACGGCTTGCTAAACTTTCAAATTACCTTCTTTCAAAAGTGGGCGGTGCCACGCCCATTGTCCAAAATTTTACTAGTTTTATATTCTACGTCATAAGATCAACCCACCTACCAAGTTTTATCGCTTTATCCGTATTTGGTAATGAATTATCTTACTTTTTGGGTTTTTCGAAATTTTCGATATCGAAAAAGTGGGCGTGGTTATAGTCCGATTTCGTTTATTTTAAACAGCGATCTGAGATGAGTGCCTAGGAACATACATACCAAATTTCATAAAGATACTTCAAAATTTACTCAAGTTATCGTGTTTACGGACGGACGGACATGGCTAAATAAATTTCTTTTTTCGCCCAAATCATTTTGATATATAGAAGTCTATATCTATCTCGATTAATTTATGCCGTTACGGATTACCGTTAGGCGAAAAAAGTTAATATGCTCTGTGAGCTCTCCTCATTGAGTATAAAAATGATAGTAGTAGTGAAGTACGTACATACAAGTATTAAGTACGTACATAAAAGTATTAGCACATCATCAGTTCTGTATAGAAATAAGCACGTAATATTCTCTTTGGGCTACAGAGAGCAGTAAATTAAATTTAAAAATTTAATAAGAAATCCTTGATAATATATGCTTAGATTTAACGGCTTAACAAATTTAGCATCTAGACTATCTGCAAATATTCTAGAAAAAAGTTGTCCCAAAAATGCATCTCCTGTCGTTAGCGAGTGCCGAAGAAAATTGATTAACAATCATTCGGAATATCTATGATTGTATTATTTCTGGATTCTTTATAATAATTATAATACCCAACGGACTAATACTATCCAAAGATCGCCTAACCGACGCAAGGGTTGGATTTGTTGGGGTTGTTTTTTGTTAAGCGTCGAGATCTAAAACTGCTAAGCTACAGAATAAGAATCATCAGCTGAGTATTATACGTAACAGTTAAAAATTCGAAATTAGTTCTACGCTGCCTAAAAAAACAGAGGTTTCTTGTGTCTTAACGCTCGTGATGGGAAATTAAAGTTTACTTCGGTCAGAAGAATTGAGCTAGAAATCAATCCATTCAGTAATTTAGCCATAAATATTAGGCCTAGCATTTCTCTACGTTGGAAGATTGATAAGCTTTAACCGACTAGTATAAGGTGGAAGATTATAGGCAGAGCCCAATGAAAATTCCTTAAAGAGAAAAGTAGAAAAGAACGATCTAACTAATGTGGTGAAAGGGCTTTAGTTACACAAGGTTCACTAAATTCTTTGAACCACCGTTTCACGAATGAAAGAACACCTCTAGCCTCATTAACAGTAGCATCAATATGAAGATTAAAATTAAGTTTAGCATCTATAATTGTGGGACGCCAGAGGGAACATCGATGACATTTGAAAGAGTATTTTTAAAAATAACTTTTTGCGTTCGGCTGCAGAGATACGACGATATCCACTGGGTGAGACCAAGTTGGAAGCCAACCCAATCCAGCTTGTAGATAAGTAAGGAGTGGGATACTTTGTCAAAAGTTTTACTAAAATTTATATAAATAATCGGTGTGATTATGAGTTGTGAATTCAAGTACATTTGTAATCGTAAATTTGCCTTTAGAGAATCCGTGTTGCAGTTCTGCAATCAAAGTAGAATTGGAAAATGGTAGCTGACTGGTAACAATAGCTTCAAAAAGCTTTGGGATGACATGTCAAACATTTTACGAAGCTATTTAGAAATAGGTGGTTTTGAATTTTTTTTGGGATACTTCTGGAATTATTTCGGTACCTTTTTGAAATTGTGTTTGGAATTATCTCGGGAATGTTTTTAGATTGCTTACGGAATTATTTCGGGACTTCTTTGAACTTGTGTTCGGGATTGTTCCAGGAGCCTTTCGTAATTTTCGCGATACTTTCGGGATGTTTTTGGAATTGTTTAAATAAAAGTATAGGATGGTTTGAGATTATTTAGATAAAGCATCGCAAACATTTTAGCGATCATTTCAAGACCATTTCGGAATTTTTATCCGAATCATTATACAACTATTTCGGTATAACTTCGGAATGTCTAAAGAAATAATCTTATTGCATTTTTAGGATTTTAAAGAACCGTAGCGGGAATATATATGGACCATTCGAAAACATTTTTAAGTCTTTTTCAGCATAATTTAAGAAATAATTCGCGAAAAATTTGGAACCATCTCATGATCATTTTATGATTATTTCAGTAATTTTTTTACTCAGCTGAGCAGAGCTCACAGAGTATATTAATTTTGTTCGCATTAACTAATCGAGATAGATATAGACTTCTATATATCAAAATGATCTGGGCGGAAAAAGAAATTCATTTAGTCCGTCCGTCCGTCTGCCCGTAAACACGATAACTTGAGTAAATTTTGAGGAATCTTAATGAAATTTGGTACATCAGTTTTTGGGCTCTCATATCAGATCGCTATTTAAAATGAACGAAATCGGACTATAACCACGCCCACTTTTTCGATATCGAAAATTTTGAAAAACCGAAAAAGTGCGATAATTCATTACCAAAGACGGATAAAGTGATTAAAGTTGGTAGGTGGGTTGATCTTATGACGCAGACTAGAAAATTAGTTAAATTTTGGATAATGGGCGTGGCACCGCCCACCAACACCATTGGCAAAGAAGGTAATTTCAAAGTTTTGCAAGCTGTAATTTGGCAGTTGAGTATGTAATGTTCGGTTACACCCGAACTTAGCTTTTGTTATTTGTTAATTTCTTTTTTTATTTTATCATTTTGCGTTTGTGTAAAAATATTTCGTGACCCTTTCGGTAATTTTGTTTATTATGACTTGGATCCTCTCGGAACGATTTTGGGATGATTTTGCATTTATTTGGATACTGGTTTGGGATTGTGCTCGGAAAGATCTTGAGAAAATTTTACATTGTTTACGGGACTATTTCGATCCTGTTTCGATTCTTTGTTAGGAATTGTTCCAGAAGCCTCTGGGATATTTTCGGAACTGTCTAATGGATGATTGCTACAATTTGGTATTATTTTTGGAATAATTTTGGAAATATTTTTTTCTGTAACATTTTTTTAGTAGTTTGAGAATATTTCGATATAGTTACGGAACTATTTTAACGAACCTTTAGAGACTATTTCGGAATTGCTATAAGTAGCATTTCAAACCGATTTCCGGGGAACGTTGTGATGATGATTGATTGAACCGTAACGAGAATTTTCAGGTACCATTCGCAAACATTTTCAGGTTTATTTCCAACACAGTTCCGGTACTACTTCTGGATAGTTGGAAATTACCTTCGGAATGTTTTTTTTGTTATCATTTTGCGTCTATGTAAAATTTCGAAACTGTTTAAAGGATGATTTGGACAATTTTTGGACTGTTTTTGTGATCATTTTCTACTATTACGGTAGAGTTTAAGGATAACTTATTTTCTTTGCTATTATTTTGCGGATGTGTAGAAATTTTTACGCGCCCCTTTGTAAATCCTTTGAAGGATTGGAATGGAAAGGGAAATTTCAGGATTGTTTTAGTGATTATTTGGAACTTCTTCGGTACAGTTACGGAATAGTTGCAAATTCTTTTGGCATTGTTTCGAAATTATTTTAACCTTTGTGTGACATTTCTCGATTGCTCATAATGTATGAACTAACCAAAGAAAAATTCGTGATGGCTTTCGAGATATACCAAGATTCATTTAAGGGCCCCAACGAGATTATTTGGGACCATTTAGTATTATGTTAAAATTTATTTAATTAAAATTTTTACGGATTTTCTGTATACTTACGTATATAAAATTGAATTGCTATGCGTCTCACTGAATCTCAAAAACGGCCTGACCGATTTCGATGATTTTTATTTGTATCGTTCACTATGATTCTAGATTGGCATGCAAAAAAAAATTTTGGAAAATGACACGCCCCAGGCAATAAAAATTTCACTTTCCAAATATATATGCGAGAAAATTGAAGTGGGGGAGTTAAAGTGATTTGTGATTTGTAAAGTGAATTGATCAGGGCGACGAACTGAGTTGATATAGCCACGTCCGTCTGTCCGTCCGTCCGTCCGTCTGTCTGTTTGAACGCATACTAGTCCCTCAAATTTTGAGATATCTGAATGAAATTTGGCACAAGGATGTATTTTTGTATTATATTAGACATTTGTCGGATCTGGTAGGATCGGACCACTATAACATATATCTCCCATACAACCGATCGTTCAGATAGAAAGATTTTTGGCCATTCCCCCTTAATTTAGAAAGTATAAACGTGAAACTCGGTGATATATATTTTAATATATCATAGAAGATTTTCTGAAAAAATCACTTTGATCGGAGCTATATATAGAATATATCCCATACAACCGATCGTTCAGATAGAAAGATTTTTGACATTTTCTCCCTTAGTTTCCAATATAAAAACGTTAACCTTGGTGATATTTATTCTAATATATAATAGAAGATTTCATGAAAAAATTATTTCGATCGGAGCTATATATAATATATATCCCATACAACCGATTGTTCAGATAGAAAGATTTTTGGCCATTCCCCCTTAATTTAGAAAGTATAAACGTGAAACTCGGTGATATATATTCTAATACATCATAGAAGATTTTCTGAAAAAATCACTTTGATCGGAGCTATATATAGTTATATCCCATACAACGGATCGTGCAGATAGAAAGATTTTCGCCAATTCTCCCTTAATTCAGAAAGTATAAACGTGAAACTCGGTGACATATATTTTAATATATCATAGAAGATTTCCTGTAAAATCATATATATAATATATATCCCATACAACCGATCGTTCAGATAAGGGGGTTTTTTGCCATATTTTATTTTATATTTATCTTAAAAATCGTTTAGGTATGTAGATCTATCTGTTCACTATATATTTCTTATCTTATACAGCCGATTATTTGGAGATTACGAACGGGATAAGATTATTGTTCAGCCCCATTCATGAAAGGTATGAAGTCTTGGGCACAGCCGAAGACAGTCCCGTCCTTACTTGTTTTTTTTTTTTTGTATTGAGGATCGCGTTTTAGCCCTGGGCAGAAACTAGCTGTGTCCGTTTAATTACGCACATACATATGTATGTATAAGAAATGTGTTCTCTACACTCAGAGAAAAACGCCGTTCTAAAATCTAGCACCACCGAACTCAATTCAAGATTTTCATGTTCTTACTTTTTTGTTCTTGAAACACGACCGACCTGTTATCAAAACAACAACCTTGTTCTTGAACTGACAACCATTTTCTTGAAAATATAACGGCTGGTCTTAAAATATGAACAAATGTTCTATTAATGAGAACAATGTTCTTAAATTAAGAACAATGTTCTTAAATTAAGTTCAAGTTAAAAGAAACGGTAAAATTCGTGTGTACTACAATGCTAAATACAACATTTGGCACAAACTATTAAGCAGTCGTAGTGGCCCAGCGGTTATGATGTTGTGCTTGCCATCGCTTGGCGCGAGTTCGATCACCGTCAAACTATAACATTTTTTAAAGCACTTTTTTAACTTTTATTTTTCGTTCAATTATTTTTCCAT
Source organism: Eurosta solidaginis (assembly GCF_040869045.1). Lineage (NCBI taxonomy): Eukaryota > Metazoa > Arthropoda > Insecta > Diptera > Tephritidae > Eurosta > Eurosta solidaginis. Next base: position 14,917,881 of record NC_090319.1, read on the forward strand.
TCACTTATGCACAGATAATTCTCAAACTTTTTATGAAATGTTTTAAGTATATATGCAGATTACATCTTTAAATAAGAATAATTTCTCAATAAGAGAAACTTAAGAAAAAATGCATATTATGCATTTTTTCTTAAATTTTTGGACTATAATAAACATTTTTTGTTATAAATATTTTTTATTTATGACAAAAAATTATTATTAATAAAAAATAAATGGGTACCTACTGAAAAAAATACTTTCCCCTCCCATCAATGATCAAGCCCAAATCGTTCTTGAATTGAGAACGAAAACTGTTAAATCGACCACAAGTCGTTATCGAAGCGTGAGAACGAAAAATCTTATTTTAAGCACAAATCTTATTTTCACACATCAATACCAAACTGGTCATAAAATACGAACGGTGTGCTTGGAAAAATTGTTCTTAAAACAAGCCCATCGGTCACGAGTTAAGAAAAAACGTACTTAACAGACTTTTGTCAACGAATGTTCTTAATTTTGAACTTGTTTCGTTCGTTTTAGAACGATTTTTTTTCTGAGTGTAATATCAATCTTAATAGTTTATTTTCTTTTGCTTCTAATTGCATAAATTTCTTAAATCGCAATTTAAATTTTTTAATACGATTTGGATTTTTTCTTCAATAGTTGGTGGTGCATGAAATGAATCGACTGGGTATGATTGTCGACTTGTCGCACGTCTCAGTGCCGACAATGTTGGACGCGTTAAGCACATCGAAGGCGCCTGTGATATTCTCGCACTCCTCCGCACATGCCATATGCAATAGTTCGCGTAATGTGCCAGATCATGTGCTGCAGAAAGTTGTAAGTGTGTTTTTTTTTTTTTTTGCATTTTAGATATATTTTTCTCTACTAAACATGCATACATACATTTATCTCATTTTCTACACAGTTTTTACAACCTTTAGCATTTTGCCATTTCATTTTCATGCCATTGCATTTGATTTCATTTTGCAAGCAATTTACGAGCAATATATAAGCACTCATAAGAGGATTCACCTCAATCGACCGGCATTGCAAAAAAAAAAAAGAAAAACGAAAAATATTTTCCAGTCGTAGAGCCGCACAGACAAAAAATTCCGAAAAAATATTTTAAGTGCATACACACATACATATGTATTTATGTGCATAGTTATTTTGTATATAGCAAACAAATTTAGAACTTAAGTTTATATATTTGCGAAAAAACTTAAAAGTGAGCATCGCAAAACTTTACTCTCGAGTGTCCTTTTTCTCAATCAATTGGTTAGCTAGTTGGCTGTTTGCTCGTTTCCATGAAAGGCAAATTGTTGGCGTTGTCAGCGGTGGTATGCGGCATTCAAAGCATCCCTTAAATGTTGCCCAATGCCTCACATAGGAGTATTTTAAAAATTTAGTAGCGCTTACATTTTGTAAAGGACATATTTAGCTAGCACAGAGACTTTAACGCTTATTGCCCTCCATCTGTTATTGCTGTTCGAACTTGTTGTTATGCCTGCTGCAACTGTTGCTCATATCTCGTAAAATGCCTTTGCTGTGCAATTGAATGTTTGTCGAATGAATGGTACTGCAAATTGCAACGAACAACACACACATTCTAATACTTATTTAATATACTTAACATACCATCAATAATACAGGGTGCATCAGGTACCTATGAAAGTTTGGATGTGGGCCTTTATATTTCAAACGTTTGGCTTTGTCACTCAATCACTCTAATAACTCAATGGATTTAGATTACATTTGGCCCTGAAAAAAGGAACGGAGGTCCAACGCCCCTAAGAACATTTGCTTTTTTTTATTATAATTCTAACTATATTGATATTAACCAATGGTATAGGGCATTTTGGTCCTTCAAAACAAGGTCTTCAGTAATTTTAGAAATGTGGCTTAAACCCTCTCGCCTTCTAATGAGAAAGCGCGTTCGGTGAAGTTTCGGCAGTATTTAAGAATCATTTTGAGACAACTTCGGAATCGTTTCAAGGTCATTTTAAGGATGATACCGCAGCTATTTCAGAATTGACACCGTGTTATTGGGAAATAGTGTGCGGGATCATTTTGAACTATTTTCAGTAAGTTTGGCGAACATTTCGTGACTACTTCGGGGTAATTTCGAAAATATTTTGAAATTGTTTAGGTACCTTAAAGAGATGATTTCTGGACTATTTTCCGATCGTTATCATATCAGGAATGTTTTGGAATTTTGAAAATATTTCGTGTACATATCGAGAGCCGTAACTATATTAGGATAGTTTTGAAAATTTTTCGTCTATAATTCAAGATCTGGATTTTTTTCTTTAGGGCTTTTTCGGGATCGTTTCAGTTTTATTTTATGATTTTGTTTGAACTCGCCTTGGCTCGTTTCGTATTGTGTTAGAGTGACCACAGCTTTTCATACCAATAAAGTGTATTGGGAGTGTCATCTCCGAGCTATTTCAGAATGATTTTTTGACTATATTGCTATAAAATCAGGACTGTTTTCTTTGTCATTTCCGGACTATTTTAAACAATTTTGGATCTGTTTCATGTCCATTTCGAAATTAGGAACTCTATGAGAACTATTTTGGAATTATTTTGTGTTAATTTCAAGATTCGTTTCGGCACTACCTTCGGAACATTGCGGAATTATGTTGGGGCCGCAGTGTGGGAGCGATGTTGCGCATACTTACTTGCTGCGGTGACGCTAGATTGATTTCAAAATTCATCTCTGCTCATCAAGTGCTCTTTCTGAAGGATTCTCATGAGGTGCGCATGTTGCTGAGAATTTATAAATGTCCGAATTAAAAGCTTTTGGCGTTCCATTGTGCTTAAGGGCGATCGCGTGTTATGCAGTGTAGCTTGGCCTGGGGATCTCAGTGGAAAGTTTCTGGTAGTGTGCTAAAAAATTTTCTGAATATCAACATTTTCGTCGCCTGTATGATTCCTGGTTTTAGGAGTACAAAGACTATAAAGTTCATACGATCTTCTGGCGAAGGCGGCGAATAGTTGGTTAGCTGTCAAGCATGACAGTTTGCTTTCCCTTAGCAAGCTCAGTTACAGGAAAATTCCTTCCGGTTGAATCAGAATGGCGCATACAAATGTGTTGATTTTTCCTCTTTTATATAATTTTATTCGCCTAGTAGGAGACCGAGCTGGTATGCTTTACCATGTAGCAATTTTGGCAGAGTCAGAAGAACATAGTTCTCGCGATTTACCTGTGTACCACGTTTTATAATATCAAATCGTTTCTAAAATGATCGAGATAGTACGTTGAGAATGCTTGCTTCCGTAACGTACCGGATCATAATCCAGTCACGGATCATCAAAATATATTACACTCACCAAAATCTTCGCAGAATATATTTATAGCTACAAAATGAAGAAGACAAATAAACGTTTCGACACCAAAGCGCCGGCTAGTAAGTTGATATATCTAGTTGTGGAAATCGGATATCGTTGTGTTCTTAGTTAACCGGTGCGTTAACTGTTTCTGCGGCAGTAATCTATGGAAGTGCGTTCCTGCTCGGGCGTCATTCGAAATATATAAGATGAACTTGAGTATGGTCAATTGTACAAACCTTTAAATACCTGATGCACTCTGTATCATAAACCCATTTTCATATAAGTATATTGGAATGTTTAGATTCTATGTACATATATTTATATTTCCTGTTAGTATTTGCATACATATGAACATATGTATATTGATATATATTTCGGTTTGTTTTGGCATCGTTTCAGGCGGTCAATGGCGGTTTGGTGATGGTCGCATTCTATCCACATTTCCTTAGCTGCTCGAGTCATGCGACACTGGAGGATGTTATTGGTATATAAATATAATATACAATACACATATGCATAAGTATGTATGTATGTGGGCACACAAATATGGTCGGTGTATGGTTTGGCAATATGCACAAGTAATAAAATATCAAATATCCAATATTATAACTATTAATATTCAGTAAAATGGAAAATCGATGCGACTGCTGATATTAAATAGCAACCCAGCGAAAACTGCCTAATACTGTTTTCACACAGAAACTTAATGATCTCATTTCACCTTCTAATGAAATCATAAATTTTGTGCTTTCACACAGAAGTAACTGCTCGATTAGTATGAAGGATGAAATGTCAAGCGAATAAAATGACAATGCTATATGACAGACAATCATGGCGGAACGATACAAGGTGGCAGCATGGTGACATACCTACAAACATAAAAAAATTCCATGTACTTGTAAATTCGATGGACAAATGTCAAAATCGTGCTGCGCCGGTAGTTGATGTATTAAATCAAATAAAAAAGGTTATAATCAGCTGTTCGATGCGGCCACCTTGTATCGTTCCGCCATGTAGACAATGACATTTACTTTGACAAATGACATTTTTAAGCACTGAACACACCAAAAACTAAGAAGCGGAAGGCTGCCAACAGAGTTGCATTGTGCTTTTGACTTCATTAGGTATTCGATAACTACTAATGAAATAATTATAGATTCGAATTTTGTAGGGAAGATTGAGCTCAATAAGCGTCTTAATGTAGAAAATTGCCTTTACTATTCAATAAGCCGTCTGTGTGAAAATAGTATAACGCATTCACGTATACAAATGCAAAGTCTTGAGCTGTCATCTCCTCTACAACAAAAAAAGTTTGTTCTTGCTATGGCGGAACTATACAAGGTCGTAGCACGGTGACAGCTGATTGTTCTTTTTTAATACGATTTCATACATCAACTTCCGGCGCATTACGATTTTGACATTAGTCCATCGATTTACAAAAACAAAGTACATGAAACTTTTATTTATGTTTGTAGGTATGTCACCATATACACGACCTTGTATGGTTTCGACATGGTTCTGGCTGAATGTCAAAGAAGGAAGGCGAGATATAATTTTTGCTTTATTGTCTATTATATGCATTCCCATTCATTTGTTCTTTTTTTTTTTTTAATGGACGTTGTGGCAGCGCGCTGCCCTCAAGTGACCCAATCCTGTTCACGCGATCGATTTATATATATATATAATAACTTTTTTTTTTTTTTTTTTTTTTTTTTTTTTTTTGCCGAGTCTTTGATGGGCAGCGGTTTGTCAAGCGTCACGATCTGAGACTGCTCAGCTACAAAAGAAATTTCATCAGCCAAGCGTAATACTTAAAGAGAACAGAAGCAAACGTATTATACATTAATTTAGAGAGGTGAGAACAATCTTTTTTATAGAAAAAGGGGAGTCCGAGCTATCAAATGTGTTTGAGTGAGAGTTATAATCTTGGCATAAACGCCGAAAAGGTTCATTTTGTTCGAAATTCGTTCTACATTGTTTCAGCAGAAGAGGTTTGAAGTGTCTCGATGTCCGAGAGGGAACGTAAAAGTTCACTTCATTCAGAAGGAATGGGCTCGAAATTGATCCATTTAAAAGTGTTGTCATAAATATTACACCAAGCATTTCCCTTCGACTAGCAAGAGTTGGAAGATTGATAAGCTTTAATCGATTAGTATGAGGTGGAAGATTAGTTAAAGAGTCCCATTGGAAATTTCTTAAGGCAAATAGTAAAAATTGTTTTTGTATTGATTCGAGACTGTCTGCATGGACTTGATAACGAGGATTCCAAATTATCGAGCCGTATTCTAATATTGGCCTAACTAATGTTGTAACAAGTAAGGAAGGTTAAGTTCGGGTGTAACCGAACATTACATACTCAGTTGAGAGCTATGGTGACAACATAAGGGAAAATAACCATGTAGGAAAATGAACCGAGGGAAACCCTGGAATGTGTTTGTATGACACGTGTATCAAATGAAAGGCTTTAAAGAGTATTTTATGAGTGAGTGGGCCATAGTTCTATAGGTGGACGCCATTTAGGGATATAGCCATAAAGGTGGATCAGAGTTGACTCTAGAATGCGTTTGTACGATATGGGTATCAAGTGAAATGTGTTAATGAGCATTTTAAAAGGGAGTAATCCTTAGTTCCATAGGTGGACGCCGTTTCGAGATATCGCCATAAAGGTGGACCAGGGGTGACCCTAGAATTTGTTTGCACAATATGGGCATCAAACGAAAGGTGTTAATGAGTATTTTAAGAGGGAGTGGGCCTTAGTTCTATAGGTGGACGCATTTTCGAGGTATCGCAATAAAGGTGGACCAGGGGTGACTCTAGACTTTGTTTGTACGATATGGGTATCAAATGAAAGGTGTTAATGAGTATTTTTAAAAGGGAGTGGGCCTTCGTTTTATAGGTGTTCGCCTTTTCGAGATATCGCCATAAAGGTGGACCAGGGGTGACTTTAGAATTTGTTTGTATGATATGGGTATCAAATGAAAGGTGTTAATGAGTATTTTTAAAAGGGAGTGGGCCTTCGTTCTATAGGTGTTTGCCTTTTCGAAATATCGCCATAAAGGTGGACCAGGGGTGACTCTAGAATGAATTTGTACGATATGGGTATCAAATTAAAGGTATTAATGAGAGTTTTAAAAGGGAGTGGTGGTAGTTGTATATGTGAAGGCGTTTTCCAGATATCGAGCAAAATGTGGACCAGGGTGACCTAGAACATCATCTGTTGGATACCGCTAATTTATTTATATATGTAATACCTGCCAAGATTTTAAGGGTTTTTTATTTCGCCCTGCAGAACTTTTTCATTTTCTTCTACTTAATATGGTAGGTGTCACAACCATTTTATAAAGTTTTTTCTAAAGTTATATTGCGCGTCAATAAAAAAAACCAATTACCTTACCATATTTCATCCCTTTTTTCATATTTGGTATAGAATTATGGCATTTTTTTCATTTTTCGTAATTTTCGATATGGAAAAAGTGGGCGTGGTCATAGTCGGATTTCGTTCATTTTTCATACCAAGATAAAGTGAGTTCAGATAAGTACGTGAACTGAGTTTAGTAAAGATATATCGATTTTTGCTCAAGTTATCGTGTTAACGGCCATGCGGAAGGACAGACGGACGACTGTGTATAAAAACTGGGCGTGGCATCAACCGATTTCGCCCATTTTCACAGAAAACAGTTAGCGCCATAAAATCTATGCCACTACCAAATTTCAAAAGGATTGGTTAATTTTTGTTCGACTCATGGCGTTAAAAGTATCCTAGACAAATTAAATGAAAAAGGGCGGAGCCACGCCCATTTTTAAATTTTCTTTTATTTTTGTATTTTGTTGCACCATATCATTACTGGAGTTGAATCTTGACATAATTTACTTATATACTCTAAAGATATAAAATTTTTTGTTAAAATTTTACTTTAAAAAAATTTTTTTTTTAAAAGTGGGCGTGGTCCTTCTCCGATTTTGCTAATTTTTATTAAGCGTACATATAGTAATAAGAGTAACGTTCCTGCCAAATTTCATCATGATATCTTCAACGACTGCCAAATTACAGTTTGCAAAATTTTAAATTACCTTCTTTTAAAAGTGGGCGGTGCCACACCCATTGTCCAAAATTTTACTAATTTTCTATTCTGCGTCATAAGTTAAACTCATCTACCAAGTTTCGTCGCTTTATCGGTCTTTTGTAATGAATTATCGCACTTTTTCGGTTTTTCGAAATTTTCGATATCGAAAAAGTGGGCGTGGTTATAGTCCGATATCGTTCATTTTAAATAGCGATCTGAGATGAGTGCTCAGGAACCTACATACCAAATTTCATCAAGATACCTCAAAATTTACTCAAGTTATCGTGTTAACGGACGGACGGACATGGCTCAATCAAATTTTTTTTCGATCCTGATTATTTTGATATATGGAAGTCTATATCTATCTCGATTCCTTTATATATGTACAACCAACCGTTATCCAATCAAACTTAATATACTCTGTGAGCTCTGCTCAACTGAGTATAAAAAGTGCTTTAGTTATGTAAGGGTCGTTAAATTCTTTTGACCACCGTTTAACATATGCAAAAACACCTTTGCCTTTATTCACTGTAGCATTAATATGAAGATTGAAACTAAGTTTGGAATCCATCAACCCTTCTTCTTGACAGATTGCACGCGTCAAAAGATATTAATATTATTAATTTAATTAGTAGTTTAGTGCACGTGTAATAAATGGGTCTGACGAAAAAATACTTGGCTTATAGGCCTATAGACAGTTTTAATATTATCCATAGTGGCCGATCTAATGGAAATGTTGTTGTATATATAATAAAATTGAAGGCCGATATGCACTGGCCGCAGCTGCTGAAAATGTTATTATTTGGAATTTGGGGTAAGAGTTGGACTGCAAATTATTTATGTAATTAAACTGAAACTGATTTTGCGTTTACATTAGATTGGATGAACGTGCATTGACGCTGCTTCGTGATAAGCAGGAAAATACCGCACTACGTGCCTCACCCGATCGCATACATATTGACAAAGTTTTTGAGCTTTTTGACTTGTGTGCCCCCGAACAATCTGTATGCACATTGGCATTGCATAAGAGTGTGGTGTCCGTCCTACGCTTCGATGATATGGGCATACGATTATTGAGCGGCAGCCTTAATACCGAATTAATTGTGGTGAATATTGTAGAACAGGCGGGACCTCAAAGTCTCATTGGTCATAACGCGCCCATAACGGACGAACATTTCTTACAACATTTTGCTGCAGAACAACACATCATTGTTAGCTGTTCATAGGATGATCAGATAAAATTGTGGAATTTAAATTTTGTAAATTTTATAATTCATTTTAAAAAAAATTTATAAAAAAAGTTAAGTGTTATTTTATTCGCTAGATAATTTGTTATTTATTCCATTATATATGCATTAGGAATATAATAGGGGGACTCATGAACGCATATAAACTTATAAGGTGTAAAATTATATCAATTTACACACGCGGTTATATGAACGCACCTAGTAACACTCTTGATAAACTTGATTGTTTATCAGCTGTATTATTGCCAAACAAAATGTTTTTGATTGTTATACAAATTAAAAAATGCCAAGATTAAGTGAAAAATAAAAACCAAACCGCCTTTACTTGCTGATGTTGGAGATTTCTGATGAAAATGCCTGCTGTAATGTCTGCAAGGTTGCATTCCTTTGAGTTTACCGCGTTTACACAATGAAATATGCGCGTAAATTCATACAAATTGTGTAAATGATTTTTCATACAAAATTTGACAGCTCGTTTACGCACTAGATAAATTTATACGTTTACACACTTTATAAGGCATTTATACGGTTACATGAGTCCCCCTAATATGCTATTTATGCCATAACGCTAAAGCATAGCTTTATGACATCGTTGCTATATAAATCATGTTATATATGGCATATGAATAGCATATTGAAAAGAGAAAAATATATGAAAGCGTAATAGCAGAATTTAGTGAACATAAAAGAGAAGGCTGCTCACATGTATAGAAAAATATACGTGATGATTTGTCACTCTGTTTTAACAAACTGATGTAAACTTTTTGAATTTCTCACGCATAGTTTTTGTAGTACTACGGATAGCTTATGCATTATATAACAAGTAGCGTTCTAACTGGGAACGTATAAAAACACACACACATACACATATGCACTTATGCTCATGCAAAACCACACACAACCAAGAAAAAAATTTACATTGTTGCACAACAGAGATGACAAACAATAAAATGTCCAAGAACCTAAAAGAAAAAAAGAAAAGAAATTGTTCAACAAAATAAAAAAGTTATTGAAACACATTAAAACAACAACACGTGGGAGTTGCGCAAAATTAAAAGCAACAAATAAATAAAAATAAAATAAAGAGCAAAATAAATATCATATTGCACTATATTCACTGGGACATATTTACATCGAATTTGTTTGCCTAAAAATTGCTGCATTGTATAGTAGTCCCAAATCGAGTATGTATGGCATAAACTCAGTTTCCGTTTTCAAGAATTTTTAACAACAACAAGTGGTTCGTAACATAAATAAAGGTATCGGAAGCCCATAAACGTGCAGTAAATATGGCAACCCTTAGTTTTTGCGAAGAGATCGAAGTCAGCTGCTTTTTCACTAAAATGTTTAACAGTAGTAAGGACGAGGTAGGGGAAAGCAAGTCTACATTTACACTGCATAAAATGCATTTCCTCATACGAATGGCTGTCCGTAATGACTCATTTGATCGCATTTGGCATGCATACATCCACATCATACGCTTTTGACATTTCCTTATTTAAAGATATCCCGTAGGGACCTAATGGTAAAATAACGTTTCATAATCTTGGTGCTGTACCAGATTTATAAACGGCATTTTCCGCTAGTTTTTTAAATCCAATCTTACAATTCTACCAAGAACAACATTTTATTTTTGATATTTTTTTTCAATTACGTCGGTGTTTCCTGGCAACGAACTGGTGTGTTGGCAGTCGACTCTTGCAGGGAAGGTTAAGCGAAATGCGAATCAGACTTTCAAAACACTTATTTCGAAGTCCGCTTTTGAGGCTAGTGGAAATATAGTATAAATAAAATATATGTTGAAGTAGCTTTACATTGAGCTAGAGTCTTGAAAATTGCAACATATTTCAAATACCAATGAAAAGTAAACGTAAGAGGAACCCGATGGGTCGCGCAAGGAACGAGACGGTTGCAAAATTTAGTTAAAGATATTAAATTTTTTGTTAAAATTTGACTTCAAAAAATTTTCGCTAATTTTTAATTAGCACACATATAGTAATAGGAGTAACGTGCCTACCAAATTTCATCATGATATCTTCAACGACTGCCAAATTACAGCTTGCAAAACTTTTAAATTACCTTCTCTTAAAAGTGGGCGGTGCCACGACCATTGTCCAAAATTTTTCTAATTTTCTATTTTGCGTCATGAGGTCAACGCACCTACCAAGTTTCATCGCTTTATCCGTCTTTGGTAATGAATTATCGCACTTTTCCGGTTTTTCGAAATTTTCGATATCGAAAAAGTGGGCGTGGTTGTAGTCCGATTTCGTTCGTTTTAAATAGCGATCTGAGATGAGCGCCCAGGAACCTACATACCAAATTTCATCAAGATACCTCAAAATTTACTCAAGTTATCGTGTTTACAGACGGACGGACGGACGGACATGGCTAAATGGATTGCTTTTTTCACCCAGATCATTTTGATATATAAGGGGGACTCACGATAACATATAAACTTATAAGGTGTAAAATTATATCCATTTACACACGCGGTTATATGAACGCACCTAGTAATACTCTTGATAAAATTGATTGTTTTTCAGCTGTATTATTTCCAAAAAAATTTTTTTGATTTTTATACAAATTAAAAAATACCAAGATTAAGTGAAAAATCAAAACTAAAACGCCTTTACTTGCTGATGTTGGAGATTTTTGATGAAAATGCCGTCTGTAATGTCTGCAAGGTTGCATTCCTTTGAGTTTACCGCGTTTACACAATGAAATGTGCGCGTAAATTTATACAGATTGTGTAAATGATTTTTCATACAAAATTTGACAGCTCGTGCGTAAACTAGATAAATTTATACGTTTACACACTTTATAAGGCATTTATACGGTTACATGAGTCCCCCTATAGAAGTCTATATCTATCTCGATTAGTTTATGCCGTTACGGATTATCGTTATGCGAACAAAGTTAATATACTCTGTGAGCTCTGCTCAGCTGAGTATAATTAAAATAGAATATGTTGCAGAATTCCGGTAGGTAACGCATGCATTGACATATTTGGAGAAGCCGAAATTTGAATCTTGCCATCGATTTTGAAGCAAATTTTCGAGGGGCTACCCACTTGAAACTAAAATAAAAGTTTAGCACTAGGTAGTGCAAAAACTTGTAGGTGGCTCGCATGAAGATAGATGTTTAAAGTTTGCTACAAACTGGCGGAATCTATATATCTTATAAAATAAAATAAAATAATGGCGATGAAATGTAATAACTTCCCACAAAACGCTCTCATTTGAAAACGGTTTTTTGCTTTTCAAAACTTAGCTGTTTGAGATGGTTAACTTCGATTTAATGTAAATGATTAAACTATATTGGCATGGAAAATTACTTAAAAATGGTGAAAAAACCAAACTTGTACCTAGCTATACATCAACAACAAACAGAATGGAAATAGTTCATACTTGCAACTAAAATTTGAAATATTAACTTTCGTTCTGCTTTAAAAAAAAGTTGATAAATTTTTTTTAAATCAAAATTGTTGAGGCAAAAATTACTTTTTCTCTCCGAAAAAAAGCAGTTTGTGCGTGTGTTCGCTGCCAAACATCCAGTAAAACATGCGTTCGGCGGGAGCTTTTCACCACATCATATTGTAACGAATATTAGCAGCACTAGGGGATACTATCAACTCTAAGCCGATGCTAAGCAGTGACTTGCATGCACATCAATAATTCAATCATTATTATACACATATGTACATACACGCAGCGGAGAAGTAACGCACAACCACATGCATAAATCTGAGATACTCCTGAAAGTATGCAATGGTTGTGCAAGTGCCGCTCACACATACAAACACATGCAGATATCTTATCTGAGATGCTACCAAATGTATGCAATTATAATTGTGTTCACACATACACGCGCATATGAGAAGCTAAAAACGTAGTAATTTTATAGCTGATGGCCAACTAGTAGATTCTGGAAATGGAAGCGCCTGAAAGATGCGAAGGAGAAATCACAGAGTATAAAAAGACAGCAACAGTGGAGGCGCGACAATCAGTTTGGTTTAAGCAAGCTATTGGTTGCTAAGTATAAGTGTTATTGTGAAGTACTTTAATAAAGGCCATTTTTGCATTATTCAATATTGGAGTTATTTATTCAACAGTTTAGCGATTCCAACGTTAGCAGAGAATTTGGAATAAGCGGAATTTCAGTAAATTCGTTACAATATGTTGAATTAGATCAAATGGTGAAAAAGGCCAGCGAGCGAAAGCATGCCTGCTTACATATGTATGTAAGTATGTAGGCATTTTCATTTCACATCGTTTTGTTTTCACATATACATTTATACAACAAAACCGATTAAAGGAGCATACATATTTTGAAATATACTCTTCTGCTAAGTATTTTTAATGATTTGTAAAGACAAGATTAAATGTATGTTCTCCACACAAATTTCCAAGATAGCTGCACAGACACCCAGAAGTGTTTCTAGTTTATTGGGAACTGCACGCAAGACCGCTAAGTTCTAAAAAATAGTATTTAGGGAGAAATACACTCGGAGTGTTTGCTAAACACTGCAAAGAACAAAGTTAGTACAGAGCAATGTCTGGTGGGTCTGTAAGTATTTTTCAAACTTTGTATAGTCAAGTTTTTGACAGTGGAAAGATCCGTTGAGAGCACTGCATGTGTGTATATAAAAAACGCAAATACCATCCGAATTTTTATGGAGCAACGAGGCGGCGGTCGTTCAGGTTTACGATGGCCTTAGATCGTCTATGGGCATTATGGGATTTAAGTCTGTATTGATATTTCCTTTATGCATGCCGATTTTGAGGACGATAACTATCTCTTTAGATCTATGCCATAAACTTGCAATTTGGGACCATTGTGCATTGTAGAATTTGAATAACCAACAAATTGTTGTCTTTGTCATACATGTAGCTCGCCCATTCATCGTATAAATTTGTTAGGTAAAATCCATACATTTATTGTGGATTTGTTTACACGAATTATGTATGCCGCTAATTTGTTTAGTGAATCTATTATTTTAATGAGTCTAAATATGTTCACATTATTTGCCAAATAGAATCTAATATTGACTTTGTTGTGCATTGAAATAATAAAGCGTCATAATTAATTTTTTATGCAGTAATTTGGTTTATCTTTAATTGACCAAGCAATGTGAATGTTAATGTGGGTAACATGTTGGAAAAACTTGACAGAAAATATTTAATACTGTAACGAACTTAAGGAATTTCCTGATAACTATACACCTTCTGCTAACGTTCGAATCGCTGGACTATCGAATAAATAACTCCAGTATTCAGTATTGCAAAATGGTCTTTATTTAGACTACCCTGGGATTAGTAAAATTATACTTCACTAATTGCGTGTTCAAATCAAACTGATTAGTTATTCCTCAGATTGCGCTGCTTTTATACTCTCTGTTACCTCCTTCGCATATTTCTCATTAGGTCAAGACGTTTCACGCACGTGCCTTCTAGATCAAGTTGTATCTCATGCTTGGTTACATAGCTATATACATGTATATCTATAGTTTAGGTTTTTCTTCTAGGCATATGCGTGTGTATATGTGAGTAACCACTTCTGCTCTTAGCTGCCGGCTACATAATATCTCAGCTTCAAGCTGCTGATGATACGTATGGAATATTCTTCTTTGCCTTGTACATGAGTGTGGCTGCTTTCTTTAACTTGTATATGTACATCAGTGCCGCTACTTGCAGTTTTTTTGTTGTGGTTATTTACTATCAGCATAGTGATGCTAATATTTGTCACAATAAAATAACTCGATTAAAAACCCGTATAATTGAGTAGTCGTATGCTATTAATTTTAATGTCACTATAATAAGCCCCAGAAAGCTAGAACGACAAATTTTATCATTAACGGATGTCGACCGCTGATTGAAATATCACACTGTCTCGGCTGTCGTTTAAAAATCGCCATATTCAGAAAATTTTTGCAAAACAGTCTATTTAGGAGTTTGCTTTAATACATATTGACTTTGGACAGGAGGTTTTTGAAAGAAATTCTGAGGATAATTACCTGCAGGCGATATATTGAGATGTTGTAATACTTCCGAAATTTTCAAATTTTTAGTTTAAGGATCAAACTAGCCTCCTCATTTAGAAGTGGGGAATATTCTTCATTTCCCTTATATATAGGAAAATAGTTCCAATTTACAGAGCTTTGATGAAACTACAATCAATTTCTGATTCGCATTTTAAAGAAGTAAATTTGAGAAATAACGTTGAGATTAAAACTATTACTATGTGCAGACATCATGTTTACCATCCGACTTTTTCGGTCTCCGTTAAGTTTATTATTAATAAAATTATGTAATTTGTATTGCTGTTCAATTTTTTTTATTTTCAGTGCATATAAATCATATACGTGAAGTGGCCGGTGTGGATCATGTCGGCATTGGAGCGGGCTACGATGGTGTGAATGCGTAAGTAATACAATCGTTTTTACCTCTAAAATATAATAAAAAAGACTTGATGTGTGGATATATATCATAGTCCCGACATTTATCTTTTCGATAAGACATAATCCTGACAACTTAAGATATCCCAACAAGACACATCCCAATCACGTTCAAATACAGATATGACAAAATCCCCACGAGAAACAATGGAAACAAATTTTTTATAGAAATATCGACTATTGAAAGGAATATCACCCTATCTACACTACCGTTACTAAACCGCCCCATCTCTGAAAACTCTTGAATAACATCCTGCTTCGGAATTTGTATTAAAAATCCTCTATCTGAAAATTTGGTTGAAGAATTTGGTTCTCTGAATTAAAATTCGATATATTTTGACAATAGCTGTGGCATTTATGAAGTTTTGGTATGGGGCGTTTTTGAAAAATATTCTCATATAGCAGCCCAGATATGATGATATTAAGCAATGTTTTTTAAATAATGTTTAAACTTGGTCGGATTTTGTGAGCGCCTTTTGACATTTTGGTGTTATGGGCGGCCGAGATTTCGTCATGGCTGGATTTTATGTTTCATTATTTTGTATTTCGTCTTTGTGTAAGTCGGAATTAAGTCATACGCCCCATATACATAAATATACTAGAAGCTTACTTTCACTCAAGAAAATATTTCAAATACTCAGGACGGCACGTTTAACTTGATTGTTGAACTTATAATATATTTATTAGATACCATTAAAAATAATTAGTAGACCCGAAAAATGAAAAATAAGAATAAGGAAAGAACTAGAGGAAGGTACATGAACATACCACGAGGAAAGGAGGGTGAAAGGAAAAGGAAAAGTGAAAAAACTGCATAAAATCAAGGGAAGGTAAAATTAAAAATTAAATGAAAGGAAAAAAACAAGATGAAATAAAAGAAGAGGAATAAGTAAAAAACGTGAAGGATAGTTATGGTAACGATATTGATTATGTTGCTAATAATAATGAATATGAAGAGAAGATGAAGAGGTAAATAAGTGAACCTACCGTTATCTTTATAGGCTCACTCATGTATAGAAATGCTTCTTGTTACTGCTACGCTTAAAATTTTTAACGCTTACCCTGCAGCGTTCGGTAGTAAGGCTAGGGTTATGTTGCGTTAAGTCTATCGGTTACGTTAATATTACGAATAATTTTAAAGTTAAGTTATGGCAAAGTATGTGGTCACGATATTGCTTATGGCAGCAGTTACTGTAACGTTTACGCCTTCTGTTATGGTTAAGCCCTTATTTGGTACTTGGGTTATGGAAGTAGTTTCCACTGCGGTTACATTTATTAGTATGGTAATGATTTCAGTTATGATCTTCGTTACACTTACGGTTGCGTTTACGGTTACGGGTGTGGATAATAGGCTAGGATAACGGCAGCAGCTACTTGTGCGACTAGAGCTATGATTTCGAACTCTAGTAAATTACAACCTTTCGGCTCTTTAGATTTACGGTTTGATATGAAAATAATTATAGTTACTGCTACGGTTACGATAGCTTATCTCTACAGCAACAACAACATAACATTTATGGTTACAGTTGCGACTCAGGTTGTGGCTATGGTTATGATAGCAATTATAGCTATGGTTATAGGCACATTTACGTAAGCCATTGTGAATAGCGGCTCTGGCTACGATTGTGATTAGCGTTAGATTTATGTTAACAGTTATGGTTATTGTTTTGTTTTTCAGTATAAGTTTTATTACCTGTTGTTTTACTATTTGAATAAGGGCGTGTATTAAAGTTGCAGAGACGGCTATTCTGATTGTTACGGAAATCGTTATGGCATTTATATTCATGGTAATAGTCGTGGTTGGGGCCTACATGTGATTATGGATAAGATTGATGTTGTTTTTACGATTATACAACTAGTACGGTTATGCAAGTATTATAACAACTAGTTTTAAAAATATTTCTTGTGAAAAAATTTTCAAGTTTAAGAACTGCTTGCCAAGTAATCTTTAAATTTTATCTCTCCGACGAAATAATTTTATATGAATAAAGTGTGTGTTTATAGGGCTGATCTATTTTAAAGTTCATATGAGCAAATGTCCATAAGAAGTTTTGGAAAAACCGTGTAAAAATTTAAACTTTAGGAAAAATTTTGCAGAAATTAATGTGAAATTTGAAAGACTAGACATTTTTTAAGATAGATATTTATTAAACTCCAAAACAACATACTCGAAATTTTTTTTAAAATTGCAAAAAGAGTTTGATTTTTTTTCAAAGTATAGTTACAAACCGGCGGCCACCGTGGTGTGATGGTAGCGTGCTCCGCCTACCAGACCGTATGCCCTGGGTTCACACCCCGGGCAAAGCAACATCAAAAATTTTAGAAATAAGGTTTTTCAATTAGAAGAAAGCAGTGTTTGGCAAGCGCTCCGGGTGTATTTCTGCCATGAAAATCTCTCAGTGAAAACTCATCTGCCTTGCAGATGCCGTTCGAAGTCGGTATAAAACATGTGGGTCCCGTCCGGCCAATTTGTAGGGAAAAGCAAGAGGAGCACGACGCAAATTGGAAGAGAAGCTCGGCCTTAGATCTCTTCGGGGGCTATCGCTCCTTACTTTTATTTTTTTTTAATTGGTTTACATAATTTCTGTTTTTAGTTTCTTAAAGTATTTTCTTAAGGTTATTCATTCAAACAACAAAAGCAAATAGGGATAATTAAACAAAATATATATCAAGGGTATTTAACTTTCCGAAACATTAAATTTTCCAAGCGGTTCTCAAATTTAAGAAAATACAGTAATAAACATAACTTTTGGGGATATTGAATATCATTATGTTTTTCTGCGTTTTTTTTTAGTACAAAACTATACAAAATTCACGATTTCAAATGGTAAGCTTATTCTTATACTATGTTAAAACAGAAAAATAAATTGAGGCAATCTCGATTTAAATTGAGTGGTGTTCATACAATTCAATTTAGCTTACACAATAGTAATTTGATAGCTGGGTGGCTCATCTCTACAGCAATAACATACCTTTCGCTCATTTACTTTAATAGTGTCATAACTCAAAAAGCACAATTTTCCAAGATTTTTACTGCCATATGTGGCGCATATAAACGCACATTTTAATTTTTATAGCACGTGGTAAATTTTTAAATGATCACAAAAATTTTTTTCTACAACATAGGTCATGATATTGGGTACGTTTCTATGTTATTAACTCAAAAGTCATGTTTTTGGAGTTATGATACTATGAAGTAAATGAGCGCTTTGTTCAGACTGACAAAATGTGCGTGTTAGTATAAAACTTTGAAATTTTTGGTGTGTTTTAAGAAAATGTGTTCAACGTTTTGGTTTCATTTTGAGTTTGCCATCTTCTTTTGACAATCCCTACTCCAGGAAATGAAAAAAAAAATTAGCTGATAAGACGAGCCAACCATATAGTTGAGCCATGCGTAATGACGTTTAAATCTACTCAATAAACACACTTTACAAGGTTGTGTTTGCAGTTTGAAACAATTTATTACACATTTTTTTTTTAATTGGAAATTTATTATCATAATTTATTATATGATAAGTTGCGTAATAAATTGCCCAAGTGGTATAAATTGCAAATTTGTTGTGTGTTTGTACATAGTATTACTACGCTGACGACAGTTTCTTGAAAATACGTTTTTTTGTTTCCCAATAAATAGTAGGGTTTTAAAAAATTGATAATCTTGGAAAAGTTAACCATGAGTTAACTTTTTAGAGCGATTAACTTTGTTGAGAGTTAGCTTTTTTGCGATTTTAGTGTATTTGCTACTATTTTTGTGAACACAACTGTTCGTTTACGTTTTTGTAGAAAATATTTGAAAAAATCAATAATTATTTTTAAAAGATATGTTTATTTATGTCTATATTTTTCTTTTTTCTCTTGAATCTAATCCGATTCTAAATAGCGTGCCCAAAGGTCTAGAGGATGTCTCAAAATATCCCCACTTGTTTGCGGCGCTACTTGCATCAGATAAATGGTCTGAAGAGGATATAGCTAAAGTGGCGGGGAGAAATTTGATACGTGTATTCAAAGAAGTTGAAGCGGTAAGTAAAAAGATGAAGGAAGCTAAAGCTGAAATAAATCCACCCGTGCCGACCGTACCATGCAATCAAACAGCTAATTAATTAAAATACATATAGACATATAATCGAATCTAATAAGTAGCAAGAAAAATAAAACACATATAGAAAATATATTAAAGCGATTCAAAGCAAATAATAATTAATCATCATGTAATCAATTAAACTTAGTTGCATACAATCGGGGCTAATAAATAATTTATATACTTAGAAACAAACACTGACATAATTAACGTTAAAATCGAATAATAATGAAAATAAAAACAACAATTCATACACATACATAAAAACGCTCATACACAAAAATGAAGACGAAATGTAATTTTGTGAACTTTCTTAATTTATGCCACACAAAAAAAAATATGCAAAATAAAAAAAAAAAATTTAAGATTAATTGAAAAATACTTTCAAGCACAAAAAAAAGAAAAAATACAATCAAACTAAAGAAAATGAAGAAAAAAAGCGAAAAACCAAGTCGCTCCAAAGTGCAGCAAAGTAATTGGGTGAGGACACAAAATAAACAAGCAAAAAGTCATTTAATCCGCATGAAAATGAAAAATTTTACAACGTTCAAAGTTTTCTTTGCACAGCAAATGGCATACCTTATTCGACGATATTAGTTTCTGTTTTTTACTGTTTTTTATTTTTTAAAAACACGAATTGCAAGAAATGTAGAACGAAATAAAGTGAAACAGATTTTTTCATAATTTTTTTTCTTATGCATTTTCGTTTGCAAATTTTACTATGTTTTTTTTGCTCATCAATTACAATTTTTAAATGGAACATTTGTGTTAGTACATCTGCTTGCTTGACGAGCAGAAAAACTTGAAACATGACCAGTGATATGCAGATACAGCAGTGCAGAGAAAAATAGCAGTGGCAAATTTTACTTTCTTGTATTTCGGCCTTTTAGTCAATATATTCAAGGTATGTTTAAGCTCTAGGCCAATCTAATATATATTATAAATGGGAAAGTTTGGATGTTAAGATGTTTGGATGTTTGGATGTTTGGATGTTTGGATGTTTGGATGTTTGGATGTTTGGATGTTTGTCCAGACGTTTGTCTTTGTGACTCAATAACGCAAGAACGGCTCGACCGATTTGGATGAAATTTTGCACACATATAGCCAATAGTCTAGAAGGATCTACTAACTATATATTTTTCAAAAGGGGCGTGGTCCCCGCCCCCTAGGAACAGTTATAATTTAATTATTATATTTTTTCGTCTTTGCGACTGAATCACGCCAGAATGGCTACACGGATTTTGATGAAATTTGGGACACAGACAGTAGTCTACTAGCGAAATTTTTTTCGAACATGGAAAGAGGGGTGGGGGTCCCACGACCCTTCGAGAAATTATTTTTCATAATTTTTACACATTATAACTTTACGTATACTGGCCTTCACCAATATCACAGACTCAAGGGGTCAAATAAGTCGAGGGCTTACAAAGTAAGCAGTGACACCCTCCGCCCACCCCCCTTTATCTCCCCCTCTGGTGTAAAATCCATAAATTGTTATAACTCAATCTAAATTTTCTCCTAAATCAATAGTTTTTGGTATCTGGTACATACAGAACGAGATCTAGACAATTTTGGAGGAACGATCAGTGGTCCTCTCCTCTACTCCCGCCATCCGCCCTCCATCAATTGTTTTTATTAGCACGCTTTTATTAGCTTTACCTGTATGTTTCTATCTTTTTTATTCGCTCCAATGCGCCTGCTGCCTTATTAACATGGTTTTATAATTAGCTTCACCTTATTTGTAATCCCGTAAGGGTCATATAGAGACCCTTCCGGGACCATTTCTGGATGGTTTTCGGGATCGGTCCGGGATTACGCCGGGGTGATTTCGGGACTTTTTCGGGACTATTTCGGGATCATTTTGGGACCCTTCCGGGATCATTTCTGTATAGTTTACGGGATCCGTCCGGGATCCCGTCGGGGTTATTTTGGAACATTTTCGGGACTATTCCGGAATCATTTCGGGACTATTTCGCGATCATTTGGGGACCCTTCCGGCATCATTTCTGGATGGTTTTCGGGATCCGTCCGGGATCCCGTCGGGGTACTTTCGGGATTATTTGCGTACATTCGAGAGATAAATTCTTGATGGTTTCCGGGATCATTACGGGACTTTTTCGGGGTCAGTTTGGGTCCTTTCCGTAATCATTCCTGGATGGTTTTAGGGATCCGTCCGGGATCCCGTCGGGACCATTTCGGGGCTATTTCGGGATCATTAGGGGTATCTTCCGGCATCATTTCTGCATGGTTGTCGAGATCCGTCCGCGATCCCGTTAGGGTCATTTCGGGACTATTTCGGGATAACTTGTGGTACCTGCCTGCATCATTTCTGGATGGTTTTCGGTATCCGTCCGGGATCCCGTCGGTGTCATTTCGGGACCATTTGGGGTCCATTCCTGCATCATTTCTGGATGGTTTTCGGGATACGTCGGGGATCCTGTCGGGGTCATTTTGGGACTTTTGCGGGATCATTTGGGGTCTCTTCCGGCATCATTTCTGGATGGTTTTCGGGATCCGTCCGGGATCCTGTCGGGGTCATTTTGGGACTTTTGCGGGATCATTTGGGGTCTCCTCCGGCATCATTTCTGGATGGTTTTCGGGACCCGTCCGGGATCCTGTCGGGGTCATTTTGGGACTTTTGCGGGATCATTTGGGGTCTCTTCCGGCATCATTTCTGGATGGTTTACGGGATCCGTCCGGGATCCTGTCGGGGTCATTTTGGGACTTTTGCGGGATCATTTGGGGTCTCTTCCGGCATCATTTCTGGATGGTTTAGGGGATCCGTCCGGGACCCTGTCGGGGTCATTTTGGGACTTTAGCGGGATCATTTGGGGTCTCTTCCGGCATCATTTCTGGATGGTTTACGGGATCCGTCCGGGATCCTGTCGGGGTCATTTTGGGACTTTTGCGGGATCATTTGGGGTCACCTCCGGCATCATTTCTGGATGGTTTACGGGATCCGTCCGGGATCCTGTCGGGGTCATTTTAGGACTTTTGCGGGATCATTTGGGGTCTCTCCCGGCATCATTTCTGGATGGTTTTCGGGATCCGTCCGGGATCCTGTCGGGGTCATTTTGGGACTTTTGCGGGATCATTTGGGGTCTCTTCCGGCATCATTTCTGGATGGTTTACGGGATCCGTCCGGGATCCCGTCGATGTCATTTCGGGACTATTACGGCATCATTTGGGGTACCTTCCGGCATCATTTCTAGATGGTTTTCGGGATCCATCCGGGATCCCGTCGGGGTCATTTCGGAACTTTTTCTCGACTAATACAGCATCATTTGGGGAACCTTTCGGCATCATTTCTGGATGGTTTACGGGATCCGTCCGGGATCCCGTCGGCGTCATTTTGGGACTTTTACGGGATCATTTGGGGTCTCTTCCGGCATCATTTCTGGATGGTTTACGGGATCCGTCCGGGATCCTGTCGGGGTCATTTTGGGACTTTTGCGGGATCATTTGGGGTCTCCTCCGGCATCATTTCTGGATGGTTTACGGGATCCGTCCGGGATCCTGTCGGGGTCATTTTGGGACTTTTGCGGGATCATTTGGGGTCTCTTCCGGCATCATTTCTGGATGGTTTACGGGATCCGTCCGGGATCCTGTCGGGGTCATTTTGGGACTTTTGCGGGATCATTTGGGGTCTCTTCCGGCATCATTTCTGGATGGTTTACGGGATCCGTCCGGGACCCTGTCGGGGTCATTTTGGGACTTTAGCGGGATCATTTGGGGTCTCCTCCGGCATCATTTCTGGATGGTTTACGGGATCCGTCCGGGATCCTGTCGGGGTCATTTTAGGACTTTTGCGGGATCATTTGGGGTCTCTCCCGGCATCATTTCTGGATGGTTTTCGGGATCCGTCCGGGATCCTGTCGGGGTCATTTTGGGACTTTTGCGGGATCATTTGGGGTCTCTTCCGGCATCATTTCTGGATGGTTTACGGGATCCGTCCGGGATCCCGTCGATGTCATTTCGGGACTATTTCGGCATCATTTGGGGTACCTTCCGCTATCAATTCTAGATGGTTTTCGGGCTCCGTCCGGGATCCCGTCGGAGTCATTTCGGAATTTTTTCTCGACTAATACAGGATCATTTGGGGACCCTATCGGCATCATTTCTGGATGGTTTTCGGTATCCGTCTGGGATCCCGTCGGTGTCATTTCGGGACCATTTGGGGTCCATTCCGGCATCATTTCTGGATGGTTTTCGGGATACCTCCGGGATCCTGTCGGGGTCATTTTGGGACTTTTGCGGGATCATTTGCGGTCTCTTCCGGCATCATTTCTGGATGGTTTTCGGGATCCGTCCGGGATCCCGTCGATGTCATTTCGGGACTATTACGGCATCATTTGGGGTACCTTCCGGCATCATTTCTAGATGGTTTTCGGGATCCATCCGGGATCCCGTCGGGGTCATTTCGGAACTTTTTCTCGACTAATACAGCATCATTTGGGGAACCTTTCGGCATCATTTCTGGATGGTTTACGGGATCCGTCCGGGATCCCGTCGGCGTCATTTTGGGACTTTTGCGGGATCATTTGGGGTCTCTTCCGGCATCATTTCTGGATGGTTTACGGGATCCGTCCGGGATCCTGTCGGGGTCATTTTGGGACTTTTGCGGGATCATTTGGGGTCTCCTCCGGCATCATTTCTGGATGGTTTACGGGATCCGTCCGGGATCCTGTCGGGGTCATTTTGGGACTTTTGCGGGATCATTTGGGGTCTCTTCCGGCATCATTTCTGGATGGTTTACGGGATCCGTCCGGGATCCTGTCGGGGTCATTTTGGGACTTTTGCGGGATCATTTGGGGTCTCTTCCGGCATCATTTCTGGATGGTTTACGGGATCCGTCCGGGACCCTGTCGGGGTCATTTTGGGACTTTAGCGGGATCATTTGGGGTCTCTTCCGGCATCAATTCTGGATGGTTCACGGGATCCGTCCGGGACCCTGTCGGGGTCAATTTGGGACTTTAGCGGGATCATTTGGGGTCTCCTCCGGCATCATTTCTGGATGGTTTTCGGGGTCCGTCCGGGATCCCGTCGATGTCATTTCGGGACTATTTCGGCATCATTTGGGGTACCTTCCGCTATCAATTCTAGATGGTTTAGGGGCTCCGTCCGGGATCCCGTCGGAGTCATTTCGGAATTTTTTCTCGACTAATACAGGATCATTTGGGGACCCTTTCGGCATCATTTCTGGATAGTTTTAGGGATCCGTTCGGGATCCCGACGGGGTCATATCGGGACCATTTGGGGTACCTACCGGCATCATTTCTGTATGGTTTTCGGGATCTGTCCGGGATCCTGTCGGGGTCATTTTGGGACTTTTGCGGGATCATTTGGGGTCTCTTCCGGCATCATTTCTGGATGGTTTTCGGGATCCGTCCGGGATCCTGTCGGGGTCATTTTGGGACTTTTGCGGGATCATTTGGGGTCTCTTCCGGCATCATTTCTGGATGGTTTACAGGATCCGTCCGGGATCCTGTCGGGGTCATTTTGAGACTTTTTCGGGATCATTTGGGGTCTCTTCCGGCATCATTTCTGTATGGTTTTCGGTATCCGTCCGGGATCCTGTCGGGGTCATTTTGGGACTTTTGCGGGATCATTTGGGGTCTCTTCCGGCATCATTTCTGGATGGTTTACGGGATCCGTCCGGGATCATGTCGGGGTCATTTTGGGCCTTTTGCGGGATCATTTGGGTTCTCTTCCGGCATCATTTCTGGATGGTTTACGGGATCCGTCCGGGATCCTGCCGGGGTCATTTTGGGACTTTTGCGGGATCATTTGGGGTCTCTCCCGGCATCATTTCTGAATGGTTTTCGGGATCCGTCCGGGATCCTGTCGGGGTCATTTTGGGACTTTAGCGGCATCATTTGGGGTCTCCTCCGGCATCATTTATGGATGGTTTTCGGGATCCGTCCGGGATCCTGTCGGGGTCATTTTGGGACCTTTGCGGGATCATTTGGGGTCTCTTCCGGCATCATTTCTAGATGGTTTTCGGGATCCGTCCGGGATACCGTCGATGTCATTTCGGGACTATTTCGGCATCATTTGGGGTACTTTCCGGTATCAATTCTAGATGGTTTTAGGGATCCGTCCGGGATCCCGTAGGAGTCATTTCGGAACTTTTTCTCGACTAATACAGGATAATTTGGGGACCCTTTCGGCATCATTTCTGGATAGTTTTAGTGATCCGTTCGGGATCCCGACGGGGTCATATCGGGACCCTTTGGGGTACCTACCGGCATCATTTCTGGATGGTTTACGGGATCCGTCCGGTACCCTGTAGGGGTCATTTTGGGACTTTAGCGGGATCATTTGGGGTCTCCTCCGGCATCATTTCTGGATGGTTTCCGGATCCATCCGGGATTCCGTCGGCGTAATTTCGGGACTTTTAGGGGGTTATTTGGGGACCTTTCCGACATCATTT
The DNA here is from genome assembly GCF_040869045.1 of Eurosta solidaginis. Lineage (NCBI taxonomy): Eukaryota > Metazoa > Arthropoda > Insecta > Diptera > Tephritidae > Eurosta > Eurosta solidaginis. The sequence continues at coordinate 14,943,472 of NC_090319.1, forward strand.
CTGGATAGTTTTAGGGATCCGTTCGGGATCCCGTCGGGGTAATTTCAGGACTTTTTCGGGATCCGCCCGTGATCCCGGCGGGGTCATTTCGGGACTATTTCGGGATCATTTGGGGTACCTAGATGGATAGTTTTCGGGATTCGTCCGGGATCCCGTCTGGATCATTTCAGGACTTTTTCGGGATCATTTGGGGTATCTTCCGGCCACTTTCCTAGATGGTTTTCGGTATCCGTCCGGGACCCTGTCGGGGCCATTTTGGGACTTTAGCGGGATCATTTGGGGTCTCCTCCGGCATCATTTCTGGATGGTTTACGGGATCCGTCCGGGATCCTGTCGGGGTCATTTTGGGACTTTTGCGGGATCACTTGGGGGCTCTTCCGACATCATATCTGGACGGTTTTCGGGATCCGTCTGGGATCTCGACGGGGTCATTTGGCGACTTTTGCGGGATCATTTGGGGGCTCTTCCGGCATCATTTCTGGATGGTTTTCGGGATCCGTCCGGGATGCCGACGAGGTCATTTCGGGACTATTTCGGGATTATTTGGGATACCTACCGGCATCATTTCTGGATGGTTTTTGGGATTCGTCAGGATCCCGTCAGGGTCATTTCGGGACTTTTTCTCGACTAATACGGGATCATTTGCGGACCCTTTCGCCATCATTTCTGGATAGTTGTCGGGATCCCGTCACGGTCATTTCGGGACTATTAGGGGATCATTTGAGGACCTTTCCGGCATCATTTCTGGATAGTTTTCAGAATCCTTTCGGGATACCATCAGGGTCATTTCGGGATCATTTAAGGATGGCTTTCAGGATTCGTCCGGGAACCCGTCAGGGTAATTTCTGGACTTTTCCGAGACTATTTCGGGATCATCTTGGGACCTTCCTAAGATCATTTCTGGATGGATTTCGGGATCTGTCCGGTATCCCATCAGGGTCATTTTGGTACTATTAGGTGATCATTTAAGGACCTTTCCGCATCACTTCTGAATGGTTTTCGGTATCCGTTCAGGATCCCGTCGGAATAATTGCTTGACTTTTTCGGGATCATTTGGGGTCCCTTACGGCAACATTTCTGGATGGTTTTTGGGAATCGTCCGGCATCCCGTCGGGGTCATTTTGGGACTTTTTCTCGACTAATACGGGATCATTTGCAGGCCCTTTCGGCATCATTTCTAAATAGTTGTCGGGATCCGTTCGGGATCCCGTTAGGGTATTTTCGGAACTATTAGGAGATCATTTGAGGACCTTTCCGCATCACTTCTGAATGGTTTCCGGTATCCGTTCAGGATCCCGTCGGAATAATTGCTTGACTTTTTCGGGATCATTTGGGGTCCCTTCCGGCATCATTTCTGGATGGTTTTTGGGAATCGTCCGGCATCCCGTCGGGGTTATTTCGGGACTTTTTCTCGACTAATACGGGATAATTTGCGGGCCCTTTCGGTACTATTTCTGGATAGCTTTCGGGATCCGTTCGGGATCCCGTCAGGGTCTTTTCGAAACCTTTCCGGCATCATTTCTGGATAGTTTTCGGGATCCTTTCGGGGTCCCATCAGGGTCATTTCGGGACTTTTTCGGCAACATTTAAGATTTGTTTTCAGGATTCGTCCGGGAACCCGTCAGGGTAATTTCTGGACTTTTCCGAGACTATTTCGGAGTCATTTTGGGACCTTCCAAAGATCATTTCTGGATGGACTTCGGGATCAGCCAGGGATGCCGTCAGGGTCATTTTGGGACTATTAGATGATCATTTGAGGACCTTTCCGGCATCACTTCTGCATGGTTTTCGGTATCCGTTCAGGATCCCGTCGGGACTTTTTCGGGATCATTTGGGGTCCTCCGGCATCATTTCTGGATGGTTTTTGGGATTCGTCCGGTATACCGTCGGGGTCATTTTGGGACTTTTTCTCTACTAATACGGGATCATTTGCAGGCCCTTTCGGCATCATTTCTAAATAGTTGTCGGGATCCCGTTAGGGTATTTTCGGAACTATTAGGAGATCATTTGAGGACCTTTCCGGCATCATTTCTGGATAGTTTTCGGGATCCTTTCGGGGTCCCGTCAGGGTCATTTCGGGACTTTTTCGGGATCATTTAAGGATGGCTTTCAGGTTTCGTCCGGGGACCCGTCAGGGTAATTTCTGGACTTTTCCGAGACTATTTCAGGATCATTTTGGGACCTTCCCAAGATCATTTCTGGATGGATTTCGGGATCAGTCAGCGATGCCGTCAGGGTAATTTTGGGACTATTAGGTGATCATTTGAGGACCTTTCCGGCATCACTTCTGGATGGTTTTCGGTATCCGTTCAGGATCCCGTCGGAATCATTGCGGGACTTTTTCGGGATCAATTGGGGTCCCTCCCAAGATCATTTCTGGATGGATTTCGGGATCTGTCCGGGATCCCGTCAGGGTCATTTAGGGATGCGTTCGAGATCCCGTCAGGGTCATTTCGGGACTTCTTCGGGACTATATCGGGATCTTTTCTGGATGGTTTACGGGATCCGTCCAGGATCCCTTAAGGGTAATTTTGGGATTATTAGGTGATCATTTGAGGACCTTTCCGGCATCACTTCTGGATGATTTTCGGTATCCGTTCGGGATCCTGTCGAATCATTGCGGGACTTTTTCGGAATCATTTGGGATCCCTTCCGGCATCATTTCTGGATGGTTTTCGGTATCCGTCGGGGTCATTTGGGGACTATTTCGGGATCATTTGGGGTACCTACCAGCATCATTTCTGGATGATTTTCGGTATCCGTTCGGGATCCCGTCGGAATCAATGCGGGACTTTTTCGGAATCATTTGGGATCCCTTCCGGCATCATTTCTGGATGGTTTTCGGGATTTGTCCGGGATCCCGTCAGGGTTATTTCGGGATCATTTGGTGATCCTCTAGGGGTCGTTTCGTGACTTTTTCTGTATTATTTTGGGATCATTTGGGGCCCTTCCGGCATAATTTCTTGATGGTTTGCCGGATCCATCAGGGTCATTTCGGGACCATTTTGGGATCATTTGGGGAACCTGTCGAGATCATTTCTGGATCCGTCCGGGATGCCGTAGGAGCCATTTCGGGATTTTTTGTTACTTTTCCGGGATAGTTTTTGGACCCTTCCGGGATCATTTCTGGATCTGTGAGGGATCCCATCTGGGTCATTTCCGGACTATTTCGGGATCATTTTGGGATCCTTCCGGAATCATTTCTGTTTGGTTTTTGCGATGCGTCGTGGATCCCCTCGGAGCCATTTCGGAACTTTTTCTGGAGTATGTGGGGATAATTTAGGGACCCTTCCTGGATATTTTCTGGATGGTTTTTGAGATCCGCCCGGGAGCCCGTCAGGGTCATTTCGGAACCTTTTCGGGATCATTTTGGAACACCTTCAGGGATCATTTCTGTGTGGTTCTCTGGATACGTCTAGAATCGTGTCGTTGTCATTTCGGGTTTTTTTGGGACTATTCTGGGAACTTTTGGAGACCCTTTCGGGGCATTTCTGGATGGTTTTCGGGATCCGTCCTCGATAGCGTTGGGGTCATTTCGTAACTTTTTCTGGATAATATCGGGATCATTTGGGATCCTATCAGGTTATCAGCTCATTTAGTTCTTTTTTTTTACTCAATTACAAAAATAAAATGCATTAGACAGAAAACAAAATTTTAAACAGATAACTTGATAAGCAGGCTAACGCGAATAACCCATATATTTTAATTTATCCTTGCGGACGTGGCCGCGGGTAAAGGCTAGTATATGCATATGTTTAATAAAAGACAGCAAATGTTTTTAAACAATATATGAATATATATTTGTCGAATGGTTTGTATTGCCGGTATTTCGACTTCAATCTGAAGTCATCTTCAGGACTGAAAAACGAAAAGCATTTATTGAGACACACATACATAATTATACAATTATCACAAGTGCCAACTTACATTTATGACTGCACCTGGTCGACTAACTTTATATTTTATATTTTAACAAACAAGGGTAAAAGAAGAACATTAAAAAATGTTAACAATAAAATACAGTAATCGTAAATACGTTTTTATACAAACAACAATACATTAAATCTCCAACAGTAAGCGACGCTCAAATCAGCAGCAGGTGAACAGTTGTGCAAACGAAGTAACACCAGGCTTCGGAAATGACATTTCATGAATTATACTAAATCCACTCAAAAATCGTACTGTTTTATTCAAAATGTACTGAATTTTTTTGTGTATGGATTTACATATATTGCACTATTATTCATTTACTTTTTTTTTACTTTTTTGTACCAAAATAAAAATACGTGCTTAACCGTCCTGTTCATTAATAATTTTTCTTCTTAGTTCGCATGGCTGGGTATACGGGTACCACAAGGCAGTTCATACGTGAGAACTACTAGTGGTACATGGGTATCTCAGCCATGAGAAATAGTAATAAAAAATAATTTATTAAAAAAATCATCTGTATGAAATTATATTTAAAAAATTTTCTCTCCTTTTTGTAGACAACTTATTCCCATAGGATGACACAAAATTGTAACTCGTTTCTATTTGTAGATTATGTAAAAATTGTTTTTGAATATGCAAAAGATACTCGGGTAGCCATCTATGAACAGGACGGGTAATGTACATATGTATTCATTTGAAATTAATTTTTCTTTTTATTTAGAAGGAAACATTTTTTTTAGTTCAATAAGAGTTTTTGAAAAACATAAATATTCTTTTCTCATACATAAAATATACTGTTATTACATCGGTATATTTTAAATATCTGCATATATGTATGTATGTTTGCGGGGGGAATATGGCACCCGTGTCGTAGGGCGCGATCGCACGCAAATATAAGAAATAAAAAGAGAAGAAGTAATACCGAGTAGTTACAATTTATTTATAAAAGATAAATATTTCACAATATTTGTTCAGGCTGGTGAAGCACTCACAGACTTCCTGTTCGTCAGGAAAGCTAATTATTTCACAGTATACTCGCAACTCAAAGCGTACAATTCTAATGTTATTAATCCAAATGCGCATGGATGAGCGCGATAAAGCTTCAGAAAAAGTTATATTGATTAAAGAGCAAAATTAATGAAATCGAAAATTCACTCTTGGTAAATTCACATTTATGGAAACTATTAATTTGCGAATATTAATTACAATGACAAAATCGCAACTTAGTAAAAATGGAAAATGTTGAAAATGGTTGGTTTATACTACTCACCTGGGGCTAGCTGCTGGCTCGTGAACGTTCCAAAAAAGAAAAGAAAGATTTAAAAACGAAAAAGGTCCACACCACCTGCCGATAGCCAACTTTCGTCGAGTTTTTCCCCTTTGAAGTTAGCGCTCGGCAGGGGTGGGCCGTTACCGGTAAATAATAATATTGCCAAAAAATGTGCATTAGGGTGGTAGCGAATATTTAGGCTGGTGGCCTAAACATGTATGTATGTTTGTTAATCAAAAAACTTTTCATCCTCGTCAACGATTAAACTTTGTTCACGACTAACTCCCTTATCAATTTGCATATTATGACAACATTGCGCCCTGGTCTTAATAAAATCCTTTGTTTTTATTAAAGAAGAAACTGATTCAACAAGTAAACGATTTCTACACCTGGTTTTAATTATATTTTGTTTCTAAAATATTCTTTCAACATTCGCTGAAGAATGTGAAATTGATAAAACCCCCTGTGCAATTCTGTATATATTTGCAAAAAACGGCTCTTTCAGTACATTTTTCAATAACTCAGAATTGCAATGATTTTTAAGAGCACGCAATTCTTCGTGTTCTGACAGGGCTCGATATTCCAAATTAATTTCCTCGATTTTACAATTTCACATGTAGGAAATAATTTAGCAACCAGTGGAACAATGCTAGTTACTTCTCTAGGGCCTGTATTACGTGTTACGATCCGTGATCGAAACTCATTTTTTAACCCTTTACCGCCGGAGTTTTATTTCTGTTCCTAGGATATTTTTTTTGCTTTTTATTTTCAAAATGTGAAAACAACGTTAAAAAACATGTTCTGCATACTTAAAAAATCGCTATGTCCTTTCGTTATCCTGGGATATATTATCCCAATAAGGTTTTATGTTGGGACATATTATCCCAATAAGGTGTTATATATAATATTTGGAAATAAAAAATATATCAAGTTGAGGAACCACTAATTTTGAAATAGTCCAAGCATTTACAGTGGAAAGCATCAGAACTTTGAAAAATACTTTCTTCCACCACCTCTGAGATTTTCGATTTAGATCGTATACAGCTGATTTTTGATCGGCCAGGTCTACGCCGCCCATTATACGGTTATAGTCCACAATAGCTAAGGGACAACCAACTTCTTTCTTTTTACCATCCTTTTGTTTCCTGTTTACGGTGGATATTATTGGTTTGTGGCAGTTCGAAACTACTAGTACTTCCTTGGAATCCATATAGCGTGTAGCCAAAATTCCATCACAGCTTATTTGGAACTGCTTTGACCACGTACAAGTCGCGACTCGAACTCCGGAGTTTCTTTTCGATTGCGCATATATGTTCCAACGGACGCAAAAGGAATAGATTTCATTAATGAAATTGATGTGAAAAATCAGTCGAATGCAAAAGCTTATCACGGATAGTGCCAGCTAGTTTTGTAACAACCCTTTCCCCAAGTGAGCCAGCAATATATGGAGTGATCTCCTTACCGGTATATACATTAAAATCGTACGTATGTCCGGTTTTTGCATCGCATCGTAACCAAATTTTTACACCGTGCTTCATTGGTTTCATTGTATTGTTTTAGACTAGACCGACCTTTGAATTTGGCCACACATTCGTCGATGGATTGAAATGAACTGTCACTTCTGTTACGCATGAAGCTGTTTTTCATGCATGCAATGACTTCAGCAATGTAGTAATCTTTTGCAGCATTGTTTGGTTTGTCGCAATCATTCAAATATAATTTCGAAGAAAGAAATGTGAAGCGATCACGAGAAATACTATTTCTTATCATTTCATTTCCCATGGAGGCAGGTTTGTTCCAATAATCATGTACAGACGGCACATGATTATAGTGCATTACTCTAATTACACCTAGGAATACCAATATTTCATATTCATCCGTTAGGGCCCTTTTTGGAAAAAACTTTCTGAATATTTTGAATTCGGTAGAACCTCGGGGTAAAGTTACCAGAACTTGCGGATCTCTTTCAAAAGGCATTTCAAATTTCGGTTCAAAGTTTACCGCTTCTGTTATGTTGGTCCAGGTAGCAACGGCAACTGCTTCATTTGCGTCTTTTTCACATAGTTCTCCTTCCTCTTGAGAAATTGCACCTAAGTTATCTTCCGGCTGTTCTTCGTCGTCCGATTCAGAATAGGGAGCATCGCCGCCATCTTCTTCTTCTGCTTCTGTCACATTTTCATTGTCAGACGAAGGCATATAGCTGCTCTCAGAAGGGCTAAAATCTTCATCGTCGGAGCTTTCGCACAATATGTCTGCCACCTCTTTTTCTGTGTACTTCCTTTTCGACATCTATTAAAAACAATATAGGGATAAATAAATCCCACATTAAACACATATTGGGACAATATATCCCACGAATTGAAAGTTTGTATAAAACTCACCATTCTGAATATTTTTTAAATATTTTAGGCAAAATTCAAGCAACAATTTCCAAAATATACACACTATTTCGCTTTACACAACGTGGCTAACGGTAAATACGTACTTTTGACAACTTTTGTTCTGCCAGATCAGCGAAATTTCCAACCATGCTGTGGCAGACTTGACCAGTACTGCCAAATGCCATATATTTATTATACGATGAGAGATTTTTATTATAAACAAAACCCAAATCTTGTATTGGGACATTTCAGATACAAGTTTTCATTCATAAAAAAAATATATTTTATTTCGAATGCAGCTGGGACATATTGTCCCAGTAGGCGCGAAAGGGTTAAATCACAATAGCTCTTAAAATGTGGATCGGATTAATGACTTATTTAAACTAGCAAAAAATAGTACTCGTTAGATCCAGTCTTTATTATAATTTTTAAAACAAGTTGACAGTTGCATAGTTATTGCTTGAGTGAAAATGGTTTTCAGTCACTGATCGTAACACGTAATACGGCCCTGATAATACAGTTTCAGGAGCAAGCTTTGCGACCCAATTCAAATTTTCATTACCAAAGTCAATTTTCGTCTGTAGGTTTTTACAAAACTCCGTGTAAAATAGTTTGTAGTTTAGTTTAAAATTTTGAATATCTTGTTTTTCCAATAAATTTTTACAAATGAATAGATCTACTTCAGCGCCGCAATATATACTATCAATATCCATATGGTTTTTGTTTACATCTATTTTATAAATAGTAGTGTTATCCAAATATTCTTTTTGATTTCAGTGAAAACAGGTGGGTTTCATACATATGTATGTAGGTACATATTATTTCAAACTAATTATTGCTTGAAAAGTCGTATGTGATAAAGAGAGACAGTGCTAATCGAACTACTAGTGCAAGTACACAGATGAAAAGAACGTTGTCGTTTGTTCGAAAGAAGGTTGCCATAGCGTCAAAACACATTCAGCCCTATTCTGCATTTCGACTTGGATTGGAATTTTTTCGATTTGGCAATTTTGGTATTCTGTGTTCCAATCTCTTTCGATCCAACTTCGAATCGTTCGATTTTGTGTATTCTGCATTTCGATCGTAGTTCCGCTTTTCTAAGTTGCAAATTTGTTGGCGGAAAAATATTTTGTTTTTATATTTTTTATTAATTTATAACAGAATTTTAACAAAAATTTAAGTAAAACTTGTTAAGAAAAGTAAAGGGCTTGATGAAGATTGTTTTTTATATGTTTCCAGGTCAAAAATAACATGTCGATGTCGAAGACCTTGGGCGTATTTGCCCCGCAAAAATATGTAACACACACTTAAAAGCATCCTTATTAAGTCTAAAGTTTTGTTTGAACCTAAATAAGAAAATAAGTCAATGAAATTTACCACTTTTAAGTCCAATTTCTTACAATTCGTCACTCATCTGAAATGGATTACACAAATCTCGCAAAATTGCCTTTCCATTCTCGCCTGGCCATTTTCGTATGCGTTGCTTTCCAACTCCACAAATAATGCCGCGGCTTTTGATTCCACTGAGAGCTTTTCATGGCAGAAATACACCCGGAGTGCTTGCCAAACACTGCCGAGGGGCGACCCCGCTTAGAAAAATTTTCTTCTAATTGAAAAATCTTATTTCTAAAATTTTGATGTTGCTTTGCCCGGGAGTTGAACCCAGGGTATACGGGGTGATAGGCGGAGCACGCTACCCATCACACCACGGTGGCCGCCAGGTCCAGTTGTATGCCAAAACAAGCTGCCGGCGTAGAGGAAGGTGAAGCGAAAACGTAAACTATCCTTGCGGAAGGAATAAATAAACCTTTATAAAGTATTTTAGGCCAGTGCAATGAAATTAGCATCCTTAAAATTCAGAAAATGTCAACTATATTCGTGCAGGAATCCGTTTTAACAAAACTTGGTGGCCACGGCAGGGAATTGGCCAAAAGAACGACAAAAACACACTTACAATTATGAAAGCACTTCACTCAAAAAGATATAACACTGCGGCAATATATTCTATTGCTTTTTTTGTATAAAATGGCGTGGATAATAAAATATAAATGTTTTTAAGTGTTTTTTACAAAATTTCTTTAATTTATTTCGTTCCAATATTCCCACATTCCGTACAAACAGCTGATTTCGAAAAATCATTTGCTCTTCCTCTTCTCGCTACGATTCCGTCGTAATGCAGAATACCCAACATAACGGGAATGTTCGCGGAAATGTTCGTGTCGTGTATTTGGCGCTTTACTTAAATTAGAATATTTGCTGTATGCAAAATTGTACCAAAAATGACAGCGTAGTACTTCAGTACTTTCTTGAGTCAAATTGTATCAAAAAAGTACAATTGTATCGAAAAACCCAACCCTGAGTAGAACTCACATTATAAGCCTTTTTTGGTGTTGTTAATAAGCTCTCTATAAGCGTAGGCGCAATGGTCTGTATCTGATTTAAAATTTATGCGTTTGTCACTTGGTGTATTTGTTGTGTGTAACATTTCAAGTATGTAGCGTTTATTGCTGTTTCTCTCATGCTGCATTATTGTTACATTCTCCAATTCGGGAGAGTGTCCAGTGGTTCCACAGGAGTGTTGCCATACAAAAATTTCTTCGGGGCTAGAGTCTGGAAAAAAGGGCTAGAAAAAGCTAAATTTCTTTAAGAAAATTCAAAACCCGTTGCATTTATTTCAAATCAAACTTAAACAAATTTATAAAAAAGGTACAGTAAAATAAGCAACCAAAAAAGAAGGTACAAGAAATAATACTGTTTTTATATGTAGTTCATTTTATATTTTTTAATAACAAAAATACGTTTTTTTTTAATTTTCTTTTGCCATTTGGTGGTAAGGTATCGTTAAAAAGTAAGAATTATTTTTCACACTATTACAATGACGGCATGGTTATAGGTTCACCAAAAATACGACTTGCCAAATGTTGGCCGATGAAAATTAATTTAATTTTTTTCCAATTTTTAACGTCCTACGGGTGTACGAATCACCATTAAAATACACGTGTGCGATATTCAAGATTATGTTGGGACGAGATATATTTGAAGGGTCTTAGACTTCAAAATCTTTGATTTCATCCTCAGAAGACGAATTATTTTTTTTTTGCTACACTCATAAATATTTTTTATGTTTCATTAATTTTAAGAGATCGTTGTTTACTTCAAAGTCATTACAGCATTTATTCAACAGTTTGAGACCACTTCTTATTGTCAGAAGCGAATTCAACATAACTATACTCCTTTTGTATCTGTGTTTGCTTTTAACCAAACTTATGTTTGAAAAGTTCTTGCAACTTCAGCATTATTTAGTGGCAGCGCAAAATCGACAGCTTTTAAAATTATACTGTTTTACATCAAACCAAGAATTGAATGTTCGAGAGACATTTTTCCAATTTTGGAGATAGATATTTTTCCACTGCATTTGTAATCTCGTTATTTTATCAGTGCTATATTTGTTTTTTTTTTTTTTTCATTTGTGAAATATGAAAACCTTTGTGGTTTTACAATCCTCAATGTGTTTTCAACCGGAAAGAAAGCAATTTTTCTAAGCGTTTCTATATTGTGCGGCAAGCGTTGCCTTAATTGCTCTATTAATTTAATTATGAAGTCGCGACATATATTACGTATCTTTCTTTCAATGAATTCGTCTATACATTTACTTTATTTTTTAAATCGTATATATTCTTCTTTTTAAATCGTATATAATGAAAATAAGGTACGGGTGATAAAAATTTATTATAATCTGAAGTTAAAGGGTCGAAACTCTTTGAATGTGACACTATGCTGTTGCACAAGCTGGAAGGCAAATTACAACCTCATGAGAGTTTACCGATTAAAGTTTTTGTTATCAGTTGAGTACCGACTTGCCACATCATACATAACGAAACAAATAAAATAAAATTTCGACAAACATAAAACACATTAAAATTTCACAATACGCATTGCTGAAATAGATTTTGAGCCAAAAAGGGGCAAACATTTTAAAGAGGGCCAAAAAGAGCTAGGGGCTAAACCGGAATTTTTGCAGCTAAACGCAAAAATAAGGGTTAGATATAGCTCCAAAAGCACCAAAAATTAACAAAAACACTGTTCTTCAGTGCAGAGTTAAAGCTATCATTAGGGTTGTCACGATTTTTAATATTTGATTTATGTCCGGAAATCCTCGTCTTCAATTGCGATTTAGTTGTCCCCACATATAATTTGTTGCATACGTGGGACCCGTCGGCATTACAATTAATTTTATATATAACGTCCGATTTATCCCATTTCTCTATTCTGCTTTTCTTATTACTAAAACTCCTCCGTTGCAACGTATTGTTGTATGTTAAAGCTAATTTAAGTCTCTCTCTGTCATATATGTTTGAAAATTGTATTCTATTAGACAGATCAGATATAAATATGGTCGATTTATATATTTTCTTTGTATCATTAGTTGGTTTATTTGTATTTAATTTGACGAAATAATCTCTTATATAGCTCTTTATTAGATGTTTTGGAAACTCATTATTTTCTAATATGTTTTTATTGCTTTTACATTCTCCTCGTGTTAGATTTCATCACTGGTGGAGAGAATTCTTTTGACAAAATTCTTGGCCGTGTTGACTATCGTTGAGTTATAATTGATTACCCTACCCGATGCAGTGGGCTTCTTGTGCCAACCAAATGAAATTTGGTTATTCCTTGTTATTATTAAGGTATCTAAAAATGGCAGCTGTTCGTCAGTTTCGACTTCAACAGTAAACTTGATGCTCCTATTGTATCCATTCAAAGTGTTAAGCATCTCTTCCATGGCATCCGTTTTTACAATGGCGAAAAAATCGTCCACATATTTCATTAATGAACGTAGGTTTTGATGTGAGTCTTCTTCGAATTTCTGTAACAATTCTTCCATGACAATATTCGCTATTACAGGAGATGCTGGTGACCCCATAGGCATTCCTGACCGTTGCTCATAAATTCTATTGTTGAACCTAAAATATCTATTATCTCTTATGCAGAACCCTTGTTTGTTAAAATATAAAATTTAAAGTCAGTCGAGCGGATGCAGTCATAAGTGTAACTCAGTCCTGAAGATGACTTCAGATTGAAGTCGAAATATCGGCAATAAAAACCATTCGACATATATATATATTGTTTAAAACCATTTGCTGTCTTTTATTAAACATATGCATATATTGGCCTATGGCTCAAACATACCTTAAATAAAGTGGAAATTTTTATAAAATTTCGTCAATTAAATTTAAAATTTTTTTTATTTTCGATATTTTAATAAAATACCTTTTATGTATTTTATTATTACACTATGCAAACAAATGTATCTCAAAAACATTTTCGAAAAAGCTCTCTGGATTTTTTGGAGTAGATATGCAGTGCTCTAGTCTGACAAACTAGAATTTATAGGCCTCTAAAAATTTGCATTGATTTTTGAGAAATTTTTCTCCTTAAGATATTTCAGATTTTCTTCCATACTCTTCCACACTATTCGGAAAAATATTGTAAAAATAATGCGAATTTTGAGATTGAACTACAAAACTGCATAATCAAAAAAATTTAGAGAACTCAAAATCAAAAATATTATTAAAAGTTTCTAAAATTTTCGAACTTTTTTCAAAACCTTTTTGTAGATTGGTTTGCAAGTTTCATTTACAAATTTCAAAAAGTTTTTGCTTGAATTAGCAAAAACGAAAAAATTACATTAATTCACGGATTTTAACTAAAAAACCCAATGCTTTTTTTCTGTTCGCTGCTGTATATTCGTGTGCGTTTGGTAGTATGAAAGGACTTGGTAGCTGTCAAACCGAAGATTGTTCTAGATCAAAAAAAAAAAAAAAAGTCAATACTACTAAAGAAAATCCTTCGAATTCAGTCTAAGTAAAAGACGAGGAAAAAGCAAAAGAAAGCGAAGGAAGTCAAAGATAAGAAAGGTCAAATAAGAAAGAGAAGAAAAAGAAGATGAAGATATATACGTATCTGCTTATTGTGTTATGTGAAGGCTTTTAATGTATTTGAGTACCTCTTCAGTCTTTTAATTTCCTATCGCGAGGGGATTTAGGGGCATGTAAACTGGATGGGAGAGTCTTTGCCTTCCCGAGCAACGCAATCGCAAACAAGAACCTCCAAAAATATCCTTCGCTCGTAATGATCCAGAGCCATATAAACAATTTTGCATGGAAACGCAACAACAACGATTTGAAGCAGATAAGTCTAGAAACCGTTATATTGTCTTTAGTTTGGCAACGCTACCTTCAATAAGCCATCTTTTTCAAAAATAGATGTAGCCGCCTGTCCTTTTGACGATGTGTTAAATAAAACAGAACAGCGACATCTGCCTATCACAACTCATGTGTACGAAAATATCATGATCCCTGCCTCTTAAGTCTCCCAATGAGCCACAGCATTCCCGTGAGAATTCAGCTAGAAAACTCACTGGATAATGGCTAATGTGAACCGGCTTGTCTGTCACAGCTCACAAAAGCGCCAGATTGGTGTATCCGAAAGATTTAGCTAAATTAGGTGATATCGTAGACCACAGTGGCCCGTATGGTACCCAGTGAGAGTTTGCAAGTTCTAATTTGGTCTGCCTTTGCCCTGGGCATTCAATCCAGTATTGTTTATCTGATTTCTTTCCATGGTACTGATAGTTTTCCAAGTCTGTGCGACGGAAAGCCTCTGGTATATAGAATGCCGCTATAGCCCCCTACTTGGCTAAGTAGTTAACATGTTCATAAAATTTATGTTCCAGGAACCCATATTACCAAACCTCGATTTTAGTTCCCACAGTTAAAATAACGGGTGTCTTTACTGTAACGGCTTCAGAAAATACGCTTTTGACCTACATATATTGTAAAGGGATATGCTGCGTAACATTTAGAAATAAAGTTACAGTTAGGTTACAGTTATGATTATTAATCCGCAACTCCTAAACGGAGAGTAGTTTTTTCTAATGGCTTCGCACACTATAGCAGTTATATTTATGGTAATAATTACGCTTACAATTACGGTAACAGTTAAGATGAAGCTTACTACTACGGTTATGGTTATGGTAATGGTTATGGTCGTGGTTTTGTTCGCGGTCAAGTTTATATCTATATTTAAGGTTACGTTCATCCTTATGTGTAGGATAACGATAACGATATCGGCTGACTTTTGTGATTCCCGTTCCGGCCTCAGATTCGGTTACATTTGATGTTACACTTGCGTTTTCGGCTAGAGGTTTGGCAAAAGTTAACGTTAGGTAATGATTATATTAAGCATCACGCTGAGGATTGTTATTAAGTTGACGATTACAATGTAGGCTTTACAGGTTGTTATTATTACAGTTACCGCTCACACCTACAGATGATTTTCATTTAGGACTAGACAAGATTTATGTTAACAACCCGGAACACTGTCTTATATCGGTTAAGGTATACATCCCGCCAATCTTCGGAGGTTTTTGGAAGTGTTTGTCGATGTTGATGGTCCTTTGCCGGATGTAGAGCCGTTACGTTCCGGTAACAAGCGCCTTTAAGGTACTAGCCCGACCATCTAATGACCGATTTAATATGACCACATTAAACCTTCTAGGCTATGCCGCTCTCTCCCCGTCTTGCCGTCGCCAGACCCTCGCCGGTTAAATATTTGTATGGTACATTCATATTTGTAACAGGAATCGCCTCGGGTAAATGAAGTTAACAATTGCGCTGCAGAAGCTGTGAACTGCGCTTATTATCCCCTCGAATCCCAGTATCTATACGGCCTTAGTAAGATTTTGCATTTACGGAAATTGATTATTGAAATCATTGTGGATGAAACAAGTGTAATATCTTATTCGTCAACTGCCTGACAGGATGATCAAGATGGCTACTTTACATAGGCCGGTTATCTCCAGCGGGTGATAGAAAGAGATATAGAGTGAGACCACGATAGTCAATTAAAAATCAGGTGATCGGTTCTGTTTGTAGTTTTGACGTCTATGCAGAAGTTATCAGACTTGTCTTATCCACCACGATTGGAATTCTAATTAAAAAAAAATCAAGCCTTGGGTTAATTGTTCCATTTAGTTTGCCATTTGCTATTTGAAATTCAAGGAAGCATTAATTGTTAAAGTCATTGTGAATTTTTACAAGTGGTGAATGTTTGAAACAAAAAAAAGCGTTCACAATAGTGATCATCTGTTAAAACGCTGTTCGATTACTTAAATCATTTGCTCAATAATGTTTTTCCAACATTTTTTCGGGGACCGCTATGTTGCATTTTTGACAAATTTTAAAATGTTAGTTTAACTGGCTGCTCATTAGACTGGGTCGATTTTTTAACCGATATCGCGCCATCGAATTTTCGATAGGATTTGGGCTCAGGAAAAAAAGTTCCACAACGCATACCCAAAAAAATAGTTCTCGAGCCTGCGAAATTTGATTTTTTTTTTTTACTTTTTGTCGACTTTGATTTTTAAGGTTTCTTCATGACCTACTCAAAAAATTTTCACTTTATTGTAAAATTTTCGTGTATACCCTGTCCGACCCAAAAATGTCCGCTAAAAACGTTGGCGGTAAGAGTTTTTTGAAATAAAAATTTTTTTTTAATAGCTCATGAAAAAAACCTTAAAAATCAAAGTCGAAAAAAAGTAAAAAAAAAAAAAATGAATCGAAAAATCAATGGCGCGATATCGGTTAACTTTCGTCCATACAAATGGACCCACCCTACTGCTCATATTTTCTAAATTAACTCGATTTTAAAAATTAATATTAATATATAATCTGATTTTCTGTAGACACATTTAAAAGAAAAGCTGGTTTGAAACACAAATGGGCAATTTATGGCACTTCTATTTATTAACTGCCCGCAAAAAACAAACCTTTCTTCCATTCTCTGGTAATTAGCGATAGCCGTTCTCCCTGTCAGCTATCATTTGACAGGTTGGTATAGCAATGGTGGAATAGAAAGATTTTTCACTTGTTTAAATTCACAATGGTTAAAGTTTAATGAATTTATTGCTGATGTATTTTAGCAAAATATAAATAAAAAATTTTCTAAGAACATAAATAAGTATTTTGCTAGAGTAGAAAAATATGTCCGAACGTTTATAGCAGCAGTAACAGCTTTAGGTACCGTAAATAAATTTGTAATGAATTAAACCATAATGTAAATGTTGATTGTTTGTATGTCAACAAAAAAAAAAATGAATCATAAATCTAAAACCATTCAGAAATTTTAACAATATAGAAATCGTAGTTGTAAGCAACATTATGCAGCAATATTTACGCAACAATCATAGTTACATGTAAACATTATATAAGTCTTTGTACATAAGTACAGCAGCGAACAGAATAATAGCATTGCGAATTTTTTTTTCAACTATGTTAAACTAAAATTTTCCTTTTTATTCTGATTTAAAAAGAAAACTTCTTTGAATTCTGCAACTGAAACTATGCAAATCAATCCCAACAACATTTTCAAAACAATTCGAAAATTTGAGAAACTTTGCGAAGATTTCAAAATAAGCAGATTTGTTCAGTCTATGTGAGGTGCTCATGGACCGGTCAGTTCAACTTCTCTGAATTTTTTTGAGTATGCAGTTTTGTAGTCCAATCAATTCAAGTCCAACAAAATACAAGCTCTGAAAATTAGTACTGATTTTTGAAATTTTTTTTTGCGAAGACCTGGAATCATCAAACGAACCTATTGTTCGAAAATACCGTTTATCACTTTTTGAGTGATTCTTATAGGAAATTTAACGCTCTTTCCAATGGAACAAACGGCAGCTTCGTATTTAAAGCAAAAAATTACCATAAACGGGAAATTATTGGTCCATGCAATTTTTGTAATATTCTCTAGAAAGGCAACATTGCATGTGGAAGTACCTAACACCATCTGTAGGTGGTGCTGAGTACCGCCCTACGCGATAATTCAAACCGCGTTTGCCATGGAAACATATAAACACCTTTCCGCCACACGCAAATCTTTAAACGCGTTTTTCTCGAAAACTTGTTTTCGCTTATTAGGGTTTGATGATTCCATAATCCAAACGAACGGCGCATAGTTTTCTTCTTTAAATGAAAGAATATACGAAACATACTGCGGAAGAAAAAACGCTAAGCTCAATAAAAATTTAAAGTTACTTAATTTGTGCTACAAAACTGCTTACTCAAAAAAGTTCTGAGAAAATAAAAAGTACGAAATTTTCTTAAAATTTTCCCAAATTTTCGAGTTTTTTCTTAAACGTTTTGAGCTTGTTCGCACAGTTTAGTCTTTAAATTTGTGACAGTTTTGTCCATAAATGTCGAAAATAAACAAAATTGACGAAATTTGCTAAAAATTGACACTGCTATTTTTTTGTTCGCTGCTGTACATTTATACAAATATGTTTTTAAGTATTGTAGTATATAAAATATATAATCTGTTTACTATTTACTTGCAAATTTAAAATATATGCTTTTCGCAACAATGTTTCTTCGTTTACTAAAACTACAAAAAAGAATTTTTTACATTTTGTTATGCGGGTGGGGCTGATTACATACTGTTTTTCTTGTTTGTATACGAAATACTGAAAATTTTCGAATTATTTATATATTTCTGAAATATCACGCCAAAGCTTATACATTTTTTTTTAAACTTCAGGCTGAGCTGGCCGGTCAATAAACAACTCACGTAGACTGATTGTGTACACAGTGTTACCAGAATTTGATTGACAACAGCTAAATTCGAATTAGGCACCAGGACTCACGTTATAAAATAACATGACCAATGCTAAAAGTTTTCTAGGACCTAGCTTAATTGCTGCCGCGAACGAAGTCTCTTCAATGCTTGTATATATTCCATGACATTTCTTGGCGAAGGACTGTCTAAGATTATTGCATTATGGCCGTCCGATTATCAACTTAGGCATGCTTGTTACGAAATTTCTGCTGCCTTCTTTCGGAAAATGATCAACGGCATGGAGAAAACTCCCCAAAACTTTCGGAGAGTGCATTTATCGATAAAAGAAGAAGAAGAAGTGCTGACACACTCGTACAACAAACGATTCGTTTTCTTCATTCGTTACTAGATGAAACCATTTCTTCACAATAAATTGTCGTCCTTGAAAAAAGCAGTTTTCAACATACTTATTCCCCCGTGATAACCATTTCTCACAGAAGGTAGCCACAGTCATCGCTCCCAAAATAAGTCCATTTTCGTTGACCCATGCCGGTTCTTACTACCTTTGAGCAATCCATTTTGCTTTATATTGGATATCTATAATTTTAAACACATTTTTCCAAAACGTATTTTATATATAGTTACATCTTAAAAATCAGAATATTTCTATTTTTAGTAAGGAAGAGATAAGCTGCGTGAGTTACTTTCGCGCGATATTCTCGAATCTGGAAATAACCGTAAGGCTCGGGAGCTTCGAGCCTCGATTATTCGAGTCTTGAAATTCTCGCTTGTGTTCGGGAAGAATCGTTAGCTCTTATAATAAAAAAATATACGCTTTTGCTGTTGTTTCGTTTTCCTACCAAGGGTTCTGGATCAAATACAATAATGGAAAGTCGAGACCAAACATGAAATTGGAAAAAATATCGAAGAAAGGCAGTCAATATTTTTGTAAGCTTTCATGCTAGCACATGGGGTGCGTGAAAAGTTAACGAGACCTATGATTCGATAGGAGTGGCAGCATTCATAACCATATGCGACAACTGTTCAAACTAGCCAATGCATTCGATTACTGAATATATACTCCTAACAACACTTAAGTATTACTTGCAGTTGTAAAAGTTAATTGAATATATTTTTTGTCACTTATATTGGAACTATATAAGTACGTACAGTAGCCAACAGGAAATAAGCAATCGCAATTTTTTTAAAATTTCGTCTAATCAATTCTCCGTTTTTTATTTACGAAATTTAAAGTAAAAGCTCTATGGATTTTGTAACTGAAACTAGGCAGAACAATTTTAAAAGCGTTTTCGAAATAATCACCAAATTCCAAAAAAATTTTACGAAAATTTCGAACTTTTTATTTGAAGTTCTCTGAATTTTTTTGTGTAGGCCATCTGTAGAACAATCAATTTTAATTTAATAAAGTGCAAGTTAAGGTCTCTTCATGTTCGCATTGATTTTGAAAAAAAAAAATTTCAAAGTGTGTTTTAAATTTTATTCCATAGAAAATGTGAAACATTTTTTTATTTAGAAGAAAATCTAAAACAAACTTCGGAAAAAAATTGTCAAAAATCAATGCGCATAACAAAATCCAAATAAAAAGTTTGAAACTTTGGTAAAATTTTTAAGTAAGTTTTCCCAGTTTAAATTATAAAAATCATAGAACGTTTTTTTTTAAATACCCAAAATATAAAGAAAAGAGAAAAATTGACGAAATTTCCAAAAAATATCACTATTGTTTCTTTGTTCATTTCTGTATTTGTGTTAAGCACACTGCGCCCCGTGCTTAAAAGTGAGGAGCTAATAGTTTTGTAAATGAAAATTCCTAAAATTGAGGTATTCAAATAAAAATTAAGTACGCTTAATATTAAACTTATGTAAACAAATGCAAAAAGTATAAAAAAATTGCAGAAAATCAACCATATCATAAATATATATGTAAATATGTACCTATAGATATTGCATATATAACTACTATGAAATCATAAACCAGTCATTCTGTATCAGCGGTCGTATACACTTCTTGATATTTGAAAAATTAAAAAAAAAAAAACAAACAGATTACGATACTTAAAATAAATTCGAATTAGAAATAAAAATTGTACTAAAAATGTCTGCCATAATCATAAATTTGTTTCGGTTTTTTTTATTTTCTATTTTCCTGAAGGTACGCGATCGAATGGAGCACAAAAAAGTTCCACCTGTAGATCAGCCCATACCACCCGAGGATATTATGGGAAGATCGTATTGTCGTTATCAAGGACCACGAACGTGATTACCTTCCTAAATGGGTGTGAGGTAACTAAATGAAGGAGAGAGATAAGCCAGAACCATACAAAAACAGAAAATAGCTAATGAATAATTTAGTTAAAACATAAATACAATTTGGAATGGACGAATTTTATAAATTCGTTCTTATTTTCTCGCTGCGCACACAAAAACCTACAAATAAACGAACAAAAAAAAAAAAGAAAAAAAAAAAACAAATCAAATTGTATAACGAACGTTATACACTACAATTTGTAAACCCACATACATATTTGGAATAGTTTAGCAAACATATTGAAACACATTTTTGAACGATGAATAGATGAAAAAGAACAAAAATACTTTGTTGAGCACAAAATATATGAATTAAATATGTATTAAGCATGTAAGTATATGTATAAACAACAACAACCACAAAAAAACAAGCATATTTTTTCAAAATTTATCTAAATATTAAGCTAAACACGGTACACGTTCATATTTTAATATTTGCATGTATGTATATAAAAAATAAATGCATATATATGTATATATAAAATTGCAGTTAAGCATAGGTAAATATAAAAAATTTCTAATGAAAACTGTAAAAAATAGTTGGTTTAATAAATCATAAGTGATTTGTAATACATCACCGTGTACACATATATACTGACTTGTATATTTAGAGCTTAAATATGCACACCGAAAAAAAATAATGCTTGTAGAATCGGCATATCGCGTTTGCTGTTTCTGATTTAACAGACATTCGGTAAAATTGATCACATTATAGTTAATTCAAAAGAGCTTTATGTCAAGACAGCAAATTTGTTCAGAATTTTTCAACCGCAGAGAATATGCTGGTCTTAAGTCAACAATATTCTGTAGATTTATCAGATTTGCAAACAATTTCTGTTAAACGAACTGATTTCAGTAGTAAATTCAAAAGCCAACAACTGTTATTATCAAGAACTCTTAATATCAAGTGCTCACTAATCTGTTCTTGTGACTTCAGTGCCGCAGAAATCTCTCTCATATCAACAGAGCATTCACAGGTACTCTAATATTGATGAATTTTTGCGTCATTTTTCTTACAATTCTCTTATATTTAAGAAATGGTGTGATACGCTGGGGTATATAAAACTCGTAGCCACGTGGGTACAGAACCACAATCGAATGAGCAAATATCCCGCATTCCGGAATTGTTGTATTTGTAATCGAATTTGAAAAAAAAGTTAGATAACGTAGCGCTTTTGAAATTTTTCGATTTAATACATTTCCCTCATGTTTCGCTACCAGTGTTCGGAGTACTTAAAACTGTTACCTGTTTTGGACTAATATCAAATTGATTTTGTGGTTGTTATCTGCCTTATCAGATGCACACGGAGTCGGCCTAAAACGTGTAGGATGACCAATTAATGCTCCCATTAACACACCACATTCTATCTCCCCGGATATTTATCGCGAAAAAAAATTATTATTAGCTGTATTTCGTTGCTAACTAGTACAATTAAAACACTAGCTAGCTTACCGAATTGTATGGAAAGCAACAATAAAAATTAATCGAGTTGAGTTGGCTAAGCGCTTTCAGTTGAAACCGCTTAGGTAATTGTCGAAGGCAGATGAGTTTTCACTGTGGACTTTTAATGGCAGAAATACACCCGGAGCGCTTGCCAAACACTGCCGAGGGGCGACCCCGCTTAGAAAAACTTTCTTCTAATTGAAAAACCTTATTTCTAAAATTTTGATGTTGCTTTGCTCGGGGTGTGAACCCAGGGCATACGGTGTGGTAGGCGGAGCACGCTACCATCACACCACGGTGATGTATATTATTGAGTGATTGGCATTAATGAGCAATTAGCTTTTAAATAAATTTGAAAGCTGAAATTACAAAAAAACAAAAACAAAAAAAAAAAAAAACATGCATGTAAATGCATAAATAAAAGCAAAAAAAAAAAAAAAACAAGTAAGGACGGGACTGTCTTCGGCTGTGCCGAAGACCTCATACCTTTCATGAATGGGGCTCAACAATAATCTTATCCCGTTTGTAATATCCAAATAATCGGATGTATAAGATAAGAAATATATATTGAACAGATGTACATACCTAAGCGCTGTTTAACATAAATATAAAATAAAGAAGTAAGGAAGGCTCAGCTGAGAGCTTTGGAGACAAAATAAGGGAAAATCACCATTTAGCAAAATGAACCTAGGGTAACCCGGGAATGTGTTTGTATGACATGTGTATCAAATGAAAGGTGTTAATGATTATTTAAAACGTAGGGGGCCTTAGTTCTATAGGTGGACGCCTTTTAGAGATATCGCAATAAGGGTGGACCAGGGGTGACTCTAGAATATGTTAGTACGATATGGGTATCAAATTAAAAGTATTAATGAGGATTTTAAAAAGGAGTAGCCCTTAGTTATATATGTGAAGGCATTTTCGAGATATCGACCAAAATGTGGACCACGGTGACCAAGAACATCTTCTGTCGGGTAATGCTAATTTATTTATATATGTAAAACCACAAACAGTGTTCATGCCAAGATTCCAGGGGCTTTTGATTTCGCCCTGCAGAACTTTTTCATTTTCTTCTACTTAATATGGTAGGTATCACACCCATTTTAAAATTTTTTTCTAAAGTTATATTTTGCGTCAATAAACCAATCCAATTACCATGTTTCATCCCTTTTTTCGTATTTGGTATATAATTATGGCATTTTTTTCATTTTTCGTAATTTTCGATATCGAAAAAGTGGACGTGGTCATAATCGGAATTCGGCCATTTTTTAAACCAATATAAGGTGAGTTCAGATAAGTACGTGAACTAAGTTCAGTAAAGATATGTCGATTTTTGCTCAAGTTATCGTGTTAACCGCCATGCGGAAGGACAGACGGACGACTGTGTATAAAAACTGGGCGTGGCTTCAACCGATTTTGCCCATTTTCACACAGAACAGTTATCGTCATTGAATCTATGTTCCTACCAAATTTCACAAGGATTGGTGAATTTTTGTTCGAATTGTGGCGATAAAATTATTCTAGACGAATTAAATGAAAAAGGGCGGAGTTACGCCCATTTTGAAATTTTCTTTTATCTATGTATTTTGTTGCACCATATCATTACTGGAGTCGAATGTTGACATAATTTACTTTTATACTATAAATATATTAAATTTTTTGTTAAAATTTGGCTTAAAAAAAATTTTTTTTTTTAAAGTGGACGTGTTCGGCATCCGATTTTGCTAATTTTTATTCAGCGCACATAGAGTAATAAGAGTAACGTGCCTACCAAATTTCATCATGATAGCTTCAACGACTGCCAAATTACAGCTTGCAAAACTTTTAAATTACCTTCTTTTAAAAGTGGGGGGTGCCACGCCCATTGTTCAAAGTTTTTCTAATTTTCTGTTTTGAGTCATAAGGTTAACGCACCTACCAAGTTTCATCGCTTTATCCGTCTTTGGTAATGAATTATCGCACTTTTTCGGTTTTTCGAAATTTTCGATATCAAAAAAGTGGGCGTGGTTGTAGTCCGATTTAGTCCATTTTAAACAGCGATCTGAAATAAGCATCCAGGAACCTACCTACCAAATTTCATCACGATACCTCAAAATTTACACAAGTTATCGGGTTTACAGACGGACGGACGGACATGGCTAAATGAATTTCTTTTTTCATCCAGATCATTTTGATATATAGAAGTCTATATCTATCTCGATTAGTTTATGCCGTTACGGATTACCGTTATGCGAACAAAGTTAATATACTCTGTAAGCTCTGCTCAGCTGAGTATAAAAATTGCAAAAAACCCCCTTATCTGAACGATCGGTTGTATGGGATATATATTATATATAGCTCCGATTGAAATGATTTTTTCATGAAATCTTCTATGATATATTAGAATAAATATCACCAAATTTAACGTGTTCATATTGGAAATTAAGGGAGAAATTGCAAAAAAATTTTCTATCTGAACGATCGGTTGTATGGGATATATACTATATATAGCTCCGATCAAAGTGATTTTTTTCTGAAAATCTTCTATGATATATTAAAATATATATCACCGAGTTTACCCTTAATACTTTCTAAATTAAGGGAGAAATGACCAAAAATCTTTCTATCTGAACGATCGGTTGTATGGGATATAAATATATATAGCTCCGATTAAAGTGATTTTTTCAGGATATCTTCTATGAAATATTAGAATATTTATCACCGAGTTTCACGTTTATACTTTATAAATTGCGACACGAATGACCAAAATCGTTTTATCTGAACGAGTACGGTTGTATGGGAAATATATGTTTTAGTGGTCCGATCCCACCGGATCCGACAAATGTCTAATATAATACAAATATACATCCTTCTGCCAAATTTCATTGAGATAACTCAAAATTTGAGGGATTAGTTTGCGTTCAAACAGACAGACGGCCGGACGGACAGACGGACATGGCTATATCAACTCAGTGAGGTGAGTCTATCTTCTATATTTCTCAACGTTACAAACATCGGACCAAAGTTAATATACCAATTCATGTTCATGAAAGGTATAAAAAAAGAAAAAAAAAAAGAAAATCGATTAACAGTCGAACCTATCCATACAAATCAAAAGTGATAAATTTATTACGAAATTTTTTAATAAAAAATTATAATTGTTTAAACTGTAATATGTACAGCGTAACGTTAAGTATTACAAACACACAAAACAATGGCACATAGTCGTATCCGTCAGCTAAACTGCAATAAAATCTTTATTTGATATGAAATTTCATTTAAATTTTCGTCTATCTTAAAGATATTAAACATATTTTTTATTTTAATTAAAATATAAAGAAACAGAGCTATAAACAGAGTATATAAAAACGATTATCGGTACTAATTATGATATAATTTTTGGAATAATAAAAGGTCACCTAGTACTTACCAAGCGCCGATTCTTGCCTCCATCTATACGTAAATGTATATAAAGTTTAATGGTACACTAGGACAATGCACTTTGATTAATTTGCAAGAGGAGTAAAAAGAAGAGGTTTAAGAGATGCCCGGAGAGTGCTAGAATAAGAAGGCGGAGAATGACAAATGTTTGGGGGTGTGGGAAATATAGAGAGTGAGGAAGCACGAGTAAATAGGAAAGACAAAGGTTGTTGGGTTGTTGAATGAATGAACGCTAGGATATGCCTGATGTTATTTACAAACTAAGTATGTTAATTATTCTGGTAAGTACGGAGGCAGTTTTAGTTAAAGAAAATTTTTAAGCCAATCTCTAAACCTTTAATGGGCAATCTCTGAATTTTTATTTGGCAATCTTGGAATAATTTCGTGGTTTATTTCGAAGCCTGTTTCAGGATCATTTCGGGACTATCTGCGCCTTATTTCAGCATTGTTTATGGCGTAATTTCGGCGTTGTTACGAAGTTATTTCAAGACTTTAAAAATTATTTAACGACCATATTCCTAAAATTTCGGTATAATGTCAGTACTATTTTAAGATAGTTTCAGGAAGAATTTCGAGTTTAGTGCGTAATCCAGATTTCGACATAGTTTCGAAGTTTGTTTTGTTCATTAAGGTATTATTTTCTAGAACGTTTCGGTCTATTTTGGAATAATTTTGTGACCAGGTTTTTATATCCGATCTACCTACGAACGGTTACGACTTTTTTTGGTTGTTTTAAGCTTATTTTGAGATCGCGTTGTGTATAATTTTGAAATAATTTCGAAAGCAGTAGAAGCACATTTTCGAAAAACTTATGAAATATTTCGTCATTGTTTTCAATATAATTCCATTAAAATTTCTGCATAATTTCAAGATAATTTCAGGAGTCCCGTTGAATCTATTTTGGGATCTATTTATAAAACATTTACTGATTGTTTTCAGAATAATCGTTTCGGTACTTTTGCTGGCTTATTTTGGTAACATTTTGAGCTCTCTTGGGCCCAATTCATGTATTTCGGGATTATTTTCAGACAAATCTCGTAATTACTTAGAAAATCTCTTCTAGCAAATTTTTTACTTCTTAGACTAAAAATCTATCAAAAAAAGTTCAAATCAAGATCACATAAATTTAGAGTATTAGTACAGAAATAAATTGCTGTTTATATCAAAACAATGTTTGGCTCGTTTAAAGCTTGATTTAATCTTACTTTAACTAAGGCTCAATAAATGTGTAAAGATGATATATTTTGTAGGCAAATAGATACTAAATAATATCGCGCGCCCACAACTACACATACGGTAGCGATCGGAAAAATAACAATGGATTTTTAAATAATATATAGTCAATCAGAAACTTTCTTTTTTAAGAAAAATCCTTTATAAATTTTATAACTGAAAATATGCAAAACAATCTGAAAACCGTTTTTGAAAAAAAAAAAAATTCGACGATTCGAGAAAATTTTATGAAAATTTTGGACTTTTTATTTAGTGATCTCCGAATTTTTTGTGTTTGCAACTTTGTAGTCCAATCTATTAAATTCTAAAATATAGAAGTAGGTTTCTCAAAACAGTTTGTTTCTGTAGGTTGTTTCAAATTTTCTTCCATTTAAAAAAAATTCCAAATTTTGTATGGAGGAAAATCTAAAATACCATTTGAGAAATCCAAATAAGAAGTTAGAGATTTACTCCAATTTTCGAAATGTTTTTGAAAACGTTTTTAAGATGGATTCACCTAGTGCCAGGTAAAAAATATATTGAATTTTTTCTTAAAATATTGAAAATAAAAACAAAAGAACTTCAATTGCGAAAAAAAAAAATCGCGCAGTTGTTTTTCTGTTCGCTGCTGTACTTACACTATGTACATATGTGCTTACATGTATGTATGTATACAAATGAATTACAGGATAATTTTAACGAAATGTATGTACTTTAATACTTAACTAAATATTACTAAATAAGCTGATGTTGAATACTTATGTCTATTATAAATGATGTTCACTAATAGTTCACATAGAACACAAAAAAAAAACCTTTAACAAATGTACATACACCCAGCATACAGGCACGCAAATAACCACGAAGTCATGAATCTGAAAGTTTTTTAAATTATAATAAAACATGAAATCTAACAAATTATGGTATAAAGCTACTACATATCCTATAAAATACTATGGATAAATTAATATGTTGGAAAAATTCATAATTTTTCTATGTAATTATGTAGATATTTGTATGCATATATGTGTATATTAGAACGCCACACGCTCCATATGAAAGAAACAGTTTTTATTTAAATTGAGTGCATTTTGACTACGTTTGAATATATTTCATTTTTGTTAGAATATAATTAACTAGCTTTGACTTTAAAAAATTCAAATGAACATATACATACATTTCAGACAAAGTCATTTTTCATTTCTCACAGATCGCTGAACAAAGTGGCATCATAAATAGTTTTAACTACCATATGCAAATATGCCAGACGCAAAGTTGGTATTCTTCAAAACAGTAAATAAATTCATTTTTATAATTTTTTATTTTTTGTGCTGCAGCAATTTTATATACTAACTACTACTTTATTAGACAATATCAAAAAACCTAAATTTGACTAACGCTGTTCCAAATGAATGAATGTTCCAAATATAATGCAAAAAAATTATCAGAATAAAATGTTTGCTAAATACTTTGCTTATTTAAATTGGCACGACACTTCAATGCAGCTCTAGAACTGAAGTTGTCTACGTGCGACAAGAGTATCGGGTTTTGGTATCAGACATAAATTGAGAAGCTATTATAGGAAAGTAATCCTTTCATATCCTCCTATGCGTTTTCACAGTACTGCGCTTTCAACAAGGAAGTCTATTCATCGGCCGAAAAAAACTTAAACCGATCAAAACAAATATAAAAAAATTTGGGCCAAGTGATGAACAAATATTATGATAGATGTTCAAAGTTACTCCGGGATCTTTTTCGGAACATGTTTCTAAAAACCCTTCATGTTGCAGTATTTGTGGTGATTTTTTTCATTTTAATACGGTTCATTATATATACGTTCTCAATATACATGTAAAGCAGATTTATATTCTCCTACTGACCGGACTCAAACTCAACTTATTACTGATGCTTTTTGTAAAGAGAACGACTGCTGGTGAAAAAAACTATTTTTGCTTACATATGTCTTTCGCTTAAATATGTCAAACGCTTTAAAATTCTATTACAAGTTTGCAAGTACAGTATTGAGAAGCGGATATATCCTTTAAACCAGGGATCCATTTTAATAGTAGTTTTTTTGAGTCGTATATGGTTAGGTTAGGTTGCAAGGGCTGAGCTGAATACTATGGTAACAGCTCACTACTTAGGCCACCAATGGGCCCATTGTAATACCCTATACGGTCTCAAAAGAGGACCCCTACCCTGCCTAAAGCGGGTCAAACCAGCTCGTGGAAATTATAAATTTTGCCAGAGCCTTTACTTCATAGCAAGAGACCTCAGCGAGGTCATGTAGAAAAGCTTTACCAAGGATAGCCATCCTACGCCTATAAGCGCTGGACAGTGACAGAGAAGGTGCTGGACGCTCTCTTCCTCTTCTGTACATCTGCAGTTGCAACAATAGTCGAAGGTCGTTACCCCCATTCTAGCACCATGCGTGCCTATTAAGCAATGCCCTGTTAGAACCCTTATCAGGTACGATAGAACTGATTTGTTTAAAATCAGAAACGCTTCTGTGCGCCCCTTGTCATATGAGAACCAGGTTTGCCTGGATGTCTCACACGATGATATGGCTGACCATAGTCCATTTGCGATTCTTATAATGCTTGTGTTCACACGAAGCCTGAAAGTGGCCTTGGGTATGCCTACCGAATCATTTCCCGGAAGGATATCGTCGGTGGTGTCTCTTCTGGCCAGCTCGTCTGCTCTGCAATTGCCTTCGATATCCCAGTGCGCAGGTACCCATATAAGGCTGATACTGAAGTGCTGAGCCATTTCGTTAAGAGATCTGCGGCATTCAGTGACCGACTTTGCGTTGTCGACGAATGAGTCCAGGCCTTTAAGGCGGCCTGGCTGTCTGAGAAAATAAACACCCGTTTACCATCCTTAGGCATAGACCCTAGATGGTTCACAGCCCTGTGTATCGCCAGCATTTCCGCTTGGTAAACACTACAGTAATCTGGTAGGCGAAAAGAAACCTCTAGACCCAGATCCGGCGAAAAGAGACCTGCTCCCACCTTCCCGTCAAGCTTAGAACCATCCGTGAATATGTTCATGGCACCCGGTACCGTATGTTGTCTGGTATTCCAGTCCTGTCGCGATGGTATATATATACTATAATTTTTAACGAAGACGTTTTTTGGCGTGCAGTAGTCAGTGCGCACCGGTATTGGAACTGGGGCGCTCGTGCCCAGGATTGTTGCGTGTCCACTAGCTCCCTTATGCGTAGAGCGGCGATATGGCGGTCATCGCCACCAGGTCAAGAGGTGGAAGGTATAGCATTGTGTTGAGTGCTTCAGATGGAGTGGAGCCGAGAGCCCCGGTGATGCAGAGCTCCGAACTCCGTTGCACCTTTTGAAGCGTCTTAAGATAGGTAGTTTTAGCTAGTGCAGGCCATCAGGCCTAGGCACCATAAAGAAGAATCGGGCGCACAATGGCTGTATAAATCCAGTATGTCACCTTGGGGGAGAATCCCCAGGAGGTGCCAATTACCCTCTTGCAGGTGAACAGCGCTGCTGCTGCCTTCTTGCTTCGCTCCACTATATGGTCACTCCATAATAGCTTCCTATCCAGAACTATTGAGTCGTATAAGTCCGGGTCAAAAGAATTTCTTAGGTGAAAGTTTATAGGATGACAGCGATCTCCACAGCTTTTTCATGGTGCAACACACATCTCCTTTTATTTTTCAGATCTTTTTCAAAAAATTCGAGCAAAAAATTTAATCTGGACTTTTATTTTATAAGTCCGAAAATAAAAGTTAAATCGGAACTTTTAATTTTTAAGGTGGAATAAAAGCCCGGCCCTATAACTATGGAATGGCTCATCCAAATGAAACAATTTCTTTTTAATAATCGGGTCTATTAAATATCTGGATTTGAAACCTGCAATTGTACTTCAAAATTTGTATAAATAATACTAGAATTTGTTTTTATCGTATTACTAGTACTATACTTATACTTTGCCATAGTAGACGGAAAAGAGATATTTCATTGAAAATTGATACACCGCTTTCTGTTGGAACAAAAAGGAGTATGTATAAAAAAATATTCATGTAGATGAGCCGTTCCATAGTTATAGAGCCGGACTTTTATCTCTCTTCAAAATAAAAGTCAGGATTTAAATTTATTTTCGGACTTATAAAATTAAAGTCTGGATTAAATCTTTTTGCTCGAATTTTTTGAAAAAGATCTGAAAAATAAAAGGAGATGTGTCTTGCACCATGAAAAAGCTGTGGAGATCGCTGTCATTCTATAAACTTTCACCTAAGAAATTCTTTTGACCCGGACTTATACGACTCAATAGTTCTGGATAGGAAGCTATTATGGAGTGACCATAATATAATAATAATAATTTCTTTTTGACTAACAAATTGTGAAAATAATTTTTTTGAAGGAATTTTATTATTAATGGAATAATTTGGGTATCTGCTGTATATAGCACATACAGCAGTATATTATAAAGATGAACAAAATGCGTTGGAAATGAAAGTGTCTGCTTGAAATTTGAAATAGAATTGGTTCTACGATCATCCAACGAGACGGGAGTAATATCTGTGAGCAACGCAGTAGAAACTATGAAGGAAAAAAGCTAAACTTGACAGCCAAGAAGCAATAAAGGCATGAAGTCTGGATAGCACAACATCGAAAGGTGTGTCGAGGTGTAAGCAACCCTTACAAAAAATTTTAATAGGGAAAAATATACATTTATTTTGGGTCTCCGCGAATATGGTAGTAGACGGAAATGAAAAATCGGATGAGCCAGCTGAAAATAGTATATTCCTCGAAGCTTTCAATGTAAACATCCCGAACAGATGAGGTGAAATTAAAAGAAGTCGATGATCATATGCAGGTCTAACAGCTTTAGAAAGAGGACTGTAGGCTTATTACGGGTTTAACTGTACACTGGTGTCTCGCGTCACATGTTTATATATTAGACCTCATCAGTAACAGTAGATGTAGGAAGCGTGGACTGCAGGAAGAAGCGGTTGAGCACGTTCAGTGTTCGTGGCCTGCGCTTGCAAGGTCAAGTCTCCAGCTAGTAGGGGTAGCAGAGTTGTTAGATCTCGAGGAAACACGTAAGCCAGAGGAAGGAGTTATTTTATAACATAAGTCCTTGTATTTAATCCGGGGTTTTTTCTATGGTCGTCAAACAAATACTGGTAACGCTTAGGACATTTTGATCCTGAGTGAGGTCTTTATTGACCGTCAATTAAAACTAACGTAATTAAACGGAAAATTATTCAATTGATCCTTGGTGTTGATTATTAATTAAGTCAAAGAATTAGAAATTTAAGAAACCTTCTAGTTTTCGTTAATCAATATTAGAAGCATGATTTGTTGCTTATAAAATAAACTTTTTAAAATGCATTAATTATGAATCATTATTTATGAATTGAATTGATTATTTATGACTGACTGTATTGACTTTAATTGATAATAATAGTTAATTCACTTTAAATGCATAATTATTTGCTAATAAGGTTTATAGTTTAAAATGCATGATTAATGAAATCAATTGATTATTTATGATTGACTGATTGATTTTGATTCAAATAGGAAACAAAGAAATAACTAAAATAATTGTAAATTATCGCAAAGTTATGATTTATTATTTTTTATTATGAGCGTATTTCTTTTGGTATTTGTTTGATTGATTTTGCATTATTACTACTCTGCTGGAAAATATTTACAATTAATTTTCTGCTATTTTAATTTGAATAAATATTAATTTCTGTTTTATTAAATTAATCAATATATAATATTTAATCAGTATAGCTAAAACTAATTGTCGTCAATTCATCACACCAAGGGAATTTAAATCGTTTTCGACCTGGACTTCCTGCAGAGTGGGTGCCGCCCTCTTCCTCCGCTTCCATATGCGGGTTCCGGTAAAAATGCTTTTTTAACCGGAGCAGCATCTTTAATTCGCATAACATTGCCTAGGCAGCGTAGCCGCTGATATTTAATTTCGGAGACTATGTTGATGGCTGTACCAAACTCATACAGCTCATCATAAAAAAAACAGTTTTTATGGAGTCGAGTGAAGTCAAATTATAGTTGCTCTACTAAACTAGTTGTAGCCCTTTCTGTTGTAGCGCCTTAAAATATACTTTCTATTACTTTCATCAAAATCGATTAAAAAAAATACTTCAGATCTAAAAAGTATATAAGAATTAATAACAGAGCTCCTCAGAATATAAGTATAGATATGTCAATTCTAACAATCGAATTTCAAATAACCAAGTTACAATAAATAACCAATTTTGGCTGCACTTGCAGGGATCAAGAGATTTAAAAATACAGCTCCTTCTGTTACGGAATTAAGGCAATGGCATAGAGGGTTGTATCATTTTCTGCGGACATGAGGCACTCAGCTTGAAT
The DNA here is from genome assembly GCF_040869045.1 of Eurosta solidaginis. Classification (NCBI taxonomy): domain Eukaryota; kingdom Metazoa; phylum Arthropoda; class Insecta; order Diptera; family Tephritidae; genus Eurosta; species Eurosta solidaginis. Next base: position 14,976,439 of record NC_090319.1, read on the forward strand.
AAAGAAACGGAGAATACTAGAAACCAATTATTTATTTCATTTATTGAGTTTTTAATATTTTGCTGCATATTTTAAGGCGCTTCATATAAAGTTTGGTTTAAAGTGGTTGCGATACTCAGTGCGTTCTACAATTTCAATTACGTATTTGAAATAATAGAGAAACCCTTTAAATGCAGAGATTGAAAAGTCAGTTCAGTTTATTCTTAACGTTCTTAAGCTAAGGATTACTTATTTATTTTTTTTATTTGCATTGAGTTTTCGAAGGATTAGTTTTCTACAAAATGTAAATAAACAAATTGTAACAAATTCAGTTAGTAAATAGAGCAATAAACATTGGTTTAAATTGAATAAATGCAGTTCATCTGTGTATATAAGGGTGGGCCAAATAATTTTTTTGTTTGTTAGCTTTTTGTAAAGTGCAATTATTGTTCAGGATTTCCAAAAATATAGCCTATACAAATTTCAGTTTTTTATATGAATGAATAGAGGTGCCATATCGCGACTTTAGTTTTTATATCAATTTTTTTCTTAAATGTTTAGAAAAAATTTCTATGAACTTTGTAACTGCGCTTACGATTTTCCTTCATAAAAAGCGTGAACAAATTGTTTTATATAGATGGTAATCTAAAAAATCTTTCGGAAATAAAATTGTCAAAAATCAATATGAGTTTCGAGAGACCTATAACTTAGTGACGGAGTTTGAAAGAAAATTCCCACTACTTTTTTTATGTTCACTTTCTTATTATTTGATTGTGTGAAGAGAAGATCTCTTCGTAGGTAATCGCGCCTTGTGTATAATTATTTTTATTTATGAAGTTTTAAACTCATGAATTCTTAAAATAATAAGGAAGTTTAAAACTTATAAAATGCGTTGTTAACAACCAAAGTGCTAAATAGCTCGAAATTTTTCGGCATACCCTAATATTTACCTTTTTTTTTTTTGTTCGAATAAATAGCATACATTGTTTCTGAGCTTTTTGTATCAGAGTTTTAAATGTTTGATGCCAATTAGCTTCATATTAAAAATTAATTTTTTGGGTGCATCCTAATTTATAGTAAACTATTTTTTTAAGTTCGATTATATATGTAGCAAAGATTGTGTAATGAGCTTTTTGGTATCGAAATTTCAAAGGTGCGACGCTAACCACTTCAATATTAAATAAATGAATTTTTTTAGGCACACCCTAATATTTATTCCAATGTTTTTTTTTTTTTTAATTGAAACAGCAGCGTTCTCGTAGTTATTAAGGATAGTTGAAAAATTTTGGATGTGGATAACTTTAAAATTTGTAATAAGATTCATATTAAAATTTGGTTTCGGCGACCATATACTACTGAATAATTTTGTTATACCCCTTGTCTTCTCTGTTAAAAATCTTGGGATAATATTCAACAGAACTCTGACTTGGAGTGATCATATCATTCATACTATTGGCAAATTATATGGCATTTCACTCCACTTGATGTTCGATTATTGCTGGCTAAAACATATTTATTGCCTACACTGTTGTGTAGTTGCGAACTCTATGCAAGCTCTGGTGCTTTGTGTCATAAAAAAGTCAATGTAATCTACAATAACATCGCACGGTATGTCTTTGGTAAAAGACGTAACGCATTCCGGTCTTGTCTTTTAGCGTGAGCGGTCGTACGGTGTCATACTCGGCTCAACGTCAATTTTTGGGCTTTTGTGCGTTGAGTGGAAAACTAAAATAGGCCTCAAGGTTGGCTTTTGTGCTTGCCTTGGGCATTGAGGCGCAGTTAGGAGATGCAATGCTTCGCTGACCTGGAGTTAGGGCGGTTTTATGCACTCCTAATAGGTATCAGTGACATTTGAAAACTGGCGTGGGCCATGAAAAACCTAACCTTTTTTTATATACTAAACAAAATCCGAATAAATTGAATACAATGATACAAAGAAAATTCTCGAAATTAAACATAACGGGATAGTGAAAGAACATGGCGTCTAGCCACATATGGAGAACAATACACGTTTATATAGAAGTGAAAGGGATGAAAGAAAATTCTCGAAATGGAAAAAACATGGCAAAAAGCCATAAATCGGATTTTTAAATATATAATAATAATTTTGTGCCTGGCGTGGTGCCATTAAAAAATCAAGATATTAACATTTCTGGAAATAACGGTATTGAATAAGTGAATTTTGACAACCTGGCAGTATAAGGGCTCTTCTAAGCACCTTGCCATACGACGCTTGCGAATGCAGTGTCATTTATATCAAAAAAAAAATACGTAACGATCACATTTCAGAGTGAGCGTTGAAGATATATATCTTCGATTTCATTCAAAAACGTACTAAAGCTTAAGTGCCTTACAAGTTACATACAATTTTAACCGTAGAGGGACATAAACATCTCAGAGAACGGCTTCAGTTTACTCATTCGATAAGATCCCCTCAGCTTTTATAAATTAGACACAGTACGTATATATCTGAACATCAATTTCTGTTATTTGCTGTTCGCATTTGGAACCAACTTCATTTCAACTCTTTAGTAAAAAGAGCAGATTGCATTCTAAGACTGCACTACATAGATTTTATATTAATTGAAAATATGGCTTTTTTGGCTTTCTGTTTCTACATATTACACTAATCTTAATCTATGAAGCCTAAGTATTTTTTCTATTTTCGCATTCTTCCTCCTCTTTAAACCTTTAATAAAGATATGTTTTTTCTTTCTTTGTGTTAAATATATATTAAGTTTATATTGTTAAGCTATTATACGTTCCACTGATATACAATTTATACTCAGCATTCTAGCACTGAAATATAACCTATGGTTCTTGTGTTAGGAATGAATTAATAAATAAAATAAAAAATAAATAAATAAATATGGAAGCAGCTTTATATGTGTGTTTCTAAAATTTGTTTAAAAATATTAATTTTTTTCTTTTTAGCCATACACATTTTTATCAGCCTAATGTATATCCAAAACATAATTGAACCCACTTTTAGCTACTTTCACACACACATATACATACAAACTTAAATACTTACATATACACATACCTAAAAATGTACATACAATCAAAATTGTTTGTGCATTATATATTACCTATTTCCCGCCAAATTGTGTATAAATGAACTAAACAAATATTTTCGAAACCAAAAATATGAAATTAAGACAAAAAAAAATTTAGTTAAATAAATAGTTAAAGTATTGAAATTGAAAATGACAAAAAAAAAAAAAACAAAGTTGAACAAAAGCAAACAAAATGTCAGTTGATAAATTGATATTACTTAAGTAAGTATGAAATTTGAAATAAATCTTAGTTAAATATTTAATATTTTTGAGTACTAAAATTAATAATTATTGTACATACATAAAGCAAAATAAATATAAATAAGGGTATGTACGTATGTATGTAAAAAAGCATACTTACATACATACGTACGGCGGTATATAAACATTAAAAATTGGCATAAGCTGTTATATAAATTTAATGAATACAAAACAAAAAAAGTGAATTGTAAGAGATATTAAATATTTATGAAAAAGTTTGAAATAAAACGAAATTGCTGACCTTTTCTAAACAAACATGTTTCATTTATTAATAGATATTTATGTATATTAGGGTGAGTCAAAAACAAATCTGCTTGAATGGGGCAAAGATAAACTAATATTTAATAATTTCAATTGTCTAAGCAATGCTTTTGTAAATTTTTGAAAATATTTATATGACATTTTTTTTTTCAAATTTTACGTTATTTAATAATTTGGGGAAAAGATGAAACAACGTAACATCAGGAGGGACAAGGCGATAGCTGTTTCGATTATAATTTGAATTTGAAGAGATTTACAAGGTATAAGCGAAACAGCAATCATTTTTTCCGTCCTGATGTCACGTTATATAAATTTTTCCCACATTATGGAATGTTATGGTTAAATATGTTCTTTTGATATTAATTCTATGCCTTCTTATTTTCATGGATACTAGGTTGGCCCCAAAACCTCAAACAAACAATTTTCTCAAAAACGATTGTAGCAGGCTCAAGATGAAATTTGGTCACGACCGCATACAGCTAAGACGGATACCATGGGGCTGAAATTTCTCATTCTCTATAGCGATAAAAAAAAATTTTATAAATTTAAATTTTGTACTAATACATACATAAAGTCGATAAAGCCTTAGTTCAAAATATCACACGTAAATATTAATTTTGTTTGGAGATGGTGGATGAAGACACAAGGATTCATTTCATTTTTAAGAACTACCTTAAAAACGTTGGTTAAATTTTAATTTTTTTATTGTCGATATCTTAAATAAGAAAAAACTGATATGAATTTTGTAAATGAAACTATCCAAACAGCCTCATAATGTTATCGAAAAAATTCGAGAGAGCAAGAAAAATTTACGAAAATTTTTAACTCTTTATTTTTAGTAATTTGAATTTTGTTGAGTATGCAGTTTTGTATCCCAATCAATTTTCGTCTTACAAAATTTAAGCTTAAGATTCTCAAAATTCATGTTGATGTTTGAGAATGTTCTTTCTGAACGGTGTTGCAGGTGGGCTTATATATAATACAAATCTTTGATCTTGCTTTGTGAGGAGTAAAATCTAAAACACTATTCTCTAGAGTCTAGACTATAACTCATTGAGCTACAAAACTGTATACCCAAACAAATTGATACAGCTTCAAATAAAAAAGTTCAAAAATTTCGAATTTTTCGTATTTTTTTCGAAAACGTTACTGAGATCTATTTGCACAGCTTTAAAGATATCTTCAATTTTGTTCAAGCTTTTATGTTAACTTATGGAAGAACAAACGCATGGCTGAGTATAACAAGTATGCGTGGATTTTTGCCTTTTTCGGCGTTATCAGTTTTTGTCTCGAAAGCAATGCTTCTACCTACCTTATTGTTAGATTTTTTCGATTTATGGCATTCAAAGTATTATGAAATGAATGAATACAAAAATTCTTAAAATTCTTATATTTTGCTTCTTCATTTCACTAATGAGATGGATTATCAGCATAATGTATTTATTTATTTACTACACGTGAAGATATTTTTTTGCTAAATTTAAATTATTATTTTTCTTAAGTGGGCGTGGTCGTCAGTTGATGCTCCTTGTTGTCACGTCGTGTGTAATTATTTGCAAGCAAAATGCCCTTAAAAAAAATGAATTTTTGATTTGCGGCTTGCAAAACTTTTAAATTTTCTTCTTTTAAATGGAGACGGTCCCACGCCAATGTTCTAGGATTTTACTTAATATATATTTTTTTGGTCATAAAATCGATCTTTTAATCCCCACTATTTCAGTTTTTATTATATATGAATGACCTAACGTGAACTTTCCATTTTTCGAAATTTTCGATATCGAAAAAATGGCGTGATTTTTTTCCGATTTGGGACATTTGTATAAGTTTTGTGGAATTTAAATGAATTATCACATTTTTTTTATTATTCGAAATTTTCGAATTTCGAATTTCCATTTTGAATATTGGTCAATTCTGGGCCCAGATAAGCTTTAATGCATTGGCTTATTTGGATCAAGAATTGATTCATATTTGCAAATATACGAAACAGGGCGATAACCAGGCCCACTTTTTCGATGTCGAAAATTTCGAAAAATGGTGCAAGTATGATAATTTTTCCATATGTCACAAAACTGAAAAATTTATGATATCGGATGATAACACGCCAACTTTTTCGATATCGTGTTAGTGTTAACGAAATGCCGGACAGATCGTTATGCTAATAATTCTGATAATATAAACCGTATGACCTTGACATCTTTACAATCCACTATTATCATTTTAAAGTTATAAATACAGCTTGTACAAGTCCAGCTCTGCATAATAACTGTGATGAGCATATCATTTCCATCCATATTAAAAGCCCCCACAATACATGAGTATACTCAAAGTGCTTAACAAAAAGCTTCTCTGTACCACATTTACGAAAAACAATACATAAACTTCTTTGGTCAACCCTAATGTACATATATTTCTTAAATGGTGCTGCGTACAAGAAAATGTATGCAAAATAAATATGAAATAATTATTAAACCTACTTATGTGCTATTTTCGTACAAGGAGAAGAAGAAATTTTCGAGTAAGTATGTGAGTAATAATTTGCTCTATGAAATATGATTACTTGAAAGCATGAAAACACACGTAAGTACCTACATCGCATTAAATATGAAAATGAAGGCGCTATCAAGGTGCATTATTAAATTGTTTCCTGTACACACACACATACAACTAGAGTCATGCCTATATATGCTTGAACACAAGTAAGTATTGAACTACAAAACAGGTATATAGATATATCTTACACATTTGCGTAAATGAGCCTTGGGAACTGTGCAGATTTCAGCAAATTATGAGAAATGTCTGTTTTGGGAATTCAAATGGTAAGTCAAAAATTGGCTTACGATTTCTGAGCTGTTGATTGCTTACGTTGCTCGGTGTCGCTATTACAAATTCACTTAACGACCAATGTGCTACGTATTTTCATAAACAAGAGGTTGAAGGTAGAGTCGAAAAAAGGGGAAGATGATATGAAGGTCGATACGGGCACGCAATGGTGTTAGATGTCATGGGAAGGGGACGATAAAACGGGATCCTAACTGACCAATTGCCGACACCGACCTTATCACGGTGGTTGCTGACTTCCAGGTGCAGAGCATGGTATATTCTCTTAGGGAGGATTTGGACGAAGCCCAAGATAGTGATAGGGTCATTACAATCTACACAGTTGGTTCAAGAATAGAAAAGACAACTGAAGCTTAAAGCATATCCAGGTAAATCCGTCGTACCGACTTCCTAACTCATTCAGTGTCTTCCAGGTGGAATTATGTGCCATAGAAAGAGTATACAGACTGCTTTAGAACGGTATGTTCTGAGACCACAGACGTAGTGATTTTTGTCGCGATTTAGGCCACCATAAAGGCGTGTTAAATTCCGATAACGTGGGGAGTCCTCAAACATCACTGGCGTCCATAGGGCACAACGATATTGAACGGAATGAATTTGCAGATGGCAAGGCCATGAAAGGTTCCGAAATGGACACAAGGCAGCTCTATACTACCACTGGATTACCTCCTTAGGAAAATCGGAAAATCTGATGACAACAACGGATTTGTTTGGAAACTGGGATGATTGCGAGTTCTCTTTATGGCCAAGCTGAATAGGAAAGCAACTAGCTTCCCTCACAAGCAAAACAAAAGAGTACTCCGAAGCGCATACCAACACTCTCGCTTTGCAGATGCTGTCAGGATGAGGAGGAAGAGTATTCGATTCATGACTTTTTCCGTCGATATCCGGAACTGCAAACAAGAGGACGCAAGAAGAGGACGATCATTCACTCCTAAATAAGTTCATCGGAGAAAGCAAGTGTTCCATTGAGGATTACAAAAATATAATCTGATTAGACGACGGCATTTCAAATGGAAAAAAAATAACCTCGAGTTTGTTTGCGGGAGTTCCCATGCTCTCTTTACTTAACCTTACCTAAGATTGATTTTATGTATTGGACAAAACAACAAACTTCTTGTTGCGGATATCGGACTACATCCAGTACTCGCTTACCTTTTGTAAAAACTTCAAATCTCGATTTGAACATGACCTTATATCGTCAAAAGCTGTAAGGAAATGATACGTGTGGCAGCATGTGCCGCAACAAGACCGATGTAGAACCACAACGTGTATGGACAGCAACTTTATGGGGAAGATTCCCAGCAGGGCTGATTTGAGGAGTCGGGTCAGTGCTTCGCTGCTGACGACAGCGTTCACATATAAACTCATGGTTCTACGATAAACGGTGGGGTTGGAGGAGACATACAAAAAATGCTAAGGTTTGCCCTTTGGTCGTAAGTATCACCGCCTGTAACACTGCCTGTGAAAGCAAGTGAAAATGATTAGATTTTTTATGGAAAAGCTATGCGTTTGTTTTCGAAAAGTTACCTATTTGTAATCAAAAAATTATTTTAAATTTGGTATAAAAATTTACCGATATGTTATCGAAAATATTTTGGTTAATTGCCAAATCGTCTTCGATTATTATCGAAAAGTTATAAATATGTTTTCAAAAAGATATCGATTTGTTGTCGAATGAGTATTAATTTGCCATTTGGGTGCTCCCAATTTCTTATCGGCGTGCTATCGATTTGTTATCACAAATCTAACGATTAGTTATCAAAAATGAATCGATTTTTATCGGCATGTTAGCGACGACTCATCGGTTTGTTATCAAATAAATACCGTTTGCGCTTCAGTTTAAAATCGGTGACACATCCGTAACATATCGGCGTAAAAATCTGATATGAGACCAGTATTAAGCCGATGACCGGACGATAAGACGACGATAACACGACGTTATAGCCTCGATATCGATAATAAGCCGATAATAAAACAATAACTTGTTCGTATGTGTTCTCAAGGATAATAAACTGACGAAGCTCATTATAAGAAGCCCAAAATTATTTGTTTCTGGTAAAGTTGACTCTGTTGTCGGTTAACTTCAACTCCTGAGCGAGCTTTAGTGAACTTTAAAACATTGGATTTTTTAAACGTAAACCGTATGTTTGCACATGGAAATTTATGAGCGCTTGGTTCCTTTTCTTCAGACATTTGCTCAGGTGCGTAACTTTTATACGAACCAAATGCACTTCACAAATAATCTCTAGGTTAGGTTAGGTTGAACTGGCCAGTCCATGACGATCTCACGAGAACTGAATGAGTCCGTGGTGTTACCAGAAGTCTGTTTTAACGACCAAACTGCAAAACCTTATCAAAATATAAAATAACTCCGTCCTCTTAACAAATACTAGAAGTTTCTAGGACTTAAGTCGCTTGCTGCTTCTAGATCTGGCAGCTGTATCACTGCTAATAGCTGAACTCTTAGCCTGGACAACGCAGGGCACGAGCACAAAACGTGCTCGATAGTTTCCTCCTCCAACCCGCACTTCCTACATCTGCTATCGCTGACTAAGCCCAATTTAAAGGCCCGTGACGCCAGAAGGCAGTGTCCAGTCAGAATATTCGTAATGCGTCTACAGTCCTCCCTTTTTAATGATAGAAGCAACTTTGTTAGTCTAAGGTTGTAAGACCTACACATAATCTTCGACACTTTACAGCCCCGCGCTTGAACCCACGCCTTTCCCCCTTGGTCGATCATGCTCTCGCCTTCTTTTAATTTAGCCCAGTCTATTTCGGCCGTCTACTGAGCCACCTTGAAGGGATGCACCCTTTTCAGCTAAATAATCTCTAACTTAATCCTTTTTAGTTGGTTTATTAAGCCTTCGTAGTAAGTTTATGCACCTGGTTACATCTATATATATTTACGATGCGAACATGATGATAACAAGTGTGTGATTTATCAAATAGATGTGGCTTATTAGCCTCCTTTTAATATTTAAATAATGCAAATATGGAAATCTAATATGTCATAGTATTGCGAACATACATACATATCTACTAATATACTTACATGCCAAAGTTATTTCAAAGGAAAATGTATTGCTTAGCTTCAGGTGCTACAAAATACAATTATCTTATTATAATCACAAAGGAACAGTGCTTATCAACAACATAAGTATACTTTATATACATATGTATGTAGATATAAGCATGAACATATGTATATAGATAATCAAAACTTCGGAATTCTATCTATAGCGCATTTATGATATATTGAGAGAGGTGTCAAAAGACGCGTAGTGACCTCGACAACAATAATCCAAAGGCGGAAAAGAAAAACTATATCTCTGTCAGGAGATATTTGCAGTTGAAGTTGGCGATTTTCATGTGGTTGTTGTAATGTTGTTATACCCACAAAAAAAAAAAATTGTGAACATAAGTGTTTTGCGCGGATATAGTTTTGGTGTCCAAATCGGTGTTGGACCCACCCAGGATAATATTTTATAAGCGCGGCCGAAGGCCGCCAACGCAGAAAGGTGTTCTGAACAAAAATACTATGGATACCACTCCCGGTTTCGGAGGACCTGCGGTCCATTCTTCGGGTTTTCATTAATATCTTTTGAACGAGTGAAAGTTTTTATTTTCCGCTTCCGGATTATTAATACTGATATCAAGACACGTCGATTGACACCTCTCTCGATATTTTTGGTAGCGTATTAGCAGTCGACCCCTCAACTAGACTTTTACCATAAAATTTTAAACGAGTAAGGCCGTAGTTACCGCGACTATTTACTACATTTTCTAGACCCCCAGAGGAATATAGGACTTAAATTATACCCGCGGCAGGTATGCTTGCCGTAAGAGGCGACTAGAATACTAAATTGATTCAAGGGGTTGTGTAGCGCAACCCTTTCAAGGGGTTGCCAGCGCGATATAAAGCTTCTCCAACGCAATTGTCAACCTCACCTACTTGTGGCGAATCCGGTTTTTTTAACAACCGAGGCTCTGGCGACCCCAATTTCCTCATGGATCTAGTGTTTGGTAGGGCGGTATGGCCTATGGTTTCATATAGTCATACCAAATCCCGAGATGATCATAATCGTTTAAACGGTAAAGCGCCAATTTAGTAAGTAAGTACGGAAGTGTAAGTACGATGTGTCATCAATTTCATGACAAGCCGATCAGTCGTTGTCAACATATCGGTAAATACCGATAACTCGCCGATAACAAACTGGTAAAACTTCGATAACACATCGATAACCTTCAACAACAAATCGATAACTTTTCGACAGCATATTGACTATTTTTTGGTAAGTAATCGACCGAAGTGGTGGGATGGTAGCGTGCTCCGCCTACCACCCCGACGATCCTGGATCCAATTAGAGAACCACACTTGAGTACAACTTGAGAAAAAATTGTTTCGACTTAAGTAACAACGCTTTTGATTATAGGAGTATGCTAGTTGTCAACTTGAGCTCTAATGGTACTCAAGCCCAAATGCTTGTGGGGTATATTCGACGCCATTTCTGCAAGGCAAACGGCTTAAGCTTAGCTTAAACTTTAAAACACCTATAAAAGTATCCATTCGTAGCACTAGGCCAACAGCTTTGTGGTGGCTGTATGCGCAGACGTTGCTGAGGACCTACTTAGTTCGTCTCTCTATTTTATTACTTGCAAAATGATATCTACAATGGAACATCTATTACCTGTGTCCAACGTAAATTTCTCTGGTTGTTTAGAAGTTAGTTTGATAAGAATTCTACCTCCTATCTTTGGTTTGGCTATTACGCCTGGCCTACCATAACCAGGTGTTGAGCTCTATACAAATTTTAAGTGTTAGTTTATCTTGTACCTCCATGGTCATTCTGAAAATCATGTTCTCGACTTCTCCGTGACTATGCTCGGGGATGCATAACAACTAAAAATTTATATTCCGTTGATTTTGCTCACGTCAATCCAGTCACCGTTGGTATCTTCTTTTCCGGTACGTATAAGCTTCCCCAGCTAAGTCAAAGCGACAACATTACTCTTAGATATTGCTATACAGTTCACAGTAGAGTACCGCTGAGTATGTTTGGCCGTCGAAAATTGTTTGGAAAAAAGGTCCTTAGTCGCTTTGCAATAGTTTAAATTGAGTTGCGATAACTGTATAAGGCAATGTTACTGTCTGCTGAATGTACGTAACGTACTTCACAGTAAAGTGGAGCAGTACACGGCGTTGTGGCGCCTCTCACCAAATTTTCTGCATAGTTTTCAACGCTCTGAAGTGTCTTTTCCCCTACGAGTAAGAGGTTGTGGTAGAGGAAGAGACAGTGTAATTTAGCATTAGTAGTTTCAAACACGTTAGTCGCACCACTAACTTTCTAGTGAATGTTGAAGCATCAAAAATAGAAACGTGTATCCTCTTGGGTATAATTTTAAGAACACTGATTTCTCTTTGACCCTTTATTGCTTACCGCAAGTCTTGGAACGCTGTTCAAATAATAATAGTTGAATAAATAAAATATTAAATTTCGTTGTGTTTCAGCAGGACAGTAAAAGCAATCAAAGACATTATTTCATAAATATTTCCTTACTCGTACCTTTATGCTTATTTGAAGAACCACATCTACACATGCATATGTTCTCGATTCTTTTTGTTTCATTTGCCTTGATATGCCACTATCCTTATTATCTTTACTGTTATCATGCATATTAATATTTTAGTCACTCCACCAGTTGATGTCTCAAATGTAATTTGTGAACAAGTTTTATCGCCCATTTTGCTGATGGACATTTCAAATTAATGAATTTATTTATAAAATATTAATTATCGATGCAATCGTAAAAAAGAAGAAGCTCATACATAAATACCTTCCTATGTGTGAGAATGTATGTGCATATATGTACGCACCCTGCAGAAAATTTATTAACCCTGCAGTGGTGGCGTGGTCTACATATGTAATCCACCATTGCTAAATTTCAAATTTCTTGAAAATCGTTCATCGGTTTCATCGGAGATTTTTGCTAATTGTAATTAACAAATAGAGAGTCACTCTCAGTATTCCGCTGTTAATTGTCGCGTGCAGTTGAGTCGCTAGAAGTTCGCGAAATTTATAGTCTACGTATGTATGCTGCGCGACCGAATACGTAAGTATTTTAAATTAGGTTTTATGCTAATAGCTAGTTATACTTTGTAAAGAAAATTTGATTTTGGGCACACTTTTTTATTTTAAAATTTTGTGGAACTTTTCTGATAATATCTACATATGTATGCTACTCGTACATATACATTTCTTTGGGTTTGAAGATCATGGCAAGTAGGAAAGAAAATCAGATTGCAGCGTGGTTGGACGAAATTGAAAGTGATGAATTTGATGGCGATTTATCAAGTTCAGAAGGCGAATAGGACTTTATTGGAGAGGAGTGTTCTGACGCAGAATCCGAGCAAGAGCAAGTCGTTTGTAATCAAGTATCTGACTGCGGTAATGAGCCCCATCAGCGAGACAGACGTGGAGAAATATATCTTAAGCGTAGATAATACTTTGTGTACAAAAGACATAATATTGAGTTTTTGCACTTGTAGATGTTCATTACCCATACACCTATAACTTAGAAATTTACGCCGGCCAACAACCCGAAGGTCCATTTCGTTTAAGAAACGAGAGATTTGATATCGTGATGAGAATGGTGCAACCAATTTTGAATAGACAGATCAATATTACTATGGAAAATTGGTTTTCCTCTCTGAAAATTGCAAAGCAATTATTTGATAATGGAACTACAATAGTTGCTACCGTTCGCAAAGATAAAAGAGAAGTTCCCCGGGAATTTAGAATAGCTAGAGGCAATCCAATATGCTCCTCAAAATTTGGATTCCACTCTGCATATACTCTGGTTTCCTATGTACCAAAAGCCAACAAAATGGTAATAGTCATGTCTACAATGCACAACGATACAGCGATTGATTCTGATACCGGAGATCAACGAAAGCCGGAAATAATAACATACTATAATCACACTAAAAATAGCGTTGATCTGGTTGACAAGATGTGTTCTCTTTATGACGTATATAGGAATTCGATAAGGTGGCCGCTGACTAAGTTCTATAATCTTGTAAACCTCAGTGCTCTCAATGCATTATGCAATTACACTGCAAACAGTAGCTATGAATGTGTAAAAAGGCGTGATTTTCTCATAGACTTAGCTTTGTCTTGGATGAAACCACTGGCTCACCAAAGATTAGCACTTACCACGCTACCTAGAACACTGACATTTAAAATAGAAGACTTCCTGGACCTTCCACAAGTTGCAACTCATCAAGGTCCAACGCAAAATAACTTCGTCGGTCGTTGCTACGATTGTGGGAGGGCCCGTAATAAAAGCATCCGTAAAGTGTGTAACACTTGCAATAAACGCATTTGTCATGATCATTCCAAGACTTTATGTTTGTCATGTTTCGAAAACAATTAAAATATCTCAGTTATCTTGTGGTCATTTTATATATATTTTATACTTTTGTGAAGTATCTTGTTAAAAAATGAAGTTTTGGTGTTTATTTATTTTATGTAAGAACGGAAAACTTATTTATGTTATTTGTGATTAATATTAATAAATTAAACAATAATAAGAATATTTAAGACAAAAGCAATAGAGAAATTAAATATTTATCTTTTGTTTTTTTTTTTTAATTTTAAAATGGATTACATATGTAGACCGCGCGACCAATTATGTCAGTGTCAGGGGCGCGACTACTGTAGTGTTAATCAGTCCCCAAATGGTGAAATTGGCAGGAACATTCGGACTGAGGCGGGCGAGTTAGTGATTCTATTCGACGTTGGGTCCTCGAATCGTATGCATCGTATATACACACACACAATGTTGTAGATCTGATTGCGCGTATTTCAATCGACTTGACCATATTTCGAACACCGCGTAAAGTAGATTCGCCTCAATGCATTATGAGAGGATTTATAATGGAGGTTGAACATTCCGAAGAAGGGGTCCAAAATACTTTCTTAACCTACCTTGACATTAAAGTAGTCAAGTACAACTTTTATTTCATGACGATTCAGCTCTTGTGTGCGTGTCCCGCGCCGCATTACCCTTCTCCTCCGTAGCTGTATGGGCGCAGATTGATGCAAGTTTTGCCTTTATGCGGATAGCGGAGGGACGTTCGTCCACATGCGTGTTCGACAATACCTACTTGGCAACGAAATCTTTCCTTCGCTACGAATCCAACACCAAAATTGCTCTTATTTGCATTGCAAGTCCAACTTTTAACTGTATTTTTTCCATGCTTCGTCCATCGCAACTCTTGAATGTCAGCTTATACTTTCATCAACAAAACGGGAATCGCCACTAATCTCAGTAAGGGAATGCACATTCCACGTGCATGCCTTTAAATATCGTTATCCGATACTTTGTTGGAATAAACCTTGGATTGTGATTTTACGTGATGTTTGATTCAAAACAGGCGCGTGCTGGAAGCCGCGCCTTAGAGTTATCAGATACTACGGATAAAAACCCACCAGCTAGCCCTTAAACCGGTTATGTCGGAAAAGTCTGGCGCGGATTTCATTCACCACCAAACGACTGCTCAGATTATACTACAGACTTCTAGGCCGCAAGCGACCCTACGGCATCCCACACTTATGTGCACTTCTACATACGGCTCCACACTCGCCTGTTGAAATAAGTGCAGAAAAATTAGGAGTACTTTAAAAAGTATTCAACAAAAGTAATAATGCTTACAGATAAGAGGCTCCATGTTACAGACAGCTTTTCCAAATGAATTAAAGCCATAAGGTTCAAACATTTTGGTGAGTACCTAAAACTACGTTTGCGTATGTATGCGTATGCGTTATCGATTCTTTGCTTTCAAAGTAGAAGTAGGTCGAAGGCAGTTCAAAAGGTTTGCTGCAAGAAACCGCCGGTTCTGCAACCGCTACGAGGAGGAAGAAGCGTCGAATGGCAGAATGAAGAGGCAACGTTCGGCGGAAGGCGACAAGCTTGCTTTCAATAGGCAGAAGAACCCAGTCCCAGAGCCGCGAGGCAGGGCAGTCGCATAGACAAGGCAATTAGGCCAAAAGCTGTAACACAGATGGCCCCCAATAGCGTGGTAGCAACTACCTTGAAAGCTGCGAGTCAGAGGGAAGTTCCAACTACGCAAGTAGGAGATAAGCCGAAGGGAGATAGCGCTAAGACTCCGGCTTTCTCGGAGGTACTAAACGGAGTTAAAGCTAAGTCTTAGGCTTTCTCGGAGGTGCCAAACGGAGTAAACACTAAGACGCCGGCTTTTCCCGAGAAGATAAGTGATGTGGCAAAGCAGACACTGACTGCGGCGGTGGTTGATCGTAGCAGTCCTTTCGGACAGATGACTACTGAAAGGTGGAGATCTGTAGAAAGGGAGCTTATTAGCTTAATGCTTAAGATGATGCGGGAAAAACCAAGTAAGCCCCCTCCAACGTTTGATTGGGGGGGGTGGTATAATGGTACGAAGATGATAGCGTGCGACAACATCGCGAGCTTGCAGTGGCTGGAGGAAGTGGTTCCAAACCACGAGGCACGAAGGCACGATCGCGCGGTTGATCGGCGGTGGTGGATAAAGCGCAAATACCCACGGTACCAAAAGTTAATATATGGATACCATGTGTGATGATGTCGGAGGATACACTGCGACTTCTGCAGCATCAGAATCCGAACATACCGACACAGTATTGGAAGGTATTTACTGTATCTCGGCCTACGGAGGAAGGTCAGTTCTACATCTTCCAAATAAATAAGCAGGCGGAGGATATATTGTACACGCAGCTTGTAAAAATGTCCCTTGGTACCGGAAAAATTTATATGCGACTCAGAAAAAGAAGTCCCGAGGATAAAAATCCTAACACGCCAGAAGTGGGCGAAGTCGAAAAAGACCTCAAAAGCCTCAGGGAAAAAAGAAAGGTGGAGGTAGAGACGTCACCACGAAGGTGTTAAAAGAGGACGAACAGCCAAATGGTGCTGCGAGCCGCACATAGGTACACCCGCCACAACAGTTACGAGAGGCTGAAAGGGTCCTCGAATACTTTAAACTAAAAGGGCAAGGGGAGGATGACGAAGTCACGACGAAGGTGCTGGAGGGGGACAAACAGCCCAATGGTGCTGCGAGTCTTACAGATAAACCTACAACACAGTAAAGGGCGTCGAGCGGGATGCGGATGGGGGATGCGGGATATTCATACATGGGCATTTAATGTCGGGTTGAGAGTCAACGCGGAGAAGAAGGATATGGTCTTGTTTGCAAAGAGGTATAAGGTCCCAAATTGGACCAGGCCTAAGTTAGGAGGAGTGACCCTACAGCAGAAACCTTGCAAAAAATATCTAGGAATCATCCTAGAGAGTAAGTTGTCATGGAAGCTCAAAGTGGAGGATAGGGTGAAGCAGGCTTCAGTGGCACTTTGTGCATGTGAAAGAATGCTGAGGTGTACATGGGGCTTTTCGCCCTCTCTTTCTCATTGAGTTTTTACAGCGATTGTAAGCCCTATTCTATACTATGGAGTTCTTGTTTGGTTGATGGAAAGCCACACAAAAAACAACATACCTCAAAATATTAGAGGGGGTATACAGACTATGAATGCTTAGCATTACTGGAGCCCTGAAAACAACCCCGACGGCTACACTGTATGCCATTCTGCACATTCCACCTGTAGACCTGGTAGCAAAGAACATAGCATTAACAACTGCAACCAGGCTTGGTGCCTCGTAGCAGCTTGAACGCCGACCATACGGCCATAGCGTCATCAAACACAAGACGAACAGACTATCTGATTCCCTATCTGCGCTTCAAGGTGACCTTAAGCCCCCAATAGAGGTGGACGGTTGGCGCAAGGGTGCTCAAATGGCGGATGAGGTGATACATGTGTATACAGATGGTTCCAAAATAGTGCAAGGAGTGGGGTCTGCGGTATACTGTGCTGATGCGGAAATAAACAGATCCTACAGGCCGCCGCATTACTGTAGCGTTTTCCATGCGGAAGTAGTAGACGTAGCCAAAGCAGTAGAGACCCTGTAAGAGAATAGCTTAAGCTGCAACCGTGTTAACTTTTATATTGGCAGTCAAGCTGCAATTAAGGCAATAATCTCACATAGCACAGCATCTAAATGCGTGTTAGAGTGTAAGCAGTCTCTGGAGAGAATCGGGACAGGGAGAAGCATACATCTATATTGGGTCCCAGGGCATATGGGAATAGATGGGAATGAAAAAGCGGACGAATTAGCTAAAAAGGGCGCATCCCTTGAAGCTTGCTCCGTAGACGTCCCAATTAGATTGGGCGAGATTAAGCGAATGCGAGAGGTGCACATGATCGACCAAGCAGAAAAGGCGTGGGTTCAAGCGCGGGGCTGTAAAGTGTCGAAGATTATGTGTAGGTCTTACAACCTTAGACTAACACAGTTGCTTCTATCATTAAAAAGAGAGGACTGTAGACTCATGACGGGTATTCTGACTGGACACTGCCTTCTGGCGTCACATGCCTTTAAATTAGGCTTGGTCAGTGATAGCAGATGTAGGAAGTGCGGGCTGGGGGAGGAAACGATCGAGCACGTTCTGTGCTCGTGCCCTGGGCTTGCCAGGCTAAGGCTCCAGCTACTAGGAGTGACACAGCTGTCAGATCTAGAAGCAGCAATAAATAAAAGCGTTGGACGCGTGAAATTTCTATTGGTAGTCATATATAAGACCAACTGAACCTTAAGAAGGTTATGCTGCACCTCACATTTTTGGAAATATCACGAGCCCAATGCTTTTATTTAATTATTTCATCAACGTCCTAGATTGATGAGGGGTGTGATGATTAGCACTTAGGACCTACCTAAATATTTTCGAGCTATTATTACTATTATAACTTCATATACGGAGATTGCCAGGGCAATAATGTACTTACTCCGCAATTTGCTTTTAATCGCATGGCCTATTCATTACCGAGGGAAGTTTGAAGCTAAGAATAAAGTTTGATCTCACAAATAAAAAACAACCGAAAACACATTTTTTTATATCGTATATATAAACATTTATTCGAAGTTAACACAAAAAGAAATATCGCCATTGCGACTGCTGATTGGAATATCACCATATCTCATCTGCCATTTCGAGAAAGCTCTATCTTAGAAAAAATTATATACGCTTTGACGTGAGCTGCAGCGTGTATGAGAAAATTTCTGAAATGGGGCATTCAGCCGAGTTAGAATGATTTTCCACTCAGTAGTCGATTTATAACCTGCGATTTATAATAACACCCTGCGATTGCACCCTGCGACTACGCCCCATTGCATTATTTAAAAACTCTAGAATTTTTCTATTAGCTATAACTGTAAAAACACTCGGAAAAAGCGGGTCCGCACATCTTCTCTGAAATGATGCCACCGCACAAATTTTTCCATTCACAATGCCTGGTGCCCCAAAATCTCCAATGCACACATCAGCTGTTGAACTAGCAGCGCAAATCATTGAATTTGTAAAAGTAATCCCTACATATCTACAACACGACCTAAAATCACGATATGATAATGAAGTCAAGACAGTAGTTTGGAGCATATCTGAAATCCTCCCGTTTACTGCAGTTGTCCAACCCCATCCACTAACTTCCATTGGCGTGGGTTGTGCAAATGTACACCGACCGAATGATATTATGTTTATTGTTTGACTCTGTTCAAAGCATCTATCCAATAGCAATATAGCTATATCCAAATGCCTTGTTATGGCATTAAAATTATCTGGATAAAATATATCCGTCACACCGCGAGTATTTTCAGTTGAAACTAGTTCATGTGAATACGTTACACCAGCTGAAACCGATAAGGAGGCCCATTCAAAAACGCAAGTTCCAGATGTAACCACCTTCTGAAAACTGACTAACGAACCAACGCATATATGATTGCCAGTATAATGTATTGATACTAAATATGGTCTTTGATTAATATGGGTATCCACGCCGTCTATAATGCGATACCCGGAATTCGTGTAAGTCGAATGGCAACTAAGTATGACAAACAATAGCGCGTAATAATTTCTTAGATACATTTTAGTTTAGCAAGACTATTTCCACCACTTGTTAAGTACAAAATACACCAAGATCAATCTTGTGGACGCTATTTACACATAATTTGGTGGTGTTAATTAAAAATAAGCAAAACTGTTTCCTTCTAGATTCCAGGAATTGGAACAATAAAAACACAATTATAAAGAACGGAAACTTTTTTTTACTCAACCCCATGATTGGATCACAAGGGGTTTGCTCAGGTGAAAAATTGTTTGCCAATTGCAGACATTTTGCTCCCAAATCGAATTGACGTCCGCTAGCTGTGCTGTTTCTTTGCGATTTTTCGAAAAATATTAGTAGTAGAAATAGCAAGCTATCAGTTTCTAAATAACCGATAAGTACTAAACTGCATAATTCCTAAGAACAATATTTTTAATTTTATGGGGAATTTATAAACTACTAGCGGCTCGGTACGTGCTTCACTACGTATAAAGTGAAATATTAAATCAAACTCATTTATTACAAAAAAAAGATATTTTATTATTTGCTAGCTATTTTAAAACTTAATCCAAAACATTTGGATAAACAATTTTTTTTTCCATTTTGAGCATGACTAAGCAAACGGCTGCGGGTACCGACTCTGGCACAAGCAACATAAAGTTGGCCATGTGAAAAACATGATTCCTCCAAATTCACACCACAAACGTTAAGCGTTTGCCCTTGGGCTTTGTTGATGGACATCGCAAATGATAAACGCAGAGGATATTGTAATCGTTTGAATTCAAATGGCATATCAGTTGGAATCATAGGGATACGCGGTATTAAACAAACTTCTTCTTTTGGTTTACCAATTAAAATCGTAGCTTTAATCAAATTTGTTAATAAATTTTTCACTGCCAATCTGGTGCCATTACACAGTTTTGGTGGATTAATATTTCACAATAATATAATCAAAGAACCCACTTTCAGATTCAAACAATGCGGTGGCATACCAGCCGGTTCTAATGAATTTAAAAATTCAATTGGATAATTCATTGCCCCAACTTGGTTCTTAGCACTGTCAAATGATTTATATGTCGTGACTACACCTGGGAGTTTTGCTTAAATTTGAAAATTAATGGCATTGATATGAATGTTCTTCGGTGCTAAAATGGCGCGTTCTCTCAACCAATCATGATTTCTGTAATTCTGAAGAATATTTGGAAAAACACATTCAATCAATTCATCTATCGATTTCGTAATTGTACAAAAATTGTTCGGTACAGTGATCAATCCGTTGGTTCTATCGATTTTTATTTTACCATCATCAATTTCTAACAATTCTTTTGAAAACTCATGGGCAGCTGGATCATTTTGTAGGTGAATACGCATATCAATGTTCAGTGACAATTTTTGTACATATCTCCAAAGAACTGATGACTTCAAACAGGCATTTATTTCATCAGCAAGAGTTGGTCGAGGAATGACAGGCAATGTTTGTCGAAAATTCCCTGATAGCAATATCAAAGCACCACCAAAAAGCTGTTGATTACCACGTAAATCTTGCATTGTTCAATTAAGTGCTTCTAGTAATTTTTTATTCGCCATTGCACACTCATCCCATAAAATAATTGACGTTAATCGCAGAACTTTTGCCATAGCAGAATTTCTGGAAATATTGCAAGTTGGAATTTCAATCACCTGTACATTCAATGGCAATTTTAATGCAGAGTGTGCTGTCCGACCACCTTCTAATAATGTAGCAGCAATTCTCGAAGATGCAAGTGCCAACGCAATTTTCTGTTCCGATCGAATAGTCGCTAAAATCAGTGATATAAAGAACGCTTTGCCTGTACCACCAGGTGCATCCAAGAAATACAATCCACCTGCATTATTGGAAATGGCTTTCATGATTGTGTCATATATGTACACGTTTTTGCTGAATATTCATTTTGGTTATATTCGATTGTACAAATAAATGCAAATCATTAGAATTGAATTCCTGCTCACGTTGCAATTCACGATCCAACACATCATGCATCTCACGATTTGGTGCGATCATACCCAATTGTACTAATGTTTTATTTGCAATCGTTAGACACATATCTTCATTTATTATCAAAGCATCGTTGTACATTTCCAAAGTTATCAGCAAATCAGGATTTCTTGCATGATGACGCAGACGAATTAAAATATCTTCTTCAATATAATGTTTACATTTGTTCCTTATTTCAAGTGGATTTGATGGCATACAAGATGATAATATAATGGCAAATAGCATTCGTATTTGTTGAGGATGAGCCGAAATAAATGCATCATGAAGTGTTGAATTCCAATGTGCATCATCCTCCAACAAATGCAAAAGTTGGCATGCTACACGGTATGTTTGACACAAATGACCGTTGACTGTTCTCAATTCTTGAAATGATTTTGGGCCATTCACGTTAACTAATAACAATCTCAAATAAAAACACTCAACATTGTTTGGATGTACTGTATATATTCTCCCAATTGCATCTGTTTGGAAAATGCCAGGATGCCCATGAACTGCTGTTCCTTGTTTACGTCTTTGAAATTTTTTCGAAGACACATTCCACGTCTAATACTGAGGCACTTCAGAATATAACAAAGTTATCGCAAATGTATCAGTTTCGTTTTGAAAAAAGCTGTTAACGTAGTTGCTGGTAGTTTTGCTGCTCTTTCCAATACATTTGCTACATTAAAATAAACACGTTGGCCATTCTCAAGATGTGCAGCCAAGTGAACAACCGCAGGATGTCTTTCGTGCATTGGAAACGACATAATCCTCCAGACAGCTCCATTGCTACTAATATAGCGCCCCATTTGATACTGAGTAATTTCATCATTTGTATTATCACCAGCAACACCGAAAATTGCCATATCGCTCCCTTTATTTACATACTTGCAAATATATTTAATGGATTTGACAGAATTACAATATTCCACATTTATATGAGCATTGAATATTATCGATAAAAATGAACAATACGGAACCACCCAACGATTATCAACTTATAATGGTTGCCGTTTTGCCATTATCTATAAGTGATCTGCGTCGATACAATGGATATCCGCCATTGCCCGTTATTGTGTCTGAAGTAAATTACCTTGGATATCGTTTCGAACACTTTTCATCAATCATACATGGTGAATTCACATTTAGTTCACCGCACGGTTCATGTATCATGTTTTTAACGACAACTTGAAATAACTCAGGATCAGCAGTGTGATCAGGAATTTCAGCTGATATAAAGTTATCGATTTGATCCGGAGTTATTTTATGTACCAGCCAAATTAGTATATGTGCGTGCGGCAATCCCCTTTTCTGCCATTCGATGGAGTACATATGGCAACGCACCTCCCCAAATACATATAATTTCACAATTAAATACATAAGTGCTTTAAATTTGTGCCGAAAAACACGCGCAGTAATGTCATGACGATCGGTTGTCGACTGTCCTGCAAATAAATTGTTTTTGATGTCATCCCACTGCGGATTACATGTAAATGTAATGAACAGATCCGGTCGACCATATTTTCGTACATAACACATTGCGTCTTGTGCATATTCGTTCATATTCCGTGGGCTACCAATATACGAAGATGGCAATATATTTAAACGTCCGATGTCATTAATATTAGCATCATTCGCTATCGCATCTTGCGAATTAATATATTGTTCAGATCATAATTTTGCTTGGTGGAAACGAATAAAATACATACATACATCTTCTATCTATCTATAAATCTTATAAAATAAAGTCGCTAAATGCCATGTATGCACATAACTTCACACAGAATGCTCCGATTTTAAAACGGTTTTTTGCATTTGAAAGCTTAGCTGCGTGAGATTGTACAGTTAATATAATTTGAAGATATATATTATAGGGGCGAGCAAATGCCAAAATATAGTAGAAAATCATAAAATTTTTGTTTACACAGCTATAACCCATTAACGGGTGGATGGATTTAAAAAATTCTACTTTTCAATAAAACTTTGAAATATTTACCTTCGATCTGCATCAAAAAAAAAAACTTGATTCTTTTCTTATATCAGCCAAATTGTTTAAACAAAAGTAACATGTTTACCAA
This sequence comes from Eurosta solidaginis, assembly GCF_040869045.1. Classification (NCBI taxonomy): domain Eukaryota; kingdom Metazoa; phylum Arthropoda; class Insecta; order Diptera; family Tephritidae; genus Eurosta; species Eurosta solidaginis. The sequence continues at coordinate 14,999,912 of NC_090319.1, forward strand.
AAAATTCGTATGTGTGATTGTTCGGTGTCAACTGTGCGAGCAAATTGAGTGAGGCGTGGCGCGACACATACGTACATACATAGAATTCGCTGCGTTATTTAACTTAGGGAGTACATTTATATGTATGGATGTATGTACGTATTTTCATATCATATCAGCTTGACATATTTATGCGTTGTTGACAAGTTAATGCAACATAAATGGTTAAGAATTCATACCATCAATCTTGAAAAATACTCTTTCTTTAAAAATATTGAACATTTCCCTAAAATTCTTAAACAAAAGTTAAATTTTTTGGTATTTTTGCATGTATCACTATCACTATCAGTACATAGTATAAAACAAAGTTGCTTTTTCTGTCCCATGTCCCTTTGAATGCTTAAACCTTTAAAACTACGCAACGGATTTTCATGCGATTTTTTTACTAGATAGAGTGATTGAAGTTTGTAGATTGTATAATAACATCCATTAAATAGTTGAGAAATACTGTTATTTTTTATGTTTCTAATGTGATGTATATATGTACATATATAAGAGAAAATGGTGTTAGTTACACTATTTATAACTCAAGAACGGATGAATAGATTTGGCTGAAAATTGGTGGAGGGGTAGCTTAGAACCAGGAGACAGACAAAGAATACTTTTTATGCCGTTCTGGATAGGGTCTTGAAATCACAACGTGGACCTTGGTAATCCTGGGATATGTTTGTAAAATGTGGGCATCAAATGGAAGCTGCTTATGGGTGCTTTGATAAGGGGTATTTGTCGTACCCGTGTGTGACTAGGGTCTCAAGATATAGGCCAAAATGTGGACCCGGGAACCCCTAGAATGTGTTTATGCAATATTGATAACAAATGAAAGCTGTTGATGAGTGCTTTAGTACAGAGTAGTATTCATACCTATTGGTGACTAGGGTCTCGAGATTGAGGCCAACACGTGGACCCTGATACCCCTAGAATGTGTTTATACAAGAAGGATAACAAATGAAAGCTGTTGATGAGTGCTTTAGTACAGGGTAATTTTTATATCTGTTTGTGACTAGGGTCTTGAGATATAGGCCAAAGCGTGGACCAGGGTAACACTCGGATGTGTTTTTACATTATGGTTACCAAATTGAAGCTGTTGATGAGTGCTTTAGTGCAGGGTAGTTTTCATACCTATATGTGACTAGGGTCTCGAGATATAGGCCAAAACGTGGACCAGGGTAACACTAGGATGTGTTTCTACATTATGGGTATAAAATTGAAGCTGTTGATGTGTGCTTTAGTACAGAGTAATTTCTACCGCTGGGTGACTAGGGTCTCGAGATATAGGACAAAACGTGGACCCGGATACCCATAGAATGTGTGTGTAATATGGATATCAAATGAAAGCTGTTACTCAGAGCTTTAAAGTAATTTTCATTTTGATATTCGATTTAGTCGCATCAACCTGGCAAAACTCATAAATATGCATGCGAAGCCGAAAAAAAGCATGAATTGATAATACCCACATACCTATTTACATACGTCCTATTCGATTTGTCTGAAATTTGGTATATAAATTTGCCTATATTAGTATTTACGATTCTTTTTTCGGGGAAGTAGACCAGAGACGGGCTGGGAATACGATTAGGACTACGATTGGGACTGAGACTCGGAGTGGGACTGGAACTCAGAATGGGTATGAAACAAAATACATACCACCCTCTGGGACTGGCAATAAGGGATGAAGAAGAATGGGAAAAACTTGGGAGAAGAGAAAAGAGGGAAGGATAAGGAGACTGAGAAAGAGATATAGTGAGATGAAAATAGAGATAGATGAAGCGAAAAAGACGGAGGGAGGAGTGAATAAAATGATTAAGAAGAAGTGAAGAGGGGAGGGCAGAGTTAGAGAGAAAAAGCTTATTAAAATGTATGCAGGTAGACCAAATTTAGGGCAGAACAACGTCTGAAGGGTCTGCTAGTGTTGATATAAATATAATAAAAGCAAGTTTGTAGGTGAAAATAATAAGTAAGCTAGTTAAGATGAAAGTACATAAATTTTGAGAGCGTAGCTAAGTTTTAGTAAATGATGAAACTATTATTGATGTATGTATATTAATATGAAAACGTATAATCCGCTGGCTGAGTGGGATGAATCTGAGCAAACAAATGTGTTTTTGGTGTGTTTTTCAAAATAATTTCACCATACCTTGAGCGCTTTTCAGCGCCTTCAGGTAAAAAGATTATATTGTTATGTGATTGAATATACCATTTTAACTGGTTCTAGTACATAAGAATGCAATCTCTTAACCTGAAGGCGAGATCCCAATTGGGCTATTTCTCGTGTCCTTAGTTAGCCAGCGAAAAGAAAAGCCCTCTTTTCATTAGCATTTATCAACAACTTACAATGGATACTCATGTGGTACAAACACATCCTAGGGTTATCCGGGTCCACGTTTTGGCCTATATCTCGAGACTCTGGTATCCGATTCTTAAAATTTCAAAACAGAAACCATCTACTGAATAGTCAGAACAAAGCCTAGAAATTTGGTTTGGATAGGTGGGCCCGTTCTTGAGTTATAAAATCACAACGGAAAATGGCATTCATTTTTATATATATAGATGATCTATTAGTGGGGCTGAACATTGGTAATTTTAGGAAAAGTACGGACACCAAGGAATCGGGCACTTTCGTAAACATATGAACATACGAAACCTAAACCAATTCAAAGTTCATAGTTCAATGTCAAAAAATGGACTAGTAAATCAATTCAAGTAAAAATGTCATTAGTAAATAATGGAGATACCATAACGAAATGTACTTATTGAGCATGTTAACATATTCATTCCGTATGTTCGGAATATTCATCTCCGTTTATGAATTTTTGGAAACGGTGTATACTTGGAATGTTATGTATTTACTTATTTCATATATTCGGGCCTCATGAGGTAGCATCGAACGATTGTGTTCCGAATATTCTAAATTAACGGTTTATCTGGAACACTTCCATGAATACCTAACGAAAAAGTGCTTTACGAAATTTCGGAATAAAAAGGTAAATACTCCCTCTGTAGCAGGACCGCACAAAAGCTTAACCTTTCTGCCAAAGTCAAGGCCGGAATATAAAGTTCTAAGTCAATAAGCCATTTTCTTTAATTTTTTGTTTTTGCCAGTTCATTGCGGCTGCTGAGTAGATTATTACCACATGCCGGCTGCAAATTCGAAATCGCCCTTTCAAAAACAAAAAAATTTTCCATTTCAGGATTTGTCACAAAAACGCTCTATATCAGAATTAGGTTGAAGAACGCCTTATCTCCCTCCTATATCAAAATGAGAAAATGTATTGAACTTATGCTCAGATAGGGAGTTCTTGAAACAAATTTTGAGATATATAAATATACCCTTTGAATAAAATTCTGACGTACGGCATCCTTCAACCAAATTCTGAAAGAATGACCAAACCAACATAAGTCTATATCAATTCACGAAATATTTATTAGAAAATAAATTATTTCCTCCAAAACCTGTTGGCATTAAAAATTTTTATCACTACTAACACTACCACTAAAGGTATATTTCTACTACAAAATTTCGCTGAAGGGGATTGATTTATTCCCCGTTTTCCTTACTTCCTAAATGCAACCCGTCCATATTTTTAGATTTGCTCTGTCATCATTGGAGAACAAACCTCTAGTAATTGAATCATGACTCAACTCATTTAACCTTGAATAAAGTTTTGGTAAGAAGTGTCTAATTAAAATTTCAATGCCCTTAATGATGCAAAATACAAAATATTTATACACGTTTTCAAAATGACATTTCTATAGAAATTTCTTATTATATTTGCTTTGTATTTTTATGAAGAAAACAAAGCGTACACTTAATTAGTTTCACTTGTTTCAGCAACCTGTACAAATTTTTATACCAGGCCCCGGTACTATCATTAAGCATCGGGTGGTTTAAGCAATAGTTAAAACGTTAATGCGATGTTTTTGTTGTTGTTATAGCTATAAAGATACTCCCCGAAGGCCTTGAGGAGTGTTATTGATGTTGATGGTCCTTTTCCGGATGCAGATCCGGTACGTTCCTGTACCAAGCCCTACCATCTAGGAAACGATTTGTTCTGACCACATGAGACCTTCTAGGCCATCCCGCTCTCCCACCAACTATATCCATGAGGAGCTCGGGGTCGCAAGAGCCTCTGCTGTTAATGAAATAGGATTCGGCACGGATAAGTGAGGTCGACAATTGGGTTTGGAGAAGCTCACTGAAACTCAAGCACTAGATCTTGGCAACATATTTGGTTTCAAGTTCTCCGGCGTGGCATATTTTTTTAGAGCTTACGCTTTCTTCTCGAACACAAGCGAGATTTTCGAGACCCGAGAAATCGAGAACTCGTCTTCTCGCGAGATTCTCGTGTCTCGAAGTACTCGTAAATCTCGCGAGCTTGTCGACATAAACTTAATTGCTGTATGGGCAGTATCCATACACTTGGTTTTTTATACTCAGCTGAGCAGAGCTCACAGAGTATATTAACTTTGTTCGCATAACGGTAATCCGTAACGGCATAATCTAATCGAGATAAATATAGACTTCTACATATCAAAATGACCTGGGCGAAAAAAGGAATTCATTTAGCCATGTCCGTCCGTCCGTAAACACGATAACTTGAGTAAATTTTGAGTTATCTTGACGAAATTTGGCATGTGGGTTCTTGGGTGCTCATCTCAGATCGCCTTGTAAAATGAACGAAATCGGACTACACTTACTTACTTACTTACTTACTTAATTGGCGCTTAACCGTCTAAACGGTTATGGCCGTCCAACAAGGCGCGCCAGTCGCTCCTTCGCTCCGCCAACCGGCGCCAATTGGTCACACCAAGGGAGTTTAAATCGTTTTCCACCTGGTCCTTCCAACGGAGTGGGGGCCACCCTCTACCTCTGCTTCCATAGGCGGGTTCCGATAGAAACACTTTCTTGGCCGGAGCATCATCTTTCATTCGCATAACATGGCCTAGCCAGCGCAGCCGCTGCGTTTTAATTACCTGGACTATTTGCATACCTGCGTATAGCTCGTACAGCTCATCATTAAATCTTCTTCGGTACTCGCCATCGCCAATGCGTAGAGGTCCATAAATCTTTCGAAGAACTTTTCTCTCGAACACTCCCAAAGCCGCTTCATCTGCTGTTGTCATGGTCCATGCTTCTGCCCCATATAGCAGGACGGGTACGATAAGTGACTTGTACAGTATGATTTTCGTTCGCCGAGAGAGGACTTTACTTTTCAATTGCCTACCTAGTCCAAAGTAGCATTTATCGGCAAGATTGATTCTTCGTTGGATTTCAGTGCTGATGTTATTGCTAGTGTTGATGCTGGTTCCCAAATAAACGAAGTCTTTTACTATTTCGAAATTATGGCTGCCAACAGTAGCGTGGTTGCCAAGGCGCATATGCGCTGACTCTTTGCTCGATGACAGCAGGTACTTAGTTTTGTCCTCATTCACCATCAAACCCATCTTTACCGCTTCTTTTTCCAGCTTGGAGTAAGCAGAACTAACAGCGCGGGTGTTTAGGCCGATGATATCAATGTCATCAGCATATGCCAGTAATTGCACCCTTTTATAGTATATTGTTCCAGTGCGGTTAAGTTCTGCAGCTAGTATAATTTTCTCCACCGTCAAATTAAAGAAATCGCACGATAGGGTGTCACCTGTTTGAAACCTCGTTTAGTTTCGAACGGCTCGGAGAGGTCCTTCCCAATTCTGACTGAGCTGATGGTGTTGCTCAACGTCATTTTGCACAGCCGTACAAGTTTTGCGGGGAAACCAAATTCAGACATAGCGGCATATAGGCAGCTCCTTTTCGTGCTGTCGAAGGCGGCTTTAAAGTCGACGAAGAGGTGATGTGTGTCGATTCTCTTTTCACGGGTTTTTTCCAAGATTTGGCGCATTGTGAAAATCTGGTAGATGGTAGATTTACCAGGTCTGAAGCCGCACTGATAAGGCCCAATCAGCCGGTTCACGGTGGGCTTCAATCTTTCGCACAATACACTTGAAAGGACCTTATATGCGATATTAAGAAGGCTGATTCCACGATAGTTGGTGCATTTTGCAGTATCCCCCTTCTTGTGGACTGGGCAAAGAACACTTAGATTCCAACCGTTGGGCATGCTTTCGTCCGCCCATATTTTGCTAAGAAGCTGCTGCATGAGCCTTACCAACTCCAACGGCCTTGTTGTTTTTCAATCTGGTTATTGCTATTCTAACTTCGTCATAATCGGGCGGGGGGACATATATTCCATCATCATCGATTGCGGGATCGGGTTATTCATCTCTGCGCGGTGAATTGCTGCCTCCAATTAGGAGAGCAGAGAGGTGTTCCCTCCATAATCTAAGCACTCTCTGGACATCAGTTACAAGGTCGCCGTTTTCATTCCTACAGGAGTTTGCCCCGGTCTTAAAACCTTCCGTCTGTCGCCGTATTTTTTGGTAGAATTTTCGGGCGTTATTCCTGGTGGCTAGCAGCTCAAGCTCCTCGCACTCACGCCTTTATGCTTCTGCTTTTTTCTTCCTGAAAAGGCGTCTCGCTTCCATTTTCAACTCACGATAGCGTTCACACACTCCTCTTGTCGCGCTCGCTTTTAACGTAGCCCTGTAGGCAGCGTCTTTTCTTTCGGTTGCAATGCGGCATTCTTCATCATACCAGTTGTTTTTCGTGGCCGCCGGTAACCAATTTTTTCCTCGTCGGCGGTATGAAGTGCTTTGGAGATATGCTCCCACTGCTCCTGTATTCCTTCAGGATGAGTTATGCCCTCAGAGAGCAGGTTTGAGAGTCGAGTTGCGAAATCATTGGCAGTCTGTTGTGATTGAAGCTTTCCGACGTCTAGCTTTCCTTGTGTTTTTTGTTCCTTGTTTTTAGCCGCGTTGAGGCGGGTGCGTATTTTGGCTGTAACGAGATAATGGTCCGAATCGATGTTAGGTCCTCGGATCGTGCGCACATCTAAAACACTGGAGGCATGCTGTCCGTCTATCACAACGTGATCGATCTGATTGCGAGTATTTCGATCAGGAGACAGCCATGTAGCTTGATGTATCTTTTTATGCATGAACCTCGTGCTTGATATGACCATGTTTCGAGCACCGGCAAAGTCAATTAGCCTCAGTCCGTTAGGAGAAGTTTCATTGTGTAGGCTGAACTTTCCGACTGTAGGGCCAAAAATACCTTCTTTGCCCACCCTGGCGTTAAAGTCGCCAAGCACGACTTTTATATCATGACGGGGGTAGTGCTCGTATGTGCGTTCTAATTGTTCATAAAAAGTGTCTTTCACCTCATCGTATTTCTCCACTATCGGCGCATGTGCGCAAATGAATGATATATTAAAAAATTTTGCTTTTATTCGGATAGCGGCGAGACGCTCGTCCACAGGCGTGAACGCCAGCACTTGGCGACAAAGTCTCTCTCCCACCACGAATCCGACACTGAAACTGCGCTTATTCGCATGGCCACTCCAATATATGTCACAATTTTTGATCTTTTTTCTTCCTTGCTTCGTCCAACGCATTTCTTGGATGGCGGTGATGTCAGATTTTGCTTTGACGAGGACATCAACCAGCCGGGCATCTGCACCAATCCCATTCAGGGTGCGGACATTCCAGGTGCATGCCCTCAATTCATTGTCCTTCAAAAGTTTGCCATGGTCGTCAGCAATAGAGAGTGTATTTATCCGACGCTTGTTGTTATATTTCATTGGAGTATGGTTTTACGTGGCGGGTCCCAAGCCCAGCGCACAACCCGCACGTTGGCACGTTTATATAGCGAGCCGCTTGCTCCAACACAGACGCCCGCTTGCAGCCGCACCTAGAGGTGTACAGACGCTGCCGATGAGATCTCCCCCGGCTAGCCCTTAAACCGATTATGTCAGAGTGGCCTAGCCAGGTTGTCGCCTTCTCACATTAGCTCACCGCTAAACGGGTGTTTAGCGGCTACCCAGAGGATACTTGGCCGCAAGCGACCGCCAGTAGTGAGCTGCTTGAACCGCATGCAAAAGAATCGCTCTGGCCATTCCCAGGTGAATGGCGGTCAGAAGCTTTCCCCACTTTCGTGGACTTCTACGCACGGCCCCACCCCTCCAAATCGGACTACAACCACCCCACTTTTTCGATATTGAAAATTTCCAAAAACCGGAAAAGTCCGATAATTCATTACCAAAGACGGATAAAGCGATAAAACTTGGTAGGTGCGTTGAACTTATGACGGAGAATAGAAAGTTAGTAAAATTTTGGACAATGGGCGTGGCACCGACCACTTTTAAAGGAAGGTAATTTAAATGGTTTGCAAGCTGTAATTTGGAAGTCGTTGAAGATATCAGGATAAAATTTGGCAAGAACGTTACTCGTATTACTGTATGTATGCTTAATAAAAGCTAGCAAATCGTAGAACGACCACGCCTACTTAAAAAAAAAATTTAAGCCGAATTTTAACAAAAAATTTAATATCTTTACAGTATATATGTGAATTATGTCAACATTCAACTCCAGTAATGATATGGTGCAACAAAATACAAAAAAAAAAGAAAATTTCAAAATGGGCGTGGTTACGCCCTTTTTCATTTAATTCGTCTAGAATACATATAATGCCATAAGTCGAACAAAAATTTACCAATTCTTGTGAAATTTGGTAGGAACATAGATTCTATGACGATAACTGTTTTCTGTGAAAATGGGCGAAATCGGTTTTATACACAGTCGACCGTCTGTCCTTCCGCTCGGCCGTTAACACGATTACTTGCGCAAAAAAACGATATACGATAAACGATATAAAACTAAACTTAGTTCACGTACTTATCTGAAGTCACTTTATCTTGTTATAAAAAATGGCCGAAATTCGATTATGACCACGCCCACTTTTCCGATATCGAAAATTTGGAAAAATGAAAAAAATTCCATAATTCTATACCAAATATAAAAAAAGAGATGAAACATAGTAATTGGATTGGTTTAATGACGCAAAATATAACTTTAGAAAAAACTTTGTAAAATGGGTGTGACACCTGCCATATTAAGTAGAAGAAAATTAAAATGTTCTGCAGGGCGAAATCAAAAGCCTTTGGAATCTTGGCCGGAATACTGATCGTGGTATTACATAAATAAATAATATAGCGGTCCCCGACAAATGATGTTCTGGGTCACCCTGGTCCACATTTTCTTCGATATCTCGAAAACGCCTTCACATATACAACTAAGGGCCACTCCCCTGGTCACCCCTGGTCCACCTTTATGGCAATATCACGAAAAGGCGCACACCTATAGAACTAAGGCCCACTCCCTTTAAAAATACTTATTAACACCTTTCACTTGATACCCATATCGTACAAACAAATTCTAGAGTCACCCCTGGTCCACCTTTTTGCCAATATCTCGAAACGGCGACCACCTACACAACTACCATCACTCCCTTTTAAAACCCTTATTAATACCTTTAATTAGATACCCATATCGTAAAAACACATTCTAGAGTCAGTCACCCCTGGTCCACCTTTATGGCGATATCTCGAAAAGGCGTCCACCTATAGAACTAAGCCCCACGGCCTTTTAAAATACTCATTAACACCTTTCGTTTGATAGCCATATTGTACAAACACATTCTAGAGTCACCCCTGGTCCACCTTTATGGCGATATCTCGAAAAGGCGTCCACCTATAGAACTAAGCCCCACGCCCTTTTAAAATACTCATTAACACCTTTCGTTTGATACCCATATTGTACAAACGCATTCTAGAGTCACCCCTGGTCCACCTTTATGGCGATATCTCGAAAAGGCGACCACCTGCAGATAGGATAGGATAGGTTAGGTGGTAGCTGCCCTGATAAGGATAGCTCACTTGGACAACACGAAGGTCCGTTGTGATACCACATACACCAAAAATAACGGTGACCTAGATCCAGCTACTTAGAGAATCGTTGGGTAGCAACGATAAAGCTCCGAATGATACCGATCTCAACTTTGGATATATCCTCGGGAGATCCAAGTGAGTCGCGACCGAAGTACTTTCGCCTAATTCTGGCAAAAGCTGGACAATCAAGCATAAAGTGATTTGGTGATTCCACCTCATCATCCTCCATACAGCTGCAGCAGGATGGAGTTTCCAGTATATTGAGACGTACCGCATGGATACCCATGGGACAGTGCCCTGTCAAAATCCCAATGACCATTGATAGGTGAGCCTTAGTGAACCCAATTATTTCAGCAGACCTCCTGCCATCCACTTTCGGCCAGAAAGATCTTGCTACCCTGCAAGACGTGGTATCCGCCCAACGTTTGCTGAGCTGATTCGAGGCCCAGCTATGGAGGAGCAATCCACAGGTGGCCAGCGGGATCCCGAAGTCCCTACAGCCATCTTCATCCGGTTCAGTTGTACCGATGCGGGCTAAGAGATCCGCCTGACAGTTACCCGGGATATCACTATGGCCCGGGACCCAGATAATCTTAATTGTAAAATAATTCGTTGCAATCGCAAGCGAGGTCAGGCACTCCCAGACCACCCTCGATCGCACTGTAGTTGAGCTCAAGGCCTTGATAGCCGATTGGCTATCAGAGTAGATGTTAAATTCCCTAACCGTGGTAGCACTGGATAGCATTCCATCCACCGCATCCTTAATCGCAGCAATTTCCGCTTGGAATACACTGCAGTGATCAGCCAACTTAAACTTGCGGCTTAAATTTAGCTCTTGACAAAAGACCCCCCCACCAACCTTTCCATCCAGCTTTGACCCATCCGTGAACAAGTTAACCGGTCCCATGCCCCAGATAATTCCTCCACCCCAATCCTCTCTCTCTGGAATAACTGGGGTGAAGGTTGTATAGGGAGCTGTTATCGGCATACAGTAGTCCGTTCTGTCCGGGATGAAGTCGAAACTGGTAAGAAGGCTAGAGTGTCCGCGGTCAGAAAGTCTATATCCCATATCACGAAGCCTGACCAACGACCTTGCCGCGGCCGCCTTTCCCGCAATATCTACTGGGTATATGTTCAGCATGACGTTCAGTGCCAAGGTAGGCGTTGTTCTGAGAGCGCCACTGATACCGATCAGCGCCGTCCGTTGCACTGATACTAACATTTTCGAGGTGCTCGCCGTGTCCAGTGCTTTCCACCAGACCAGCACCCCATATAGCAGAATCGGTTTGACCACCATCTCATAAAGCCAGTGTACTATTCTTGGCGAGAGTCCCCATCTCTTTCCGATAGCTCCTCTGCAGCAGTACAAGGCAATGGCGGCCTTCCTGGCCCGATCTTCCACATTGGGTCTCCAGGACAGTTTCTTGTCCAAAACAATCCCCAAATATTTAACCCTATCAGAAAGTACCAACGGTACCCCTCCAATCGAGGGAGTTCTGAAATCGGGCACCTTATATCTTCTTGTGAAAATGACCAATTCCGTTTTTCCCGGGTTGACCGCCAATCCACATGATTCAGCCCACCTAGCCACAGTTCCAGGTAGCCCTGAAGAACATCGCGCAGGGCGCCCAGAAATTTGCCTCTGACTAGGATAGCGAGGTCATCTGCATAGGCAACCACCCGACAACCATTGGCTTCCAGCTCCACAAGAAGCTCGTTGACTACCACAACCCAGAGGAGAGGAGATAGGACACCCCCCTGTGGCGTGCCCCTGCACACCTTCCTCTTAATTATGGCCCCTCCCCACTCCGCTGCGACAATTCTGCCGCATAGAAGTTTGCTAATAAATTCAACCAGAGCCGCCTCGACTCCTAAACCCACCAGAGCTCTTTCGATTGACCCCGGTAAGACATTGTTAAAAGCTCCCTCGATGTCTAGAAAGGCACCCAGAGCATACTCTTTGTGTTCTAGGGACCCATCTGTTTGCTTTACAATCGAATGGAGAGCCGTTTCCGTCGATCTGCCCTTGCAGTACGCGTGTTGTGAAGCCGACAGTAACCCCCGAGGTATCCTTTCCCGTAGGTACAGGTCAATCAACCGCTCAAACGTCTTAAGAAGAAACGACGAGAGACTGATTGGCCTGAAATCCTTAGGTGATACATGAGAGCTTCTGCCGGCCTTCGGAATGAAAATAACCCTAACCACCTGCAGAACTAAGGCACATTCCTTTTTAAAATATTCATTAACACCTTTCGTTTGATAGCCATATTGTACAAACGCATTCTAGAGTCACCCCTGGTCCACCTTTATGCCAATATCTCGAAACGGCGACCACCTACACAACTACCACCACTCCCTTTTAAAACCCTCATTAATACCTTTAATTAGATACCCATATCGTAAAAACACATTCTAGAGTCACCCCTGGTCCACCTTTATGGCGATATCTCGAAAAGGCGTCCACCTATAAAACTAAGCCCCACGCCCTTTTAAAATACTCATTAACACCTTTCGTTTGATACCCATATTGTACAAACGCATTCTAGAGTCACCCCTGGTCCACCTTTATGGCAATATCTCGAAAAGGCGTCCACCTATAGAACTAAGCCCCACGCCCTTTTAAAATACTCATTAGCACCTTTCGTTTGATACCCATATTGTACAAACGCATTCTAGAGTCACCCCTGGTCCACCTTTATGGCGATATCTCGAAAAGGCGACCACCTATACAACTACAACCACTCCCTTTTAAAACCCTCATTAATACCTTTAATTTGATACCCATATCGTACAAACACATTCTAGAGTCCCCCTGGTCCACCTTTATGGCGAAATCTCGAAAAGGCGTCCACCTGCAGAACTAAGGCCGACTCCCTTTTAAAATAACCATTAACACCTTTCGTTTGATAGCCATATTGTACAAACGCATTCCAGAGTCACCCCTGGTGCACCTTTATGCCAATATCTCGAAACGGCGACCAACTACACAACCACCACCACTCCCTTTTAAAACTCTCATTAATACCTTTAATTAGATACCCATATCGTAAAAACACATTCTAGAGTCACCCCTGGTCCACCTTTATGGCGATATCTCGAAAAGGCGTCCACCTATAGAACTAAGGCCCACTCCCTTTTAAAATACTCATTAACACCTTTCGTTTGATACCCATATTGTACAAACGCATTCTAGAGTCACCCCTGGTCCACCTTTATGCCAATATCTCGAAACGGCGACCACCTACACAACTACCACCACTCCCTTTTAAAACCCTCATTAATACCTTTAATTAGATACCCATATCGTACAAACACATTCTAGAGTCACCCCTGGTCCACCTTTATGGCGATATCTCGAAAAGGCGTCCACCTATAGAAATAAGGCCCACTCCCTTTTAAAATACTCATTAACACTTTTCGTTTGATACCCATATTGTACAAACGCATTCTAGAGTCACCCCCTGGTCCACCTTTATGGCGATATCTCGAAAAGGCGACCACCTATACAACTACCACCACTCCCTTTTAAAACCTTCATTAATACCTTTAATTTGATACTCATATCGTACAAACACATTCTAGAGTCACCCCTGGTCCACCTTTATGGCGATATCTCGAAAAGGCGTCCACCTGTAGAGCTAAACTCCACGCCCTTTTGAAATATTCATTAACACCTTTCGTTTGATACCCATATTGTACAAACGGATTCTAGAGTCACCCCTGGTCCATCTTTATGGCGATATCTCGAAAAGGCGTCCACCTATAGAACTAAGGCCCACTCCCTTTTAAAATGTTCATTAACGCCTTTCATTTGATACCCATATCGTACAAACAAATTCTAGAGTCAAACCTGATCCACCTTTATGGCGATATCCCTAAATGGCGTCCACCTATAAAACTATGGCCCACTCCTTCTTAAAATACTCTTTAGTACCTTTCGTTTGATACACATGTCATACAAACACATTCCAGGGTTACCCTCGGTTCATTTTCCTACATGGTTATTTTCCCTTATGTTGCCACCATAGCTCTCAACTGAGTATGTAATGTTCGGTTACACCCGAACTTAACCTTCCTTACTTGTTTCGATTCTTTTTGTTTCATTTGTTTTGATATGCCACTATCCTTATTATCTTTACTGTTATCATGCATATTAATATTTTAGTCACTCCACCAGTTGATGTCTCAAATGTAATTTGTGAACAAGTTTTATCGCCCATTTTGCTGATGGACATTTCAAATTAATGACTTTATTTATAAAATATTAATTATCGATGCAATCGAAGAAGAGAAGAAACTCATACATAAATACCTTCCTATGTGTGAGAATGTATGTGCATATATGTACCAACCCTGCAGAAAATTCATTAACCCTGCAGTGGTCGCGCGGTGTACATATGTAATCCACCATTGTTAAATTTCAAATTTCTTGAAAATCGTTCATCGATTTCATCGGAGATTTTTGCTAATTGTAATTAACAAATAGAGAGTCACTCTCAGTATTCCGCTGTTAATTGTCGCGTGCAGTTGAGACGCTAGAAGTTCGTGAAATTTATGGTCTACGTATGTATGCTGCGCGACCGAATACGTAAGTATTTTAAATTAGGTTTTATGCTAATAGCTAGTTATACTTTGTAAAGAAAAGTGGATTTTGGGCATACTTTTTTATTTTAAAATTTTGTGGAACTTTTCTGATAATATCTACATATGTATGCTACTCGTACATATACATTTCTTTGGGTTTGAAGATCATGGCAAATAGGAAAGAAAATCAGATTGCAGCGTGGTTGGACGAAATTGAAAGTGATGAATCTGATGACGATTTATCAAGTTCAGAAGACGAATAGGACTTTATGGGAGAGGAGTGGTCTGACACAGAATCCGAGCAAGAGCAAGAAGTTTGTAATGAAGTATCTGACTGCGACAATGAGCCCCCTCAGCGAGACAGACGTGGTAATACTTTGTGGACAAAGAATGCCCCGCTAAAAGGAGTAGAACAAGAAGGCATAATATTGTGTTGATAAAGAAAAACACACTGGAATAGATTCAATATATTTGACCATATCTGAACAATGAATTAAATTCCTTCTTAGACTTATACGCTTTGATGATTTTACTGACCGTCAAGATCGTGCAAACATCGATAAACTAGCGCCTATTCGCGAAATATTTGATTTGGTTCTTGGAAATTTTCAAAAGTTTTATACACCAAGTGCTGAAATGACTTTGGACGAACAACTCTTGTCCTACAGAGGGCGTTGTTCATTTCGGCAGTATATTCCAAGTAAACCTGCTAAATATGGACTGAAAGTGTTTGCACTTGTAGATGTTCATTACCCATACACCTATAACTTAGAAATTTACGCCGGCCAACAACCCGAAGGTCCATTTCGGTTAAGCAACGAGAGATTTGATATCGTGATAAGAATGGTGCAACCAATTTGGATAGACATATCAATATTACTATGGACAATTGGTTTTCATCTCTGAAAATTTCAAAGCAATTATTTGATAATGGAATTACAATGGTTGCTACCGTTCGCAAAGATAAAAGAGAAGTTCGCGGGGAATTTAGAATAGCTAGAGGCAATCCAATATGCTCCTCAAATTTGGATTCCACTCTGCATGTACTCTGGTTTCTTATGTACCAAAAGCCAACAAAGTGGTAATAGTCATGTCTACAATGCACAACGATACAGCGATTGATTCTGACACCGGAGATCAACGAAAGCCGGAAATAACAACATGCTATAATCGCACTAAAAATGGCGTTGATCTGGTTGACAAGATGTGTTCTCTTTATGACGTATCTAGGAATTCGAAAAGATGGCCGCTGACTAAGTTCTATAATCTTGTAAACCTCAGTGCTCTCAATGCATTATGCACTTACACTGCAACCAGTAGCTATGAATGTGTAAAAAGGCGTGATTTTCTCATAGACTTAGCTTTGTCTTGGATGAAACCACTGGCTCACCAAGGATTAACACTTACCACGCTACCTAGAACACTGACATTTAAAACAGAAGACTTCCTGGATCTTCCACAAGTTGCAACTCATCAAGGTCCAACGCAAAATAACTTCGTCGGTCGTTGCTACGATTGTGGGAGGGCCCGTAATAAAAGCACCCGTAAAGTGTGTAACGCTTGCAATAAACGCATTTGTCCTGATCATTTCAAGACTTTATGTTTGTCATGTTTCGAAAAGAATTAAAATATCTAAGTTATCTAAGACTCGCCAGGAGTAGTACACTGGCTTTATGAGATGGTTGTCAAACCGATTCTGCTATATGGGGTGCTGGTCTGGTGGAAAGCACTGGACACGGCGAGCACCTCCAAAATGCTAGTGTCAGTGCAACGGACGGCGCTTATCGGCATCAGTGGCGCTATGAGAACAACACCTACCTTGGCACTGAATGTCATGCTGAATATACATCCAGTAGATATTGCGGGAAAGGCAGCCGCGGCCCGGTCGTTGGTCAGGCTTCGTGATATGGGTTATATGCTTTCTGATTTCGGACACTCTAGCCTTCTTACTAGTTTCGACTTTATCCCGGACAGGACGGACTATTGCATGCCGGTGGCCGCTCCCTATACAACCTTCACCCCAGTCATTCCCCCGAGGGAGGAGTGGAGAAGAGGAATTATCTGGGGCATGGGACCGGTTAACTTGTTCACGGATGGGTCGAAGTTGGACGGAAAGGTTGGCGGGGGGGTCTTTTGTCAAGAGCTAAATGTAAGCCGCAAGTTTAAGTTGGCTGATCACTGCAGTGTATTCCAAGCGGAAGTTGCTGCGATTAAGGATGCGGTGGATGAAATGCTATCCAGCGCTACTACGGTTAGGGAATTTAACATCTACTCTGATAGCCAAGCGGCTATAAAGGCCTTGAGCTCAACTACAGTGCGATCGAGGGTGGTCTGGGAGTGCCTGACCACACTTGCGATTGCATCGAATTATTTTACAATTAAGATTATCTGGGTCCCGGGCCATAGTGATATTCCGGGTAACTGTCAAGCGGATCTCTTAGCCCGAATCGGTACAACTGAACCGGATGAAGATGGCTGTAGGGATTTCGGGATTCCGCTAGCCACCTGTGGATTGCTCTTCCATAGCTGGGCCTCGAGTCAGCTCAGCAAACGTTGGGCGGACACTACGTCTTGTAGGATATCAAGATCTTTCTGGCCGAAAGTGGATGGCAGGAGGTCTGCTGAAATAATTGGGTTCACTAAGGCTCACCTATCAATGGTCATTGGGGTTTTGACAGGGCACTGTCCCATGGGTATCCATGCGGTACGTCTCAATATATTGGAAACTCCATCCTGCTGCAGCTGTATGGAGGATGATGAGGTGGAATCACCAAATCACTTTATGCTTGACTGCCCAGCTTTTGCCAGAACTAGGCGAAAGTATTTTGGTCGTGACTCACTTGGATCTCCCGAGGAGCTATCCAAGGTTGAGATCGGGATCATTCGGAACTTTATCGTTGCTACCCAACGATTCTCTAAGTAGTTATATCTACGTCACCGTTAGTTTAGTTTATTATATGTGGTATCACAACGGACCGTCATGTTGTCCAAGTGAGCTTCCTCTCATCAGGGAAGCTACCACCCAACCTGACCTGATCTAAGTTATCTTGTGGTTATTTTATATATATTTTATACTTTTGTGAAGTATCTTAATTTTTTGTGAAAAAATGAAGTTTTGGTTTTTATTTATTTTATGTAAGAACGGAAAACTTATTTATGTTATTTTTGATTAATATTAATAAATTAAACAATAATAAGAATATTTAAAACAAAAGCAATAGAAGAATTAAATATTTATCTTTTGTTTTTTTAATTTTAAAATGGATTAGGTACATATGTAGACCGCGCGACCAATTATGTCAGTGTCAGGGGCGCGACTACTGTAGTGTTAATCTGTCCCCAAATGGTGAAATTGGCAGGAACATTCGGACTGAGGCGGGCGAGTTAGTAATTCTATTCGTCGTTGGGTCCTCGAATCGTGCGCACATCGTATATACACACACAATGTTTTAGATCTGATTGCGTGTATTTCGATCGACTTGACCATATTTCGAACACCGTCTAAAGTAGATTCGCCTTAATGCATTATGAGAGGATTTATAATGGAGGTTGAACTTTCCGTATAAGGGGTCCAAAAAACTTTCTTAACCTACCTTGGCATTAAAGTAGTCAAGTACAACTTTTATTTCATGACGATGCCGCTCTAGTTTGTGTGTCCCGAACAGCATTACCCTTCTCCTCCGTCGCTGTATGGGCGCAGTTTGATGAAAGTTTTGCCTTTAGGCGGAGAGCGGAGGGACGTTCGTCCACATGCGTGTACGATAATACTTGGCAACGAAATCTTTCCTCCACTACGAATCCAACACCAAAATTGCGCTTATTTGCATTGCAAGTCCAACTCTTAACTGTATTTTTGCCATGCTTCGTCCATCGCAACTCTTGAATGTCAGCTTATACTTTCATCAACAAAACAGGAATCGCCACTAATCTCAGTAAGGGAATGGACGTTCCACGTGCATGCCCTTAAATATCATTATCCGATACTTTGTTGGAATAAACCTTAGATTGTGATTTTACGTGATGTTTGATTCAAAACAGGCGCATGCTAGAAGCCGCACCTTATAGTTATCAGATACTACGGATACAAACCCACCAGCTAGCCCTTAAACCGGTTATGTCGGAAAAGCCTGGCGCGGATTTCATTCACCACCAAACGACTGCTCAGATTATACTACAGACTTCTAGGCCGCAAGCGACCCTACGGCATCCCACACTTACGTGCACTTCTACGTACGGCTCCACACTCGCCTGTTGAATTAAGTGCAGAAAAATTAGGAGTACTTTAAAAAGTATTCAACAAAAGTAATAATCCTTACAGATAAGAGGCTCTATGTTACAGACCGCTTTTCCAAATGAATTAAAGCCATACGGTTCAAACATTTTGGTGAGTACCTAAAACTCCGTTTGCGTATGTATGCGTATGCGTTATCGATTCTTTGCTTTCAAAGTAGAAGTAGGTCGAAGGCAGTTCAAAAGGTTTGCTGCAAGAAACCCCCGGTACTGCAACCGCTACGAGGAGGAAGAAGCGTCGAATGGCAGGATGAAGAGGCAACGTTTGGCGGAAGACGACAAGCCTGCTTTCAAGAGGCAGAAAGGACCCAGTCCCAGGGCCGCGAGGCAGGGTAGTCGCATAGACAAGGCAAGTAGGCCCAAAGCTGTAACACAGATGGGCTCCAATAGCGAGATAGCAACTACCTTGAAAGCTGCGAGTCAGAGCGAAGTTCCAATTACGCAAGTAGGAGATAAGCCAAAGGTATATAACGCTAAGACTCCGGCTTTCTCGGAGGTGCTAAACGGAGTTAAAGCTAAGACTTCGGCTTTCTCGGCGGTGCCAAAGGGAGTAAACAGTAAGACTCCTGCTTTTCCCGAGAAGATGAGTGATGTGGCAAAGCAGTCACTGACTGTGGCGCTGGTTGATCGTAGCAGTCCGTTCGGACAAATGACTACTGAAAGGTGGAGATCTGTGGAAAGGGAGATTATTAGCTTAATGCTTAAGATGATGCGGGAACAACCAAGTAAGCCCCTTCCAACGTTTGATTCGGGGGGTGGTATAATGGTATGAAGATGATAGCGTGCGACAACATCGTGAGCTTGCGGTGGCTGGAGGAAGTGGTTCCAAACCTCCAAAGGCAAGGCACGATCGCGCGGTTTAGGTGGTGTATAAAGCGCAAATCCCCACGGTAGTAAGTAGTAGTAGGTAGTAGTAGTTAAGGTATGGATGCCATGTGTGATGATGTCGGAGGATACACTGCGACTTCTGCAGCATCAGAATCCGAACATACCGACACAGGATTGGAAGGTACTTACTGTATGTCGGCTTACGGAGGAAGGTCAGTTCTACATCTTCCAAATAAATAAGCAGGCGAAGGATATATTGTACACGCAGCTTGGAAAAATGTCCTTTAGTACAGGAAAAATTTACATGCGACTCAGGAAAATAAGTTAGGATAAAAATCCTAACACGCCAGAAGTGGGCCAAGTCGAAAAAGACCTCAAAAGCTTCAGAGAAAAAAGAAAGGTGGAGGTAGAGACGTCACCACGAAGGTGTTAAAAGAGGACGAAGAGCCAAATGGTGCTGCGAGTCGCACAGAGGTACACCCGGCACAACAGTTACGAGAGGCTGAAGGGGGCCTCCAATACTCTAAACTAAAAGGGCAAAGGGAGGACGACGACGTCACGACGAAGGTGCTGGAGGGGGACAAACAGCCCAATGGTGCTGCGAGTCCTACAGATAAACCTCCAACACAGTAAAGTAGCGTCGAGCGAACTCCTCTTAGCACTTGAGGAGGCTTCGTTTGACATGGCGCTGATCCATGAGCCGTGGACCTCATCGGGAGGAAAGGTTCCTGGACTTAGGGCCCCCAAATGGAAGGACGGGTGCGAGCTGTAGTAATGGTAAGGAAACAGCTGCACTCATATATGCTGCCTAATTATACTACTGAGGACCTCGTAGTGGTGGCCGTTGAGCAAAAGAATAAGCACGCATTTATTCAGGCATCCTGATACATGGCCCATACTGCGGAGGTTCCACCAATGGAGTGCAAGAGGCTAGTACAGAACGAAGGGCGCAAAGGGCGGTTGGTCATAGGCGCGAATGCAAGTGCGAACCAAAATGCGTGGGGAGGAACAGATACGAACGAGAGAGGCGGATCTCTAATTTGTTACATCCTGCAAACCAATTTGCAGATAGCCAACAGGGGAAATGTCCCAACATACACTGGTGCAACATCCAGCAATATTTTGGATATTACGCTGAGCTCCGAACGTGATTTATCAAGGTATGATTCGATGGTTCTTGATAAACCATCCTTCTCCGACCATGCGTATATCAGCTTCAGCATCCCACTAAAGAGGGTAGAGAAGGGAGGAACCTTTAGAAACCCTAGGTCAACAAACTGGACTAAATTCCAGAAACAGGTAGAAACGACACTGAGACAACTCAAAGAGGGTGCCAATGTGGAAGAACTGGAGGAGTCTTCTGAATTCCTATCAAGGACGCTTATGACTGCGTAAAACAAAGCTTGCTCTCTAAGAAGATTCAAAGGAAAAGCAAAGCCGCCATGGTTTAGTAATGAGCTGGGTCTTCTAAGAAGTCAGGTTAAAGAAAAGTTTAAGCTAGCAAAGACCGCGGAAAGCGAAGTGTGTCGGGGCGAGTACAGGGATCTACTGAGGATCTACAAGCGTGAAATTTCCAGGGCGAAGAGAATCCCATAGACAAGTTTCTGTACGGACATAGAGTGCTCTAGCGAAAGAGCACGGTTGAGAAAAGTCGTAGCAAGGGGAAATATATCCCAGGGACTAATAAAGAAAGAGAACGGGGAATGGTCACGTAATAGTGAGGAATCCCTTGACGTGCTTCTCGATACACATTTCCCATTGGGAGATGGTTTCAAAGAGCAAGCAGACAGTACTAACACTTCCATCACGGAGCGGGTAGTGCCGGGCTTGGTGACCGATATCAAGATCGAATGGGCAGTGAAGACGTTCAAAGTCAGGTCGGTAGACACCGCATTGCATAGGGTGGTAATAAGCATAGAGAAAGCCCCGGAATATAAGGAATATGCCCTAGTAGTCTCCTTATACATTGCCGGGGCTTTCAGTAATGTTTATAAATGGGCGAAAATAGGATGGCCTTAATTACATAAATTACATCCAGCCTTAACGAGATGGATCGGCTGCATGTTAAATTGCAGGAAGATTACATCACAATGGGGATTGTATGAGGCCACGAAATCAGTGGATAGGGCCTCGTCGCAGGGGGGGTAATATCACCGCTGCTGTGGACGCTGGTCATCAACCAACTGCTCCGGCGATTGGATGAGGTCCCCGTAAAACTTACGGCTTACGCAGATGGCGTTGCAATTGTCATAAGTGGAAAGTGCCTTCCAACAATTAGCTCCTTGATGGATCTGGCGCTCACGGATATTCCTACCTGGGCATTTAATGTCGGGTTGAAAGTCAAAGCTGAGAAGACGGATATGGTCTTGTTTGCAAATAGGTACAAGGTCCCAAATTGGACCAGGCCTAAGTTAGGAGGAGTGACCCTACAGCAGAAACCTTGCAAAAAATATCTAGGAATCATCCTAGAGAGTAAGCTGTCATGGAAGCTCAACGTGGAGGATAGGGTGAAGCAGGCTTCAGTGGCACTTTGTGCATGTGAAAGAATGCTGAGGTGTACATGGGGATTTTCGCCCTCTCTTTCTCATTGGGTTTTTACAGCGATTGTAAGCCCTATTATATACTATGGAGTTCTTGTTTGGTGGAAAGCTACACAAAAAACAACCTCCCTCAAAAAATTAGAAGGGGTATGCAGACTATCAATGCTTAGCATTACGGAAGCCCTGAAAAGAACCCCGACGGTTGCACTATATGCCATTCTGCACATTCCACCTGTAGACTTGGTAGCAAAGAACATAGCATTAACAACTGCAACAAGGCTCGGTGCTTCGGGGCAGCTTGAGCGCCGACTATACGGCCATAGTAGTATAGCGTCATCAATCACAAGACGAACAGACTACCTGATTCTCTATCTGTGCTTCGAGGGCGATCTTAAGCCCACAATAGAGGTGGAAGGTTGTCGCAAGGTTGCTAAAATGTCGGACGAGGCGATACATGTGTATACAGATGGTTCCAAAGTAGTGCAAGGAGTAGGGTCTGCGGTATACTGTGCTGATTCGGAAATAAACAGATCCTGCAGACTGCCGGATTACTGTAGTAGACATAACCAAAGCAGCAGAAACCCTGGAAGAGAATAGCTTAAGCAGCAACCGTGTTAACTTTTATATTGACAGTCAAGCAGCAATTAAGGCAATAATCTCGCATAGCTCAGCATCTAAATGCATGTTAGAATGTAAGCAGTCCCTGGAGAGAATCGGGACAGGGAGAAGCATACATCTATATTGGGTCCCAGGGCATATGGGATTAGATGGGAATGAAAAAGCAGATGAACTAGCTAGAAAGGGCGCATCCCTTGGATCATGCTCCGTAGACGTCCCAATTAGACTGGGCGAGATTAAGCGAAGTTGAGAGGTGCACATGATCGACCAAGCAGAAAAGGCGTGGGTTCAAGCGCGGGGCTGTAAAGTGTCGAAGATTATGAGTAGGTCTTTCAACCTTAGAATAACAAAGTTGGTTCTGTCATTAAAAAGACAGGAATGTAGACTCATGACTGGTATTCTGACTTGAAACTGCCTTCTGGCGTCAAATATCTTTAAATG
Organism: Eurosta solidaginis; assembly: GCF_040869045.1. Taxonomy (NCBI): domain Eukaryota; kingdom Metazoa; phylum Arthropoda; class Insecta; order Diptera; family Tephritidae; genus Eurosta; species Eurosta solidaginis. The sequence goes on from NC_090319.1 coordinate 15,023,070, forward strand.
AGGCGTAATCAGTGATAGCAGATGTAGGAAGTGCGGGCTGGGGGAGGAAACGATCGAGCACGTTCTGTGCTCGTGCCCTGGGCTTGCCAGGCTAAGGCTCCAGCTACTAGGAGTGACACAATTGTCAGATCTAGAAGCAGCAATAAATAAAAGCGTTGGACGCGTGAAATTTCTATTGGTAGTCATATATAAGACCAACTGAACCTTAAGAAGGTTATGCTGCACCTCATATTTTTGGAAATATCACGAGCCCAACGCTTTTATTTAGTTGTTTGATCAACGTCCTAGATTGATGAGGGGTGTAATAATTAGCACTTAGGACCTACCTAAATATTTTCGAGCTATTATTACTATTATAACTTCATATACGGAGATTGCCAGGGTAATAATGTACTTACTCCGCAATTTGCTTTTAATCGCGTGGCCTATTCATTACAGAGGGAAGTTTAAAACTAAGAATAAAGTTTGATCTCACAAATAAACAACAATCAAAAATATATTTTTTTATATCGTAAATATAAACATTTATTCGAAGACAACGCAGAAAGAAATATCGCCATTGCGACTGCTGATTGGAATATCACCATATCTCAGCTGCCATGTCGAGAAAGCTCTATCTTAGAAAAAATTCTATACGCTTTGACGTCAGCTGCAGAGTGTATGAAAAAAGTTCTGAAATGGGGCGTTCAGCCGAGTTAGAATGATTTTCCACTTAGTAGTCGATTTATAACCTTCGATTTATAATAACACCATGCGATTGCACCCTGCGACTACGCCCCATTGCATTAATTAAAAATTCTAGAATTTTTTTATTAGTTATAACTGTAAAAACACTCGGTAAAAGCGGGTCCGCGCATCTTCTCTGAAATGATGCCACCGCACAAATTTTTCCATCCACAACGCCTGGTGCCCCAAAATCTCTATTGCACACATCAGCTGTCGAACTAGCAGCGCATATCATTGAATTTGTATAAGTTATACCTGCATTTTCATAATTCCCCCAACAATCACTATTTGGTAATGAAGTCAAGACAGCAGTTTGGAGCATTTCCGAAGTCCTCCCGTTTACTGCAGTTGTCCAACCCCATCCACTAACTTCCATTGGCGTGGGTTCTGCAAATGTACACTGACCAAATGGTATTACGTCTATTGTTGCGCTCTGATCAAAGCAGCTATCCAATAGCAATAAAGATATATCCAAATGCCTTGTTCTGGCATTAAAATTATCTGGATAAAATGCATCCGTCACACTGCGAGTATTTACAGTTGAAGTTAGATCACGCGAATACGTTACACCAGCTGAAACCGATAAGGAGGCCCAACCTGTAACGCAAGTTCCAGATGTAACCACCCTCTGCCAAGTGACTAATGAACCAGCGCATATATGATTGCCGGTATAATGTATTGATACTAAATATGGTCTTTCACTTATATGGGTATCCACGCCACCTATAATGCGATACTCGGAATTCGTGTAAGTCGAACGACAACTAAGTATGACAAACAATAGCGCGTAATAATTTCTTAGATACATTTTAGTTTATCAAGACTATTTCCACTACTCGTTAAGTACAAACTACACCAAGATCAATCTTGTGGACGCTATTTATACATAATTTGGTGGTGTTAATTAAAAATAAGTAAAACTGTTTCATTCTAGATTCCAGGAATTAGAACAATAAAAACACAATTATAAAGAACGGAAACTTTTTTTTTTACTCAACCCCATGATTCGATCACAAGGGGTTTGCTCAGGTGAAAAATTGTTTGCCAATTGCAGACATTTTGCTCCCAAATCGAATTGACATCCGTTAGCTGTGCTGTTTCTTTGCGATTTTTCGAAAAATATTAGTAGTAGAAATAGGAAGCTATCAGTTTCTAAATAACCGATAAGTACTAAACTGCATAATTCCGTAGAACAATTTTTTTAATTTTATGGGGAATTTATAAACTACTAGCGGCCCGGAACGTGCTTCGCTACGTATGAAGTGAAATATTAAATCAAACTCATTTATTACAAAAAAAATATATTTTATTATTTGCTAGCTATTTTAAAACATAATCCAGAACATTTGGATAAACATTTTTTTTTCCATTTTGAGCATGACTAAGCAAACGGCTGCGGTTTCGGAATCTGGCACAAGCAACATAAAGTTGGCCATGTGAAAAACATGATTCCTCCAAATTCACACCACAATCGTTAAGTGTTTGCCCTTGGGCTTTGTTGATGGACATCGCAAATGATAAACGCACAGGATATTGTAATCGTTTCAATTCAAATGGCATATCAGTTGGAATCATAGGAATACGCGGTATTAAACAAACCTCTTCTTTTGATTTACTAGTTAAGATCGTAGCTGCAATCAATTTTAGCAATAAAAATTTCACTGCCAATCTGGCGCCATTACACAGTTTTGGTGGATTAATATTTCGCAATAATATAATCAAAGAACCCACTTTCAGATTCAAACAATGCGGTGGCATACCAGCCGGTTCTATGAATTTAAAAATTCAATTGGATAATTAATTGCCTCAACTTGGTTCTTAGCACTGTCAAATGATTTATATGTCGTGACTACACCTGGGAGTTTTGCTTAAATTTGAAAATTAATGGCATTTATATGTGCTTCGGTGCTAAAATGGCGCGTTCTCTCAACCAGTCATGATTTCTGTAATTCTGAAGAATATTTGGAAAAACACATTCAATCATTTCATCTATCGATTTCGTAATTGTACAAAAATTGTTCGGTACAGTGATTAATCCGTTGGTTCTGTCGATTTTTATTTTACCATCATCAATTTCTAACAATTCTTTTGAAAACTCATGGGCAGCTGGATCATTTAGTAGGTGAATACGCATATCAATGTTCAGTGACAATTTTTGTACATATCTCCAAAGAACTGATGACTTCAAACAGGCATTTATTTCATCAGCAAGAGTTGATCGAGGAATGACAGGCAATGTTTGTCGAAAATTCCATGATAGCAATATCAAAGCACCACTAAAAAGGTGTTGATTACCACGTAAATCTTGCATTGTTCAATTAAGTGCTTCTAGTAATTTTTTATTCGCCATTGCACACTCATCCCATAAAATAATTGACGTTAATCGCAGAACTTTTGCCATAGCAGAATTTCTGGAAATATTGCAAGTTGGAATTTCAATCACCTGTACTATCAATGGCAATTTTAATACAGAGTGTGCTGTCCGACCACCTTTTAATGACGTAGCAGCAATTCCCGAAGATGCAAGTGCCAATGCAATTTTCTGTTCCGATCGAATAGTCGCTAAAATCAGTGATATAAAGAACGCTTTGCCTGTACCACCAGGTGCATCCAAGAAATACAATCCACCTGCATTATTGGAAATGGCTTGCATGATTGTGTCATATATGTACATGTTTTTGCTGAATATTCATTTTGGTTATATTCGATTGTACAAATAAATGCAAATCATTAGAATTGAATTCCTGCTCACGTTGCAATTCACGATCCAACACATCATGCATCTCACGATTTGGTGCGATCATACCCAATTGTACTAATGTTTTATTTGCAATCGTTAGACACATATCTTCAATTATTATCAAGGCATCGTTGTACATTTCCAAAGTTATCAGCAAATCAGGATTTCTTGCATGATGACGCATACGAATTAAAATATCTTCTTCAATATAATGTTTATATTTGTTCCATAACTCAAGTGGATTTGTTGGCATATATGTTGATAATATAATGGCAAATAACATTCGTATTTGTTGAGAATGAGTCGAAATAGATGCATCATGAATTGTTGAATCCCAATGTGCACCATCCTCCAACAAATGCAAAAGTTGGCATGCTTCACGGTATGTTTGACACAAATGACCGTTGACTGTTCTCAATTCTTGAAATGATTTTGGGCCATTCACGTTAACTAATAACAATCTCAAATAAAAACACTCAACATTGTTTGGATGTACTGTATATATTCTCCCAATTGCATCTGTTTGGAAAATGCCAGGATGCCCATGAACTGCTGTTCCTTGTTTACGTCTTTGAAATTTTTTCGAAGACACATTCCACGTCTAATACTGAGGCACTTCAGAATATAACAAAGTTATCGCAAATGTATCAGTTTCGTTTTGAAAAAAGCTGTTAACGTAGTTGCTGGTAGTTTTGCTGCTCTTTCCAATACATTTGCTACATTAAAATAAACACGTTGGCCATTCTCAAGATGTGCAGCCAAGTGAACAACCGCAGGATGTCTTTCGTGCATTGGAAACGACATAATCCTCCAGACAGCTCCATTGCTACTAATATAGCGCCCCGTTTGATACTGAGTAATTTCATCATTTGTATTATCACCAGCAACACCGAAAATTGCCATATCGCTCCCTTTATTTACATACTTACAAATATATTTAATGGATTTGACAGAATTACAATATTCCAAATTTATATGAGCATTGAATATTTTCGATAATAATGGACAATACGGAACCACCCAACGATTACCAACTTCAACTTCCTGGTTATGCATTCTAATGGTTGCCGGTTTGCCATTATCTATAAGTGATCTGTGTCGATACAACGGATATCCGTCATTGCCCGTTATTGTGTCTGAAGTAAATTGCCTTTGGTATCGTTTCGAACACTTTTCATCAATCATACATGGTGAATTCACATTTTGTTCACCGCACGGTCCATGTATCATGTTTTTAACGACAACTTGAAATAACTCAGGATCAGCAGTGTGATCAGGAATTTCAGCTGATATAAAGTTATCGATTTGATCCGGATTTATTTTATGTACCAGCCAAATTAGTATATGTATGTGCGTGCGGCAATCCCCTTTTCTGCCATTCGATGGAGTACATATGGCAACTCTATACTATAGCATTCATCAACAGCTTCCATTTGATACCCGTATTGTACAAACACATCCTAGGGTTACCCGGTCCACGTTTTGACCTATATATCGAGACTCTGGTATCCCATTCTTAAAATTTCAAAACACAAACCATCTACTGAATAGTCAGAACAAATCCTAAAAATTTGGTTTGGATAGGTGGGCCCGCTCTTGAGTTATAAAATTACAACGAAAAATGGCATTCATTTTTATATATAGACTAGCAGACCCGGCATACATTTTAATAAGCTCTTTCCGTCTAACTTTGCCCTACCCCTCTAGGGGTACCCGGGTCCACGTTTTGGGCTATATCTAGAGACCCTAGCCTCCCAGTTGTATGAAAATTATCCCGTGCTATAGCACTCATCAACAGTTTTCATTTGATATCCATATTGTATAATCACATTCCAGGGGTATCTGGGTCCACGTTTTGGGATATATCTCGAAACCCTACTATAGAGTACTATAGCACAGGATAATTTTCATACAACTGGGAGGCTAGGGTCTCGAGATATATCCTAAACCGTGGACCCGGGTACCCCTAGAATGTGTTTATACAACAGCTTTCATTTGATATCCATATTGTATAAACACGTTCTAGGGGTACCCGGGTCCACGTTTTGGGCTATATCTCGAGACCCTAGCCTCCCAGTTGTATGAAAATTATCCTGTACTATAGCACTCATCAACAGCTTTCATTTCATATCCATATTGTATAAACACATTCTAGGGGTACCCGGGTCCACGTTTTGGGCTATATATCGAGACCCTAGCCTCCCAGTTGTATGAAAATTATCCTGTACTATAGCACTCATCAACAGCTTTCATTTGATATCCATATTGTATAAACACGTTCTAGGGGTACCCGGGTCCACGTTTTGGGCTATATCTCGAAACCCTAGCCTCCCAGTTGTATGAAAATTATCCTGTACTATAGCACTCATCAACAGCTTTCATTTGAAATCCATAATGTATAAACACATTCTAGGGGTACCCGGGTACACGTTTTGATCTCAAGACCCTAGGCACGTAGCGAAAAAAAGGTAGACGTTGGCCGATTCTCAGACCTACCCAATATGCTCACAAAATTTCATGAGAATCGGTTCAGCCGTTTCGGAGGAGTTTAGCCTCTAAAACCGTGACAGGCGAATTTTATATATTAGATGATCTATTAGTGTGGCTGAACATTGGTAATTTTATGAAAAGTACGGACACCAAGGAATCGGGCATTTTCGTAAACCTATGAACATACGAAACCTAAACCAATTCAAAATTCATAGTTTCATTCGTAGTTTATATTTGGAATGTTATATATTTACATATTTCATATATTCGGACCTCATGAGATAGCATCGAAAGATTTTGTTCCGAATATTCTAAATTTACGGTTTATCCGGAACACTTCCATGGATACCTAACGCAAAATTGCTTTACGAAATTTCAGAATAAAAATGTAAATACTCCCTCTGTAGCAGGACCGCACAAAAGCTTAACCCTTCTGCCAAAGTCAAGGCCGGAATATAAAGTTCTAAGTCAATAAGCCATTTTCTTTAATTTCTTTGTTTTTGCCAGTTCATTGCGACTGCTGAGTAAATTATTACCACATGCCGGCTGCGAATTCGAAATCGCCCTATTTCAAAAAACTTTTCAAAAATTTTCCATTTCAGGATTTGTCACAAAAACGCTCTATATCAGAATTAGGTTGAAGAACGCCTTATCTCCCTCTTATGTCAAAATGAGAAAATGTATTGAACTTATATTCAGATAGGGAGTTCTTGAAAGAAATTTTGAGATAGTGTATATTTCAATACAATTCTGACGTACGGCATCCTTCAACCAAATCCTGAAAGAATGACCAAACCAACATAACTCTATATCAATACACGAAATATTTAGTAGAAAAAAAAACTATTTCCTCCAAAACTTGTTGGCATTTAGAAATTTATTATCACTACTAATATACCACTAAAGGTACATGTCTACTACAATTTTCGCTGAAGGGGATTGATTTATTCCCCATTTTCATTACTTTCTAAAAGCAACCCATCCAGATTTTTAAATTTGCTCTGCCATCATTGTAGAACAAACCTCTAGTAATTGAATCATTACTCAACCCATTTAACCTTGAGTAAAGTTTTGGTAAGAAGTGTCTAATTAAAATTTCAATGCCCTTAATGATGCAAAATACAAAATATTTATACACGTTTTTAAAATGACAGTTCTATAGAAATTTCTTTTTATATTTGCTTTGTACTTTTATGAAAAAAAACAAAGCCTACTCTTAATTAGTTTCACTTGTTTCAGCAACCCGTCCAAATTTTTATACCTTTCATGAAAATAGAGCATACGCTTTCTTCTCGAACACAAGCGATATTTTCGAGACCCGAGAAATCGAGAACTCGTCTTCTCGCGAGATACTCGTGTCTCGAAGTACTCGTAAATCTGGCAAGCTTGTCGACATAAACTTAATTGCTGTATGGGCTGTATTCATACACTTGGTTTTTAAACGGTTTTATTTAGTTTGAGTTGACAGGCCGCATGGCCGCATGCAAGGCTGCACGGCCGTTGTGAACGAATCTTGTAATTGAAATTTAAGTAACTTCCCGATAAGCTACAAGCATGAAAGTTGGAATATAGTTCAGAACCCGATGACAATGCAATAATAAGAAAAAAAATTGCCGCTCGGTGGCGGATGGATCGAGATATTCGCAAAAATCGTATTTGTGGACCGCTTTGGCTCATATTTGGAACACTTAATACATACAAGAATAGAAATCGACCTGTGAAAAACAATCGCCGCTAGGTGGCGGATGGATCGAGATATTCGCAAAAATCGTATTTGTGGCCCGATTTGGCTCATATTTGGAACACATAATACATATAAGAACGGAAAGCGACCTATGAAAAAAAATCGCCGCTAGGTGGCGCACGGATCGGGATATTCGCAAAAATCGTATTTGTGGACCGCTTTGGCTCATATTTGGAACACTTAATACATACAAGAATAGAAATCGACCTGTGAAAGAAAAGCGCCGCTAGGTGGCGGAAGGATCGAGATATTCACAAAAATAATATTTGTGGTCCGATTTTACCCATATTTGGAACACATAATACATACATAGATACATGAATAGAAAGCGACCTATGATGCCCGATTTGGCTCATATTTTGAACAAATATTGCATACAGTCCGGTAGAAGTGACATCAAAATATTTTGGAGTTGGAGGAGGGACAAGCATACGTGGCGCAGAGTCGAGTAAAGTCTTTGGAAGGATTATGTATTGAGGACTTAGGTTGTAACAAATTGTCAGGAAAGAGTCCTTGTAATAATGAGTCACTAAATGAACTAAATAGAATGAGAAATAATAGGCAATTAAATAAAGACTAAAAACTTGAAAATAAAATAATTAAAAAAAATTTTTTAAGTTAAACGGTTTTATTTAAAACAATACTTACATGAAGTAATAATAATACGAAAAGCTAGAAAATAATTAGGTAGGTCCTAGGTACTAGTCATGACACTCCTTATCAATCTATGGCGTTGATCAGACAATTAAATAAAAGCGTTGGACGATTATATTATATATTATATATATATATATATATATATATATATCAAAAGGTTTCAGAAGTTTTGTTTTATTTTTATAAAAGCGGGGTGGAGCCGTGTGTAGAAGTCCACGAAATTGGGGAAAGCTTCTGACCGCCATTCACCTGGGAATGGCCAGAGCGATTCTTTTGCATGCGGTTCAAGCAGCTCACTACTGCCGATCGTTTTGCGGCCAATTATCCTCTGGGTAGCCGCTAAACCGTTTAGCGGTGAGCTAATGTGAGAAGGCGACAACCTGGCTAGGCCACTCTGACATAATCGGATTAAGGGCTAGCCGGGGAGATTTCATCGGCAGCGTCTGTACTCCCCTAGGTGCGGCTGCAAGCGGGCATCTGTCTGGGAGAAAGTGGCTCGCTATATAAACGTGCAAGTAATATTTTCACCCCCGCTGAGCGGGTTTTGCGCTGGGCTTGGGACCCGCCACGTAAAGTCATACTCCAATGAAATATACCAACAATCCTCGGATAAATACACTTTCTATTGATGACGACCATGGCATGGGATTGGTCAGATGCCCGGCTGGTTGATGCCCTCGTCAAAGCAAAATCTGACGTCACCGCCATCCAAGAAATGCGATGGACGAAGCAAGGAAGAAAGAAGATCAAAAATTGTGACATCTATTGGAGTGGCCATACGAATAAGCGCAGTTTCGGCGTTGGATTCGTGGTGGGAGAGAGACTTTGTCGCCAAGTGCTGGTGTTCACACCTGTGGACGAACGTCTCGCCGCTATCCGAATAAAAGCAAAATTTTTTAACATGTCATTCATTTGCGCCCATGCGCCGACAGTGGAGGAAGACGAAGAGGTGGAAGAAACGTTTTATAAAAAATTAGAACGCACATACGAGCGCTGCCCCCATTGTGATATAAAAGTCGTGCTTGGCGACTTTAACGCCAGGGTGGACAAAGAAGGTGTTTTGGCCCTACAGTCGGAAAGTTAAGCCTACGCAATGAAACTTCTCCTAACGGACTGAGGCTGATTGACTTTGCCGGTGCTCGAAACATGGTCATATAAAGCACGAGGTTCATGCATTAAAAGATACATCAAGCTACATGGCTGTCTCCTGATCGAAATACTCGCAATCAGATCGATCACGTTGTGATAGACGGAAGGCATGCCGCCAGTGTTTTAGATGTGCACGCGATCCGGGGACCTAACATCGACTCGGACCATTATCTCCTTGCAGCCAAAATACGCACCCACCTCAGCGCGGCTAAAACCAAAGAACAAAAAACACAAGGAAAGCTAGACGTCGAAAAACTTCAATCACAACATACTGCCAATGATTTCGCAACTCGACTCTCACACCTGCTCCCTGAGAGCACAACTCAGCCTGAATGAATACAGGAGCAGTGGAAGCATATCTCCAAAGCACTTCGTACTGCCGCCGAGGAAAAAATTGGTTACCGGCGGCCACGAAAAAACAACTGGTAAGATGAAGAATGCCGCATTGCAATCGAAAGAAAACACGCTGCCTACAGGGCTACGTTAAAAGCGAGCTCAACAAGAGGAGTGCGTGAACGCTATCGTGAGTTGAAAAGGGAAGTGGGACGCCTTTTCAGGAAGAAAAAAGCAGAAGCAGAAAGGCGTGAGTACGAGGTGCTTGAGCTGCTAGCCACCAGGAATAACGCCCGAAAATTTTACCAAAAAATTCGGCGACATACGGAAGGTTTTAAGACCTTCTAATTGATGTCCAGAGAGTGCTTAGATTATGGAGGGAACACTTCTCTGCTCTTCTAAATGGAGGCAGCGATTCACGGCACACAGATGACGATCCCGCAATCGATGATGATGGAATATATGTCCCCACGCCCGATTATGACGAAGTTAGAATAGCAATAACCTGATTGAAAGACAACAAGGCCGTGGGCGCTGATGGATTGCCTGCGGAGCTTTTAAAGTACGGCGGCGAGGAGTTGGTAAGGCGCATGCAGCAGCTTCTTACCAAAATATTGGCTGACGAGTGCATGCCCGATGATTGGAATCTAAGTGCTCTTTGCCCAGTCCACAAGAAGGGGAATACTGAAAATGCACCAACTATCGTGGAATCAGCCTTCTTAATATCGCATATAAGGTTCTTTCAAGTGTATTATGCGAAAGATTGAAGCCCACCGTGAACCGGATGATTAGACCTTATCAGTGCGTCTTCAGACCTGGTAAATCTAGCATCGACCAGATTTTCATAATGCGCCAAATCTTGGAAAAGGCTCGCGAAAATAGAATCGACACACATCACCTCTTCGTAGATTTTAAAGCCGCCTTCGACAGCATGAAAAGGAGCTGCCTATATGCCGCTGTATCTGAATTTGGTCTACCCGCAAAATTTAAACGGCTGTGCAAAATGACTTTGAGCAACATCATCAGCTCAGTCAGAATTGGGAAGGACTTCTCCGAGCCGTTCGAAACTAAACGAGGTTTCAAACAGGTGACACCCTATCGTGCGATTTCTTTAATTTGATGCTGGAGAAAATTATACTAGCTGCAGAACTTAACCGCACTGGAACAATATCCTATAAAAGCATGCAATTACTGGCATATGTTGATGACATTGATATCATCGGCCTAAACACCCACAAAAGAACCAGCAACAACATCAGCACTGAAATCCAGCGAAGAATCAATCTTGCCAATAAATGCTACTTTGGACTAGATAGGCAATTGAAAAGAAAACTCCTCTCTCGGCGAACGAAAATCATACTCTACAAGTCACTTATGGTACCCTTCCTGCTATATGGGGCAGAAGCATGGACCATGACAATATCAGATGTAGCGGCTTTGGGAGTGTTCGAGAGAAAAATTCTTCGAAAGATTTAAGGACCTCTACGCCTTGGCGATGGCTAGTACCGATGAAGATTTAATGATGAGCTGTACGAACTATGCCAGATATCAACATAATCCAGCGTTTTAAAACGCAGCGGCTGCGCTGGCTAGGCCATGTTATGCGAATGAAAGATGATGCTCCGGCCAAGAAAGTGTTTCTATCGGAACCCGCCTATGGAAGCAGAGGTAGAGGGCGGCCCCCACTCCCTTGGAAGGATCAGGTGGAAAACGATTTAAACTCCTTTGGTGTGACCAATTGGTGCCGGTTGGCGACTGGCGCGCTTGTTGGACGGCCATAACCGTTTAGACGGTTAAGCGCCAATTAAGTAAGTAAGTACATTTTTGCACGCATTGGCAATTTATATACCAAATTTCAGGAAAATCGAATAGGATGTATCTAAATAGGTATGTGGGTATTAATAATTCATGTCTTTATTTCGGCTTCGCATGCATTTTTATCAGTTTTGCCAGGTTGATGCGACTAAATCGAATATTACAATGAAAATTACTTTAAAGCTCTCAGCAACAGCTTTTATTTGATATCCATATTACACACACATTCTAGGGGTATCCGGGTCCCCGTTTTGATCTATATCTCGAGACCCTAGTCAACTAGCGGTATAAAACTTACTCTGTACTAAAGCTTACTCTGTACTAAAGCACACATGAATAGCTTAAATTTATTTATTTATTACGGCTTTCCTAAGCCTAACTTAAATCTATTTTACATGTTTATAATTGTCTTCTGGACTATGCAATCTAGAATAGTTACATCAAGGTCCTACCTTGGAGTACTATGGATGGGAGACTGATCATGCGAACAAAGTGTTGTGCTAGTGTAGTATGTAGGCATTTTACGCATGTTAGTAAAGGGCGAAGGCAACATCTGCACGGCGATGCACGGAGTTAATCGAGTGATGCGTTTCAGTATGTGCTTCGGCGACCTTTTTTGTATGCGTACAAGAGCTTGAAATTCTTGGCGTTATATAGCAGAAAAGTTTCGCTGCACTTCTATCGATGCTATGGAAGCCCGCCTGTCCAGCACTAAATTGGTAGTGTTCTACAATAATTGTACAATTTTTGTTTAAATTTATTGGAATGACATGATTTAATATCATTCGGTGGTGCATTATAGGATTTAAGACCTTTATAATACATATTACATTTGTCTGCTTCAGCTTTATAAGCCGGCAGATTAAAATCATTTTTATTACGAGTATTTACAGAGTGAATATCTTTTACATATTTTATATTAGTCCTCAAATACGCAGGCAAAGTTCCTCCTATTATGTTTTTAATAAATTTCATGGTATAATCAAAAAGTTGCTGTCTAATGCTAAGCCAATTAAGAGAGCATAGCATGCCTCTGATAGGTGTGTCATACCGTTTTTTGAGAATGAATCTCATAGCTCGGTTCTGTTGCTTTTGTAGCTTGTAGATCTGACTATTTCGCAAGATGAAAAATACAGTTGGGCAATAAATAAAATGAGGTTCGACTAAAGATCTGTAGAATATGATTTTGTACCTTCTATTTAAATATCTGCAGGTTCGTTGTATAAAATATAAATTTTTCGCTATTTTTCCTACCGTATAATCCACGTGCTCGTTGAAATTCGGCTTATCATCTATTTTTATTCCCAAGTATTTTATGGTGCTGACTTTTTCAATTAGTTCGTTATTTATATTTAAGTTTTGTAGCTCACTGTTTTGAAAATTGCGTCTAAACATAACCATAAATTTCGTTTTATTGACAATCAGTTTCAGTCTGTTTACGCATAACCCGCTGTTCAGATCTTCTTGCAGCTTAGCATCATATATTTCAGTAATATTGTTCCCACTTATCATCAGCAATGTATCATCAGCAAACAATTTAATTTCACAGTGCTTTATGGAGCTAGTTATATCATTAATATATATATTGAACAGTATAGGTGCCAGCACAGACCAACAGGTACCTCCATTTTATCCGATACGGACGTTCCACTGTTCTTTGATATCTGTTAATTAGGAAGTTTTGAAACCATTTAAGTGCTATAGCAGAAACGCCAATGTAAGGAAGCTTTTCCAGCATTAATTTTTGGTCGATCGTCTCGAATGTACGTTTTAAATCCAAAAGCTAATATGTGTTTACTCCTGCTTAAGTCTTCTTTTCAGTTGGCTACAACCAAATTCAAAGCACTTTCACAGGAATGTTTCTTTCGAAAACCAGATTGTTGAGGTATAATAATTACATTATCTTCTAAATATTTTGAAAGCTGATTTTCTACCACTGTTTCCAAAATTTTTTCATCACATTGTAACGTGTTAATAGGTCTTATCTCCTCAGCTTTGACGGTATTTTTAACTTTTCCTAATGGCACAACTATAGACGATTTCCATAAACTAGGAACGAGACCTTTATCTAAGCTCTCATTAACAAGTTCAGAATAGAAAAAACCTGTATACGTTATGCAGTCTTTAACGACTCCTTCCGACACAAGTTTCTTCCCTCCAATTTTATTTTTAAACTTACTTACTATATCTACTATTTCTGATGTGGATACTTTCTGCAACATAAAAACAATAGGGCCATTTTGCTCATCTATAGTACCTTCATTACTAAAAGAAGTAGGAATATTCATGCTAATCTCCAATATACTATCAATGAAATAGTTATTGAAAGACTGCGCTATTTCATGTTCCTCTGTGTAGAGTTGGTCGTTCATTTTAATTTTTTTAATACCATTGTTTTCTTTAGCCATGCTTATGGAATTTTTCAAGTTTTTCCACATGACCTTACTATCATCATGATTTTGTTTTCCATGTACTTGACTTTTTTCATCTTAATTAGCCGTTTATATTGGCGTTTCCTACTATAATATTCACTCCATTCTCCAGTGGATAGGCTGATCTTGTAAAGATTTAGCTTACGTTTATTTAAGTTGGCCAGCTCAAAATCATACCACTTTTTTTTTAAGTTTTACGCTGACTTCTTTAGAGTATGTCATGGTTGTCTTTGCGCTTGATAGCGTATTATATAGGAAATTTGCCTTATTTTCGATACTCAAATTTTCAAAATCAGTGTAGTTAAGCTGTCGTAATTCATAAGAAAGGCTGTCGCTTGTATAATTTTCCCAGGAAATTATTGTTCTCTTCGTTCTCATCTGAAATAGTTTATGTAATTTGATTTTGAATTTAATCGTTTCATGATCTGAAATCTGAAACTCTTCGAATTTTAAACATGATATAGAGCTACTATCTGTAAATAACAAGTCGATCAATGTATCTGTGTTATCGCCCTTTCGTGTATAAAAATTTATTTTTTGCTCCATAGCAATGGATCGAAATAAGTCAACTAACTGTTTACTATAAGTTGTGCTCTTGTAAAGGTTTATATTGAAATCGCCCACAACGATACGCATAATGTAAAAATACATCCTGATCCACGTTTTGGCCTATAACTGGAGACCCTAGTCACCAATAGGTATGAAAACGACCCTGTACTAAGGCACTCATCAATAGCTTTCATTTGATATCCATATTCTATAAACGCATTCTAGGTGTACACGGGTCCACGTTTTGGCCTATATCTCGAGAACCTGTGCGTCGATCGCAACCAAAGCTATGTGAGGTATACGCAACTTATGTGAAAGTTTGAACAAAATCGACCGGCGCATCTCTTCAAACACCGGCTACATACTAACACACGTTTTAGCCTTTCTTTTTATACTCAGTTGAGCAGAGCTTACAGAGTATACTAACTTTGATTGGATAACGGTTGGTTGTACAGGTATAAAGGAATCGAGATAGATATAGGCTTCCATATATCAAAATCATCAGTATCGAAAAAAAAAAAAATTTGATTGAGCCATGCCCGTCCGTCCGTCCGACCGTTAACACGATTACTTGAGTAAATTTTGAGGTATCTTGATAAAATTTGGTATGTAGGTTCCTGGGCACTCATGTCAGATTGCTATTTAAAATGAACGAAATCGGACAATAACCACACCCACTTTTTCGATATCGAAAATTTCGAAAAACACAAAAAGTGCGATAATTCATTACCAAAGACAGATAAAGCAATGAAACGTGGTAGGTGAGTTGACCTTATGGCGCAGAATAGAAAATTAGTAAAATTTTAGACAACGGGCGTGGCACCGCCCACTTTTGAAAGAAGGTAATTTAAAAGTTTTGGAAGCTGTAATTTGGCAGTCGTTGAAGATATCATGATGAAATTTGGAAGGAACGTTACTCCTACTACTATATATATATGCTTAATAAAAATTAGCAAAATCGGAGAACGACCACTTTAAAAAAATTTTTTTTAACAAAAAATTTAATATCTTTACAGTATATAAGTAAATTATGTCAACATTCAACTCCAGTAATGATATGGTGCAACAAAATGCAAAAATAAAATAAAATTTCAAAATGGGCGTGGCTCCGCTCTTTTTCATTTAATTTGTCTAGGATACTTTTAATCCCATAAGTCGAACAAAAATTTACCAATCCTTGTGAAATTTGGTAGGGGCTTAGATTCTACGACGATAACTGTTTTCTATGAAGAAGGGCGAAATCGGTTGAAGCTATGCCCAGTTTTTATATACAGTCGACCGTCTGTCCTTCCGCTCGGCCGTTAACACGATAACTTGAGCAAAAATCGATATATCTTTACTAAACTCAGTTCACGTACTTATCTGAACTCACTTTGTATTGGTATAAAAAATGGCCGAAATCCGATTATGACCACGCCCACTTTTTCGATATCGAAAATTACGAAAAATGAAAAAAATGCCATAATTATATACCAAATACGAAAAAAGGGATGAAACTGGATTGGTTTATTGACGCAAAATATAACTTTAGAAAAAAACTTTGTAAAATGGGTGTGACACCTACCAACCATATTAAGAAGAAGAAAATGAAAAAGTTCTGCAGGACGAAATCAAAAGCCTTTGGAATCTTGGCAGGAATACTGGGCCCGTATTACATGTTACGATCCGTGCTCGAAACTCATTTTTAAATCACAATAGCTCGTGAAAGGTGGATCGGATTAATGGCATATTTGAACTAGCGGCAAATAGTGCCCGTTAGATACATTCTTTATTATAATTTTTAAAAAAAGTTTGACAGTTGCAGATTTATTGCTTGAGTGAAAATGGTTTTCAGTCACTGATCGTAACACGAAAAACGGGCCCTGTTCGTGGTATTACATATATAAATAAAGTAGCGGTACCCGACAGATGATGTTCTGGGTCACCCTGGTCCACATTTTGGTCGATACTTGAAAACGCTTTCACATGTTCAACTAAGGGCCACTCCCTTTTAAAGCCCTCATTGACACCTTTTATTTGATACCCATATCGTACAAGAAAATTCTAGAGTCACCCCTGGTCCACCTTTCTGGCGATATCTTGAAAAGGCGTCCACCCATAGAACTAAGGCCCACTCCCTTTTAAAATACTCATTAACACCTTTTGTTTGATACCCATATCGTGCAAACAAATTCTAGATTCACCCCTGGTCTACATTTATGGCGATATCTCGAAAAGGCGTTTACCTATAAAAATAAGACCCACTCCCTTACAAAATACTCATAAACACCTTTCATTTAATACCAATATCGTACACATAAATTCTAGAGTCACCCCTGGTCCACCTTTATGGCGATATCTCGAAAAGGCGTCCACCTATAGAGCTTAGCCCACGCCCTTTTAAAGTACTCATTCATTTGATACCCATATTGTGCAAACAAATTCTAGAGTCACCACTGGTCTAGCTTTATGGCGATATCCCTAAATGGTGTCCACTTATAGAACTATGCCCTACTCCCTTTTAAAGTACTCTTTAATACCTTCCATTTGAGACGCATGTCATACAAACACATTCCAGGGTTACCCTAAGTACATTTTCCCTTATTTTGTCTCCATAGCTCTCAGCTGAGTATGTAATGTTCGGTTACACCTGAAGTTGGCCTTCCTTACTAGTCATATATAAGATATGTACCATGTAGGAAGTTGGCAATTACAGCTACTGACACCTACTGGAGGGGTCTCGGCCCTGTTCCTAAACCATTCTCAAGACTCGATGAAAAAGTTTGTATAATGGTTTAGCTATATTGATGTATAGTTTTTGATTCTATAAGCCTCACACAAACGAACATTTATTGTTATATATATAGATATACATTGGGTGTGGTCGATTTGTATGGACGAAAGTTAACCGATATCGCGCCGTCGGTTTTTCGATGGGATTTGGTCTTAGGAAAAAAAGTTCCACTACGCAGCTTGAGCCTGCGAATTTAATTTTTTTGACCTTTTTCTACTTTGATTTTTAAGGTTTTTTTTCATGAGCTACTAAAAAAATGTTCACTTGATTGTAAAATTTTCATGTATATCCTGTCCGACCCAAAAATGTCCGCTAAACAGTTGTCGATAACAGATTTTGGAAAAAAAAAAAATATATATATATTTTTATGAAGTGAAATCCTATCGAAAAATCGATGGCGCGATATCGATTAATAAATCAACCCAGTCTAATATACATATATTATAATAAAGATTTTTTTCAATGTGTTAATGAGACTTTAACTTTTAGATGTTTTTGAAGAGAATGTAGGGTCCCAACAAGGGAAAAATAACTTTATGAGTTGGGTTTTATCGAAGGCTGAGGTAACGCTCAGGCAATCCAGAGTCGAGTAAAGGTGCCAGAAGCCACTAATGAAAAAAAAACACAGTATTTATGTGTTACGAATACATACACACACACGGCAGGAGGTGTTAGGAGGACAGCAGCTTTCCGTGCCAAGATAGAGGAGAAGGAAGGAGCGTGACATCGTGGTCGTCGAAGCAGAGGGGGGTCGGCAGGGCGGTTAAACGGTGGTAGAGTAGCGGACGGCCAAAGGTTGGAGTAGCAGTGGTGGGATCAGCATGGTGACCCAACGGTGGTAGGGCGGCTGAACGGCGACAGAGTAGTGAACGGCCAACGGTCGTCGTAGCAGCGGATGTATGTTAGCAGTGTCAGTTGTTCTTTCAGGGGTAGTTGTAGACGGTATAGGCGAGATCGGACGTATCGATGACCTGCGAGGAATGAAGTTATAGTTAGTGCTGGCTCGCTAGCTGGACACGGAGTTGTACCAGCCGGAACTCCGTAGGCCGCTCCGTGGGCTGAGGAGAAGTGCACCTTGACGGCGCAACGGTAGTCCTCGTAACACTACGGATTTATTCAGTCTATGTGAGGTCTTCATGGACCGGCCAGTTCAACCTAACCTAACCTAAACCTGCATATTTACATTTAGTTATATGCAAATGTTTCGGCCCATGTAGTGCAGAAACCATTCGAAAACATGGATTAATCGAAACGATTTATTTTTTTTTTTTTCAGGTAACCACTAAAATGTTTAATTAGGAGTGATTACAACCATACGCCAAATTTTTTGGAATATATATTTTTTGCAGATGTTTGTGCATATAATAAAGTGGGTCATATTTCTAACAGGAAATCTTATAATGTCAACTAGAACAAGAAAGGAATTGAGGTTAAGGACCTAACTATGAATGGGTGGAAATGAGATTTCGACTGAAATGAACTACGATGTATAAAGGGGAATTGAAAACGAAATTAGAACTGAACATATAATATAAATCGAACTCAGACTGGATGCGAGACTAAGTCCGAAATTAGGTGTGAAACGGAAACAAAATTAGAAATCAATTTCAGTTTTTGCAGCTGAAACATGATTACAAAAATTAACACCAAAACCTGAAACCAAAATTTGAACTTGTTACGAAACTGAAAGCTAACCCGGAGCGTGTCCGAAACCGAAACTGAAACCAACACTGAAGTTTTAATTTGTAAAGACCTCTGCTTATGGTAAAAGGGAGTCAGAGTGTAAGTGTAAGCGCAAGCAAATTGCTAGGAGGTGATAAGCTATATGGGGGAATACAGAATGTAAATGTAAGTGTAGTGAGAGTGTTGTAGTTTATATGAGAGAAATCAGACAGAAAATTAAAATATAAATAGGTAAAAATGCAAGCAAAGGAAAAAAGAAAAGGCGGGGAAGGTCAAGAAAGATAAGAAACAAAAAAACCGAAGCTAAAATTGAAGCCACAATCGAAACCGAACCGCGTGCTATTAATTTGTTAAGTTATTAGATATATTAGATGAGTTATCGCTTTCTGTTCGAAGTTTTACAAATTTGCTATCGATATAATAAATGAGTAATTGAAAAGTTTTCGGTTATTTGTTAAATGTTTCGATTACTTATAGAAAAGTTATCGATATTTATTCAAAATTTAGCGCTGCGTCGTAGAACAGTTGTCGATTTATTTATGAAAAGTTGTCGATTTAGTTTTGAATGATTATCGAGATGTTTTTAAAAATGTATCGCTTTGTTATTGAAAAGTTGTACAAACGTTTTAAAAATTATAGATTTATTTTCGATAATATATTCATTTATTTTTCAAAATATTTTGGATTTGTTATCAAAAAAAAGTTGTCGATATGATGCCGAAAAATTATCCATTCGCTATCGTCCATTTATCGAAAAAATATCGATTTGTCGTCAAAAGATATCGATTTTTTATCGAAAAGTTATCGATTTCTAATATGGTATTTCCGTGATATCTATTTGTTCTCGACGATTAGTGGCTTTTTTAATGAAGAGATACTGATAAAACTGCAATAAAAAATTGATAACATATCTGTAACGGTTGATAGCAAGTCGATAACAAACCGATATTTCGACAACAATATCTCGCAATCGATACCAAGCCGATAATAAGAAACTCTAGCTTGTCGGTATCGGATGTCTCCGATACAAAGCCGACGAAGCACTTTTCAAAGGGTAATAGAAACTGTAGCCTTTGAAGCTCCATAATGTACTTATGATTTAATGTTTTTTTTTTACAATAATTTATTTATTATACTTATTTAAATCGATCTATCTTAACATTCAATTTTGAGTGCAATATCGATTATATTTTAACAAATTTTCATAATTTAATAGGTGTACAATACATGTTTTAATTAATTACATAAACGATTTCGTTCCGGAAAATGGTTCACCTACATCCAATTCTGGCAAGTAATTACCACAAACGGGAAATCGCTTTGGTGTTGGCACCATTTCGCTAGTGTTGCCCACTTGTAATATCAGCCCCATGCCAATGGCTAAGTGCCATTCATAGTGACAATGCATCAACCAAAAACCTGTTGGAAGTTGAAAGAGAAAAAGAGAAAGTGAGGAGGGCGGGAAAGCAAAAACATTTGAAAAACAAGTCAGTAGGATGTGCCGAAGACTTTATACCTTTCATGAATGGGGCTGAACAATAATATTATCCCGTTCGTTCGCCTTTTCGAAATATCGCCATAAAGGTGGACCAGGGGTGACTCTAGAATGCGTTTGTACAATATGGGCATCAAACGAAAGGTGTTAATGAGTATTAATTAAAAATAAACTGTACACATTTTCTTTTATTTTATTTTATTTTATTTTATGTTTGAGTCTCTATTGAGAACTATCTTCTTTCAGCTTAAGTAACATCATTTTTTGCTTTACAAAATTGTCTTTTTTGCTGACAACGCTATAATTTTCAAGTTGAGCCACTGTTGCTAAACAACTTTTGAGATCCTAGAAGTATGCTTGTTATCAACATGAGCTCTAATTATACTTAAGTCCAAATGCTATTTGGGTATATTCGACGCCATTGCGAACTAACGCAAAGAACTGATGGGTTAACTAGATTTTAACCCTATCAGATCGCCGCTTAAGCTCAGCTTAGACTTCAGTTAAAGTAGACTGGAAAACAGCAGAATAAGGTTTAGCGTAGTTTAACTGACAAACTGAGTTAAGCTTGTACTGAAAAATTCGGCCTAATATGTTCAAAATACCTTCTTTACCCTCCCAGGCATTTATATGGTGATGGAGGCAGCGCTCATTTGCGCGTCCCTTATCGGATTGCTCTTCTCCTCCCTCAGTTTATGAGGACAGATTGATGAAACTTCGCCTTTATACAGATAACGGAGAGGCAATAGTCCACATGCGCGTACGACAGTTCTGGGTGACGATGTCTTTCTTCCATAACAAGCCCTAGACCGAAATTACGCTTATTTGCATGGCAAGTTCAACTTTTAATTGTCCACCCATTAAGGGAACGGACGTTTCAGGTGCATGCCCTTAAATATCATTATCCGGTACTTTGTTGGAATAAACCTTAGAGTGAGATTTTACGTGATGTTTGATTCAAAGCAGACTTGCGCTGGAAGACGCACCTTAGCGTTATCAGATGCTACCGATAAAACCCAACCAGCTAGCCCTTAAACCGATTATGTCAGAAAGGTCTGGCCAGTATATCATTCCCAAACCACTGCTCAGATTGTACTACAGAGTTCTAGGCCGCAAGCGACCCTACGGCTTCCTCCTCTTACGTGCACTTTTACGTACGCGCCACACTCGGCTGTTGACATAAGTGCAGAAAAATCAGAAGTACTTTAAAAAATATCCAACAACAGTAAAAAGAACTTATAGTTATACGCAAATGTTTCGGAACATGTAGTGCAAAAACCGTTCGAAAACATTTAGTTTTTGTCAGGTAACCAATAAAATGTTTAATTAAGAGTGATTACATCCATACGCCAAATTTTTTAGAATATATATTTTTTGCAGATGTTTTATAAATTTTGTTACATACGTACTTTGGATGTAGTATGTTCTTTTGTATATACATATGTACATACTCGTTTGCACATAAAATAAGGTGGATGAAATTTTGAACAGGAAATTTTATAATATCAACTAGAACAAGAAGGGGATTCAGAGTCAAATGAGACTTCGACTGAAATCAACTACGATGTATAAAGGGGAGTCGAAAACGAAACTAGAACTGAACATATAATCTAAACAGAAACGAGACTAGATGCGAGACTAAGACCGAAATAGAGTGGGGAGCCGAAACAAAAATAGAAATCAATTTGTGTTTTCGCAGCTGAAACGTGATTGGAAAAATCAACACCATAACGAGGAACTAAAATTGAAACTGGCTACGATACTGAAAGCTAGCGCGGAACGTGTCTGAAACCCAAACTGAAACCAACTCTGAAATTTTAATTTGTAAACATCTCTGCTTATGGTAAAAGGGAGTCCTAGTATAAGTGTAAGCGCAGCCAAAGTGCTTGGAGGTGATAAGCTATATGGGGGAATACAGAATGTAAATGTAAGTGTAGTTAGAGTGGTAGAGTTTGTATGAGAGAAATCAGACAGCATATTAAAGCAAAGCACGTGAATGAAAGCAAAGCAAAAAGTAAAGGCAGGAGAAGAATAAGAAATAAAAAACTGAAGCTAAAATTGAGGCGAAACTCGAAACCGGACCGCGTGTTATTAATTTGTTAAGTTAGTGGTTTGATATCGACGAGTTATTAGTATATTAACCGTTTTTTATAAATGAGGTTTAGACGGGTTATCGCTTTCTTTTCGAATTTTTACAAATTTGCTATTGAAAACAAATGAGTAACAGAAAAGTTTTCGGTTGTTTGTTGAAAAGTTTTCGATTTTTTGCTTCAAATTTATCGCTTTGTCATCGAAAATTTGCCGATTTATTGTGGAAAAGTTATCGACATGTTTTTAAAAATGTGTCGCTTTGTTATTGAAAAATTGTACAAATGTTTAAAAAATTATCGATTTGTTATCGAGAAGATATTCATTTGTTTTTCAAAATATTTTGGATTTGTTATCAAAAAGTTGTCGATATGATATCGAAAAGTTATCCATTTACTATCGTCCATTTATCGAAAAAATATCGATTTGTCATCAAAAGCCATCGATTTCTAATTTGGTGTTTCCGTGTTATCTATTTGTTGCCGACAACTCATGGCTTTGTTATTGAACAGATATCGATAAAACTTCAATAAAACAAGCAAAGGTGTCTAAGTTCGGGTGTAACCGAACATTATATACTCAGCGTGAGTTTCAATTGTGCATTTCATTTCAGATAAATTACTTTTCTAATTAACACGTGGCACCACCCGTATAAAAAAAAATTTCTCCCCATTTCCTCTTACAATAAAACTTGATAAGTCAAATATCATTGATTCAAAATTATTTTTTATTAAGTTATAGCTTATTACTCTAGTCTACGACCCTTTTAAACTTGTTTTATATCTAAGTTGCCGTGGTCTTTAAGCGATCCCGTCAATTTTTACTAGAAATATTTTCTGCTATAAGGGAAATATATGTACACAGTTTCATTACTATATATTAATTTTTCTTCGAGTTATGGCTCCCGAAACATAGAAAATTGCTTAGTCATAAAAGGGGCGGTGCCACACCCATTTTCAAAAATTTTGGTGTTTTCCAATTTAGTGTCATTATTCAATTTAGAAAGTAAAATTCTATTGATACAAAGCTCTTTTTCGCTAAGATATAGCTTTTTATTTTCGTCTACGACCCTTTCAAAAATCTTTTATATAAAAGTGGGCGTGGTCTTTAACCGGTCTCGCCAATTTTTCCTAGAAATATTTTCTGCTATAAGGGAAATATATGTACACAATTTCATTACGATATATTAATTTTTCTTCGAGTTATGGCTCCCGAAACAGAAAATTGCTTAGTCATAAAAGGGGCGGTGCCATGCCCATTTTTTAAATTTGAAGTTTTTCCTTTTTACTGTGGTAAATCCACTTAGGAAATGAAATACCATTGATATAAAGCTTTTTTTTGCAAAGATATAGCTTATTTTATTGGTCCACGACCCTTTTTAAAATATTTTATATAAAAGTGAGCGTGGTCCGTAACCGATTTCGTTAATTTTTCTTAAAATCATTCCTTAAAGTAAAGGAAACCTCTCTGCTGAATTTTGTTACGATATGTTTAACGACTTTTGATTTATTATTAATAATATTTGTACAATTTATTTTATCAGAAGTGGGCGGTGCCACGTCCATTTTAAAAAAGTTTTTCAAATTTGTATCAAGAGTCACAATATCAGTCCACACGTCAAATTTCAACATTGTAGGTGTAATATTTACTAAATTATCAGGTTTTTTGTGTTTTCTAAAATTTTATATATATAGAAAGTGGGCGTGGTTATCATCCGATTTTGCTCATTTTCAATGCCAATCTATTCTGGGTCCAGATAAGCTGTACAAAATTTGGTGAAGATATCTCAATATTTACTTAAGTTATCGTGCTAACGGACGGACTGTCGAACGAATGGAATGAAAGACGGACATGGCTCAATCAAATTTTTCTTCGATACTGATGATTTTGATATATGGAAGTCTATATCTATCTCGATTCCTTTATACCTGTACAACCAACCGTTATCAAATCAAAGTTAATATACTCTGTGTGCAAAGCACGCTGTGTATAAAAATCGATAAAACATATGGAACACGTTGATAGCAAGTCGATAACAAACCGATATTTCGACCATAACACCTCGCTATCGATGCCAAGCCGATATAAGTAACAATAACTTGTCGGTATCGGATGTCTCCGCTACGAAGCCGACGAAGTACTTCTCAAAGAGGTAATATAAACATCAGCCTTTAAAGCTCCGAAATGTACTCTTGAATTAAATAAATCTGCTTTTCATGATAATTTATTTATTATACTTACTTAAATCGATCTATCTTAACATTCAGTGTTGGATGCAATAACGATTATATTTTAACAAATTTTCATAATTTAATAGGTGTACAATACATGTTTTAATTAATTACATAAACGATTTCGTTCCGGAAAATGGTTCACCTACTTCCAATTCTGGCAAGTAATTACCACAAACGGGAAATCGCTTTGGTGTTGGCACCATTTCGCTAGTGTTGCCCACTTGTAATATCAGCCCCATGCCAATGGCTAAGTGCCATTCATAGTGACAGTGCATCAACCAAAAACCTGTTGGAAGTTGAAAGAGAAAAAGGGATAGTGAGGAGGGCGGGAAAGCAAAAATATTACAAAACTAATACTATGCTGTTGTTAGTCAAACGAAATAATGAAATATTGATGGAACATAATTAGATTTAAATCATTAATTAAAGTCTGAAAATTTGGAATATATTATATTTTGAATTTGTAAAATGGTCATTATTGGTTTATGGCACTGTGGTTTTTATTAAAGTAGAAGTGATTGCCGGCTCGCATATGCAATGATAACGCAATAGGGCAGTAGCATTCGGACCTCTGATGTAGGCGCTTCGCTTACGCGTCATGAATCTGTTGCAGAATTTGAGCTAACAAATATTGCGGCCCAACAAATAATGCAAAAACCAGTTCATAAAGTACTCTGCCAAGAAAAATGCATAGCTTTCTTGCAGCAGATGGTAAATGGGGAAGAAGTTGTACAACAACAAGACCTGGCTTTGGTCGATTATGGTTGCCAACAGATCAGTTATCACAACAGAGCGAGTTTGAATAAAAGACTTTGAAAATATTCATAAGACAAAATAGAAACAGCTGGTGCCTTGTCTTTACATATTCAAGGGGGTTCATAGGGCGAGACCAAATACTTGCTGTCAAGTCAGAAGAAATCGGTGAACCTTGCCAGCCTCTTCATAGTGGAGGAACTCAAATTCGAAACTGTGAAGAACTTCTTTTGAAAGAAGACCAGCTTAAAACATCGAAAACAATGTCAGCTTAGATATCCGACGGACTATAACTATATATAAAAATTGCTATATTGGACTTAAGAGGCAATTGAAAAGTAAAGTTCCTTTTCCTACATAATGCTGTTACAGCACCCTGCTTGGCAAGGTAGTCTGCCTGTCCATTACCTTGTTGCTAAGTTGCTTAAGTTTCCCAAACACGTTAACGTCTTCCAAACGGAAGATAGTACGGAAAACCTTACGCGATTGTGATTGTATAGAACTATTCTAAGATGAAAATCGTCTGAGACAATGGCTAAATCAAGCGAGCTGAATATAGACGACTGTAGGGATTTTGCAGTTAAGCCGCCACTTGGCGGGAGTGGATAGCAGGTACTCCGCCGAGGTTATTCATTAAAGCTCGTATAAAAATGATAATTGGGGATAGTCTGGACACCTATCTCTCAAAAGCTGAAAGGAAATCAAGCATCTACTCATAATAAGGCCATGTACTTATATCTGCGCACTAGACGCCGCGGGGGGAATTCATCCAGATTTGAGATCGGTCTTCTTCGAAACTATGTTGCTGCACAACGATTTTCCAAACAGGTATAGTTTACGGCACTATTTCTTTATACGGGCCAAGTGAGCTTCTTCTCCCAAGCTAACTACCATTTAGCCGAAGCTTACCTACAGCAGCAAAATCATTCAACCAATTTCGTCGATTTAAATCATCTTTTTATCTTTTCGATGGTTTAAGAGAAAACCTCTATGAAATATATTACTGAAATCAGGAAAATCATTATCAAAATGTTTTCCAAAAATTCGAAATTTCGAGAAAATTTCACGGGAATTTCGAATTTATTATTTGAAGTTTTCTGAATTTATTTTTTGAGTATGCAGCTTTATAGCCCAAAAAAGTTAAAAAATGTCTGGAATTTAGTAACATAGACTAGGCAAGCCAATCCCAAAAACTTTTTCGAAAAAAATTCGAATATTCAAGAGAATTTCACGACAGGTACAGCTTACAGGGCTTACGATCAGTACAGCTTACAGGGCCCTAAAAATTTGATTTGAGTTTTGAGAATTCTTTTTTCGGAACATTTCTTTTGAATGAAGGAAAGTCTGGAACACTCTTCCGAAAAAAATCACCAAAAATCAAAGCGAACTCTGAGTGACTTAGTTGATTGTGCTACTAAGCTGCATACCCAAAATCCAGAGAATTCCGAATAAAAAGTAAGAAATTTTGGTAAAAATTTCGAAATTTTTCTGAAATTGGTTTGCATAGTTTCAGACTCAAAACCCGAAGAAGTTTTTTTAAATATTGAAAACAAAAAAAGAAGAATTTAATTGATGAAATTTGAAAAACAAATGTCACTGCTATTTTTGCGTTCGCTGCTATATGTAGTCCAATTACAGAATTCGTACAACATTGCAAATAATATTTACAACACTTGGTTAATTTGTTTTCTCATTAGAAATTTCTTCACACTTCACTTCCAACCATTTGCAACTCACCCGGATTCTCTGCTCTAAAACGTACAACAGCATAACCATGGCTCGGTATCGACACGGTGTCCTTGAATGGTGGACTGGTGTTGTTGCTGTTGTGTGGTAACAAATTATTGGCTTTCAATTGCTTGGCGGCAGTCAGCGCTGACACCGGTTTCCCAGGCGTCCTCGACATCGTCGCCAATATCGATGTATCACGTCCCAAGCCAGTTACGATAAAACGATGGCCATGCAAGTGAAATGGATGATGCAAACGTCCGGCTACTAGAAAGTGAGCACATAAAGAAAAACAGAAATATGCAAGTTAACAATAAAAACTTTTATGAATTCAATATTTAACAGAATACAGAAATAGCAAATGAAGATAAAAATATTTTTATAAAATTGAAGCACAACAACAAATATCAACTCGTTAAGTCTGAAGTGTGTTGTGCATAAGTTGAAATGGAA
Organism: Eurosta solidaginis; assembly: GCF_040869045.1. Classification (NCBI taxonomy): domain Eukaryota; kingdom Metazoa; phylum Arthropoda; class Insecta; order Diptera; family Tephritidae; genus Eurosta; species Eurosta solidaginis. The sequence goes on from NC_090319.1 coordinate 15,050,912, forward strand.
GTTAAAAGCTTTCACTTACATGCATTTACATAAGTGCTTGAATGTGCATAAACAAAAACAAACACACTTGTATACACATACACACACACACACACATACATACTTACATTCCGTTTGATCAACCAATATTAACTCCACAATGCTACCCAAACGAATGTGCAAGCGATGCACACATGGACAGAGACGATTACCCAAACACGCAGCTGGGTGTTGAAGTTCAGTGCAAAAGTGTGTTTCATGCATTGCTTCGGGTTGCGTTAAGGGTGGATAACTCGGAAAGATAAAACTTAAATTATTTATTGCACCAACGATGGTTATATTGTTTTGTAGATCTGTAAAGATTATTTGTTGAGATTAATTAAGAGCGTAGAATATTCTTAAGAGAATTAAACGAAAAGAACGAAACGCACTTGCGAAATGATAATAAGTGCCATTCTTGAAAATTTCACTATTCGGTACTTGGAAGTTATTGAAAGCTAAAAAAAATTGATGATCCGGTTTAGTAGTGCGTAAGTGCTCATCCTGTTCTAAAGCTTTAAGCTCGCTTATACAATGATTATCTGGAATGCCGCAGCTACCGTTGGGATGATTGAGGAACTGAAAAAGCAATACAAGAAGATGCGGTTATGAGATCCCTTATTGCGGTGACAGTAATGATGTAAAGGAAAAACTTCCCATTTAATCTGTTTCAAACAGACCTATTTAATTTGAATTAGCATTAATAATCAATTAATTACATGCCTATTTTAATGGCCAATGATTATTTCAAAACAAAATCATGATTTTTTCCGATTATTGAAAAAAAAAAACAAAGCTAATCAAAAGTAATCAATTATTAAACTTTTGCTTATTTTTGATTTTTTTTTTGATTTTTTTCGATTACACTGGATCACAAATTCCAATTTTTTTTCTGCAGCAGAGACGCCATTATGAAATTCCTTTGTAAATCACCCCCTGATTTCGAAAATCAAGGTTATTTTAAATTCTATGATAACGTTTTTGAGATATTTACGAATAACGTTTTTTTACAAAAAAAAAAAAAAAAAAAAAAAAAAACAAGTAAGGAAGGTTAAGTTCGGGTGTAACCGAACATTTCATACAGTTGAGAGCTATGGTGAAAACATAAGGGAAAATAACCATGTAGGAAAATGAACCGAGGGTAACCCTGGAATGTGTGTGTGTGACATGTGTATCAAATGAAAGGTATTAAAGAGTATTTTATGAGGGAGTGGGCCATAGTTATATAGGTGGACGCCATTTAGAGATACCGCCATAAAGGTGGATCAGGGTTGACTTTAGAATTTGTTTGTACGATATGGGTATCAAATGAAAGGTGTTAATGTGAGTTTTAAAAGGAAGTGGGCCTTAGTTCTATAGGTGGACGCCTTTTCGAGATATCGCCATAAAGGTGGACCAGGGGTGACTGTATAATGTGTTTGTACGATATGGGTATAAAATTAAAGGTATTAATGATGGTTTTAAAAGGGAGTGGTGGTAGTTGTATATGTGAAGGCGTTTTCGAGATATCGACCAAAATGTGGACCAGGGTGACCCAGACCATCATCTGTCGGGTACCGCTAATTTGTTTATATATGTAATACCACGAACAGTATTCCTGCCAAGATTCCAAGGGCTTTTGATCTCGCCCTGCAGAACTTTTTCATTTTGTTTTACTTAATATGAAAGGTGCCACACCCATTTTACGCAGTTTTTTTTCTAAAGTTATATTTTGCGTCAATAAACCAATCCAATTACCATGTTTCATCCATTTTTTCGTATTTGGTATAGAATTATGGCATTTTTTTCATTTTTCGTAGTTTTCGATATATAAAAAGTGGGCGTGGTCATAGGCGGATTTCAGTCATTTTTTACAGCAATACAAAGTGAGTTCAGATAATTCCGTGAACTGAGTTTAGTAAAGATATATCGATTTTTGCTCAAGTTATCGTGTTAACGGCGACAGACGGAAGGTTTTAAGACCGGGGCAAACTCCTGTAGGAATGAAAACGGCGACCTTGTAACTGATGTCCAGAGAGTGCTTAGATTATGGAGGGAACACTTCTCTGCTCTCCTAAATGGAGGCAGCAATTCACCGCGCAGAGATGAAGAACCCGATCCCGCAATCGATGATGATGGAATATATGTCCCCCCGCCCGATTATGACGAAGTTAGAATAGCAACAACCAGATTGAAAAACAACAAGGCCGTGGGCGCTGATGGATTGCCTGCGGAGCTATTCAAGTTCGGCGGCGAGGAGTTGGTAAGGCGCATGCAGCAGCTTCTTAGCAAAATATGGGCGGACGAAAGCATGCCCGACGGTTGGAATCTAAGTGTTCTTTGCCCAGTCCACAAGAAGGGGGATACTGCAAAATGCACCAACTATCGTGGAATCAGCCTTCTTAATATCGCATATAAGGTCCTTTCAAGTGTATTGTGCGAAAGATTGAAGCCCACCGTGAACCGGCTGATTGGACCTTATCAGTGCGGCTTCAGACCTGGTAAATCTACCATCGACCAGATTTTCACAATGCGCCAAATCTTGGAAAAAACCCGTGAAAAGAGAATCGACACACATCACCTCTTCGTCGACTTTAAAGCCGCCTTCGACAGCACGAAAAGGAGCTGCCTATATGCCGCTATGTCTGAATTTGGTTTCCCCGCAAAACTTATACGGCTGTGCAAAATGACGTTGAGCAACACCATCAGCTCAGTCAGAATTGGGAAGGACCTCTCCGAGCCGTTCGAAACTAAACGAGGTTTCAGACAGGGTGACCCCCTATCGTGCGATTTCTTTAATTTGATGCTGGAGAAAATTATACTAGCTGCAGAACTTAACCGCACTGGAACAATATACTATAAAAGCGTGCAATTACTGGCATATGCTGATGACATTGATATCATCGGCCTAAACACCCGCGCTGTTAGTTCTGCTTACTCCAAGCTGGAAAAAGAAGCGGTAAAGATGGGTTTGATGGTGAATGAGGACAAAACGAAGTACCTGCTGTCATCGAGCAAAGAGTCAGCGCATATACGCCTTGGCAACCACGCTACTGTTGGCAGCCATAATTTCGAAATAGTAAAAGACTTCGTTTATTTGGGAACCAGCATCAACACTAGCATCAACATCAGCACTGAAATCCAGCGAAGAATCAATCTTGCCAATAAATGCTACTTTGGACTAGGTAGGCAATTGAAAAGTAAAGTCCTCTCTCGGCGAACGAAAATCATACTCTACAAGTCACTTATCGTACCCGTCCTGCTATATGGGGCAGAAGCATGGACCATGACAACAGCAGGTGAAGCGGTTTTGGGAGTGTTCGAGAGAAAAGTTCTTCGAAAGATTTATGGACCTCTACGCGTTGGCGATGGCGAGTACCGAAGAAGATTTAATGATGAGCTGTACGAGCTATACGCAGACATCAACATAGTCCAGCGAATTAAAACGCAGCGGCTGCGCTGGCTAGGCCATGTTATGCGAATGAAAGATGATGCTCCGGCCAAGAAAGTGTTTCTATCGGAACCCGCCTATGGAAGCAGAGGTAGAGGGCGGCCCCCACTCCGTTGGAAGGACCAGGTGGAAAACGATTTAAACTCCCTTGGTGTGACCAATTGGCGCCGGTTGGCGGAGCGAAGGAGCGACTGGCGCGCCTTGTTGGACGGCCATAACCGTTTAGACGGTTAAGCGCCAATTAAGTAAGTAAGTATCGTGTTAACGGCCGATCGGAAGGACAGATGGTCGGCTGTGTATGAAAACTGGGCGTGGCTTCAACCGATTTCGCCATTTTTCACAGAAAACCGTTATCGTCCTGGAATCTAATCTCCTACCAAATTTCAAGAGGATTGGTAATTTTTTGTTCGACTTATGGCATTAAAAGTATCCTAGACAAATTAAATGAAAAAGGGCGGAGCCACGCCCATTTTGAAAATTTGTTTTATTTTTGTATTTGTTTGCACCATATCATTACTGGAGTTGAATGTTGACATAATTTACTTATATACAGTAAAGATATTAAATTTTTTGTTAAAATTTGACTTAAAAAAACTTTTTTTTAAAAGTGGGCGTGTTCTTCATCCAATTTTTCAAATTTTTATTTGGCACATATATAGTAATAGCAGTAACGTTTCTGCCAAATTTCATCATGATATCTTCAACGATTGCCAAATTACAGCTTGCAAAACTTCTAAATTATCTTCTTTTAAAAGTGGGCGGTGCCACGTCCATTATCCAAAATTTTACAAATTTTCTATTCTGCGTCATAAGTTCAACTCACCTACCAAGTCTTATCGTATTATCCGTCTTTGGTAATGAATTATCGCACTTTTTCAATTTTTCGAAATTTTCGATATCGAAAAAGTGGGCGTGGTTATAGTCCGATATCGTTCATTATAAATAGCGATCTGAGATGAGTGCCCAGGAACCTACATACCAAATTTCATCAAGATACCTCAAAATTTACTCAAGTTATCGTGTTAACGGACGGACGGACGGACGGACATGGCTCAATCAAATTTTTTTTCGTTACTGATGATTTTGATATATGGAAGTCTATATCTATCTCGATTCCTTTATACCTGTACAACCAACCGTTATCCAATCAAAGTTAATGTACTCTGTGAGCTCTGCTCAACTGGGTATAAAAATTGGGTCCACTTAAGCATATATATCTCAAGAACGAATTGAGCAATTCCAAAACAGTTTGAAGCTTTTAAAAGATAATACAATTTTCTATAAGCTGTGCAAGGAACATTTTTTGCTAGGCCCTGCAGATTCAAAGATAACGAACAATCATTACGGATTTCTTCCATTTGTACTTTGCGAGGAAGGATCTCGAAAACTTTTTATTTTTTTCAGATTTAATATTCGCTAAATAACTGATATACGAATACTAACACATATGTACCAGTAGGGTACTTAAGTATTAAATAGGAATATTTGCATGAATGCTTATATCTTTTGTACTAGTCCATCGATTTTGTTGAAGGAAAGCTTATTTTTTTGTAATAAAACAGAGCTTAGAGAGGAGAAAACAATTCTGCAAAAAACAAATGAAAAGTTTTCGAGATCCTTCCTCGCAAAGTACAATTTTTTTTATATTTTTACAAAAAAAAAGGAAAAAATCCGTAATGATTTTTCGTTATCTTTGAATCTGCAGGGCTTAGCAAAAAGTGTTGTATGCACTTCAAACCGTTTTGAAATTGCTCATTTCGTTCTTGAGATATATATGATTAAGTGGACCCAAGTTTTTTTTTTTTGGAAAAAAACGTAAAGTAAATGTCTCAAAAACGTTACCATAGAATTAAAAATAACCTTGATTTTCGAAATCAGGGGGTGAGTTTACATAGGAATTTCATAATGGCGTCTCTGGTGCATTTTGGCTGTAAACCAGTGTTATTTGTATGCCGACTCCGAACGGCATCTGCAAGGCAGATGAGTTTTCACTGAGAGATTTTCATGGCAGAAATACACCCGGAGCGCTTGCCAAACACTGCCGAGGGGCGACCCCGCTTAGAAAAATTTTCTTTTAATTTAAAAACCTTATTTCTAAAATTTTGATGTTGCTTTGCCCGGGGTGCGTACCCAGGGCATACGGTGTGGTAGGCGGAGCAAGCTACCATCACACCACGGTGGCGGATGAATGGTATATGAGCGTCATAATCTCAGATATGTATATACCCATGTGCATATTTTGCCATACCCATATATAAAAAAATAAAAAATAATGATAAAATAAAAAATAATAATAAAATAAAAAATAATACAAAAAAATAAAAAATTAAAAATAATCATAAAAATTCATAATTTTTTTTTTGATTATTTTTTTTATTAATTGGAAAATTATTATTAAAAAAGAAAATAATGGCGAGTAATCATTAAATGGCTTTTAAAGAAAATAATCAATTGAACGTGTAATCATTACCATTAGTAATCATTATATAAAAGGTCTGCTTTCAACTTACCACCCCATTCACATATGTCTCATTATATTGTGGCATTTCTGGCAAAGGTCGTTCGTCGTCCGGTTCTTCTGTAGCGTCATTGCTTACATAACGCAGTAGAGCAAAGGACTCTGTTGGTAAAATAGCGCAAACTCCCATACCGCGCACACGTATCCAGAAATCTCCAGCCGTATGATTGGCAAGCAAAACGAAGTCGTAGCGCTCGCCTGCATTTGTGATGAGTGTGTCGAAGTAGTGAGGTTCAAGGTCATAGGAATCAGATGCGATGATACTCATGTTATGCTGCTCTATCTGAAAAAAAAAAAATAAAAATAAATAAATAAAATAAAATTGTATGATCAGCTAAGTTATGTACACTATGCTCAAACTAAGTACGGATTTTGAAACTCTGAATAAAAATTATGATGAAATTAAAAACTTAGAGCGAAAAATGGCACTGAAGATGGCACGACGCAGAAATTGATCTGTCTTCATACGAAGTTTAACGGGAGGTGATGGTAACACATCCAAGCTAATTAGTTCCAGAAGCTTTCTTTCAATCGCCAATGAGTGATTGTTTCTTTCAAGAGTTTGAAGCAATAATTTCTACAACCTTTACTTAAGTGAATTCTCTTTACAATCACTGTCACCTCTCCAGTTTCTTATCGAGGGAAATTCATGTAAAATTTCAATGGCCATGCTGCGTCTCGGTCCTCATGAATGGTCTTGGTAGATCAAGCAAATACTCTCGCCAGACTCGGGGTCTTATTTGCAGCGAAAAAGCTTACTCGTGCCTATGCAGGTAGAGAGGGTAGCAGTAGTAGGGTGATTTTGCTACGGGTGGCATCTTTCAGGGATAAAAAAGATAACCCCGTTCTTGTTTCTGCATCAACTCAAATAAATGAAATGATTTACTTTATGATTGTTCCGGCCAATTTAGATTTTTTAGCTGTAGAAGAAAAAGAATTGGTGATATATAGAACTGTGCGGCCTTAAGTCTGAAAAGAAAAGCTGGAAAACCTTGAGGTGGGAATAATCTTTGAAAATCGGTTGTTGTTGTCGTTTTTGTTGTTTTATTAATAAGGACACTCCCCGAAAGTTTTGGGGAGTGTTATCTACAAGCACCTTTAAGGTATGAGCTTGACCATCTTGGAAACGACTTAATATGACCACTTGAACCTCCTAGGCAATCCCGCTCCGGCACCCCATACTTCGAAGGGGAACTTGGAGTCGCCATAGCCTCGCCTGCTAAATATATGTATATTGCATACATATTTCTAAGTCGGCGACTGATCTTAGCATCAATGCGTAGGTGAGGATCACAATTGGTTGTGGACGCTATGAATTACGCTTACAAACCCCTTCAATCGGCTGTCTTAACAGTTAACGATGAATCGTTACTGTTATTGTTAGAGCCACTCTAACTGACAGTTTCTCCATTGCTCAGCTCAGGAGACCAATCAATTTGCGAAGCATTGATTAACCAAAAGTTTCAGAAAAGTTTGAAGCTGTAAGCACCATGACCAAGTAGTAACCTTTTAAAATTCTACATGAGCTTTCATGAATAATTTCTAAACTAACAGCAGTTGAAAGTGGAAGCATTTACATTTGTTTTGAAAGCTTGAAATTAAAAAGGAAGAAGGCGTAAGTTCGTTAGGTGTCTTCAATAGTGGAACATACGCCATTGCAGATTCTAAGAAATATTTTTTCTCTGATTGACTTGGCGAATGGCTAAACTTGTCTTTACCCAAGATATAGTATGATCTGGGGGCGGTAACAACTTTTTTGTGCATGAACCTCATGGACCTGATCAAATTTATGAACTTCCTAGATAGTTTATGAACGGGACAATATCAGACTTGGGATAAGTTTTTCACTTACCTACTGCCACTACTACCCACTTCGCTAGTCTAGCTAGTTTCATTTTGCATGGTAAAGGCTTGATTCGTAGGCGCAATTATGGTGGCATTTTGTTATTGGGACCCGATGAAGGTGTCACAAAAATGTTCGATTTCTAGATTTTATCTTCCTACTAGCTACTAGGCAATTTGTAGACTTTCTTTCAAGCCTGTGATGAAATTACGCTTTAACCTTGCTTAGAAAACTGTGGCCTCCCTTTTGGCGAGTTCGAGGGCAACAAAGACTAAATTTCATCAGAGAGAACATTTGGGTTTTCATACTTTCAAAAAGCCGTCATTTTTTTAACTTTTGTCTATAATTAAAGTCATGCTTATGAATTTCATTTTATGAGTTTAATAAAATGACAAAGCTTCAGAACTGCGACACCTTTAGTAGTAATTCTCAAAGTTCCAAAGATTTCAAAATTTGGTGATATAGCACAAACAAGGACTTTAAAATTTGTCTTATAATTTACCATAATTACCTGCAATTGAAATGGACATGAATGACTAATCGAATTTATCAATCTAAAGCGATAACGCTTTCCAGGTGTTACATAATAGCGTGTGGGAGGCACAGTTATCGGTGCGCGTACACCATCTTTCGTATAGTAGATTCCACGTCCATTTATCAGCACTGAATCCGGAAATATTCCTGCTGAACTTGGCTCTCCTGGGAAATATTGTTCACCATATGTATGCATCCAATCGGAAATAAGTATATAATGCTCGGGTAAATCGAAATCGTACATTGGCGTGTTGGGCATACGAGCGGGATCATCGCGTACAATGAGGGCGCCATATTGGCCGTTTACTTTGTGGTGACCTAGATGGAAGTGAGTGAAGTTATTAATGTGAGGAATTTGAAGTTCAATGTGGTATTAGTTTATTTCTGTTTAATAAATACCGGGATCCTATTGAGAAACAATGAAAATGTATTAAAAAGGAAGAGCCAAATGAGCACAGGGTGTAGGGGAGTAGAGCTTGTGCTATCTGAACGGCATGAATTACTTTAGGATTATTCCTTGTAGCTATTAAACATGGCAGATTTATATGGATGGAAGTATTGGCTGCCTTGTACTGACGTCGAAAGGCGAGCCCTGCAGAGTTTTGCCGTGGATGGTACATTTACTGTATGATGTTGTGGTAAAGAAACTCTCCTCGGTAGAAAGCTTCAAAGCTTTGGTATTAGGGATGCTGGGACGATGATGGATTTTGACTGATTTCGACTTCTTTTTTTGCAGGATGCACGCACTAGACAAAAATTGGATGAGAACTCAGCCTAGGGAGCATAGTGACATTCAAAACAAAGATAGATTGAAGCTGGGGAGAGGAAAGGGGAAATTTAAGATGCCCCAAATGACCACGTGATCGCTGCAAATACTAAAATGAATCTAACCGTCATTATTCGTTGCAGACCCTTTTTTTTTACCTAGACAACGCCCATCTAGGTCACTAGTACTATGCCCGCTGACTATCATGTTTTTTGCTAGGAATGTAGCCAGCTTACTCGATATGTGATATTTTAATACCTGAGCCTAGTACCAGATAGGACCTTATTTCAAGCCACAACGAAGGAGATCAGCCTCAAGCCATTGGTAGATGTTAAATTGTGAATTGTCCGACTGAGGAACTAAATGAATTTTACTTTCTCTGGCCTGCCAGTACCTGGCAGTGAAATATCTGTCCCACCATGAAATCAATACCGTAGCTGCCTCTTGCGTTACTCTTCTTTCCACCACTATGTGGATGTGTCATCCTAGTTTGCCTTGTAAAACCACTCTCCTCTATGGTGGTTATAGCATCACGAGGACGTCCACTATGTAGCTGGACAACGTTGCTTGCCACTGAATGGATGGAAACATTCTGGGTAATTGCCTTCCCATTATGGTTGCTTGTCAAGTTTCTATTGACTCCAACTGATACCTCAGCTCAAGAATTAAATAACTGAAAATATTATAAGAAAACTAGCTTGAGTCCAAAAAGCCGAATTGGAGTTATGCGGCTGTATCCATCTCGATCAGTTCATTCAGTTGAAAGAAGCTCTCCAAAAATGTTCCAAGAAACTTGATGTTGCTTAGACAGTACCCTGGAGACTCGCACTAGTAAGTATGCGGTGAAATGCTACTAGAAATTATATGGGACTGGGAACGCTTCCATCCATATGCTAGCCTCACCGAGCTAGTGCAGGGATGAACTCCAGTGGCTAAATGCCCTGCTTGACTCCTGCGAACATCAAGAACCGATTCACGCCATGTTACGTCGTCGAACATCTCTGTATGTTACGATGTCCCAGCACCCAACTCAGGAAACGATATGTTGAATTGCCAGATCTATGACCCACTTCTATTAGTTGAACTAGACTTGATGTTCTCGTTGCTCACACGAGAGCCGTCTGACTAACGGAAAAGGTTGCTATCATCTTATCGATACTTCTTGTTATTCATCTTTTTGTGTCACTCCACAAATGTTTTGGGGGAATGGTATCGCTGTTTATGGCCGTTGCCGGATACTCATTCGATAGATTCGAAAATTATTACCATTACGTTGCTAGCCCAATAATTCTGGAAACGATTGGATTTGACCAGGTCGACTTGTCCTGGATAGAAAAGCTTCGAACACACTTGTTGCGTTCGAAAGACGCATGGATATGGACGTGGCTAGTGTGTGTCAATGACTCAGCTTCAAAAGCCATTTTGGATCCGTTTCTCAAATGGCCTATTAGTAGTTAGTTCAATTATTTGGCTTAGTTTTATTGTTTCCACCAAAACAGTGCCACTAGTTCAGGCTGCACACTGTACATTTTGTCTAGCAATCTCAACAATTGGCAGACCAGAAGGTTTCACTGGAGAATGAAATGAGAATACAGCAACTGGAGCGTGCCAGTCTCAGTAGGAGATTTCATAACAATAGCCGTGTTTTTTAACACGCGTATATCCGTTTACGCTTAAACTTTATATTGACTGCTAAGAGACAAACTATAAATACACCTCTGAAATTGCTGCGCATAAATTTTGTCCTACTAAATTTCAATACGCATTATACTCAGATGTAACTGAAATATGTGTCTTTGTTTCACCCTGTACACTAATTCTATATATTATATGTGTGTCCACAATTCATCGCAACTGATTCAGCTATATGTTATACCCTATGGCCATCAGAGCGTTGCGTCTCCGCTTTTCGCTACACCCTGTTGCTGTAGCTAGTTGTTTTACCACAGCCGCTAGATGGGTCTCCTAAGCATTATCTAAGCGAAGATAGGCGTTTTTTAACACGCGCAAACGAAACGTATACGCGCGTGTTAAAAAACACGGCTAATGAAAGTTGTAGCTTTAGTGAATAATAAATCGTAGAACGAATATAAATATCTTTATATTTATGTATGTATATGTATTTATGAATGGATATCCACAAGTGCATAAAATTATATTAATTAGTAATTTAAATTGATTCTTTCTTTTATGCTATAAATAAATAAAACTCACCCGAATGTGAATGGTAGAAATGTGTACCCACTTCAGTGGCCCAAAAATAATAACGAAACGAGTTGGCAAAATGTATGGGACATTGTGTGACGAAAGGAACACCATCTGACCATGGAGTTGATACCATATGCTGACCATGCCAATGAATAGCAGCAGCGGTTCCGTGCGCTTGGTTAGCCACATCGACTACAATCAAATCGTTACGACACACTTGAATTGGAGGTCCAGGTAGTTGACGATTAATACTCATAACACCCTTTTCATAGCCATCCGCTAAGATGCATTGAGGTGCAAAACAGTCGGCGGTAACACCAAGGGAACAACGACCACAAGCACTGTGAGTGGTGGAGAATATGAAATTAGTGGAAGTTTGTGTAGAAAAGCGAAGATGAATGAGATGAAAGTGGAGTGCGAAACACGTAGAGATGGCGATAGTTACGAAATGAGTGTTAGTGTGAAAAAAAAATATATGTAAGGGAGTCTAAGTTCGGGTTGAAGGAGATCAATGCTAATCAAATTTTACTTTTCGACAAAAAAATATTCTATACAAACATTTTAGATTTTTTTCCGGTTTTTCTAATATCCACTTCCAAAGAAATTTTCGCAAAAATACTCGTTGCTTTGGCAATATAGATTTAACGTTTCTTCTCGAAAATAGGCGAGCGTTTCGAGACTCGAAAACAAGCCGATCTCTCGATTTTACGAGTCTCGAAATTCTCGCTTGTTGTCGGAAATAAATTGTTAGCCCTATCGATAATACTGATAATAAAGCGACTTAATTGAATGTCGAGAAGCTCGCGAGCATAACGAGTATTTTTGTAAACCGAGAATCTTGCGATAAGTGTAAAAAATATTTTTAATTTGGGATTCGTGCTTGTAGTTTTTATTTTGTTATTTGTATTTTGTAGTTTGCAACTTGTAATTTGTAGTTGTTAATTTGTTGTTGGCTTTGGGAGTGTTCGAGAGAAAAGTTCTTCGAAAGATTTATGGACCTCTACGCGTTGGCGATTGCGAATACCGAAGAAGATTTAATGATGAGCTGTACGATCTATACGCAGACATCAACATAATCCAGCGAATTAAAACGCAGCGGCTGCGCTGACTAGGCCATGTTATGCGAATGAAAGATGATGCTCCGGCCAAGAAAGTGTTTCTATCGGAACCCGCCTATGGAAGCAGAGGTAGAGGGCGGCCCCCACTCCGTTGGAAGGACCAGGTGGAAAACGATTTAAACTCCCTTGGTGTGACCAACTGGCGCCGGTTGGCTGAGGGAAGGAGCGACTGGCGCTCTTTGTTGGACAGCCATAACCGTTTAGACGGCTAAGCGCCAATTAAGTAAGTAAGTAAGTAATTTGCTGTTTGTAATTTATAATTTGTAATTTTTTCAATTTCTAAGTTGTAAAATGTAATTTGCAATCGGCAACTTGCAATTTTTTCAAGTTGTGATTTAGGGTTTGTAATTGATAATTTGTAATTTGGTATTTTTAATTTAAAATCTGTAATTTGTTTTTTGTTATTTCTTATTTGTTTTTTGCTATTTCTTATTTGCAATATGTGATTTGAACTTTTTTTGCAATTTGTTATTTTTTGTTGTAAATTAGTAGCTTTTAGTTGTAATTTGTAGTTTGTTATCTGTATTTGTAATTTGAAATTTGGAATTTGAAGTTTGTTATTTATAATTTATACTTTTTTCAATTTGTTAATTGTAAGTTGTAATGTGTAATTTTATCAATTTGTAATTGGTAAGTTGTAACTTGTAATTTGCGATTTGCACCTTGTCATATTTTCAATTTGTAATTTGTTATTTGTAGTATGTAACTTGAAATTTGTAAACTGTAATTTTTACATTGTTATTTGTAATTTGTAGTTTGGAATTTGGGAATTCAAAATTTTACTTCTAATTGGCATTTCCTCATTACAACAACTGTGAAAAAAGTAAAGATGTCAATATTTTTCCGGCTAATATTCTAGTTCATAGCGCTGGCCTGGTAGCGTGCTCCGCCTACCACACCGTATGCCCTGGGTCCACACCCCGGGCAAAGTAACATCAAAATTTTAGAAATAAGGTTTTTAAATTAGAAGAAAATTTTTCTAAGCGGGGTCGCCACTCGGCTGTGTTTGGCAAGCGCTCCGGTTGTATTTTTGCCATGAAAAGCTCTCAGTGAAAAATCATCTGACTTGCAGATGCCGTTCGGAGTCGGCATAAAACATGTAGGTCCCGTCCGGCCGATTTGTAGGGAAAATAAATAGGAGCACGACGCAAATTGGAAGAGAAGCTCGGCCTTAGATCTCTTCGGAGGTTATCGCGCCTTACATTATTTATGTGAGAGTGTAGATTAACAGGTTGACTGCCAGTGTATCACCGGTGATCACAACAAAAAACTACTCCCCGTTGCCAAGCACAAATATATATGTTTCCCTTTGAATGAGAGCGGGATTTTTTTACCACGTATAAAAGTCATGCTCCCGACGCGTATCAGCGGTGAACACTTGCTGTTTATTTTAAACTATTAATTTTTTTTTTGTAATGTGTATCACCGGTGATCACATTGCGAAAATTTAAATCAGTGTAAGGCTAGAGTTTATAGCGAGCAGTTACAAGTATTCAGTGAAAAATCAAAGTGAAATTGTGCGGTTATGAATTCCGAGGAAATACGCGAGGTGTTGGATTGAGAAAATCCCAGTGACGGTGGGGAAATTTTAGTCCAGATGAGGAATCGTACATCCCAGATACCAGCAGTGATACATCGAGAGATGACAATATCCAACAAGACAATCATGCTACTAATTTTAATAATATCGCTGATAAACGTCAGACTGGAGCTACGACAGAATGGAATTCGCCTGCCACCGGAGAGACTTTGATAAATTTTGAGAAATTTTCAATCTACCCCATACCTCGCAACGTGATGCTTGTCGCCATTTCAATATTATAGAAAGTTTTCAACGGATGAAATCTTGGAATTGTTGTTGAAGAAGTAAATAAAAATGCTAACAATCATATACGTGGGATCAGTACTCGCAGCAACAGTAGGATGAATCAGTGGACGGACACTGATCGCAAGGAGGTCATGGAGTTTCTTGCAATAGTCATGTATATGGGTATGGTGCAATATCCTTCAATGGAGGACTAATGGAAAGCAACTACCTTATTCAAAAATCAATTCGTCCCAGACATTATGACTCGCAACCGGTTCCAGATCTTGCTAAAATTAATTCACTTCGCAGATAACGCTCAGTCGTCAGAAATAGCTATTTTATCAGAAAAAGCTATTTTTTCTTTTAAAATAAATTTGCTTCTTTCTTAAAAATCCTTCGGTTAAGGCCTTAACACCTAAATTATACAGGCCTAGGCGTGTATCACCAGTGATACATTGGCAACTGGGGGTATTTTTTTGTTGTGATCACCGGTGATACACTGGCAGTCAACGTGTTAACAACGTTTTTTATAAATTAGTGCATATGAAATCGTCTTAGATTATATCAAAAATTTTAAGTTCTGACGTATATAACGCAAAATCTAATCAAACTAGCTACTAGTGCAACTGGGTATAAACTCTTGCGACCATCAAATATGGAAAAAGAAGAATCGACATACGACAAGAAGAAAATTACAAAGTCAATTCAATGGCGAAGGTTGCAAATGGCTTTGCAATGGCGATCAGAAAACTAGAAGTAAAATGACAGAACAGGAAATTCAGTGCAGAAACCAAGTAGCACAAAAGCTGAACGAGTGACCAAATATGCCGCAGCGCATTATTGAGTTAACAAAACACCTCTCATCGATGCCAACATTACAAATGTTGATTGGTTGGCTGGGCGGTGTGAATGATGAGGCGCAAATTAAGGGTTGGGCAAATAGCAGTTGGTCAACATTGGCGGTTCTTAATTCACATTGCTGGCCAATGCAAAGAGGAGAAGGGATAGAGAAAACAAAAAGACAATTTAATATGCTTATGCGAAAATGCCAAAGTGCTTTGATAGTTGACGGCTAGTCACAGGATGCAGGTTGTTGGTGGCATGAAGGAAGTTGTTGCTGGCAAAGTCGCAGGTTGTCAGGAAGCTAGCTATACATACGTATTAGTATATACATACATATTTGTATACCTAACTATACCGTCAGGATATTTTTGCGACAATCAATATTTTATTGTGCTCTCGCCGCATGGCTGAGCTTTGTTGTTGAATATTTGTGGCATTACAAAAGAGGGATTTTGAACTTTGCCCTTTTTTTTTGCAATAAATAGGTTTCTTATTTGTTTGTTTGTATTGCGCTTATATTATGCAGCAAGTGGATAGCTTATTTTACTGTTTTATAAGCTTCAATATGCATGTATTGTAGGTTCCATCTCAAATTGTTCAATGCGTTTTGGTATAGCAGATATTTGTTTCGCATAAATTCGAAACTTGCGCTTTAATTTATTAAAACTAACCATAAAATTTAATAAATACGAGGCTGTAAATGCAGCTTGTATTAGTGCTGGTAAAATAAGTTAGGTCATAAGTAGTTATAAAGTAAAGAAAATTTGCTGCCTCATCTATTTTATGATAGATCATAAAATATATTTATAATGTGTGTTAAAGCGTAATCACGCTAAAGCGTAGTAGCGGACAAGAGTAGTAGCATAAACGCGTTTATGCGTAGTAGCTTATTAGTGCATAAAGCGGGAGTCATTGGTGCCGTATGTCGTATCGCTGTAGTCGTATCCCTAACGTAATCAGCTGTTTATCGTTACGATGTTAAACCAAAAACCAATTGGTTGGCTACGATACGGTTACGACCTTAGCGGCACCAATAATCGCTTGCACTGATTCTCATAAGGTTGGTCGAATCAGCTGTTAAAAGGTTACCGATACGGTTACTGATAAAGCACAATTGTCTCCAGCTTAAGTGTATTATATTACAGCTCCGACACATACGCAGTTTTTCATATAGATGAGTTTAACACATGCTTATGCATTATGAGTAGATTGCATGTATTTTTATGGAGAATGGTAGAATGAGTGACACTAGCGCCATCTGATATTGAAAAGTAGCCAACTCTCCAATTATGTTCGAAGCAAATCATAAAGAGAAGAATTTGACATTTGCTTGGGCTAAGGGTGTTGGCATACTTTGCAAGTGAAATTATTTTTCCCATTGGTTGGTAAATTTTCTAACATTTTTCACAATTAAAAACTGCAATATAACAATCGAATACGACACAACATATTTTAGCAAGTATTTTTGTTGTATAGGGAGAATGTTTACAACAGTGCTACGCGAAATTGAATGGACAAGGCGTAATAAACTTCAATTGCCAAGTCTGAAGCTCCTTCATATTTACAAACGCAACATCTTGGTTGATTGTGGCGATGTTATTGGAATGCATAAGTTTGTGTTAAATGCATCTATATGAAAAATGTCATTGTGACACCGGCTGTAGCATGTTAGCGTATATGGCTAGTAGAGTAGAAGCATAGTTGCGTATTAACGTAACGACGTTGTCGCGTTATGGCATATTTGCGTAGTAGATTATAAGCGTAGTCACGTTGTCGTGTTTTTTTGTGAAAAGTGGTCTAGGAATCTGGCGTAATCGTAAGTAGCGTATTACCGTATAATATCATAGATACATACGTTCTATAAGTCTTAATCGAAGTCATCAGGCACACAATAGGAAAAAATTTTATCATGAACCCCTTTTAATGTTGAAGCTTTTACGCTAACGTAAAAGCGTAGTAGCGTAACAGAATAGTATCGTATACGTGTAGTAAGGTAGTAGCGTATAATTGTAGTGGCGTAATAGCATCTGAAGTTCAATTTGTGTTAGCGTTTTTACGTAATTTGAACAGCGTATTAGCCTAAAATATCATAGATGTACTCACAGTATAGTCGCAGTCACGTCTATTTGGTTGCACATGGTAAGAACAGAATACAAATTTTTGAAATATGTAGATGAAGAAAGAAAGTACAATGTCACCGATAGCGTCCTTAAGCTGACATCCTTTGAAGCTGTAGCAGTGTCAAGAAAATGAATCTGCTTCAACTTATATGAATATAATGAAGTCGTAGAAGAAATTATATGGAGATGGCTAAAAAAAGGCAGAAGTGACGTTGCAGCGCTTTAAGCGGGATGTGAATGATAAAGACCTAGCTTAAGCGAATTATCAAAATACCTCAAAGGCCTGCCTGAAAAAAATTAAAATTAATGACAGATAAAAATTGAATTGCAGGATCACTATCACGGTATAGCTAAGTGGCAAAAATGAAGGGAGGGATAGAGGAAAGGGGTCTGAACCTTCACGTTACTTCGGTATATGACCATCTCATTAAGATATTGAGTAGGCATGGTGATTTAAAGGAGTATTCATAAAATCGTCCATACTTCCCCGCCGAACAGGAAAACTTAGAACATGTCATGTTTTCACACTCGTTTCCACGACTAAAGGCTTACTATGCACAGAGTTTTTGGTGAGTAACCTTTCACGAGAAACTCATTTGTAAACATATGAAACGTTGGACGGCTGTAAAAAAATGGTGTTTGTAGTTATATCGGGATCAATCCTTGCGAACAAGGGTGCAAGGATATGCGCAAGTGAAGCAATGGCGATTGAATATAAACTCCGCCCGATAATATAATGCCTAGCGGATCACAATTTCGCAGTTATAGAAAAATTTTTAAATTTAGAAGAGAGCTGTGCAGCCCAATTTAAGTTTTTGTTTTGTATTTATACAGTTTTTGTGTGCAAAATGCAGATGATGTGAACATTTTTGGAAAATCGACTCTCCCGCTCCTGTTAATAAATATTTCATAACGAAAACCAGTGAGGATATGCCATAACTAAAATGTTGATAAAAAATTTAACATTGCAAAAAAATATAAAAAAAAGTTTTTATAAAAATAAAATTTTTATAAAAATAAATTTTTATAAAAATAATTTTTTTTTCGTTATAAATTAAGAAAAATTGTATGTATCTTGTTTTAAAGCAATTGTTTACAGTGCAATAAAGTGCGTGTTACCTGTGGCTAAGAACACTTGTAAATGTTTAATATTTTTTCTCTGCAGTTATGGCTATGCGCCATTGCTATGGACAAATTACAGAAAAAAATTTATTAAAAACGGAAAGACCTTGAACACTTGAAACTTGCATTTTAATACACAACATTTTTTTTTAATTGTTTTAAAATTTAAGCAAACAAATTTTATTTTACTTTGAGGGCGTTAAAATTTTTTATCCTTTCTTTATTTTGGCATATTTCAAAAATTATTTTGATTTGCTTTTCGCTATGAAATATTTATTAACAGGAGTACGAGAGTCGATTTTCCTGAAATTTACGTATTTATTTGAACTTTGCACACAAATATCCGAGTCGGCGTAAACCATGTGGGGTCCCTCAATTTATAGGAAAAATATTTAGAAAAAAAATATAAGAAAAGCTAGGCGCTAAGCTTTTCGGAGGTATCGCGTCAAGTTATTATTATTAGACGTGTTTTTTACATGTATATACATCTACATTTGCGGGTAAAAAAAAAACGCTTTTCATCACTTAGATTATGTTTAGGAAACCCCTCTAGCGGCAGTGGTTAAATAACTAGCTACAAAACGGGTTGTACCGAATAGCGGAGACACGCACCTCTGTTGGCCATAGTGTATAACCTATAACTGAATCTCTTGCGGTGAAGAGAGGACGCACACCATTTGTAGAGGTAAAACAAAGAGACATATTTCAGTTGCATCTAAGTATGATGCGTATTGAAATTTAGGAGTACTAATTTTCTGCGTACCAATTTCAGAAGTGTAGATAAATTAATGCACGAAACACTTCTTTTCAGTTTTAAATGGAATGCCCCATGTACATATGCATTTATTTAAGCAGCAAATAGTATACATACGTACACTCCCATGACCTGGTAATGTTCGAGCGCAAATTTGAAATAGCAAATGCGAGCGTCGCCAGCCGTGCACTGACGATTGCATAGCTCACCGGCATGTTGACTAACATTTAACGGTGTGGTAAAAGTACGGTTATTATATTTTTTATATTTCCTCATTCTTCTTGCCTTCCTGTTTTTATTTTTGCCGCTGTTGTTTTTGTTGCTATTAGGATTATTGTCAAGCATTGTGGCAGCAACAGCTGCATTTACAGCTGGCGCTGGTGCTTCTGGTATTGCCGCAGAACGCCAACTACCAACAGGATTAAATTTACCAGCTAAAGCGAAGTAATTTGCAATGCTCGTGGTTGGATTCGTTGATATTAATACATTTGAAAGTGTAACGGGAGCTAAATCTGTTGGCGGTGTTGATGTTTGCTCAAATGCAGACGTGGACGTGAGCATGGACATTGGCATTGCAACTTGTGGTGTTGTTAGCC
This sequence comes from Eurosta solidaginis, assembly GCF_040869045.1. NCBI lineage: Eukaryota > Metazoa > Arthropoda > Insecta > Diptera > Tephritidae > Eurosta > Eurosta solidaginis. The sequence continues at coordinate 15,070,589 of NC_090319.1, forward strand.
ATTGCTGGATATTTCGATTTATTTTCCGATTTGCTATATACGGGATTTTAGGATTTAAAAGTGTTGTTGTTTTTGTTGTTGCTGCATTTATGGTTTTGCTTGTATTTGATGCTATTGCTGGAACGTTAAGTACATTGAGCCATAACAATGCTATAGCAAATGCACCAATCCCTCTCGCTCGTCCATTGTTACTATGGTGCAAGCTTTGTTGATACATTGTTTCAGGCAAACGGCAACTATTTATTTTTCTTAAATGAAACGAGTCATGAAATCCGAGATCTTACTTTTTCACTTTACGCTGTGCACAATGCAGTATTAGCACTAAAAGTTAAAGGGTAGAAATTGTATTAGAAAACTGATGCTGCTGCTTTGTTGCATGCCACAGTTGATTTGTTTGTTATAAAGCATTTTTATTTTATTTCTATATAGGCATGCGTATTAACTATATAGGCGTAGGCATAGTGGTGGATGAGTGGGGTCACTGACCCCATCTATAATCAAAAACACAAACTCATTTTCTTTGAAATGTAATCAAAAATGCAGGACATACACTGGGTATATTCTAAGTACGATCTTTAAATTAAGGACGCATATGCTATACGTAATTACGGATAGGATAAGGAAGAACTGCTTAAAAAGTTAATCCTGAACAAACTTAACTCGCACTAGTGGGTTCATACTACTTTGTAATGCATAAAGTTCAATTGTGCTGAGATAATTTTTATACTCAGCGTGTACTTGTAACGGAATATAGGAGTCGAGGTAGATGTAATCCGTCATCCAGAGAGCTTTCTACCACCGTATCACGCTCAATTCTCACGGCTATGCTCTGGGTCATTGGAAGTCTTGAGTAACAGAGTTCGTGGTAATTTTGTACACATTAGTTGTGATAGACAGATGTCGCTATTGTGTTTAGTTTAACACACACGGCTGAAAGACAAGCAGCGAGATCTCTTGTTGTAGTAAAGTAGGTTTATTAAAAGCAGCGTAGCCCAACTGAAAATAAATTAATACATAATCTCACTCACAGACTTATATTTTGATTTATCTGGCTGAAATCGTTGTTAATGCCTTATATGAAAAATTACATATCTGGCTCAGGATCTTTGCGACGATTTGATGGTTATAGACGTTCTTATACTAAAATAATCTGCTTCGAAAAAGATTTCGATTGACCATGCCCACCCGTCCGTCTGTTAAATCCATAAATTGAGTAAAAATTGATTAATCTTGATACACTGGCTTATTTGGACCCGCAAATAATTTTTCGAAATTGATATTTTCGAAAATTATAAATGGTCCAATTATTCATTACCAAATACGGATAAAGTGACGCAACTCCATACGTAACTGTATTTTATGACTAAAAATATATAAATAAAATTTTGGAAGATGGCCCCGCTCACGTTTGAAAGAAGAAAAGTTTAATGTTTTAGAAACCGTGAACCTTGAGCTTAAGGTTGTTTCATATGTAATTTTCGAAAGCCAACAAAACCAGCTTACGACATTTATTTAACAAAAATTCGATATCGAAATTTCCAAAAATGAAAAAATGCAGTACTTAAATACGAAAGACCGATAACGTGATGCAACTTCATACTCTATTAAAACAAAAGGAAATGCCGTGCTCCTCTAAATTTTTTCTACAAATTGGCAGGAGCACATGTTTTTACACGGACTCCGAACGGCAAATGCAAGGCAGATGAGTTTTTACTGCGAAGCTTTTCATGGCTGACATTTTTTATGTTACTTTACCCGGGAGTTGAACCCAGGTGTGATAGGCGAAGCACGCTACCACCACACCACGGCGGCTGTTGTCAATTTAATTCTTGTTATACCTTTCATGAACATGAAATGGTATATTAACTTTGGTCCGATGTTTGTAACGTTGAGAAATATAGAAGATAGACTCACCATTAAGTATACAGAATTGATCAGGGCGACGAACTGAGTTGATATAGCCATGTCCGTCTGTCCGTCCGTCGGTCTGTCAGTTTGAACGCAAACTAGTCCCTCAAATTTTTGAGATATCTCAATGAAATTTTGCACAAGGATGTATTTTTGTATTATATTAGACATTTGTCGGATCCGGTAGGATCGGACCACTATAACATATATCTCCCTTACAACCGATCGTTCAGTAAGAGGATTTTGGTCATTCCTGCCGCAATTTAGAAAGTATAAACATGAAACTCGGTGATATATATTCTAATATATCATAGAATATATCCTGACAAAATCACTTTGATCGGAGCTATATATAGTTATATCCCATACAACCGATCGTTCAGTTAGAAAGATTTTTGGCAATTTCTCCCATAATTTCCAATATAAAAACGTTAAACTTGGTGATATTCATTCTAATATATCATAGAAGATTTCATGAAAAAATCATTTCGATCGGAGCTATACATAATATATATCCCATAAAACCGATCGTTCAGATAGAAAGATTTTTGGCCATTTCTCCCTTAATTTAGAAAGTATAAACGTGAAACTTGGTGATATATATTTTAATACATCATAAAAGATTTCATGAAAAAATCATTTCGATCGGAGCTATACATAATATATATCCCATAAAACCGATCGTTCAGATAGAAAGATTTTTGGCCATTTCTCCCTTAATTTAGAAAGTATAAACGTGAAACTTGGTGATATATATTTTAATACATCATAAAAGATTTCATGAAAAAATCATTTCGATCGGAGCTATACATAATATATATCCCATAAAACCGATCGTTCAGATAGAAAGATTTTTGGCCATTTCTCCCTTAATTTAGAAAGTATAAACGTGAAACTTGGTGATATATATTTTAATACATCATAAAAGATTTCATGAAAAAATCATTTCGATCGGAGCTATACATAATATATATCCCATAAAACCGATCGTTCAGATAGAAAGATTTTTGGCCATTTCTCCCTTAATTTAGAAAGTATAAACGTGAAACTTGGTGATATATATTTTAATACATCATAAAAGATTTCATGAAAAAATCATTTCGATCGGAGCTATATATAATATATATCCCATACAACCGATCGTTCAGTTAGAAAGATTTTTGGCAATTTCTCCCATAATTTCCAATATAAAAACGTGAAACTCGGTGATATTCATTCTAATATATCATAGAAGATTTCCTTTAAAAATCATTTCGATCGGAGCATTATATAATATATATCCCATACCGATCGTTCAGATAAGCGGGTTTTTTGCCATTTTTTTTTATATTTATCTTAAAAATAGTTTAGGTATATATATCTATTCACTATATATTTCTTGTCTTATACGTCCGATTATTTGGAAATTACGAATAGGATAAGATTATTGTTCAGCCCCATTCATGAAAGGTATGAAGTTTTCAGCACAGCCGAAGACAGTCCCGTCCTTACTTGTTTTTTGTTTACGATATTTTAATTAACAAGTTTTGTGACTGTAATTTTGCAAATCAATTTCAAAAACATTTTCGGAAAAATTTTAAAACTCGAAAAAATTTTAAAATTGTAAAAAATCAATGTAAATTTTGAGAGACTTAGAACTTGTACAACAAAGTACAAATAAAAAAGTGCGAAATATTCATAATTTTTTTTGAAAATGTTTTTCAGATTGACTAGCATAACTGCAGCTACCAAATTCATAGACGTGTTTTCGTTACATATCGCAAACAAAAATTTATTTAATTAATGAAGTTTAATAAAAATTGTCACTACTACCTTTCTGTATATACATTTTCATCCTCCATATCATCAAATATTCATAAAATTTTTTTAAACTATTTTTTATGTATATTTTAGCAGACTCGTCAGATGTTGTTCTGCCCTATATTTGGTTTATCTGCATACATTTTAATGAGCTTTTTCCGTCTAACTCTGACCCTCTGACTATTTCGGCTTCGCATGCATATTTATCAGTTTTGCCAGGTTGTTGCGACTAAATCGAATATCACAATGAAAATTACTTTAAATCTCTCAGCAACAGCTTTCATTTGATATCCATATTACAGACACATTCCAGGGGTATAACGGTCCAGATTTTGGCCTATGTCTTGAGACCCTAGTCACCCAGCGGTATAAAAATTACTCTGTACTAAAACACCCATCAACAGCCTCAATTTGATACCCATAATGTCAAAATACATCCTAGTGTTACCCTGATCTACGTTATGGCCTATATCTCGAGACCCTTCACAAATAGGTATGAAAACTACCCTGTATTAAAGCACTCATCAACAGCTTTCATTTGTTATCCGTATCCTATAAACACATTCTAGGAGTACCCGCGTCCACGTTTTCGCCTATATCTCGTGACCCTAGTCACCAGCGGGCACGAAAAATACCCCGTATCAAAGTACTCAGGAAAGGCTTCAATTTGATAACCATATTGTACAAACATATCCCAGGATTACCCAGGTCCACGTTTTAATCTCAAGAACCTTGTCAGAACGTGATAAAAATTATCCTATGCCAGTCTCCTGATTATAAGCTACTCCTAGACCAATTTTCAGCCAAATATGTTCATCCGTTCCTTCCTCTTCAATTACTCTTTATCTATTAAAAATATCGCATCAAAATCCTTTGCGTATTTTTAAAGGTTTAAGCATTTAAAGGGACATAGGGACAGAAAAATCGACTTTGTTTTATACTATGTAGTAATGTACATCCACACATACCTATAAACCTACGCCCGAAGTTAAATAACGCAGCGAATGCTATATAAGTACGTATGTGTCGCATATTGCCTCACTGAAAAGCAATTAGCGCGCACAGTTGACAGCGAACAACCACACACACGCATTTTTTGGTAAAAATGTTAGTTTTATTTAAACAATTTGGCTGATATAAGAAAGGAATCAAGTATTTTTTTTTTGATGCAGATAGAAGGTAAATTTTTGAAAGTTTTACTAAAAAGTATATTTTTTTAAATCCATCCATCCGTTTATGAGTTATAGCTGTGTAAACAAAAATTTTATGATTTTTCACTACATTTTGGCAATTTGCCATGCCCGTATAATATATACATTCAAATTATATTAACTGCACCATCTCACGTAGCTAAGCTTTCAAATGCAAAAAACCTTTTTAAAATTGGAGCATTCTATGTGAAGTTATGTGCGTACATTGCATTTAGCGACTTTATTTTATAACATTTATAGATAGATAGATATAGAAACAGAAGAAGAAGATTTAGAGGCCACAGCTGGGTATATATTGTTCGGTTTTGGCCGAAATTAAGTTTCCTTATTTTTTATAGTAAGTTTTTTTAAGAATAAATTATTTGGAGCGTTTAGTAGATTGTCTTCTTTTATTCTTCTTTGAAGACAACCGACAAAGAACAGCGATTGCACTACTTCCCATATTTATGTACACTGCGTGTACATAAAATAAAATAATGAAATAATATAGTATATTTGTTTTTGTGTATTGCTTGCTTTGACAAATAGCTTTGGAAGTTCATAGCATTGATAAGAATATGCTTGAACGGCTTATAAAACAGAAAGTACGTTCTCGTTGGTACAAACATTATATATACATACATATGTACAATGGGGCATATTATTGAAAAAGTTCAAAACGTGCTTCACGAGTTCGAATAATTATTTCATGGATATGTAATAAAATAATTTAAAAAAAATTTTTTTAAGTTAAACGGTTTAATTGAAAACAATACTTACATGAAGTAATAATAATACTAAAAGGTAGAAAATAATTAGGTAGGTCCGGCCCTAGGTACTAGTCATCATACCCTCATCAACCTAGGGCGTTGATCGGACAATTAAATAAAAGCGTTAGGCGCGTGAAATTTCTAAAAATGTGAGGCGTAACATAACCTTATTAAGGTTCAGTTGGTCTTATATATGACTATCAACTTAAAACCAAATTTCATTAGCTTACCGTTATTTGGTTTTGCATTATCTAATTTTTTCCACTTTTCTAAATATTCGATATCAAAATAGTGGGCGTGGTTATCATCCGATTTCGCTCATTTTCAATACCAATCTGTTCTGGGCCCAGCTAAGTCCGTATACCGAATTTGATGAAGATATCTCAGTAGTTGCTCAAGTTATCGTGTTAGCAGACGGACAGACGAAGGGACAATTTTTTTTCCATACTGATGAGTGGATTTATGGAAGTCTATCAGGCCTGTTCTGATTTCCGACTCGTTTTGAAAAGTAAAACTGCGTTGATTCCGAGTCGATTTCTTTTTGGTGTTCTCAATTCCGATTGAAACAAATCGATTCGAAGTCGATTTCAAATCGTTTTCATTTCGAGTCGATAATCAAGCGAAACAGTTGTTTTTATTTATTTTGGTTTTAGTTAAATTAAAATTGTGCAAAAATTTTAACAAAATGCCAGCACCAATGATTTTCGGAAATGCAGAGGCAAGAAGACGTGCAATTGTGCATAAGAAACGCAAAACTCGATCGATCGAAATTGAGAACACGTCTGTTTCCTTTCGACCAGAATCGCTTTGTCTAGCTTGGAAATTTTTTGATAGGAATTTTCAAATTAAGATTTGTTATACTAAATAAACAAATAGTCCAGCAAAAAGTTGTTATAAATCTTCCAAATAAAATGAATAATTTAATAAAACTTATTTGTGGGAAAAATAATGTAATTAGCTGTGCTTAATAGGCTAATTACTTTAGATTCCGACTGCTCAGAGGCAAAACTTTTCAAATCGACCAAGTCTGGTAGGAATCAATATTCAGAATACCAATCCATTTCGATTCCGAATAAATTGGCCAGAATAGAAATCCAGAAGAGGCCCGTATATCTATCTCGGTTCCTTTATACCTGTTCAACCAACCGTTATCCAATCAAAGTTGCACAATTGCTGTGCACAACTTCAGCTGTGTATAAGAATTCCTATTCGCAGATTATACAAGGTACTGAGAAAATGCTATGTTAATTTTTGAACGCATAAAAAGATGAGAAACCTATGGGCACATATGCAACTTTTTTCCCCATCGCGAAACGCTTTAATATACATAAACACATAAACACATACGTTCGGACGCCCTATTCATGAGGTAATGTACATAACTTGAAAGTAGCATTTATGTCTAGTCACTCTTTGATAGATTGTTCTTAGCGAAAGTGAATAAAGCAGGCATGCTTAACGAACGAAACGATATCATTTCGTTACGATAATCAACGTTAATAAACGAAACGAAGTCATTTCGTTTCGTTTATTAACGTTAAGAACGACAAATTAACGTTGATTTGACGAAGATATAGAAGAAGAAGAAGATTTAGAGGCCACAGCTGGGTATATATTGTTCGGTTTTGGCCGAAATTAAGTTTCCTTATTTTTTATAGTAAGTTTTTTTAAGAATAAATTATTTGGAGCGTTTAGTAGATTGTCTTCTTTTATTCTTCTTTGAAGACAACCGACAAAGAACAGCGATTGCACTACTTCCCATATTTATGTACACTGCGTGTCATGATATGCAAATAAAATAATGAAATAATATAGTATATTTGTTTTTGTGTATTGCTTGCTTTGACAAATAGCTTTGGAAGTTCATAGCATTGATAAGAATATGCTTGAACGGCTTATAAAACAGAAAGTACGTTCTCGTTGGTACAAACATTATATATACATACATATGTACAATGGGGCATATTACTGAAAAAGTTCAAAACGTGCTTCACGAGTTCGAATAATTATTTCATGGATATGTAATAAAATAATTTTAAAAAAATTTTTTTTAGTTAAACGGTTTTATTGAAAACAATACTTACATGAAGTAATAATAATACTAAAAGCTAGAAAATAATTAGGTAGGTCCGGCCCTAGGTACTAGTCATCATACCCTCATCAACCTAGGGCGTTGATCAGACAATTAAATAAAAGCGTTAGGCGCGTGAAATTTCTAAAAATGTGAGGCGTAACATAACCTTATTAAGGTTCAGTTGGTCTTATATATGACTATCAACTTAAAACCAAATTTCATTAGCTTACCGTTATTTGGTTTTGCATTATCTAATTTTTTCCACTTTTCTAAATATTCGATATCAAAATAGTGGGCGTGGTTATCATCCGATTTCGCTCATTTTCAATACCATTCTGTTCTGGGCCCAGCTAAGTCCGTATACCGAATTTGATGAAGATATCTCAGTAGTTGCTCAAGTTATCGTGTTAGCAGACGGACAGACGAAGGGACAATTTTTTTTCCATACTGATGAGTGGATTTATGGAAGTCTATCAGGCCTGTTCTGATTTCCGACTCGTTTTGAAAAGTAAAACGACGTTGATTCCGAGTCGATTTCTTTTTGGTGTTCTCAATTCCGATTGAAACAAATCGATTCGAAGTCGATTTCAAATCGTTTTCATTTCGAGTCGATAATCAAGCGAAACAGTTGTTTTTATTTATTTTGGTTTTAGTTAAATTAAAATTGTGCAAAAATTTTAACAAAATGCCAGCACCAATGGTTTTTGGAAATGCAGAGGCAAGAAGACGTGCAATTGTGCATAAGAAACGCAAAACTCGATCGATCGAAATTGAGAACACGTCTGTTTCCTTTCGACCAGAATCGCTTTGTCTAGCTTGGAAATTTTTTGATAGGAATTTTCAAATTAAGATTTGTTATACTAAATAAACAAATAGTCCAGCAAAAAGTTGTTATAAATCTTCCAAATAAAATGAATAATTTAATAAAACTTATTTGTGGGAAAAATAATGTAATTAGCTGTGCTTAATAGGCTAATTACTTTAGATTCCGACTGCTCAGAGGCAAAACTTTTCAAATCGACCAAGTCTGGTAGGAATCAATATTCAGAATACCAATCCATTTCGATTCCGAATAAATTGGTCAGAATAGAAATCCAGAAGAGGCCCGTATATCTATCTCGGTTCCTTTATACCTGTTCAACCAACCGTTATCCAATCAAAGTTGCACAATTGCTGTGCACAACTTCAGCTGTGTATAAGAATTCCTATTCGCAGATTATACAAGGTACTGAGAAAATGCTATGTTAATTTTTGAACGCATAAAAAGATGAGAAACCTATGGGCACATATGCAACTTTTTTCCCCATCGCGAAACGCTTTAATATACATAAACACATAAACACATACGTTCGGACGCCCTATTCATGAGGTAATGTACATAACTTGAAAGTAGCATTTATGTCTAGTCACTCTTTGATAGATTGTTCTTAGCGAAAGTGAATAAAGTGATAATTTGATAAAGCTGTGAAACGTGCAAAACCATATAAACCTACATATATATCACTTTTATAAACAACAACCTGTTGTTCTTTCCGTTTTTTTAATTTTCCTCATAAGTGCTTGAGGATTGACAAAAGAAATGCAAATGCAAACTGATGTTAACTTTTTTTGAAAAAAATTTCGAACTGGATGTAAGTATGTTTTCGAATTTTCTAAAAGTTGGAAACTCTCTGCTTTTGCATCATCTCGGCATTGTTTTCTGGTTAAATTCGCGAGTATATAAGAACCGTTACGAAATTTTTCAGAATCTATTCAGGATTATTTTTATAATTTTTTGTGATTGGTTTGCGGAATAACTCCACAAATGGTCATGACATATTCCCAAAACCATCCTGAAGTGAACCCGAAATATTGCTTAAATAGTCATAAGTTATTCCCGAAAACAATTCTGAAAGTATACTCTAATTGTTCTGAGTAGATCCACAAATAAATACCGAACTAATTCCGAAAAAAATCCCGAAACGGTTTTGTTTTAGTCTCGAAATGATGACGAAAACAATCTCGAAACTATACCGAAACAGTACAAGTATGATCTGCAAATATTTCCGATAATAATTTCGGATGGGTGCCATATTAGGTATAGGTCAACAACATGCTGACTTTGAAGCTTTTTGTGCTAGGAGGGCTTCGTTACCGCTGCCGAGCAAGAAAAGAAATTTTTCAGTTAGAACATATTTTTTGTTTTATGAGGGATTGCCCCTAGGCAGTGGTTTAGCAAACGCACCGAATGTGCCTTGCAGCTTTCATTCAGAGTCGGCATGAAATATGTGGCCTACATCCAGCAGATATATAAGAAAAAATAGTAAGAAGCACGATAAAAATTGGAAGAGAAGCTCGGCCTAAATTTCCTCGGATAGATAAAAGTGGCTAAGTAAACAAATTTTTAGCTGGTTAGGTGTCATTGATGGAGAAACAATTTTAATTTCTTGGTATTTCCCACCGGCGCCAGCTAGATCAAGGAGCAACCAATTGACGCTACTTGCTGTACAGCTAAAGCCGCCTGTCCTGCTTTTTGATAACTAACGCCAGTAGTGAGCTCTAGAGAAGATTAAGTCTGTCTCATGCTTTCCCTTCCAACTCAGTGGGCATTTCTCTCTTCCTATGTTGTTATGTACGCATGTTGATAACATTCTGTTCCAGAGCATCTTACAATGTTCATAGCTGCGGTAAGCTGATATAGCTCACCTAAAAAAGTAAATGCAATTAACATCATTCGTGACTATAGTCATTCCGATCAAGTTTTGTCGGACACTTTAAGTGTCACCCTTTCTTCTCTCGCCAACTACCAAAGCTACGAGCCATTCATTAGCATAGACATTATGAGAGACTTAAGAAGGATATTTGGTCGCCGAAAGAGACATTTAGTTTTCAAATGCGGTAACAATAGCAATTTTGGAAAGTAGCTACATTACCTTCAAAAATGGGCTTGGATTAGTAAGCTTCCGTAAAAGGCAGATAAATACCCCTCGATAATCTAAGCTTTTTAACCTAAGGTATCAGGTCACCATTTCAGTTCTAAAAAAAAAGAACTTACTATCTTTTTAAAAAAAACTAGCGTTAGGTGTGCGTATTTCCGTCTGCTCAAGCTCTTTGCGCTCAAGCCAAAAGGCGTATCACTTCAAGGTCAATTACTCAACATCCAATCAACGAGCATTGAAGTGAAAAAGGTATACATATTAAATATCTTAAATTGCAACGTCTTCAGTTTTAGGTAGGAATATGTTCTTTTATAATCCTTTGAAGAACAATAAATTCGCTCATATTGAAGTCCTTTAATCGAAATCAATTGACCGCATAGTCATTTTGATTTAACCTACAAATCACCCTTTGGCACTTGCCAATCTTTTGCACACAACAACAAACAAAAAGTGTTATAAATAAATGGAAATACACTAGGCATCAAATGAAAGTATAAACGATACTTATTAACAACCGTTTACCTGTTATGTTTTCAATACTTGTATTTAAATTCAAAAAGTATGCCATATAAGTATGTATTCCCCGTTAGGTGAATAAACAGTTCGAACAAAATTGTAATCTTTTATTGAGATGTAAAGGTCAGTAGTCAGTGCCGGACTTGTAAAGCGCGCGTCATATGAAAGTATAATTTGAGTTTGTGCCGTGTTTTAACATAGCAAAACCAAGATTAGCTGCAGAACTTACTAAAATTAAATGCAAAAATTAATTTCTATTAAATTTCTATTAATTTCTGCATTTAGATTTTTTCTGTCACAAGAGAAAAATGCGCAAAACTGAAGAAATTCGGAAATTAATTGTAGAAGATACGAAAAAAGGGTGAGACATATGCAAAAATTGCTGAAAAATATTCTATTTCGATCGGAGGGGCCGGAAAGATTTTTGAAAACTTCAAGAAACGGAAAACATACAAGACTCAGTATGGAGGAGGTCCGAAGGCCAAAATCACGATACAAGTTTAGCGCCTCAAGAGAAAAAAAGTTGCAAGCAACCCAGAAATTTTTAGCGAGGGAGCCAATCGAAAGTTTGAATTCAAATGTTTATAACAGTGCAGTTCAGACAACATTACGTGCATCTGGCTTGAAAAACTATGTCGCCAAAAAAAAGACCCCTGATTTGCACTGCAAATAGGAAAAACAGATTGGCTTTTGCAAAGAAGTATGTAAGCATGCCAAACACATTTTTAGACAAAGTGATTTGGTCCGATGAGTCAAAATTTGAGCTGAGAAACTCAAAAAAACGTAAATTAGTGTGGTGCAAACCTCAAATCGCTTAAAGCCTCAGGGTATACAATCAATGGTGAAACATGGAGGCGGCTCTCTCATGATTTAGGCCTGTTTCTCAAAATCGACGGTCATATGACGGAGGCTTCTTATTCTCAGTGAAATTTTGGCAATAAGTGCGGCAAAAATGAATTTGCGGTCGTCTTTCTTGAACAAGATAACGACCCCAAACACACTTCTCGACTTGCTACTCGCTTTTTTTGAAGAAAGCGCCTAAGAAAAACTCAACTGGCCAGCTCAATCGATAGATTTAAATCCAATTGAGCATATACGGTCAATTTTGGACTCAAAATTACCAAAAAGCAGCGTAAGAACTTGGAGTAGTTTTTCTCCGAAATGAGGTGTCAATGGGCTAATATTCCATTAAAAGTGTTAGAGAATTAGGTTCAAAGTATGCCAAAACGTCTCCATGCAGTTATTCAGAGCAAAGGTGGAAATACCGATCACTAAATTTAGTTCAAAAATAAAGCCTTTTGTTTGTTTTACACTTTCATACTTTCATTTGCAGCGTTTTGTACAAGAATTCCTATCGTAGACTTAAAAAAATCATATTTTTCATTCGATAATTGGAAAAATACATATTCCTATGTTTTTGTTATCCATGCACCTATGATAATATGATAATATTGTAATATTTCTTATTTAATAATTCCAATAAATTTGCACTGAAATAACTACTGTGAAATTTATACTTTCATTTGATGCCTAGTGTATATATGGTTGTGTGCGTGTGTGTCGGTAGAAATTCGGTAAACTCAATCACCCACAGGCGCAATATAAATAAAACCAACATTCTTTTTATTGAAAAATAAATAACAACGGAAGCAAGTTATATGGGAAATTTCAGTAAATTTGATGTTTTTAGTTGTTGCTTGTTGCTAACTTTTCTTTTATTAAAAAAATTACACTTTTCTAATAAAAGAAATTTTCCTGTTGTAAGCGTATAAGGAGCTGAGGAAGCGTTATTGCAAGTGTTATATGCACATATATATTTTTATATATCAATGTGTAAGTGTGCATTTGTATAGAAAGTAGGTCACTTCAAAAAAAAAAAAAAAAAGAGGTAAATGAAAAACTCATATGTGAGAATTTATTTATTTGGCTTAAACAAAAAACCCTGCAACTTTTCTAATAATGAATCTCACTTTTAACGTTATAAGCTTAAATACTTTCATACGTAAATATATATGCAAATGCTCATGCACGGTAGGAAAAGTCTTTTCCTCTCAAGTTGTAAATCTATATATATAAAACTCAAATTATGTATGTATGTGTGTAGTTATAGGTCGAGTTGCGTCGTAAACGGATCGACCGATCACAACCAAATTTGCGCAATCTATTAGAAACCTTCCAGAGATGGTCATAGGCTAAAAATAATTTCGATATATAAAAGGTGCGTGGCACCTGCCATACAAATGGAATATTTGATAATCCATAACTCTGAAGTTATTCATGCTAGAACATTGCAATTCAGTAAGGAGTTATATGAGGTCAATCCCTAACACCACAAAGAAAATGTGGGGTGAGGAAGAAAGGGGCGTGGCACCTCCCATACAAATGGGATATATCATACTGCATACCTCTGGATGTAGTAATGGTAGGACAGTGAAAATTGGTAAGCAGCTATATGACGTTAAGTCTTAACACCTCCAGTAAAATGTGAAATTGAGGAAAAGGGGGCGTGTCACTTTCTTAAAATGGGATTTCTCAGAACTATGGTTGCCGTACAAACTTAGGTTATTATATCAGCTAAAGTTTGACTACAGAGTTGTTTGGCTGTTATTCCTTTTGGATGGTTAGTAATCTTCCGCCGTTAAAATTTTTTGTCTATTCGCATATTCTTTCTATATATATATATATAAAGTTCATATTATGAATGTTTGTATGTAGGTATAAATCGCGTTGCACCCTAAATGGCTCGGCCCATCACAACTAAGAATGAATCACCCACTAGAAACCTTTCAACGATGGTCATAGGCTGAACATAACTTCAATATTAAAAAGGGGGTGGCACCTACCATACAAATGGAATATTTCATACAGCATAACTCTGGAAGTGTTCATGCAAGAACATTGAAATCAATTAAATAGTTAAATTGGATCAATCCCTAACACCACTAAGAAATTAAGGGGTGAGTAAGAAGGGGCGTGGCGCCCCAAAAAACTTAGGTTATTTCAACACGTAAAGTTTGATTGCAGATTTGGGTTTGGTTGTTATTCCTTTAGTATTCTTTTATGTTATATTTAGGGTTGGTATTTTTGGATACGCCTGGAGGAACCGGAAAAACATTTCTTTTTAATTTGATATTAATTGTGTAAGAGCAAAAAGAGAAATAATTATGGCAGTTGCTTTCTCAGATACCGCGGATACCCTTTGTGTGGGGGACGTACACCTCGGCATTTAAATGACCACTGTCTGCGAACATCTGATACGCCGATGTGCAATATAAGCAAACGGTCAGGCCAAAGTGAAGGTGTGCGATGTGTGCACCATGACCCATAAACAGTCGCTGCAAGTTTTAGACCAAACGCTTAAGAATTTAAGGTGTAATGACCATCCCAAAAGTGGTGCTCCTGTTACTTGCTGGAACAGCCGCAGTTGAAGGAAATGCATGCTTTTTCGTCCGTAGACGGCTTTACGTATAAAAATGTACGCTTTTTAGAAATATGAGAAGGCAATTTGGCAGAAACACTTCAGCAGCAGCTTTTGCTAAACAATTTCTTGAAATTAATTATAGAAAAATAACTATTTCTTTACTAACAGATTTGATTTCTTTTCCTGCAAGTTTTTGAGAAATTATGACATCACCTGAAGCTTTAATAGCTAATGCTTCTTCCAAATATTAAATCTATCTTTACAAACTATAAATGGCTTAGAGAAAAGCCATTTTAAGCACCTTAAAATGAGGATGTTAATATCACTAGAATCAAGACAAATTATCACTCGATTAACACAGTTGTGGAAGAGTCCCAAGCTGTGCATATCCGATTGAGTTTATTAGCTCTTTTGAGCAATTTCTCCTCATCGATTGGTCGTTAAAAAGGGCCCATAATATCATAATATTTATGCTTCGTTATTTCGATTCTCCACGATTATGTAGTGGGACAAGGCTTTTCATCACAAACCTTTTACGAATTTCATTGAAGCAATTAATTTTATCGGAAAATTTCGAAAACTAAAAAGTTTAAAACAAGGATTCCATTGATCTCGACAGATTTGTCTTTTAAATTTTAAATTCCCCAAATTTCCTATCCCTATCAATGAAGCTCAAGGACGATCATTTGCTGCGAAGGGATTGATGAGCGCAATACAAACTTTTACAGCTTCAGAGCTTCTGCAACTCAATTGTCAACCTCACCTATGCGAGGGAATCCTGTAACGAATATGATTATATTATACAACAACAGTCATTAGCTGTAGTAGAAGTCAATCTTACCAACTCATGTTTTACCCATGGCCAGTTACGCGTAGCCTTCATATTTTTATAGAAACGTGGGGTAAAACCCACGGGCACAAGTTAGTTATACTCAGTTGAGCAGAGCTCACAGAGTATACTAACTTTTATTGGATAACGGTTGGTTGTACAGGTATAAAGAAATCGAGATAGATATAGACTTCCATATATCAAAATCATCAGTATCGAAAAAAATTCGATTGAGCCATGTCCGTCCGTCCGTCCGTTAACACGATAACTTCAGTAAATTTTGAGATATCTTGATGAAATTTGGTACGTAGGTTCCTGAGCACTCATCTCAGATTGCTATTTAAAATGAACGATATCGGACTATAACCACGCCCACTTTTTCGATATCGAAAATTTCGAAAAACTGAAAAAGTGCGATAATTCATTACAAAAGACCGATAAAGCGACGAAACTTGGTAGATGAGTTGAACTTATGACGCAAAATAGAAATTTAGTAAAATATTGGACAATAGGCGTGGCACCGCCCACTTTTAAAAGAAGGTAATTTAGAAGTTTTACAAGCTGTAATTTGGCAGTCGTTGAAGATATCATAATGAAATTTGGCAGGAACGTTACTCCTATTACTGTATGTATGCTTAATAAAAATTAGCAAAATCGGAGAACGACCACGCCCACTTTTTTAAAAAAAATTTTTTTAAGTCAAATTTTAAAAGAAAAGTTAATATCTTTAGAGTATATAAGTAAATTATGTCAACATTCAACTCCACTAATGATATGGTGCAACAAAATACAAAAGTAAAAGAAATTTTCGAAATAGGCGTGGCTCCGGCCTTTTTCATTTAATTTGTCTAGGATACTTTTAATGCCATATGTCGAACAAAACATTACCAATCCTTGTGAAATTTGGTAGAGGCTTAGACTCTAGGTATACGATAACTGTTTTCTGTGAAAAAGGGTGAAATCGGTTGAAGCCACGCCCAGTTGTATACACAGTCGACCGTCTGTCCTTCCGTTCGGCCCTTAACACGATAATTTGAGCAAAATCGATATGTCCTTACTGAACTCTCTTTATCTTGGTGTAAAAAATGGCCGAAATCCGACTATGACCACGCCCACTTTTTCGATATCGAAAATTACTAAAAATGAAAAAAATGCCATAATAATATACCAAATACGAAAAAAGGGATGAAACATGGTAATTGGATTGTTCTATTGACGCAAAATATAACTGTAGAAAAAAACTTTGTAAAATGGGTGTGACACCTACCATATTAAGTAGAAGAAAATGAAAAAGTTTTGCAGGGCGAATTCAAAAGCCCTTGGAATCTTGGAAGTATAACTGTTCGTGGTATTACATATATAAATAAATTAGCGGTACCCGACAGATGATGTTCTGTGTCACCCTGGTACACATTTTGGTCGGTCTATCGAAAACGCCTTCACATATACAACTACCACCACTCCCTTTTAAAACCCTCATTAATACCTTTCGTTTGATACCCATATCGTACAAATAAATTCTAGAGTCACCCCTGGTCCACCTTTATGGCGATATCTCGAAAAGGCGGCCACCTATAGAACTAAGGCCCATTCCCTTTAAAAATACTTATTAACACCTTTCATTTGATACCCATATTGTACAAACAAATTCTAAAGTCACCCCTGGTCCACCTTTATGGCGATATCTCGAAAAGGCGTCCGCCCACTCCGTTTTAAAATACTCATCAGCACCTTTCGTTTGATACCCATATTATGCAAACGCAATCTAGAGTCACACCTAGTCCACGTTTATGGCGATATCTCGAAAAGGCGTCCACCTATAGAACTAAGGCCCACTCCCTTTTAAAATACTCATTAACACTTTTTATTTGATATCCATATTCTACAAACGCATTCTAGAGTCACCCTTGGTCCACCTTTATGGCAATATATCGAAAAGGCGTCCACCTATAGAACTAAGGCCCACTCACTTTTAAAATACTTATTATCACCTTTCGTTTGATACCCATATTGTACAAGAGCATTCTAGAGTCAACCCTGGTACACCTTTATAACCATATTCCGAAAAGGCGTCCACCTATAGAACTAAGGCCCACTCCCTTTTAAAATACTCATTAACACCTTTCATTTCATACCCATATCGTACAAACAAATTCTAGAGTCACCCCTGGTCCACCTTTATGGCGATATCTCGAAAAGGTGTCCACCTATAGAACTAAGACCCACTCCCTTTTAAAATACCCATTAACACCTTTCATTTGATACCCATATCGTACAACCAAATACTAGAGTCACCCCTGGTCCACCTTTAGGGCGATATCTCGAAAAGGCGTCCACCCATAGAACTAAGGCCCACTCCCCTTTAAAACACTTATTAAGACCTTTCGTTTGATGCCCATATTGTACAAACGCATTCTAGAGTCACCCCTGGTCCACCTTTATGGCGATATCTCGAAAAGGCGTGCACCCATAGAACTAAGGACTACTCCCTTTTAAAATATTCATTAACACTTTTTATTTGATATCCATATTCTACAAACGCATTCTAGAGTCACCCTTGGTCCACCTTTATGGCAATATCTCGAAAAGGCGTCCACCTATAGAACTAAGGCCCACTCCCCTTTAAAACACTTATTAAGACCTTTCGTTTGATGCTCATATTGTACAAACGCATTCTAGAGTCACCCCTGGTCCACCTTTATGGCGATATCTCGAAAAGGCGTGCACCCATAGAACTAAGGACCACTCCCTTTTAAAATACTTATTAACGCCTTTCGTTTGATACCCATATTGTACAAGATTACTCTAGAGTCAACCCTGGTCCACCTTTATAGCCATATTCCGAAAAGGCGTCCACCCATAGAACTAAGGCCCACTCCCTTTTAAAATACACATTAACACCTTTCATTTCATACCCATATCGTACAAACAAATTCTAGAGTCACCCCTGGTCCACCTCTATGGCGATATCTCGAAAAGGCGT
Source organism: Eurosta solidaginis (assembly GCF_040869045.1). Classification (NCBI taxonomy): domain Eukaryota; kingdom Metazoa; phylum Arthropoda; class Insecta; order Diptera; family Tephritidae; genus Eurosta; species Eurosta solidaginis. The sequence continues at coordinate 15,088,998 of NC_090319.1, forward strand.
CCACCTATAGAACTAAGGCCCACGCCCTTTTAAAATACTCTTTAACACCTTTCATTTGATACCCATATCGTACAACAAAATTCTAGAGTCACCCCTGGTCCACCTTTATGGCGATATCTCGAAAAGGCGTCCACCTATAGAACTAAGACCCACTCCCTTTTAAAACAATCATTAACAACTTTAATTTGATACTCATATCGTACAACCAAATTCTAGAGTCACCCCTGGTCCACCTTTATGGCGATATCTCGAAAAGGCGTCCACCTATAGAACTAAGGCCCACGCCCTTTTAAAATACTCATTAACACCTTTCATTTGATACCCATATCGTACAAACAAATTCTAGAGTCACCCCTGGTCCACCTCTATGGCGATATCTCGAAAAGGCATTCACCTATAGAACTAACACCCACTCCCTTTTAAAGTACTCATTAACACCTTTCATTTTATACCCATATCGTACAACCAAATTCTAGAGTCACCCCTGGTCCACCTCTATGGCGATATCTCGAAAAGGCATCCACCTATAGAACTAACCCCACTCCCTTTTAAAGTACTCATTAACACCTTTCATTTGATACCCATAACGTACAAACAAATTCTAGAGTCACCCCTGGTCCACCTTTATGGCTATATCTCGAAAAGGCGTCCGCCCACTCCGTTTTAAAATACTCATCAGCACCTTTCGTTTGATACCCATATTATACAAACGCAATCTAGAGTCACACCTAGTCCACGTTTATGGCGATATCTCGAAAAGGCATCCACCTATAGAACTAAGGCCCACTCCCTTTTAAAATACTTATTATCACCTTTCGTTTGATACCCATATTGTACAAGAGCATTCTAGAGTCAACCCTGGTACACCTTTATAACCATATTCCGAAAAGGCGTCCACCTATAGAACTAAGGCCCACTCCCTTTTAAAATACTCATTAACACTTTTCATTTCATACCCATATCGTACAAACAAATTCTAGAGTCACCCCTGGTCCACCTTTATGGCGATATCTCGAAAAGGTGTCCACCTATAGAACTAAGACCCACTCCCTTTTAAAATACCCATTAACACCTTTCATTTGATACCCATATCGTACAACCAAATACTAGAGTCACCCCTGGTCCACCTTTATGGCGATATCTCGAAAAGGCGTCCACCCATAGAACTAAGGCCCACTCCCCTTTAAAACACTTATTAAGACCTTTGGTTTGATACCCATATTGTACAAACGCATTCTAGAGTCACCCCTGGTCCACCTTTATGGCAATATCTCGAAAAGGCGTCCACCTATAGAACTAAGGCCCACTCCCCTTTAAAACACTTATTAAGACCTTTCGTTTGATGCCCATATTGTACAAACGCATTCTAGAGTCACCCCTGGTCCACCTTTATGGCGATATCTCGAAAAGGCGTGCACCCATAGAAATAAGGACCACTCCCTTTTAAAATACTCATTAACACTTTTTATTTGATATCTATATTCTACAAACGCATTCTAGAGTCATCCTTGGTCCACCTTTATGGCAATATCTCGAAAGGCGTACACCTGTAGAACTAAGGCCCACGCCCTTTTAAAATACTCATTAACACATTTCATTTGATACCCATATCGTACAAACAAATTCTATAGTCACCCCTGGTCCACCTTTATGGCGATTGCTCGAAAAGGCGTCCACCTATGGAACTAAGACCCACTCCCTTTTAAAATACTCATTAACTCCTTTCATTTGATACCCATATCGTACAAACAAATGCTAGAGTCACCCCTGGTCCACCTTTATGGCGATATCTCGAAAAGGCGTGCACCCATAGAACTAAGGACCACTCCCTTTTAAAATACTTATTAACGCCTTTCGTTTGATACCCATATTGTACAAGATTACTCTAGAGTCAACCCTGGTCCACCTTTATAACCATATTCCGAAAAGGCGTCCACCTATAGAACTAAGGCCCACTCCCTTTTAAAATACTCATTAACACCTTTCATTTCATATCCATATCGTACAAACAAATTCTAGAGTCACCCCTGGTCCACCTTTATGGCGATATCTGGAAAAGGCGTCCACCTATAGAACTAAGACCCACTCCCTTTTAAAATACCCATTAACACCTTTCATTTGATACCCGTATCGTACAACCAAATTTTAGAGTCACCCCTGGTCCACCTCTATGGCGATATCTCGAAAAGGCATCCACCTATAGAACTAACACCCACTCCCTTTTAAAGTACTCATTAACACCTTTCATTTTATACCCATATCGTACAACCAAATTCTAGAGTCACCCCTGGTCCACCTTTATGGCGATATCTCGAAAAGGCGTCCACCTATAGAACTAAGGCCCACGCCCTTTTAAAATACTCATTAACACCTTTCATTTGATACCCATATCGTACAAACAAATTCTAGAGTCACCCCTGGTCCACCTTTATGGCGATATTTCGAAAAGGCGTCCACCCATAGAACTAAGGCCCACTCCCTTTTAAAATACTCATTAGCACCTTTCAATTGATACCCATATCGTACAAACAAATTCTAGAGTCACCCCTGGTCCACCTTTATGGCGATATCTCGAAAAGGCGTCCACCTATAGAACTAAGACCCTCTCCCTTTTAAAATACTCATTAACACCTTTCATTAGATACCCATATCGTACAAACAAATTCTAGAGTCACCCCTGGTCCACCTTTATGGCGATATCTCGAAAAGGCGTCCACCCATAGAACTAAGGCCCACTCCCTTTTAAAATATTCATTAGCACCTTTCATTTGATACCCATATCGTACAAACAAATTCTAGAGTCACCCCTGGTCCACCTTTATGGCGATATCTCGAAAAGGCGTCCACCTATAGAACTAAGGACCCACTCCCTTTTAAAATACTCATTAACTCCTTTCATTTGATACCCATATCGTATAAACAAATTATAGAGTCACCCCTGGTCCACCTTTATGGCGATATCTCGAAAAGGCGTCCACCTATAGAACTAAGGCCCACGCCCTTTTAAAATACTCATTAACACCTTTCATTTGATACCCATATCGTACAAACAAATTATAGAGTCACCCCTGGTCCACCTTTATGGCGATTATCTCGAAAAGGCGTTCACCTATAGAACTTAGACCCACTCCCTTTTAAAATACTCATTAACACCTTTCATTTGATACTCATATCGTACAACAAAATTCTAGAGTCACCCCTGGTCCACCTTTATGGCGATATCTCGAAAAGTTGTCCACCTATAGAACTAAGACCCACTCCCTTTTAAAACAATCATTAACAACTTTAATTTGATACTCATATCGTACAACCAAATTCTAGAGTCACCCCTGGTCCACCTTTATAACGATATTCCGAAAAGGCATCCACCTATAGAACTACCACCCACTCCCTTTTAAAATACTCATTAACACCTTTCATTTTATACCCATATCGTACAACCAAATTCTAGAGTCACCCCTGGTCCACCTTTATGGCGATATCTCGAAAAGGCGTCCACCTATAGAACTAAGGCCCACGCCCTTTTAAAATACTCATTAACACCTTTCATTTGATACCCATATCGTACAAACAAATTCTAGAGTCAGCCCTGGTCCACCATTATGGCGATATCCCTAAATGGCGTCCATCTATAGAACTATAGCCCACTCCCTCTTAAAATACTCTTTAATACCTTCCATTTGATACACATGTCATACAAACACATTCTAGGGTTACCCTAGGTTCATTTTACTACGAGGTGATTTTCCCTTATTTTGTCTCCATAGCTCTCAACTGAGTATATAATGTTCGGTTACACCCGAACTTAGCCTTCCTTACTTGTTTCTATATAAATTTAATATTTTGAGCTTGAGTAGTATTTTTATGAATTTGAAATGGAAAATTTGAATTTCAATTGAAAGTTCTGAGCTTGAAGTGTAATTTTCTGAATATAAGTTGGAAATTCTGAACTTGAGTTTTAATTTGCCGAATTTGAATTGAAACTTTCTGAATTAAAATTGAAGTTTTGAACATGATTTGTAACATTCTGAACTTCAATTTTAATTTTTTGAACTTAAGTTGTAGTTTCTGCACTTGAATTGTTATTTTCGGAAATAAGATTGGAAATGGTGTACTTAAATTCTAATTTGTTGAACCTTTTGAATTGATTATTAATTTTTTGCATTTATAATGGTATTTCAGAACTTGAATTTCAATTATTTGAACATAAATTAAAGATTCTGAACTTGAATTGCAATTTTCTGAACGTGGTCCAGAAAAGTAAACAGTTATGAAAAATTCGAGGTTCTCAAAAAGAGCCAGTTAAAAGAAATACGGTTTCAAGAAAAGAAACTAGTTCCAGAAAATTTGACAGTTCCAAAACAGAAACAGGCTTCAAGGAACGTTACCAGCTGCAAAAGAGTAACGACATAAAGTGTACTAATGGTATATAATTCTGTGGTCACAAGTTATAATCGCCTAAGTGTGATGCTTTTACAGGGAACTTATGCGATTATTGCTTATTAATACAGACATTTTGTATTGGCATTCGAAGTGTGGTGATCTCTCACTCATTCTACGACCGCATATTTTAAAATATCATTACTCACTTATTTATTTAAATGGTTATGGCAGTCCAGTTCCTTATTTTTTGGGTATACTGGCACCAATCGTTTTTCACCTGGTCCTTCCAGCAACTTTCTTAGCCGGCGTGTCGTCTTTCATACGCATAATATGGCCTGACCAGTGTATCCGCTGTACTTCAATTCGCTCAACTAAATCTCGTAGAGCTCACCACTAAATCTTCTGCGGTACTCACCCTCACCAACGCGTAGAGGTCTCTTTCGAAAAACTTTTCTCTCGATTACTTCTAGAGCCGCTTCAACAACAACAATGACAACATGAGATGCTTCTGCACCATATAGCAAAACGGGTACGATCAGTGACTTATACAACATGATTTTCGTTTGCCGAGGGAGTGCCTTAATTTTCAATTGCCTGCCTTGTTCTGCTGAAGATCAAGTTCATCTAGAGATGCTTAAGAAATTGTAATGGTATATTATTTGTTAACATAAGAATTGTTGAATATCCAGTTGATCTAGGGATGTCATTTGTTTCTTTCCTACAGGGTACATGCTTTGTTATTAATAATACGCAAGCATTTGGTTGAATGAATTCCGCTCATTTAACCCGCCAACCTCATTTACATACTCGGAGATAAACTGTTGATGCTTTGATGATATTTTTCTTTTCTCGCTTTTGTTTTCATTTTCAATAAGCATCTATTGTATTTATTTGCATATGTTTTTATGTGAGTATTTGTGGTATGCGGAACATTAAGCAAGATATTGCGGTTGATCGAGGATTCGTTTCAAAATGGTATTTAAAAATGTTTTAAAAAAGCATTTTACTATTTAATTTTTTTAGAAATTTGTTCCTATAAGAGAAAATATCGCAAAATATTGTTTGTTGCAGTCAAGATCTCAGTCGCTGAGATGAGATGTTAGACAAAAAAATCGACTTTCCGTACTTTATTATTTTACAATTCGTTTCCCACACTTGCTCACTGAGTGTATGCGTCTGCTTAACGGCATATGAGCCGTAGGAATATAAGTAATTCAGCTGTTTTTCAGACCGCCGCTAATATTGCGATCTAGAAACAAAACCTGACACCATAAGGAAGGCGAGTGGAAAAATACCCATGAGCGCTAGATAACGTTAGATATCACATCCTTCGGTTAGCTGATTTATCAGGTTTCAGCGAGGGTCACTCTCGTCTAAAGACCGCATTAAAGAGCTTGTATTTTTGTAGATTTATTTTTCAAATCTATGCCGTTTGAGCATCAGCACAAAGATGCAGTATTACTATTTTGTTGTGCAGTATAACTATTCCGTGAAATTCAGACAAAACGAAATCTTTTACTTACTTATTTATTTAATTTGCGCTTAACCGTCAAAACGGTTATGGCCGTCCAACAAGGCGCGCCAGACGCTCCTTCGCTCCGCCAATCGGCGCCAATTGGTCACATCATGGGAGTTTAAATCGGTTTCCACTTGGTCCTTCCAACGGAGTGGGGGCCGCACTCTACCTCTGCTTCCATAGGCGGGTTCCGATAAGATGACCTGTCCAGCGCAGCCGCTGCGTTTTAATTCCCTGGACTATTTGGATATCTGCGTATAGCTCGTACAGCTCATCATTAAATCTTCTTTGGTACTCGCCATCGCCAAAGCGTAGAGGTTCATAAATCTTTCGAAGAACTTTTCTCTCGAACACTCCCAAAGCAGCTTCATCTGCTGTTGTCATGGTCCATGCTTCTGCCCCATATAGCAGGACGGGTACGAAAAGTGACTTGTAGAGTATGATTTTCGTTCGCCGAGAGAGGACTTTACTTTTCAATTGCCTACCTAGTCCAAAGTAGCATTTATTGGCAAGATTGTTTCTTCGCTGGATTTCAGTGCTGATGTTGTTGCTAGTGTTGATGCTGGTTCCCAAATAAACGAAGTCTTTTACTATTTCGAAATTATGGCTGCCAACAGTAGCGTGGTTGCCAATGCGCATATGCGCTGACTCTTTGCTGGATGACAGCACGTACTTCGTTTTGTCCTCATTCACCATCAAACCCATCTTTACCGCTTCTTTTTCGAGTTTGGAGTAAGCAGAACTAACAGCGCGGGTGTTTGGGCCGATGATATCAAGGTCATCAGCATATGCTAGTTATTGCACGCTTTTATAGAATACTGTTCCAGTGCGGTTGAGCTGTGCAGCTAGTATAATTTTCTCCACCGTCAAATTAAAGAAATCGCACGATAGGGGATCACCCTGTCTGAAACCTCGTTTAGTTTCTAACGGCTCGGAGTGGTCCTTCCCAATTTTGACTGAGCTGATGGTGTTGCTCAACGTCATTTTGCACAGCCGTATAAGTTTTGCGGGGAAACCAAATTCAGACATAGCGGCATATAGGCAGCTCCTTTTCGTGCTGTCGAAGGCGGCTTTAAAGTCGACAAAGAGGTGATGTGTGTCGATTCTCTTTTCACGGGTTTTTTCCAAGATTTGGCGCACTGTGAAAATCTGGTCGATGGATTTACCAGGTCTGAAGCCGCACTGAAAAGTTCCAATCAGCCGGTTCACGGTGGGCTTCAATCTTTCGCACAATACACTTGAAAGAACCTTATATGCGATATAAAGAAGGCTGATTCCACGATAGATGGTGCATTTTGCAGTATCCCCCTTTTTGTGGACTGGGCAAAGAACACTTAGATTCCAATCATCGGGCATGCACTCATATTTTTTAAGAAGCTGCTGCATGCGCCTTACCAACTCCTCTGCGCCGTACTTGAATAGCTCCGCAGGCAATCCATCAGCGCCCACGGTCTTGTTGTTTTTCAATCTGGTTATTGTTATTCTATCTTCGTCATAATCGGGCGGGGGAACATATATTCGATCATCATCGATTGCGGGATCGGGTTCGTCATCTCTGCGCGGTGAATCGCTACCTCCATTGAGGAGAGCAGAGGAGTGTTCCCTCCGAAATCTTTTAGTAATCAGAAAAAAAATAAAATAAAATGTTGGGGCTCCTTCTTCAATACATCACTAGTAATATCAGCGAAACTGTCTTCCTCTCAAACTTCCCGTGCTCCTTCGCTCTTTACTCATATTCTCCTGTAGGTCTATTTTTGTTTTCCTATCTCCTACTTCTTTATTTTTCATTCATTTACTTATTTGTATCTTCGAGATCTTTCCTTTGAAGCTTAAGAGCTTATATCCTTTTTTACCATAGCAGTAATTCTCATAAAATTTTAATTTTCTAAAAAAAAAATAATATAACGATGAGACAATAACAATTGCGAACTTAGAAAGGTAATACAATGTTGTGAATTTCAATGTTTACGTATGTCAGTTCAAAGTATTAAACCATTTTAAACTAATTATAGAAATATGTTTTCTTCAAGTCCCAAAGGTGAAGCTTTAAACAAAAGCACAAGATTTCTACAAATATGCTTTCACATGTTCATAGTTACCATTTAAAAAGTTAAGCTTAAAGACTGGCTAAATACTGGCAAGCAAACAAATTAATTTTCACTCTCTTTATTTTAATTATTCACTTTGTTCCTTTGTGGGTTCAGTTGCCTAATCGCTTTCCGATTTAGAACCCTAATTTAACACAATTTGTATTGAGTTAAGTGACAGTGTAAATAGAAAGTTGAGTAATTAGGGGCGTAAATGATGCTTTGATAAAATCAGTTTTGCAATTTCGTTTACCAGCTTACTCTTATAGACTTATTGTATTCAGTTGAAAATAGTGCGACATAATTTACAAATGAAAAGGGGCCGTAAATATCCAATTGGGGGGGGGGGTTGAATTAGTCAGATGGAGGAAACAATAAACAGCCTTGAGACATACATTTGGGTAATTGGTTGTATGAATTTGCAACCGAGAAGTTATAGTACAAATATGAAAAGAAAAAAACAAACCAGTAAGGGAGTCTTAATTGGATGCATATTCGAAAATTATATACTCAACTGTGGGCTTATAGCTATTTTTCGCATAGATATTTTGTTTTATATTCACCGACGATCACTTTAAATATTTTCTTTGAAATGTGGTTTAAGATTTTATTTTGGATGTTTTCAGGACTTTTTGTTACAGCTTTTGGGTTAATCTCGGAATTATATTGAGGCTATTTCGTGAATATCTCAATGTTGTTTTGCAAATATTTCCAGGTAATCTCGGGATCACTACAATTAAATTTCGGAAAAGATTGTGATAACTCAAACAGTTTTCGAGATATGGTCCACAGTGTAGATCAGGGTTACTTCTGAATTTATTTATACGGTATAGGTATCAAACAAGAGACACAGAGAGGTTTTGAAACCAGTTATCAGATGGTGTGATTTTTAAAAAATATTTGGAACAAACTCCTACAACTGTTCAGACCGCAAAACGCGTTCCGTTGTTAGCAACCGATACTAACAGGTGTTTGTTTCATTATCGGCTTATTACCGAAAGCAAAATTATCTTCGAGTTATCGGTTTTTATCGCTGAGCCATCAGCTGTGTGTTCTTTTATCGGCTTGTTATCGATAGGTTTTAGATGTGTCATCATCTTCGAGTTATCGGTCTGTTATCGCTGAGTCATCAGCTATTTGTTTTCTTTTTATCGGCTTCTTATCGACGGGTTATAGATGTGTCATTTATTTTATAGTGAAATTTTATCGTTATTTGTTTTAAAACAAACAAGGAAGTCGTCGATAACAAATCGGTAGTACGCTGATAAAAATTGGTAATACTTTGATAAGAAATCGATAAAAAACAACAGCTAAATGTTCAATTGAAAATCGACCATTTTTGGATAAAATATTAATAATTTTTCTATAAAAAATTAAAAAATCGAAAATCTTTTAATAATAAATCAGTAACTTTTTGATAATAAATCGATAACGGTTATATTTATGATCGATAACTTTTGGATAGAAAATCGATATTCTTTCGATAACATGTCTATAACGCGTCTATAAAAAATCGACACATTTTCGATAACAAATCAATAAGAAGCCAATAACACTTTAGTGAAGCTACGATAACAAATCGGTAATTTTTGGTAGCAGATAGATAACTTGTTGATAATTTATCGATCGATTTTCGATAAATAATCAATAGTAAATCGACCAATTTTCGATACCACACCGACGACACGTGAAAACCAATATAGCTCAACGATAGTTTTTGTTATCGTCCGAAAATTAATAACACTTCGATAACATATTCATCGATACAATTTCTTTGAGTGCATTTTGAGACTTTAGAACATTTCGTTTTGGAATTTTTTCACAACGTGGTTTGGTGGTGCGCACATGTCTACTACATCCAAAAATCGGGGGTTCATACCACGAGAAAAGCAACATCAAAATTCTTAACAAGAGGGGTCACCCCTTGAAGAGAGTTTCGTAAGCATTTCGAGTGCATTTCTGTAATGGAAAGCTCCTTTGAAAAAATGTTATGCGGTGTAAATGACACTGAGCCAGTATGAAACATGTGAGGCTTCTATCGCCAAATCAGATATAAGCCAATATGGGCTACTTTTTGTGCAATAGAAATTTGCTATTAAAATTCTGCGCGAAACAAATTAGGGTGCGACAAACCATTTTTTTTTCTTTATGGTATAGTGAATTTATTTAGGACTTCCAGCGTTTTGAAACAAGTCGTATGAGGAATATTCAAATTTTTATAAAAGAGTGTACCAGAGGTTTAAACCTTACGGTCTACAAAGTAAGAATCAAGTACTAGTATCGCCCAGTTCGACCAGTCCCATTTCAAAGATTGGGGATATTGCTTTTACGGAGATTTCTAGACCTGGCATGTGCCACAAGAAAGACAACTTTGTTTTGGCTACCTTTATTGGAAGTGACTTGGCGTATGAGTAACATTTTTTTTGACCAGAACAGTTTTATCTTACTCTATATATAATAATCAAATTCTGTGTGTGTGTGTGTGTTCCCTATGGAAACGTATTTCCCACACCTCAATGATCACCAAATTTTGGCTATGGGTTCATTCGATTAAGATGAACGTTTTTCATATTTCAGAACTAAGAATTTTAAATAAATTTTTTTTTTCAATTTCACGTGGTGCGAAAAATGTTGAATGTCAGCAAAAGTTACTCATACGCCATGTACATACTTAAGTGGAGAACTTTTGTTTGGTCATAGCAATGAATTCACAAAAAGTTAAAGCGATTGCATTGATTTAAGAAAAGTTTTCATTAAATTTAAACATTTCTTTGTAAAAATAGCTGTCTATATGAGATGATAAACAAAAATTGTCCAACTAAAATATTTTTGTCAAGTAATATAATATTTTGAGTATGAATTGTGTGTGACAAAATAAAATTTGAAAAATAAAGCAAAGAATAATAAATTAGAGGAATGTGGGATCTAAGAAAAAAGAAGGAGAGAGGTAGAGGGTGTAAAAAAAGAAGAGGGAGAGATACGGTAATTATAGAGAGGTAGAATGCGAAAAATGGGAGACACATTTTGATTGTTTGACTTTGAGTGTGGGCAAAGAAGTTGTTTTTGGCTCTACAGTCGGAAAGTTCAGCCTACACAATGAAACTTCTCCTAACGGAATGAGGCTGATTGACTTTGCCGGTGTTCGAAACATGTTCATATCCAGCACGAGGTTCATGCATAAAAAGATACATCAAGTTACATGGCTGTCTCCTGATCGAAATACTCGCAATCAGATCGATCACGTTGTGATAGACGGACGGCATGCCTCCAATGTTTTAGATGTGCGCACGATCCGAGGACCTAACATCGACTCCGACCATTATCTCGTTGCAACCAAATACGCACCCGCCTCAGCGCGGCTAACACCAAGGAACAAAAAACACAAGTAAAGCTAGATGTCGAAAAGCTTCAATCACAAAATACTGCCAATAATTTCGCAACTCGACTCTCACACCTGCTCTCTGAGAGCACAACTCATCCTGAAAGAATGCAGGAGCAGAGGGAGCATATCTGCAAAGCACTTCGTATTGCCCCCGAGGAAAAAATTTGTTACCGGCGGCCACAAAAACAACTGGTACCATGAAGAATGCCGCGCTGTAACCGAAAGAAAAGACGCTGCCTACAGGGTTACGTTAAAAGCGAGCGCAACAAGAGGAGTGTGTGAACGCTATCGTGAGTTGAAAACGGAAGAGAGACGCCTTTTCAGGAAAAAAAAGCAGAAGCAGAAAGGCGTGTGTGCGAGGTGCTTGAGCTGCTAGCCACCAGGAATAACGCCCGAAAATTTTACCAAAAAATACGGCGACAGACGGAAGGTTTTAAGACCGGGGCAAACTCCTGTAGGATAGAAAACGGCGATCTTGTGACTGATGTCCAGAGATTGCTTAGATTATGGAACACTTCTCTGCTCTCCTAAATGGAGGTAGCGATTCACCATGCAGAGATGACGAACCCGATCCCGCAATCAATGATGATGGAATATATGTCCCCCCACCCGACTATGACGAATTTAGAATAGCAATAACCAGATTGAAAAACAACAAGGCGGTGGGCGCTGATGGATTCCCTGCGGAGCTATTCAAGTACGGCGGCGAGGAGTTGGTAAGGTGCATGCAGCAGCTTCTTAGCAAAATATGGGCGGACGAGTGCATGCCCGATGATTGGAATCTAAGTGTTCTTTGCCCAGTCCACACGAAGGGGGATACTGCAAAATGCACCAAGTATCGTGGAATCTTAATATCGCATATAAAGTCCTTTCAAGTGTATTGTGCGAAAGATTGAAGCCCATCGTGAACCGGCTGATTGGACCTTATCAGCGCGGCTTCAGACCTGGTAAATCTACAATCGACCAGATTTTCACAATGCGCCAAATCTTGGAAAAAACCCGTGAAAAGAAAATCGACACACATCGCCTCTTCGTCGACTTTAAAGCCGCCTTCGACAGCACGAAAAGGAGCTGCCTATATGCCGCTGTATCTGAATTTGGTCTACCCGCAAAATTTATACGGTTGAGCAACACCATCAGCTCAGTCAAAATTGGGAAGGACCTCTCCGAGCCGTTCGAAACTAAACGAGGTTTCAGACAGGGTGATCCCCTATCGAGCGATTTCTTTAATTTGATGCTGGAGAAAATTATACTAGCCGCAGAACTCAACCGCACTGGAACACTTTTCTATAAAAGCGTGCAATTAATGGCATATGCTGATGACATTGATATCATCGGCCTAAATACCCGCGCTCTTAGTTCTGCTTACTCCAAACTGGAAAAAGAAGCGGTAAAGATGGGTTTGATGGTGAATGAGGACAAAACGAAGTACGTGCTGTGATCGAGTAAAGAGTCAGCGCATACGCGCTTTGGCAACCACGCTACTATTGGCAGCCATAAATTCGAAATAGTAAAAGACTTCGTTTATTTGGGAACCAGCATCAACACTAGCAACAACATCAGCACTGAAATCCAGCGAAGAATCAATCTTGCCAATAAATGCTACTTTGGACTAGGTTGGCAATTGAAAAGTAAAGTCCTCTCTCGGCGAACGAAAATCATACTCTGCAAGTCACTTATCGTTTCCGTCCTGCTATATGGGGCAGAAGCATGTACCATGACAACAGCAGATGAAGCGGCTTTGGGAGTGTTCGAGAGAAAAGTTCTTCGAAAGATTTATGCACCTCTACGCGTTGGCGATGGCGAGTACCGAAGAAGATTTAATGATGAGCTGTACGAGCTATAAGCAGACATCAACATAATCCAGCGAATTAAAACGCAGTGGGTGCGCTGGCTAGGCCATGTTATGCGAATGAATGATGATGCCCCGGCCAAGAAAGTGTTTATATCAGAACCCGCCTATGGAAGCAGAGGCAGAGGGCGGCCCCCACTCCGTTGGAAGGACCAGGTGGAAAACGATTTAAACTCCCTTGGTGTGACCAATTGGCGCCGGTTGGCAGAGCGAAGGAGCGATTTGAGCGCCTTGTTGGACGGCCATAACCGTTTAGAAGGTTAAGCGCCAATTACGTAAGTAAGAAAGACTTTGAGTAACGGGAAGGAATGCGCTAAAATATACCGTCTTATTTAGATTAGTATCTGCCCAACCCGAGCAACGCCGGTTACCCCGCTAGTATCTTAATATATACAGATTATGTTGTTTGAAAAAAACATTAATTCTACTTTCTTATAGAAACATTGTGTGTGCACAATCATAGAACTGCAAACACTGAAATCAAATTTAGTAAATGCAGGTTAATTTTTACAAATAAAAGTTCTGCGCTACATATTTTATAACAGATGGTAAACATTTCTAATTATCACACGCATGTTTACGCATTTAAATAAATTTATTAAGGCAGATAACATGCAGGCGTGCATACCAAAAGAAAACAAAAAACGGTAAATATTAATTTAGGCCTAACACTTATTTATTGTACAAGGCTGTATGTGTGTATGTATGAACGCATGTTCGTTCGAAAATATTGTGGGTGTAATTGTGGTTGTGCTAGTAAAAATAATACGTTGCGAAATTTGTTGCTGTTTTTTTGGGAGGGAAATCAAAGCAAAAGGAGGAGCTGCGGTTGCATGCTTTGATTTTGATTGTAGAGTCATTAACATAAGTAAACAAATGGCTGGCAAAAAACAAAAAATAAGCAAACAAGCGAACAAATGAGTGAATGAACAAATGATTGCAAAAGCGTAACGATGTACATACATACAAACATGCAGACTTACATAGGCACTGTGAAAAAATATTGTAACGAATTTAGTTGCAAATCTTCTTATTTGCCCTTCTGCTAAGTTCGAATCACTAAACTGTTGAATAAATAACTCCAATATTGAATAATGGAAAAATGGCCTTTATTAAAGTACTTCACAACAACACTTATACTCTGCAACTAGCTTGCTTAACAACCAAACTGATTGATAGCTCAAATGAAACTCTACTATTGCCCGACAGATTGTGTGCTTAATCAATAACTGCTTGATAACTCAACTTAAACTGAATTCCAGCGCCTCCACATTTGCTGCCTTTTATACTCTCTTATTTGCTCGTTCGCATCTTTTAGGCGCTTCCATTTCCAGAATCTACTAATTGCCATCAGCTCTCAAACTTCTCAGCTGTAACTACAATTGCACGATTTTATAGTTTCTCTCATTGCATACTTTCAGGAGTATCTCAGATGTATGCATGTGTTTGTGCATTGATTCTCCGCTGCTCGTATATGTACATGGTACATATGTGTAGACGCAATTATTGTTTCGTTTATGTACATAGATACATAATGATTGAATTATTTATGTGAATTCACGTCACTGCTTTGCATCGGCTTAGAGATAGCCCCTTAGTTTTGCTAATATTCGTAACAATATATACTTTTATGCAGAAGTGAAGATATTTTGGTTTAATAGTAGCATGTATTTTAGATTAGTATGTATGCGTATCACACCAATGCATGTGTACTGGTAAATATGAAATACAAATAAATTGTTTTGAAAGAACTCTGATATATCTTGTAGGTAGATAGTAAAAATGGTAGTCAGAACAAGGATCACCTTGATCAAGATATACATATTTATAACGGAGAAATTGAACCCATAATAACGATGCCTATGGTTACCGTCACGTTTACGGAGCCATGGTGAGGCAAGGAAAGCAAAGGAATTGAAAATAAAGGAACAGAAAAAAGAAAAGGAGGGTAGAAGTAAGGAAATGTTGGTAGTCAAAACCGAAGCTGGAACTAGTTACAACCTAATGGTGTGCTATCCATTTGTTATCGAAGTGTTAAAGGTTTCTTATCGATAATTGTCGATTTGTTCTAGGCATGTTATCGACCAAATATAGACAGTAAATACTTGGCGCGATTAACCTCCGAGGAAACTAATGACGAGCTTCTCTTAAATTAAAAGGATCACAATTTTTTTCCATAAATTAGCGGAGCGGGACCTACAAGGTTTATGTCGACCGCGAGCGGCATCTGCAAGGCAGATGAATTTTCACTGAGAATATTTTCATGGCAGAAATACACTCGGAATGTTTTTTTCAAATGACTTCCGAGGGGCAATCCCGATTAGAAAACTTTTTTAATAATTTGATGTTACTTTGCCAGGGAGTTGAACCCAGCACCTATGGTGTGGTAGGTGGAGCACGCTAACACCACACCACGGCGGCCGTGATTTACTGTTTTTTTTTCTCAAAAATTTATAGGTTTGTTGTCGATTTATTATCAGAAAATTATCGGTTTTTATCGAAAATTTATTGATTTATACGAAAAGTTATCGATGTATAACCAAAAAGTGTACGGCTTGCTATCAGGAAATAATGGAAAAGTTATCGATTTATTTTGAAGAGTTATTGATTAACAATCGAAAAGTTATCGAAGTACTCATTAACACCTTTCATTTGATACCCATATCGTACTAACAAAGTATAGAGTCACCCCTGGTCCACCTTTATTGCGATACCTCGAAAAGGCGTCCACCTATAGAACTAAGGCCCACTCCCTTTTAAAATACGAATTCTAGAGTCACCCCTGGCCCACCTTTATGGTGATATCTCGAAACGGCGTCCACCTATGAAACTAACGATTACTCCATTTTAAAATACTATTTAACACCTTTCTTTTGATACCCATATTGTACAAACAAATTCTAGGGTCACCCCTGGTCCACCTTTATGGCGATATCTCGGAAATGCGACGACCTATACAACAACCACCACTCCCTTTTAAAACCCTCATTAATACCTTTAATTTGATACCCATATCGTACAAACACTTTCTAGAGTCAC
Organism: Eurosta solidaginis; assembly: GCF_040869045.1. NCBI lineage: Eukaryota > Metazoa > Arthropoda > Insecta > Diptera > Tephritidae > Eurosta > Eurosta solidaginis. The sequence goes on from NC_090319.1 coordinate 15,105,257, forward strand.
CTCTGGTCCAACTTTATGGCGATATTTCGAAACGGCGTCCACCTATAGAACTAAGGCCCACTCCCTTTTAAAATTCGCATTAACACCTTTCATTTGATGCCCATATTGTACAAACAAATTCTAGGGTCACCCCTGGACCACCTTTATGGCGATATCCTGAAACGGCGTCCACCTATGGGCCTAAGTATTACTCCCTTTTAAAATACTTATTAACACCTTTCTTTTGATACCCATACTGTACAAACAAATTCTAGGGTCACCCCTGGTCCACCTTTATGGCGATATCTCGGAAATGCGACGACCTATACAACAACCACCACTCCCTTTTAAAACCCTCATTAATACCTTTAATTTGATACCCATATCGTACAAACACATTCTAGAGTCACCTCTGGTCCACCTTTATGGCGATATTTCGAAACGGCGTCCACCTATAGAACTAAGGCCCACTCCCTTTTAAAATACTCATTAACACCTTTCATTTGATGCCTATATTGTACAAACAAATTCTAAGGTCACCCCTGGACCACCTTTATGGCGATATCTCGAAATGGCGTCCACCTATGGAACTAAGGATTACTCCCTTTTAAAACCCTCATTAATACCTTTAATTTGATACCCATATCGTACAAAGACATTCTACAGTCAACCCTGGTCTACCTTTATGGCGATATTTCGAAACGGCATCCGCCTATAGAACTAAGGCCCACTCCCTTTTAAAATACTCATTAACACCATTCGTTTGAAGCCCATATTGTACAAACAAATTCTAGGGTCACCCCTGGTCCACCTTTGTGGCGATATCTCGAAACGGCATCCACTTATAGAACTAAGGCCCACTCCCTTTTAAAATACTCATTAACACCTTTCGTTTGATGCCCATATTGTACAAACAAATTCTAGGGTCACCCCTGGTCCACCTTTAAGGCGATATCTCGGAAATGCGACGACCTATACAACAACTGAGTATGTAATGTTCGGTTACACCCGAACTTAACTTTCCTTACTTGTTTTTTATTTATTTTTTATTTTATTTCATTTTATTCTATTCATTCAGTCTAAAAGTACATGCTTTATTACAGACTAGTAAAATTAGAAAAGAATCGAAGCTTAAACTTATATAAGCTGTTACTAAATTAAGAACTCAGCTGAATAGATTTGCTAGATGTATAGTACTAGTTATGGGTTCATTCATAGCATAGTTCGTTTTATGAGTTATTTCGATAAATAATCTATTATACCGAAGATTACGCAGTGGAATATATGGAATGAACAAATTAGATAAATCGGAGCAATTTATGCTCAAGTTTACTACATTATAGACAAGCATGAGTGAGATACAAGTCCTTCTGTTGTGCAAAGCCTGAAGTTGGATAGTATTGAGCTTATAATTAGTAAAGTATTGATATGCATTTTTGAGGTAATCGTGTAGAAGATCTTGTTTTTCATTATGGCGATTAAAGAATAAAATAAAAAATTGTCAACTACTATTTCATCTATAAATGCTACAATATTCCTGCTCACTTAATGAAGATACCTTCTCGTAAAGGCGGTATCAAGAGCCAGCTACCTGGTGATTCTCGTATCAAATGTCAAAACAGCCCACTATAAAATATCCAAAAAAAACCCAAAACAAAAAAGTTCTTTATAAAGTATCCATTCGTATTTTATTGAAGTGTTACTTTATATTTCGGAATGTCGCTACGGTAGAATGTTTGGAATTAAAAATTCAAAAACACAAACAGAAACGTGAGACGAACTGAAAGTGAGACTATTCCCCAAACCAAAATAAAAGGACCAGATAGTGCAAAGATGGTAGTCGATATGATTCTGCGACCATTAGTGGACACACCAAATACACAACGATGAGCCGTAAAACAACCAACAATCAACACGTACATATTATAAGCAACAACAAGATACGACCACACACTAGCGAGAACAATTACAGTTACAAGAGCAGCAACACCAACAACTAACATTATATACGGGTGACAACGACATAAAAAGAAAACAAGTAAGGAAGGCTAAGTTCGGGTGTAACCGAACATTACATACTCAGTTGGGAGCTGTGGAGACAAAGTAAGGGAAAATCACTATGTTGTAAAAAGAACCTAGGGTAACCCTGGAATGTGTTTGTATGACATGTGTATCAAATGGAAGTGGGCCATAGTTCTATAGATGGACGCCATTTAGGGATATCGCCATAAAGGTGGACCAGGCCTGACTCTAGAATTTGTTTGTACGATATGGGTATCAAATGAAATGTGTTAATGATAATTTTAAAAGGGAGTGGGCCTAAGTTCTATATGTGGACGCCTTTTCGAGATATCGACATAGAGGTGGACCAGGGGTGACCCTAGAATGTGTTTGTACGATATGGGTATCAAATTAAAGGTATTAATGAGGGTTTTAAAAGGGAGTGGCCCTTAGTTGTATATGTGAAGGCGTTTTCGAGATATCGACAAAAATGTGGACCAGGGTGATCCAGAACACCATCTGTCGGGTACCGCTAATTTATTAATATATGTAATACCACGATCAGTATTCCTTCCAAGATTCCAAGGCTTTTGATTTCGCCCTGCAAAACTTTTTCATTTCCTTCTACTTAATATGGTAGGTGTCACACCCATTTTATCAAGTTTTTTTTCTAAAGTTATATTTTGCGTCAATAGACCAATACAATTACCATGTTTCATCCCTTTTTTCCTATTTGGTATATAGTTATGGAATTTTTTTCATTTTTCGTAATTTTCGATATCGAAAAAGTGGGCGTGGTCATAGTCGGATTTCGGCCATTTTTTGTACCAATACAAAGTGAGTTCAGGTAAGTACGTGAACTGGGTTTAGTAAAGATATATCGATTTTTGCTCAAGTTATCGTGTTAACGGCCGAGCGGAAGGACAGACGGTCGACTGTGTATAAAAACTGGGTGTGGCGTCCTAGAATCTAAGCCTCTACCAAATTTCACAAAGATTGGTAAATTTTTTTCGACTTATGGCATTAAAAGTATCCTAGACAAATTAAATGAAAAAGCGCGGAGCCACGCCCATTTTAAAATTTTCTTTTATTTTTGTATTTTGTTGCAACATATCATTACTGGGGTTGAATGTTGACATAATTTACTTATATACTGTAAAGATATTAACTTTTCTTTTAAAATTTGAATTAAAAAAAATTTTTTTTAAGAAGTGGGCGTGGTCCTTCTCCGATTTTGCTAATTTTTATTAAGCAGACATATAGTAATAGGAGTAACGTTCCTGCTAAATTTCATCATGATATCTTCAACGACTGACAAATTACAGCTTGCAAAAATTATAAATTACCTTCTTTTAAAAGTGGGCGGTGCCACGCCCATTGTCCAAAATTTTACTAGTTTTCTATTCTGCGTCATAAGTTGAACTCATGTATCAAGTTTCATCGCTTAATCCGTATTTGGTAATGAATTATCGCACTTTTTCGATTTTTCGAAATTTTAAATATCGAAAAAGTGGGCGTGGTTATAGTCCGATATCGTTCATTTTAAATAGCGATCTGAGATGAGTGCCCAGGAACCTACATACAAAATTTCATCAAGATACCTCAAAATTTACTCAAGTTATCGTGTTAACGGGCAGACGGACGGACGGACGGACATGGCTCAATCGAATTTTGTTTCGATACCGATGATTTTGATATATGGAAGTCTATATCTATCTCGATTCCTTTATACCTGTACAACCAACCGTTATCCAATCAAAGTTAATATACTCTGTGATCTCTGCTCAACTGAGTATAAAAAAAAGAAAAAAATTAACAAAAATCGACGCAAGAGTGGGCGAGAGGATATGAGACAAACAGTAAATGTCATAGCCGCTATTGCTAATGCTTTAATGGTCACAGCTCCTGCCATCCCACGATATTTAGCCTAAATTTTGTTGCAGTTTCATTAAAGCCACAGTATATCCAAAAGCAATATATGAACTTCGACTACGTTTCTTCGTTGCACCTGTGACCATTTCATTGCTTAATATCTATCGCATTTGGAATATTCAAAAAACGTCCCCCCCCCCACCCCCCATATGCTTCTTTGGTATATGTTTGTAGTATGCAGTACATGTTTGTATACTTGTACATGGAAAAAAAATAGTATAGGGTAGCCTTATTATGTGGTCCGACCACGGAATCCTATTAAGGGTTATAGGACTTCTTCTTAATTTCCGCAAAAGGATCTTTAAAAGCCACAAGCTTCAGTAAGGCTGATAATATCAAAGCTTTCCCTATAAAATTTTGTAAATATACCATTTGCAAGCCAAATTGAACTTCACTCAAATCGAATAAATCTTTTTTTATATCAACTAGAACTTTTTTCTAGTCGAATAAAACTTTTTTGAAATCAAATGAAATTTTTTAAAGTCGAATGATATTTTTTCAAGTCAAAAGAATTTTTTTTAAGTCGAGTGCAAAATTTTTTAAGTCAAACTAATACTTTTTTCAAAGCAAATATAACTTTTTTCAAGTCGAATGAAACTTTTTTGAAAAATGGTTTTTTCAAACCAAATGAAAATTTTTCAAGCCGAATGATACTTTCATTAAATCAAATGAAACTTTTTTCAAGTAAAATCAAATATTTTTCAAGTCGAATGAAACAATTTTCAAATCAATTAAACGGTTTTAAGGCAAATAAAACGTTTCTAAATCAAATATTTTAAAGTCCCATGAAACTTTTTTCAAATCATATGAAACTTCTTTCAACTCGAATAAATTTTTTTTTCAAGCCAAACTAAATTTCGTTCAAATGAAATGTTTTCAGATATGCAAAATAAAATTTTTTTTAAACGAATGAAACTATTTTTCAAAGGAAATATAACTTTTTTTAAATCGAATGAAATTTTTTTCAAGTCAAAGTTTTTCATTTCAAGTGAAACTTTTTTGAAACCAAATGAAATTTTTTGAAAGCCAGAGTAAACATTTTATATTAAATGAAAATTTTTTACCAAACAAAACTTATTTTAAAACGAATGTTTTTAAGTTAAGAGAAGCTCTTTCATCTCAAGTGAACCTTTTTCAAATCGAATGTAATTTTTTTAAATGTCATGGAACTTTTTTCAAAACCAATGATTCTTTTTTGATCATTTCAAATGAAACTTCTCTCAAGGCAAATGAAACTATTTTGTATTCAGTTGAAACTTTTTGCTTGTTGATCTGTTTTTGTTCTCTTGGCTGTTGTTGCTACTGGTGGGGTTATTCTAGTTGTTTTTTTTTTCTTGCTACTGTAGTGCTCACAACTCCGTTATTCTTGTTTTCGTTTTTGCTGATCTTCAAAAAAACTGCTTCTAAATGATTTTATTTAGGTTCAATTGACAGGCCGGCCGCACTGCCGTTGTGAACGAATTTTGTAATAAAAATTTAAGTAACTCCCCGATTAGATACAAGCTTGAAACGTGGAATATAGTTCAGAACCCGTTAGGTGGCACAAGGATCGAGATATTCACAAAAATCGTATTTGTGGTCCGATTTGGTTCATATTTGGAACAAATATTACATGCAGTCCAGTGGAAGTGACATCAAAATATTTTGGAGTTCGAGGAGGGGCAAGCATACGTGGCGCAGAGTCGAGTAAAGCCTTTGGAAGGATTTTGTATTGAGTACTTAGATTGTAAAAAATTGTTAGGAAAGAGTCATTGTAATAATGAGTCACTAAAGGAGCTAAATAGAATGAGAAATAATAGGGAATTAGATAAAGACTAAAAACGCGTTTGGCGCGTGAAATTTCTAAAAATGTGAGGCGTAGCATAACCTTATTAAAGTTCAGTTGGTCTTACTTATGACCATCAATAGAAATTTGACGCGTCCAACGCTTTTATTTAATTGTCTGATCAACGCCATAGATTGATAAGGACTGTCATGACTAGAATCTAGGACCTACCTAATTATTTTTTAGCATTTAGTATTATTATTACTTCATGTAAGTAATATTTTCAATAAAACGGTTTAACTTAAACATTTTTTTAAAATTATTTTATTCCTATTGGTAACGCGTTTCATGTTGCTCTTTTTGTTGTAGTGATGGCTGTTCTTGTTGTTGTTGTCGCCCTCACGGGCTGCTTTTGTTGTTATATTCTGTTACTCTTTGTGTTCTGTTGATTCTAGTTTTCCTTGCTGTTTTCTTCTTGCTTTTCTCTTCTTCTTTCATCTTCTTGATATTTTGTTGTTTTTGTGTGGAATATTTTTGATATTTTTGGTTTTTTTATTACCACAGTTGTTTTCTTTTGTAATTTTGTTTTAACTGTTTTAGCTTGTTGTTGTATTTGATGAAATCATTGTTTTCTTTTTCCTTTCGCTTTTTGGCATACTGTTTTTGTTGTTGCTCTTTTTATTATTTGGTGCTCCAACTGTTGCTGTTTTTGTGTTTCAGTTGGATCCTTTTGTTCCTTTATTATTTTTGTTTCGTTGTGTCCGTTGGCCTGATGAGATGGTTCTTTGAGTTTTCGAGAGAAAGAATCTCGTGGAGGTTTATGGTCCTGTCCGTAATACTGACGTCGAGTATCGAAGGAGGTATAATGATGCGCCGTATGACGATATTGAAGCGAATTAAAACCCAAAGGCTTCGCTGGCTAGGCCAAGTTAGTATTTCAGTTAACACCGCAGATTGAAGCAGAGGAAGGGAGAGACATCCACTGAGTTGGGAGAGGCAGGTGGAGGGAGATCTTGTTGCTCCCAATCGGCGTCAGTTATAGCAAAACAGGGATAGCTGACGTGACTTGTTACAAAACAGCGAAAATCGCTAAATGATGTGTCTGTTGTGCTTTACTGCTTTTGTTACAGGAACAACACATATTTACGCATCCGAAAATTCCAGCTTCTAGCCAAATTTTTTCACTGTGTACATTAATGTGCTCTATTTGTTTATGGGTGTGTGTGAGCACAAACGCTCGTAAATTTGCCGGTACAACAGGGCGTATGAGTGTCTGTTTTGGTGCTGATAAATTTTAAATTATGTCGCCACTGTCGTTGTTGCCCCATATTTATACATTACAGAAACTCATTGTCTCGTATGTACATTTGTATGTGTGTTTGTATGTTTTTTAGTAAGTAGCTGCTGCTGATGCTTCTGTTTTCGCCTATTTACGTTGTTGTAGTGGTGGCGGCAACAATAATGCAATTTTTGTTGGTGTTAATGTTAGTAAAGTTATTGTTTTTTTTTGGTGGCATTGAAGCTTTAGATATTATGCTTAGGCAGTTCTAATAAAATTTGTAGCTATGAGGACAAAATTTACAAACACGCCAACATCAAAAATCACAAATTCAAGTAGTACACCAATACAAATATGTGCATACACCAACAAATTCATACAAATAGAGCAAACACATGGGCAACATTGGCAAACAAGAAGCTCAAATGCAATGAACTCAAAGTTTGTCATGAACGCAAATTTGTATGTGAAAAGTTGTGAAATACCTACAGTAGCGAAAAGAAAAGTAGCAGTGGTAATTTTTTTATTCTTGCTATGAAATCAAGTTTTCTTTATTTTCGGTAATTGCAGACAAGTTCCCTTTGAATTTTGTAATTAAAACTGTGCACACCAATCATAAAAGCGATTCTGAAAATGTTTGCTTATTCGAGAAAATTTTACGAAAATTTCGAATTTTTTGTTTGGAATTTTCTGAAGGTAGCCCAATCAGCTTCAGTCTAACAAAGCACAATTGGTGATCTCTCAAAAGTACGCATTTCTTTTTGCGATTTTTTTCCTAAGGTTGTTTAAGATTTTTCACCATACAAAGTATAAAATATTATTTTTATATGGAAGAAAACTTGAAAAGAACAAAACAATTTTCAAAAATCGATGCGACATTTAAGAGCTTTATAGCTTGTAATTTGTCAGATTAAATTGTTTGAGCTACAAAACTGCATTATCAAGAAAACTCAATGACCGCCAAATAAAAAATTCGATATTTTGGTAACATTTTTTGATTTTTGCATTTTTTCCCAAAACGTCTATAAGATGGGTTTGCATAGCAGCAGTTACATAATTCATTGAATTTTTTTTTTTTAATTATTCGAAATAAAAAGGAAGAACTAATATGACGAAATCTGAAGAAAAAAAAAAACGCCACTGCCATTTTTCTTATCATTACTGTGTATAAATATACACATGTATGTACAATAGATCAGTAAGCATGGCAAAAAGCAGCGTCGACGTTTCCTGTAACAGGCGCAGGCCAAATGTTTAAGAGCTCATGACGATATTGCTCTGAAGAGTGGAGTGCAGTGACCTTCGAATTAGAGATATCAGCATTTGTAGCTATGGCCTTTGTATCTGATTTTCCTTTTTATATTTAAATAAATACATATTTTTATTATAACAAGTAAGGACGGGACTGTCCTTGGTTGTACCGAAGACTTCATACCTTTCATGAATGGGGCTGAACAATAACCTTATCCCATTCGTTATTTCCAAATAATGCGCTGTATAAGATAAGAAATATATAGTGAACAGATGTACATACCTACACGATTTTAAGATAAATATAAAAAAAATGGCAAAAAACCCCCTTATCTGAACGATCGGTTATATGGGATATATATTATATATAGCTCCGATCGAAATGATTTTTACAGGAAATATTCTATGATATATCAGAATAAATATCGCCAAGTTTAACGTTTTTATATTGGAAATTAAGGGGGAAATTGCCAAAAATCTTTCTATCTGAACGATCGGTTGTATGGGATATATACTATATATAGCTCCGATCAAAGTGATTTTTTCAGAAAATCTTCTATGATATATTAGAATATATATCACCGAGTTTCACGTTTATACTTTCTAAAGTGCGGTAGAAATGACCAAAATCGTCTTATCTGAACGATCGGTTGTATGGGAGATATATGTTATAGTGGTCCGATCCTGCCGGATCCAACAAATGTCTAATATAATACAGAAATACATCCTTGTGCCAAATTTTATTGAGATATCTCAAAATGCGCTCAAACAGACAGACGGACGGACAGACGGACGGACGGACGGACAGACGAACGTGGCTATATCAACTCTGTTCGTCGCTCAGATGAATCCGGTATACTTAATGGTGAGTCTATCTTCTATATTTCTCAACGTTACAAACATCGGACCAAAGTTAATATACCATTTTATGTTCATAAAAGGTGTAAAAAGCACTATAGTTTTCTTCTATCTTGCTCATGTACGAGGAAGAATGACCTAAAAGACTCAACATGGTCGTTCTGAAGATGGTTATGGTAGTAACTTAGTGGGGCAAGTTTCTGAAGCGTATCCCAAATGGAGTGTCTTCAGCGCTACAACGAGAGTGGTGTGTAATATTATAACCCTATAAGGAAATATCTAGTTCTAAATTGGTGCACTTCTAGTTCATTCAGAAGCACTACTAGTTTGTCTCTTAACTGTTTAAAAGGCTTTCATCTGTTAGTTTTTGCATGGCGATATCTTATGCGATAGGAATTGTTCCCTTCCATTAATGTTTTCTTTAGTTCTGAATAGGAAAAATTCTACCTCTGTTATCTATATTAAACTAGTTCTTATTTGATAACTTAAGGTCACGTTCTGAACCAGAAATTTGTATCAATAATTACTGACTGCCTTACAGTGAACATGGTGCTGATATCCAAGCATATATTACGCTCCCTGAAAGCTTAATTGCCTACGTTACCGGCTACGCTTGCTCTGAATGGCACCTCTGATCAACATTAAGCAAACATCTTGGTCCAAACGAGTACGCAAAAACCGAATTACAAGCTGTCAATATGGAAATCCGCTGGTCCATTCAAATCGGATCCTGAGAAGTGGTCCCTCGCTTACAAGAAAAGACCAGCCCTGCATGAGTGGCAATAATTCTTAGGGTATCTGGTAGCTGCCATGCAAGGGTTGCCTATAATCTACCCAGGTAGATGCCTATCTTTGCTCTTTTTCTCAAAATACTGGTCACTATTCAAATGCGTTTTAGGAACTCGTAAGCTCGTAGTTATAAGGAACGGACTTCTTTCAAGAGGTGGCGCGAAAAGTGCGCACCACAGCATTTGTTTTTCAACCTCTATGACGTAGTATCAGCGCGACTATAATCCCTTCCGGACTTAGTGTGTTTCACTTTTTCGTGAAAGATTAGACTCAGCGACCAGATATAGGGATTGGTGAAACAACAAACTTTAATTGTTATTCCATCCGTAAAATTTTAAATGAAATTTGTACATACTTTGACTGCCTCCAGATAGTCAGAGTCAGTTGTGTCCGCCGTGTTGAGAGAAAAAAAAATATTGAAAAAGAGAAAAGAGGTGAGGTAACTCAACGGAAGCTCGTGGATGCAATCACAAAATGAAGTCAAGCACAAGTCACCATTACAGGATTTCCTAGCCCTCAACCAGTTCATTTGGTGCGCTCCTTTTAATATCATGTAATGTTTTTAGTTTAGTATTTCTGTTGACTTTTTCGTAAAACATCCGCCTGAGGTAAAAAAAAAATAACTACTGTCACGCGTCTGTTCCTTTGTGTTTGTACAGCGAGTAAGTGGAAACTCCCAGCTAGCGGAAATTGTAAGGAGCACTCGCCAAAGCACAGACTATCCGGGGACCAACCCAGCTATAAAATTTAAAAATGTATAGACCACAGCTTATGTAGGGAAAATACGGGGGTAGAGAAAGTCATGCCAAAAAGTCGACATCAAATAAAGCTGGAATATGATGGTAATGTATCAGGCTTAGGAGGTGTTGCAGCGTATAGGAGTCAGAGCGACGTCTAAGGCTGCATCGATGTTTTGCATAGAAGTGACAATACTCCCTTGCACCTGACATGGGGAGACCTTTTGCTTTTTGCTATTACTCTCCTTCCCTTCCCTCTTACTCCACGCCGCCTTGGTTTCTGTCTTTCACTAGCCATCCCCTTCCATCACGATTTCGGCTTTACCTCTACTCTGTTTTTTTTCACCATACATTCTTCGGTTTCTATTTCTTATAGATTATTTCATAGTATTAACTTTGAGTACCACTTCTCTTACTTTTTTCCTTCTTTCCGCTCGTCGTTTTCCATTCTTTTTGAAAAACACTTTCTGGCACCTCCCACCCTTCCTCTCAGTATTTCACCACACACCTCCGCGTCTGTCTTTCTCACATTACTTTCCCTTCCTCTTATTTTTGTAATCCGTTTTACCATCTCTTTTTCTGCCTTCTTGTTATCCCTCTCTTTTTACTAGTTATAATTTCTGTTATCATCACTCTTCTCTATCTTTTCATTGGCCTTCTCAATATCTCAATATCCCTCTCTTTAGCAGCTTTGATTTCTGTTCCCACCGCTCTGCTCTTTCATCGGCCTTTTCCTTTCGCTCTGGCTTTTCGGTTCACTTTCACTCTCTCTTTTTTTTTCGTTTACTTCGCCATTCCTAATCGCTTGTCTTCTTTATCTAATCTCCTTTATCTTATCGATTGTCTTACTTATCAGCACCTTCATATTTCTATACCTCGCTAATGTTTTAGATTTCGAATATAAAGCGACTTGGAGTTTATTCTAAAATGGGCATACTACCTTCTCTTTAAGATACATATGCACAACTTTAACTAAGTAAATATTAAAACTTTTTCCAATTTACTCTTCACTTTCTCTTCTTGCTTTTTCTCCACAAAAAAAGGTCGATATAATTGTGAGTAAAAAAATATATTAATTTTATTCAATTAAAGCTCCCAGCAAGAGCTAAAGGCCGTACTAATGCCATAATCAATTGAGTACGTGTGTAGAATCTGTAGTACCTACATTTTTATGTAAATTTATTAAGATCCATTGAGAGGCACTATGTTTTTGACAATAACACTTCATCAAGTATCCAATTCAATAAATTATCAGTGCTTATTGACAAGACTGGTAAAAGCACTTTGTCGTTTTGTTGTCTTCCTTTTTCAGTTAACATAAATCGTTGTAGAAAATATTCCCAATGTTTTTTGTTTTTGTAGTGATTGGAGGTATGTTAGTTAGTATGTATTTGCAATGGTATATATGTAAGTATTTGAATATATTATCTAACATAAGTACGTATTCAACAATCAAAGAGCCTTTGCGTATGCATTGGCAATTTCCAAGTAACATTGAGGAAGGCATATAAATTAAGGAAAACAAGAAAAGTTGAATTTTTTTGGTAAAACCTGGATATACATATCTACGTGATTTAAAGCAGCTTCCGTTACTTTAGTTACTAAACAAATTTGTTTTTACATTTAAATTGTGTCATTCTAAAATAAAGTACAACATTTCACATTAGAAAATAATGTAAGATAATGAAGTACCTACCAGGAAATAGCGGCGTAAGGACCAGGGAACAATATGCGCAAAAAATTAAAATTCTAATAAGAACTCTTTTCTAATTTACAAAAATCGAAAAACTGACTACGGTGAACAGCACATGGGAACATAACCCTATAAGTCTTGCTGAAGTACCGGAATGACCTGGTTTGAGATCTAGTAACATGCTTATTTTCAAATAACTAGAAATAATTAGCAGAAGCCGAAGCTCTGCTAGTTTTTTCAAGCAGTTTAAATTTCCGAGATAACGTCAGCTTCAGTATAATTCCAAGGAAATTATTCTCGACAAAGCCCTTGAAAGAATAACCATTTGTGCTTTACAAGCACCGAAGATTGGGTCTACGAAAATCGATAAAACAAACTAATAAATGTCCCTTGGTCAAACTTACGTAAGGCTCATACACGTCATAATAAATCTTGCAACAATGCATCTCTTTATCATATTTAGGAGACCCATGAACTTTTCGGAAAAGTTTTCCTTTGAATACTTTGAAACCTATCCCATTTTCTTTCGATACTTACAATGAACTGTCCTTCTGGATGTGTATGACGAGAGACTTGTAGATAATGATTTTCCAAATAGCGAATTTAACTTTTCAATGGCCTTCTCATATCAAAATAAAATGTATGGCAATTGCGTTTCTCCGTTGGCTTTCTTGCGTTGATGCCCAAATGTACGAACCCGTTACAGTTTTAACGACTTCATCACGATTGACTTTACTTTCACTCCGGCTTTGGATTCGGTTGCAGTCTAGGTCTACTTTCAGTTTGAGTATGCTGTCATAGATTTGGCCACATTAGTTCGGCTTTCGATTCCAGTTTTTAGTTCCGTTTATAATCAAGGCTTCAGCTCCAGCTTATGTTCCAACATCGTTCCGGTTTTGGCTTTGGGTTTTTGCCCTTTCGGTTACGGCTTAGAGCTAAATAATTCCCAATTTCAGTTTAAGATTCTCTTCAGGCCTAAGCTGGGGTTGTGATTCCTTCTTCAGTTTTGGTTTTCTAACCCCCGGTTTTTGCTCTGGTATGTATTTCGGACCTCTTTCTATTACGGATTTTGGTTTCAGTTTCGGTTCGTATTTCAATTACGGTCAGATGTTATTATTAATTATTTTATTGGTTGTTTTTTTTTTTTTTGCAGTCAAAATGCTCACCAGAGGTGTTGCGGATGTGAGAAGTCCTTTACCAAATTTGAATACGGCACGCTCGAATAACAGCGCGTTTAGGCACTTTCCCGCCTGCCATGTGTAATTTCAAAAAAAAAAAAAAAAAAAAACCATTAAGGAAGGCTAAGTTCGGGTGTAACCGAACATTACATGCTTAGCTGCCAAATTACAGCTTGCAAAACTTTTAAATTACCTTCTTTTAAAAGTGGGCGTTGCCACGTCCATTGTCCAAAATTTTACTAATTTTCTATTCTGCGTCATGAGGTCAACCCACCTACTAAGTTTCATCGCTTTATACGTCTTTGGTAATGAATTATCGCACTTTTTCAGCTTTTCGAAATTTCCGATATCGAAAAAGTGGGCGTGGTTTTAGTCCAATTTGGTTAATTTTAAATAGCGATCTGTGATGAGTGCCCAGGAACTTACACACCAAAATGCATTAAGATACCTCAAAATTTACTCAAGTTTTCGGGTTTGCGGACAGACGGACGGACATGGCTAAATGCATTTCTTTTTCGCGATCATTTTATATATAGAAGTCTATATCTATCTCTATTAGTTTATGCCGTTACGGGGTACCGTTATGCGAACAAAATTAATATACACTGTAAGCCCTACTCAGCTGAGTTTAAAAAAAGTTGCCGATGGCGGCATGCCTTTCGCTTACACTAACATTTCCATAAACTTAAATTTACCATTACATTTACACTTACCTTAATCCTTCCATTTATACCGTAAGTCACGCATATACTTACATTTACATTAACATTTGCACTTACATTTACACTTACACTTCCACTTACACTTACACTTATACTTACACTTACACTTACACTTACACTTATACTAGCACTTACACTAACACTAACACTAACACTAACACTAACCCTAACACTAACACTAACACTAACAATAACACTAACTCTAACACTCACACTTTTTTTTTTTTTTTTGGCGGGGAGGCTGAAAAATGCCTAATGCACCATCATTGCTGCCGTCGCAGCAACCGTGTGTCCGTAGACAAAAAAACAGCCCCGTTCTGGAAACGTCGCCCACCCCGGCACCATTTTCGCATTACCTCAGGGTGGCGTTCCATATTTCTCATTTTTTAAGAGCCTACTGTTTTCCCTGCGTCCAGGTTCCCGCTATTTGCTCTGAGTGTCCATTTAATCGCCACTGCTTCGCATGCGCATTTCTCTGCGCTCCCTCTCAGCATCCATCAGGCGTGTGATTACTATAAATTCCATTTAGCTCACTGCAGTCCAGCACTCTTTCCTGTTGCACATATGTGATACTAAATTTCTCGTGGTAGGTTCATCCCCAAAGACTCCATGCAAGGTGAGTCTTTCATCGTGGAAACGGGGGCAGTAGAACATGACGTGTTCTGCGTTTTCTAACTCCGTGGTACACATTGGGCAATGAGGATCTTCCTCTATCCTACGCTTCCATAAATACTCTTTGAAACCGCCATGCCCACTCATTATCTGCGTGAGATGGTAGTTCAGTTCGCCGTGCTTCCGCTCATTCCATTGAGCTACGTTCCAAACTAGTGTGAAAGTCCAACGCCCTTTACTCGAGGCCTCCCACCGTTCTTGCCACTTAGCTATTGTTTGTGTCCTTGCCCTTTTCTTGTCTTCTTCAGATGGTCGCTCGATATTAGTGTTATACAGATCGGCCTTTTCGCTTGCCAGTAAGTCCACTGGGATTTTCCGGGTTAGAACCAGGATCGCGTCGTCGGACACCGTCTGATAAGCACTTGCTGTTCTTAAAGAAGCAAGTCGGTACGCTGCTAATATATATTTTTGATGGGTCTGTTTAGATCCATACCACACTGGTGCTGCGTATAGTATTATTGAGCTGGTTACTGTGGACAATAGCTGACGTGTAGCTTCGCTCGGGCCACCAATGTTAGGCATTATTCGCATAAGTGATCCATTAACTTTGGTAATTTTCTCCCCCGCCGCTCTGAAGTGCTCTTTGAAAGTTAATTTAGAGTCAATGTGCACTCCTAAGTATTTTAAGGAATCCTTTGAGGTAATTCGGTGATCCCCGACAGTTAAGACTAACTCGTTCGCCGACCGTTTGGAGCTTACAAATACCACTTCCGCCTTTTGGCTAGCCAACTCCAGTCCCGTATTTGTCAGCCATTCCTTTATTCTTGCTACGGCGTCATTACATAATGCTTGAAGCAGGTCCAGTTCCTTGGCCACTACTACCACTGCAATATCATCAGCATATCCCACAATTTGCGTATTTTCTGGTAGATCAATCCTTAGCACCCCGTCATACATTACATTCCAAAGCGTTGGACCGAGAACAGATCCCTGTGGGACGCCTCCTGTGATTTTGTACTCTTTTGCTCCTTGATCCGTGTCAAAAAGAAGTACTCTGTCTTTAAGATAGCTACCTATTATTCTGCGTAATTAAGCTAGAGTGCCGAAGAAGATAGCTTCTCTAGCTATATTGACGACTGTTTGTATTGCATCTACGGTGGATCTTGATTTGCGAAATCCATATTGACTATTCGAAAAGCCACCTGGTCTTTCTAGAGTCAGCTGTAGGCGCTCACTAATTATACGCTCGAAAATTTTCCCTAGGGAATCCAGCAAACAAAGTGGCCTATATGAGGATGGTTGGTCCGGCTGTTTACCACGTTTCAGCAATAGGACAAGTCTTCTTCTTGCATACAGGGATTAAAAAGATCAGTAAATAATGTAGCCGTATTTGTGATCGCGGCTTTAAGGGCTATGCTTGGAACTTCGTCGGGTCCTGGGGATTTGTTATCAGCAACTTTTTTTGCAGCGTCCAGCACCTCTTGCTCTGTAATTTGCGGAATTTCCGTAGTTTCTAGATACTCGCTTGGATAAGTCCAACGATCTTGCGCCGGGAAAAGTGTTTCAACAGTAATATTCACCAGTATCGGGCACGTAGGTTGCTGTGATATCGGTCCTTTAACTTTGGCCATCACAGTTCTGTAGGCTGATCCTCTAGGATATAGGTCGACATTATCCAGCAGTTCCCTAAAGCATAACTTCTTGCTCTTTTTTATGGCATTTTTAAGTGCCTTTCTTTGTGCGACTTAGGTGCTGCGTAACTCCGCATATCGTGGTGATGAGCGTGCCCTCTGCGCTATTCTTCGTGCTTTGTGACATTTTCTACGCTCTTCCGCAATTTCGTCATTCCGCCAATATACCGGAGTGCGCTGAGCTTATCCGCGACTTCTGGGCATGGCAGCATCACATGCCATACCTAGCAACTTAGTGATTTGAACCGACTGGTCTTCCGCATGCGATTCTCGTACTATGGCGTCATTCCAAACACTCACACTAACACTAACACTAACACTAACACTAACACTAACACTAACACTAACACTAACACTAACACTAACACTAACACTAACACTAACACTAACATTAACACTAACACTCACACCCAATTCCAATTTCACTTACAGTTACACCTACACTCACACCTCCACTTCCATTTAAACTTACTTACCTTTACGCTTACACTGACTCTTACAAAGGACGTTTTGCGTTGAAAGTATCTAGCATATTTGACTATTTCAAAGCCGATTGGAGCTGGTTCCAGGGCTTGAAACCGTTTTGTTCTCGTAACTTTTGCAGCCTCGATTTCGTTCCACAGTAATAGTATATAATATGCAATAACAAAAACTTGGTACCGCATCCAAGCAACAGATTTTTTGCTGTTTTTGCAAAGAAGCTATCGTTATAACAAAAATGTTTAAATTTAAAACTTTTAAATTAAAAAAACCGTGAAGGCAACGTTATTCGCGCACTAACATGAATTCACCCATTACGCAGTGAATAACCTATGCATGTTTGTATGCGCGTATGTATATTAGTATATGCGTGTGTGTTTTTTTTTTTTTTTTCAAGTGCGGATATACAATATGGTGGCAGGAGATTGTAACATTGGCCGGAAATGAGAATGGGGTGTGATGTAACGTGTATGTGTTCATATTTCAATGTGTGTGTGTGTATCTGCATATGTGTATGTGCGGTTCAGTGAAACATTAAGTTCAATCGACGATGACTTGAATTTTAAATAAACTGCCAGTCACTGCTACTACCAACTCTTGCACGCGCTGCTTCCATCTATTACTTGTTTTGGTTACACGCATTATGTCGCCTTCTGCACGTTTGTCTTGCCTGTCGATTTACCGAGTATTCTCATGTTTTATACAACCACAACTTTATCGCATTTTATGTGCGCCTTTAAACATGAACTGTGCATTTTAAAATACGCATGGAACATACAAAAGTTGTATATAAATTAATTAAGTCATATTATTAAAGCGCTAGCTCTTCGAGGGCTTAATAGAGTGACTTGTTGAATAGCGATTCAGGTGTGGTTGTTGAGCTACCAAAAAAACAATGTCTAAGACCCACTACAATATTTTCCCATAAAAAAAAAGTGCTTTGATGTATTTTGATTTTGAAATTTTTGATAAGCCAATGTAAGCTTTAATAAGTAGACACGTTTACATGTAATGGTAATCGTTTACTTAGGGCAAGGGTGCTCATGGGATTTGACTAACGAAGCCAACAACGGCAGCAAAAAGGGCAACAATTCTCATCCTGGACTGATAACAAAGAGATCGAAGATACATATTGTAAGCGGAGCAATCTTTTATTTTTAATGGAGCCACAGACTGAAAGTTAGGTATATTCGAACCCCTTTTAAATGCGAGCGATTACTTAAGTAAACATTAGTAGTACTAATCAAAATACAGTTTTTTAATATACTCTTATACATTCATATATATTTTAAAGAAGTTTGCAAAACTTGCTGATGTCTAGCATCCATTCCTACATACAGATAAAACTCTTTTATTTCACATATGCCACACCACGATGGTCTTCTGTCGCCTAATTTACATTATATCTCAGTTGATTACGTGATCTCACGCTAAAGTAACCAAGACAATGTTAATGTGTGGATATGTATGTGTGTGTGTGTGTATGTGGGCAAATAAAAAAGTCTCTACTTCTCTTGCAGCTTACACAAGCAGTTATGTGTGAGCGTTACGCGTATAAACTTTTTCAAGACAAAGTAAGAAATTTTTGTTAACAATATCATGAGCACTCGTTGAGCCATAATAATTTATACATAAGTATATATGGGGTATTCCATCCCATTTTGACCAATTTTGAACCCAACCCATTTAGAATTGGCTGAAAGTTTTTCTTCTTTTTCTAGCTTACGAAAGACGTTTTTCAGAAGTTTTTCAAATTTTTTCATCCAACTCAAAAAAAGTTATGAATTTTCAAAAAAACACCGCTTTTGTTTTCAAAATGATATAACTTTTTCAAAAATTGACCGTATGGGATCTTTTTTTTTTAAATTTGTTTTTAAATGTACTTTTCGGAAAAAATTCAAAAAAATTTTTAAAGTTTTTTTTTTCAATTAAATAAAAAAAAAGTCTCTGCCCACTCCGGGATAAGTGGGGATGATTGCAGAATTGATTGAAGTTTTTTATGAGAAAAAAAAGGGCGAAATTCGAAAAATCTCGAAAAACTGAAAAATTACAAAAAAAACTTAAAAAATTTTTTTGAATTTTTTCCGAAAAGTACATTTAAAAACAAATTTAAAAAAAAAAAAAGATCCCAAGCGGTCAATTTTTGAAAAAGTTATAGTATTTTGAAAACAAAAACGATGTTTTTTTTTAAATTCATAACTTTTTTTGAGTTGGATGAAAAAATTTGAAAAACTTCTGAAAAACGTCTTACGTAAGCTAGAAAAAGAAGAAAAACTTTCAGCCAATTCTAAAGGGGTCGGGTTCAAAATTGGTCGAAATGGGATGGAATACCCCATATAGAGCTTTGTGGTGGCCTATAGTCACGAACATATCTATGAATTTACGTATGTGTGTTTGTTATATGTATCAACATATGTATATATGAGCATGTAGATTTCCATTGTAAGGATTCCTTGAATATCGTCTTAGCCCACATTTCCCCGCATGTACTTTAGGCATAAGATTCAAATCTCGGTGTTGTGGCATGCTGATGTACATAAATGATGGCGCTGATTTGCATATCTTTTATATTGCCGCTGAGGTTGTAGCTAATTCTGCATCTTGGATTGCTACTACATAATACAAACATACATTTGCTTATATATGTGTTTATGTATATTAACTGCTGTAATTAGATTTTGTTGTTTTTTTTTTTTTCAATTATCAAATCTGCGTCTAATTTTGACTTATACAAACTTGCCTTACGCAAACATATATAAAATAATCTAATCATGTATATTGAAAATAAATCTATTATAATGCAGTCTTTAACTAACATAAATAATGGCAATTTATATGTATTTTTTTACCTGTTGAAGCCTTATTTCTAATCTTATTTATACAAGTATAATAAAAAATATTTTTATTTCCTTATCAAACGAACTAATATTCAAATTTAATCTTTTTCAGTAAGATATACTTGTCATTGTCTTTCCTATAACATTTTAAGTCTTCTTCTAAAATAAACATATTCCACTACTGTTTATTTTAAATTAATCTTCAATTAATAATACTAATCACTTTTTGTAAATAATAAAATAATCTGTTGAAGCCTTATTTCATAGGATATTTGAATCTAACGTAATATAATCTAATTAAACCTTATTTTTAATATAATATAATAAAAAATCGGGCGGCCACCGTGGTGTGATGGTAGTCTGCTCCGCCTACCACACCGGATGCCCTGGGTTCAAACCCCGGGCAAAGCAACATCAAAATTTTTAGAAATAAGGTTTTTCAATTTGAAGAAAATTTTTCTAAGCGGGGTCGCCCCTCGGCAGTGTTTGGCAAGCGCTCCGGGTGTATTTCTGCCATGAAAAGCTCTCAGTGAAAACTCGTCTGCCTTGCAGATGCCGTTCGGAGTCGGCATAAAATCGGGACTTACATGATTTCCGGCCAATTTGTAGGGAAAATCAAGAGGAGCACGACGCAAATTGGAAGAGAAGCTCGGCCTTAGATCTCTTCGGAGGTTATCGTGCCTTACATTTATTTATTTTTAATAAAAAATCTTTTTATTTTCTTATCAAACGAACTAATATTCAAATCTAATCGTTTTCAGTAAAATCGATTTGGCGTTGTCTTTCCTATAAAATGTGAAGTATTATTCTAAAAAAAAAATATATATATATTCCAAAAAAGTTTATTTTAATTAAATCGTTGATTAACTCAATTAATCACATTTTTTTCTTATTAAATGTAAAAAAAAATAATAATCTTATCATGTCAAACGAAAATAAAATCATTCTAATGCAATCTTTAGTTTACTTATTTAATTGCAATTTATTTCATACAAAATTCAATCTTAGTGGAATCTAACATTGTATAGTTCAATAAAATTTGAGTTATTCAAATATAATAAAAAAAAACTTTTTATTTTCTAATCAAGGAAACAATATATCTTATCTGCTTAGAGCAATCTCTTATAATACAATGTAATGCCTAAGTTTCAGTTAATATATTCGAAAGTTGTCTGTTTATTAATAATCTTATCTAATGCAAATTTTGCGTACATAAATTAATCCCAATCATTTTGAAATCTTTTATTACTAGCCTAATCTTACACAACATATTCTCTTCTTTTCTGTTCAAATTTAATCAATTCTAAACTAATCTTAGTCTTTTCAAGCTAATTAATAAATTAACTTATTGACATATAATCCTATCCAGTCTTCCCGTTCGAGACTGTAATTATCTGACCTAGTCAAAACTAATAAAATTTAATTAAAGTGAAGTCTTACGTAACATAATCCTTTATTTATTTAATCGCAATCAAATTAAATCCAATCTTATGCTTTCTTATCTAATCAAATTATTTATTGTATTGAAATTCTATCATTTCCAGTCTATACGTTCGATAATGTTAATAAATGACTAAGTCTGAAAAAATATTATTAAAAAAATACATCAATTTTGAAAAAGTCTGTACAAATCTTATATTTTTTATTTAAACATAAGCAAATTTAAAATAATCGTATTCTTTTTGTTTTAATGAAATAAATGAAAGGTTTGACATATCCTACCGTGGAGCCTAACACTATCTGACCTAGTCTTAACTAATGTTAAAAAAAAAGAGCATAAACTCTGGCCAAGTTTAAACTAAGTAATCAAAAATTTGAGGCTAGGTTGATTATAATCCTATCGAATTTAACGTTATCGTCAGAGCAGTGTTCCGACACAAAGGCTTAGATTTGGAGCCATTAAATGTTGAAACAAAGATCCGCCATATTTGAAATATCGCTGCCAATATTATGTGATAAAACCACTGTTTGTAAGATTGCCATCGCCGAAGTCTTCGCTAGCATACATCCAATCCAGAATTGGGTATATCCAACTTCCTCTTTAAATAAATACCCTTTGATTGGTTGGTCATACACACCTTTACAGGAAGAATGTAAGCAATGATAACGGTTGAGGAGAGCTATTTTATTCGCCGCTTGGCGATAGCATACGAAGCTAAGGTAAAATCTATGGACAATTACAGAGCTTCCGATGGAATGGCAAAAATGATGAGCGATGACTCGGAAGCCTGATATCCCCGAACTATTGGTGAGTCGATAAACAACTGGCGGCTATTCAATTGGTGATAGGATGTAAGGTGATTCAATGAGTGGTGAAGCGATGCCTCAACCTGGTAGTTCGGTAAATGGTGAACCGATATTGGTATATCCTATGAATCTTAAAGCGGTGTCAAAATAAATGGCGACCAGCTGAAAAGTTGATTGCTAAGTAGTGAGACGATGTCTGAATACTCGGTGGGTGATGAATCGATGGCCAAACATACGGGAGATCGGTAGATAGGGAACCTGTGTACAAAAAACGGTGGCTCGTATCGACTCAATCGAGCACAGTCAAGAGTGCATGAAGATAACGTCAGATTGTAGTCGAAAAATCGATCAAAAGTATTAATACGTATAGAGTAAAATCACTGGGCGGCAAGATCTGACTTATTTTCCGATAAACAATATATGTCTCAAAATATAGTGCTAACTCAGCCTTAATCTCCTTGGAGGTAAATTATTACAAGTACTGTTTTCAACGAAGAAAGCTCTAAAACCTTTGGAGACAAAATAAGGGAAAATCACCATTTAGCAAAATGAACCCTGAAAGGTAACCCTGGAATGTGTTTGTATGACATGTGTATCAAATGAAAGGTTTTAATGATTATTTAAAACGTAGTGGGCCTTTGTTCTATAGGTGGACGCCTATTCGAGATATCGCAATAAAGGTGGACCAGGGGTGACTCTGGAATGTGTTTGTACGATATGGGTATCAAACTAAAAGTATTAATGAGGGTTTTAAAAGGGAGTAGCCCTTAGTTGTATATATGAAGGCGTTTTCGAGATATCGACCAAATTGTGGACCGGGGTGACCCAGAACATCTTCTGTCGGGTACCGCTAATTTATTTATATATGTCATACCACGAATAGTATTCCTGCCAAGATTCCAAGGGCTTTGGCTTTCGCCCTGCAGAACTTTTTCGTGTTCTTCTACTTAATATGGTAGGTGTCACACCCATTTCACAAAGTTTTTTCTAAAGTTATATTTTGCGTCAATAAACCAATCCACTTACCATGTTTAATCTCTTTTTTCATATTTGGTACAGAATTATGGCATTTTTTTCATTTTTCGTAATTTTCGATATCGGAAAAGTGGGCGTGGTCATAGTCGGATTTCGGCCATTTTTTGTACCAATACAAAGTGAGTTGAGATAATTACGTGAACTGAGTTTAGTAAAGATATATCGATTTTTGTTCAAGTTATCGTGTTAACGGCCGAGCGGAAGGACAGACGGTCGACTGTGTATAAAAACTGGGCGTGGCTTCAACCGATTTCGCCCTTTTTCACAGAAAACAGTTATCGTCCTAGAATCTAAGCTCCTACCAAATTTCACAAGGATTGGTAAATTTTTGTTCGAGTTATGGCCTTAAAAGTATTCTAGCGAATTAAGTGAAAAAGGGCGGAGCCACCCCCATTTTGAAATTTTCTTTTATTTTTGTATTGTGTTGCACCATATCATTACTGGAGTTGAATGTTGCCATAATTTACTTATATACTGTAAATATATAAAATTTTTTGTTAAAATTTGACTTAAAAAATTTTTTTTTTAAAGGTGGGCGTGTTCGGTCTCCGATTATGCTAATTTTTATTGAGCATACAGACAGTAATAGGAGTAACGTTCCTGCCAAATTTCATCATGATATCTTCAACGACTGCCAAATTACAGCATGCATAACTTCTAAATTACCTTCCTTTAAAAGTGGGCGGTGCCACGCCCATTATCGAAAATTTTACTAATTTTCTATTCTGCGTCATAAGGTTAACCCACCTACCAAGTTTCATCGCTTTATCCGCCTTGGGTAATGAATTATTTGATTTTTCGAAATATTCGATATCGAAAAAGTGGGCGTGGTTATAGTTCGATATCGTTCATTTTAAGTAGCGATCTGAGATGAGTGCCCAGGAACCTACATACCAAATTTTATTAAGATACCTCAAAATTTACTCAAGTTATCGTGCTAACGGACGGACGGACGGACGGACGCACATAACTCAATCAAATTTTTTTTCGATACTGATGATTTTGATATATGGAAGTCTATATCTTTCTCGATTCCTTTATACCTGTACAACCAACCGTTATCCAATCAAAGTTAATATACTCTGTGAGCTCTGCTCAACTGAGTATAAAAACGGTGGCTGCAATCGTCTCAATCGGCCACAGACAAGAGTGCCCGTAGTCGAAAAATCGATCGAAAGAACGAATACGTACAGAGCAAAATTACAGTGCCGCAAGACGTAACTTATTTTCCGATAAACAATATATGTCTCAAAATAAATCGGCCTTAATCTCCTTGGAGGTAAATTATGGTAAATATTTTTTTCAACGAAGAAGGCTCTATAACCACTTTCTCTGAGCACCAATAAATTGAAAAAATAGTTCTACATAGTATTATGTATATACACAAATGAATCACAACTGGGTATATGGAGTTTGGTTTCGTGCGATTTTACACTCCCTCCCTTGCCTTAATAATGTTTGGAAGCTGTAGGACCACTATTTTCTCTGTTTATTTATGATATGCTTTCTATTTTTAGTGCCAAGTCTTTATTAGGTATTTCACAGCTACTTTCTAATAAATTTCGTGGAATTTATAAAATCTCTTGAATACGAATTCAAATAAATAAATAAATATCCTTGTGTGAAAATTTCCATATCATAGATAAAATTGTACACGCATGCTTATAAAACTCACACACGCCCACTTCGTCGCTCTCCTACCATGGGCCAACAAAAGAAGGAATTGCTTTGGCCAGAGGGGCAGTTTCTAAGTATTAACGCCAAGTCGACACATTGTGACTCTATCAAAATTTGTTCATCAGTTGATCAAAATCAGTTGACGTCAATGATAACGGAAACTATTTTATTCTTATGTAAGCGTGGAACCATTCACCCGTGTGTTCTTTCTCCTATTGAACGATTGCTTACGTATGCAGAATGGAGACGCTTCCTTCCTTTAATTTTTTTGTTGGTGTTAGTCAAAATCTTTGAACAAAATCACAAACACAGACACATAATCAGCTTAATATAGCTCACTAATGCAAGGCAATTTCTAGTTAGTTAACAAAGGTGCTTTAAAGCAACAAAAAATGTCGGAGGAAGGAAATCGAACGACATTTTTTTGAAAGACTTCAATGTACCTTCCCTTTGTTTATGTAGTTTCAACGACAGAGTGCTGACTCTTCATTATTGCTTATTGCCTTGTGTTGTCTGTTCGTTCTGGCGGTTGACTGGCTCATTATTTATGCACTGATCTAAATACATATCTACATCATATATTCAAGGCTAGGAAATGAAATCGTTTGTGGTATTAGGGTCAACAATTTTAATTATGAATTGACATTACACTTGTGGTTTAAGTATGAGTTAAGGGAGTGGCATCTGCTCAACGTAATACAGTTCAGATGAGGTTGATAGTTTTTTATCACTCCACACTTTTGTTTTATAACCCTGCAGGAAATGGGATGAATATAAGGCTCAACTTTTACCAGTTCTATCAGCGATGAAGGAATAAGCTTAGGAGCTCACCTGTTTGATTAGACCAATTAACTAGTTCACGAACAGTCCAAAGTTGGAAGTTAGGATTTGGTCAAGTTTTACCTTTCCGATCATTATACTGTCCTCCAACAGGAAGCACCCGCACTTAAGGATATGAAGAATGGGCTGCTATCCAGTGCTATTATGGTTGATTGGTTGGTTTGCGGGGCTGCCTGGCCGGAGAACCCGGGCGTAAGTAGCGCTCGAGGCGGCATTTTTCTGATATTTTCCCTGGAACCTATTAGTTATTGAACTGCTGTACCCTGTGCTTGTTTTAGTCAAAGCTGCCTAAAGTGCTTGGACTAATAAACGTTAGGCTGGATATTCGCAGGGGATATGTGTTTCCTTTCCATCTGTCCACAGCTCTATCACCGGTCGTTGAAGATAATACCCACTCTTTTCAAATTAAGGCCAAATGGCCAATATCCTGTAATTGGGGCTGATATCGTAGATATTTCTTTTCTAGACCTTTTTATTGAATTCTTGATTTCTTTCTGGTTGTAGTCTGGCCAACTTTTTTTTGCTAATTTCAAAGGTGTAGCTCTGCTAAAACGCCTCTGGCTGAGTTTGGAAGACGGAAAGAGATTACGCCATTTAGCTGTTCGAAAAAACATGTCCATTGTTGTGTGAGATGACCGCCTCCTCCCAAAATATGTCGTCTGTCCAATCTGCTCTCCCGGGAAGGCTCGCCTTATTATTTATGCCAAAGTTCAGTATAGACAAAAGATTGTCTCTTGTCGGATCCCCATCGGGGAACTATCTCAGGTTAGGGCATTTACTCGAATTGAAAGTCGGGTCCGGATGTAGCTATTTGTAGGTAGGTAACCTGTGGTCTGCTCCGGAATTAGCTTAGCTTATGCTAAGTGAAGAGTTCAGTAGGCTGTCTTCCGGAAAGTTTTGCCCCACTAGACTTATGATTCAGTGCTGATTGGAGTTTTGAGTCAAAATTCTACGTCTTATATACTAATATACTGAAAAAGACTTCCCGCTAGAAAAATAACGGATTTTTTGCAGGGGTTTATTCTGGAAAAGTAAGACTTTAAGCTGTTACAGTATCCAGGGCAAAGTTGGACCAAAATCACTCCTTATGATTATCTGGATAGAACGGCTGACTGGGTAGGTGCCAGATACCAGCATAATGCTAACTGAGTTGTTCGTCCCTCTTGCAGGTGAAAATTCCAAAAATACTGCCTCTTCAGCATTTCATTATGCTCTTTTATGTTGAGCTCTTTTGCATCAGTTTTGAGTACAATATTTTGGCAAGCCCGTCATTGACCTAACCTGCTGTAATAATCAAGCCGTAACTGTAACTTAACTATTGATCTCAATCTTAGCCAATGACCGTAACCTGAACTCTAGTCCTAATTATTACACAATCCGCAATACTAATCGTAAATAGAAACGTAGCAAAATTCGCAATACTGAACGAAACCGTAACCATCATCCTTTACCCGAAACCCTAACCACAACCTTAACCATCGCACTAACTATAAAATTAACAGTAGCAATAACTGTAGCCGAGAAAATTACTGATATCCTAACCCAAACCTTGACCGTAGAAACAACAGCAGTAATAACCACCGGCCACCGTGGTGTGATGGTAGCGTGCTCCGCCTATCACACCGTATGCCCTGGGTTCAACTCCCGGGCAAAGCAACATCAAAATTTTAGAAATAAGATTTTTCAATTAGAAGAAAATTTTTCTAAGCGGGGTCGCCCCTCGGCAGTATCTGGCAAGCGCTCCGATTGTATTTCTGCCATGAAAAGCTCTCAGTGAAAACTCATATGCCTTGCAGATGCCGTTCGGAGTCGGCATAAAACATGTAGGTCCCGTCCGGCCAATTTATGGGGAAACAAGTAAGGAAGGCTAAGTTCGGGTGTAACCGAACATAACATACTCAGTTGAGAGCTATGGAGACAAAATAAGGAAAATCAATCTGGGGTAACCCTGGAATGTGGTTGTATAACATGTGTATCAAATGAAAGGTATTAAAGAGTATTTTAAGAGAGAGTAGGCCATAGTTCTATGGATGAACGCCATTAGGGATATCGCCATAAAGGTAGACCAGGGCTGACTCTAGAATTTGCTTGTACGATATGGGGATCAAATGAAAGGTGTTACTGAGCATTTTAAGAGGGAGTGGGCCTTAGGTCTATCGGTGGACGCCTTTTCGAGACGTCCCCATTAAGGTGGACCAGGGGTGATTCTATAATGTGTTTGTACGATATGGGTATCAAATGAAAGCTGTTAATGAGTATTTTGAAAAGGAGTGATCCTTAGTTCCATAGGTGGACGCCGTTTCGAGATATCGCCATAAATGTGGACCAGGGGTGTCTCTAGAATGTGTTTGTACGATATGGGAATCAAATGAAAGGTGCTACTGAGCATTTTAAGAGGGAGTGGGCATTAGGTCTATAGGTGGACGCCTTTTCGAGATATCGCCATTAGGGTGGGCCAGGGGTGACTCTAGAATGTTTGTACGGTATGGGTATCAAACGAAAGGTGTTACTGAGCATTTTAAGAGGGAGTGGGCATGAGGTCTATAGGTGGACGCCTTTTCGAGATATCGTCATTAGGGTGGGCCAGGGGTGACTCTAGAATGTGTTTGTACGATATGTGCATCAAACGAAAGGTGTTACTGAGCATTTTAACAGGGAGTGGGCATTAGCTCTATAGGTGGACGCCCTTTCGAGATATCGCCATTAGGGTGGGCCAGGGGGACTCTAGAATGTTTGTACGATATGGGTATCAAACGAAAGGTGTTACTGAGCATTTTAAGAGGGAGTGGGCATTAGGTCTATAGGTGGACGCTTTTTCGAGATATCGCCATTAGGGTGGGCCAGGGGTGACTCTAGAATGTGTTTGTACGATATGGGTATCAAATGAAAGGTGGTAAGGAGTATTTTAAAAGGGAGTAATCCTTAGTTCTATAGGTGGACGCCTTTTCGAGATATCGCCATAAAGGTGGAACAAGGGTGACTCTAGAATGTTTGTACGATATGGGTATCAAACGAAAGGTGTTACTGAGCATTTTAAGAGGGAGTGGGCATTAGGTCTATAGGTGGACGCCTTTTCGAGATATCGCCATTAGGGTGGGCCAGGGTGACTCTAGAATGTGTTTGTACGATATGGGTATCAAACGAAAGGTGGTAATGAGTATTTTAAAAGGGAGTAATCCTTAGTTCTATAGGTGGACGCCTTTTCGAGATATCGCCATAAAGCTGGACCAAGGGTGACTCTAGAATGTTTGTACGGTATGGGTATCAAACGAAAGGTGTTACTGAGCATTTTAAGAGGGAGTGGGCATTAGGTCTATAGGTGGACGCCTTTTCGAGATATCGCCACTAGGGTGGGCCAGGGTGACTCTAGAATGTGTTTGTACGATATGGGTATCAAATGAAAGGTGGTAATGAGTATTTTAAAAGGGAGTAATCCTTAGTTCTATAGGTGGACGCCTTTTCGAGATATCGCCAGTAGGGTGGGTTTTACTGAGCATTTTAAGAGGGAGTGGGCATTAGGTCTATAGGTGGACGCCTTTTCGAGATATCGCCATTAGGGTGGGACAGGGGTGACTCTAGAATGTTTGTACGATATGGGTATCAAACGAAAGGTGTTACTGAGCATTTTAAGAGGGAGTGGACATTAGGTCTATAGGTGGACGCCTTTTCGAGATATCGCCATTAGGGTGGGCCAGGGTGACTCTAGAATGTGTTTGTACGATATGGGTATCAAACGAAAGGTGGTAATGAGTATTTTAAAAGGGAGTAATCCTTAGTTCTATAGGTGGACGCCTTTTCGAGATATCGCCATAAAGCTGGACCAAGGGTGACTCTAGAATGTTTGTACGGTATGGGTATCAAACGAAAGGTGTTACTGAGCATTTTAAGAGGGAGTGGGCATTAGGTCTATAGGTGGACGCCTTTTCGAGATATCGCCACTAGGGTGGGCCAGGGTGACTCTAGAATGTGTTTGTACGATATGGGTATCAAATGAAAGGTGGTAATGAGTATTTTAAAAGGGAGTAATCCTTAGTTCTATAGGTGGACGCCTTTTCGAAATTTCGCCATTAGGGTGGGCCAGGTGTGACTCTAGAATGTTTGTACGATATGGGTATCAAACGAAAGCTGTTGCTGAGCATTTTAAGAGGGAGTGGGCATTAGGTCTATAGGTGGACGCCTTTTCGAGATATCGCCATTAGGGTGGGCCAGGGGTGACTCTAGAATGTTTGTACGATATGGGTATCAAACGAAAGGTGTTACTGAGCATTTTAAGAGGGAGTGGACACTAGGTCTATAGGTGGACGCCTTTTCGACATATCGCCATTAGGGTGGGCCAGGGGTGACTCTAGAATGTTTGTACGATATGGGTATCAAACGAAAGGTGTTACTGAGCATTTTAAGAGGGAGGGGGCATTAGGTCTATAGGTGGACGCCTTTTCGAGATATCGCCATTAGGGTGGGACAGGGGTGACTCTGGTATGTTTTTGTACGATATGGATATCAAATTAAAGGTATTAATGAGGGTTTTAAAAGCGAGTGGCCCTTAGATGTATATGTGAAGGCGTTCTCGCGATATCGACCAAAATGTGGACCAGGTGATCCAGAAAATAATCTGTCGGGTACTGCTAATTTATTTATATATGCAATACCACTAACAGTATTCCTGCCAAGATTCCAAGGGCTGTTGATTTCGCCTTGTAGAAATTTTTCATTTTCTTCTACGTAATATGGTAGGTGTCACACCCATTTTACAAAGTTTTTTCCAAAGTTATATTTTGCGTCAATAACCCAATTCAGTTACCATGTTTCATCCCTTTTTTCGTATTTGGTATAGAATTATGGCATTTTTTTCATTTTTCGTAATTTTCGATATCGATAAAGTGGGCGTGGTTATGGTCAGATTTCGCCCATTTTTTATACCAAGAAAAAGTGGACTCAGGTAAGTACGTGGGCTAAGTTTAGTAAAGATATATCGGATTTTGCTCAAGTTATTGTGTTAATGGCCGAGCGGAAAGACAGACGGTGTACTGTGTATAAAAACTGGGCGTGGCTTCCACCGATTTCGCCCATTTTCACAGAGAACAGTTACCGTCATAGAATCTATGCTCCCACCAAATTTGAGAAGGATTGGTAAATTTTTGTTCGACTTATGGCAATAAAAGTATTCTAGACAAACTAAATGAAAATGGGCGGAGCCACGCCCATTTTGAAATTTTCTTTTATTTTTGTATTTTGTTGCATCATATCATTACTGGAGTTGAATTTTGACTTAATTTACTTATATACAGTAAAGATATTAAATTTTTTGTTAAAATTTGAATTTTAAAAAAATTTTTTTTAAAAAGTGGGCCTGTTCTACATCCAATTTTGCTAATTTTTGTTTAGCACATATAGAGTAATAGTAGTAACGTTCCTGCCAAATTTCATCATGATATCTTCAACGACTGCCAAATTACAGCTTGCAAAACTTTTAAATTACCTTCTTGTAAAAGTGGGCGGTGCCACGCCCATTGTCCAAAATCTTACTAATTTTCTATTATGCGTCATAACGTCAACCCATCTACCAAGTTTCGTCGCTTTATCTGTCTTTTGTAATGAGTTATCGCACTTTTTCGGTTTTTCGAAATTTTCGATATCGAAAAAGTGGGCGTGGTTATAGTCCGATATCGTTCATTTTAAATAGCGATCTGAGATGAGTTCTCAGGAACCTACATACCAAATTTCATCAAGATAGCTCAAAATTTACTCAAGTTATCGTGTTAACGGACGGGCGGACGGACGGACGGACGGACATGGCTCAATCAAATTTTTTTTCGATCCTGATTATTTTGATATATGGAAGTCTATATCTATCTCGATTCCTTTATATATGTACAACCAACCGTTATCCAATCAAACTTAATATACTCTGTGAGCTCTGCTCAACTGAGTATAAAAACAAGAGTAGCACGACGCAAATTGGAAGAGAAGCTCGGCTTAGATCTCTTCGGAGGTTATCGCGCCTTACATTTATTTTTTTTTTTTAATAACCGTAACTGTAACTGCAATTGCAACCATAGCAATAACCCTAATTTTACCCATTACCCCAACCGTTATCTTAAACTGCCTGTATATATTACAGTAACATTAATTGTAACCATATACAATTAGTAGTTATTCTACATACATACACATGTATAAACGGAAGTATACTTGTACAATATTTCTAACAGTGCCTTTAAAAGTCACTTTATTATCAGAAAATATAAAATGTGAAGCAAGCACAAGATTTTATTTCGTTTTACCACAATTTTTGTTTGTATTTTGTTGGTGCACAGGGAGAGTGAAACAATCTAAACCATTAGTTCTTGTAATTAATGATTTATTACGTTTATTTGTAGCACGTGAAGAAATTGAGGTTTTAATGATTAATGAATTACAAGAACTTCATTATTCTTAATGCATTCAGTAAAATATCTAATGAAACAACTCTACCACAAACATACACACAACAATAAAAATGTACAAAATTGACGTTTTAAAAGGAGTCAAAGTCATTTGTTCAACCCCGCATTTGTTTTTATTGTATTATGTAGTTTATAGCTCATTCTTAAAATATAAATTTAAAAAATTATGAATTCCATTAATTATGGGGGGGGGGGGGGGTGATACTTTGTATTTTATGTTGTACGTTTTATGGCTTGAATTGTATATGATGTGTTTATTGTGAAAGGGTTTTTCAAATGGTATTTGTACGTACTGTAATTGACTCTTAAACGACTTTAAAAGATCGAAGGATAAATTCACGCTTTTTCTCTTGAGCCGTATCACTGTTTTCACTTTAGCTGTTACGGTTACGGTTACTGTTACTGTTACTGTTACTGTTACTGTTACTGTTACTGCTACTGTTACTGTTACTGTTACTGGTACTGGTACTGGTACTGGTACTGGTACTGTTACTGTTACTCTTACTGTTACTGTTACTGTTACTGTTACTGTTACAGTTGGCCTATCTGATGATCTGGTGTACAGAATGAATGAAGACCTTCAGCACATATCTTCATGGGCAAATGACAAAAAATTAAATCTAAATGCTTCTAAGACCAAGGCTATGTGTTTGGCGTATTCCCTGAAGCTCGTTACGACATTGCCTACTTTATCCTTGCAAGGCCTTGATATTAATTATGAGTCTGTGGTTACGAGCCTTGGATTTAAGTTGAACTCATACCTTGAATGCAAGGACTATGTAAACTATACCTTAAGCAAAATATACTACGTCCTAAGAAAGTTGTGGCATTCAGCAGATCTAATTCCAATTAATGTGAAATTGAAATTGGTGAGAACTCTTATAGTTCCACTGATATTCTTTGGGGGGGATCATTTTCGGCAATCGTGAGTCACTGAAAAAGCTGCAGCTAACTTTAAACAGCTGCGCTCGATATATATTTTCTAGGCGGAAATTTGATCATATATCACAGCTTTCCTCCAAGATACTTTCTGAATCCATAAAAGGAAACCGGAATACCTCTTTAGAAATTTACGTTTTTCAAGATCCGACAGAACTGGCAACCTTATTGTTCCACGCTGTAAGTATCTTACATCTTCCAGAATATTCTTTGTCAGTGCTATAAAATTATGGAACTCACTACCGAATGACATTAAAAATGAACGCAATAACAGGAGCTTTAAATTGGCTTTATCAGAATTTTTGCAAAATATGCATGCATAATATCTTTTTTTTTAATTTTTCTCAATCAGATTCATTCTTTTATTTTTGTTTCTTATTTTGTTTTATTTTTGTGCATTCATACAAATATACACACATATAATAGTTGATAGTGTTAAGTTTTAATTCTACGATTACTTTTAATAAACTATTTATTTAACATAATATATATTAAAAATAAATTTAGAAATGCGAAATATTGTATAAGATCCGAATGTTGATGTACGTTAAAAGACAATAGTCTCACCTGTACAGATTTATTAATAAACTATTGAAACTATGCTACTGTTACTTTTACTGTTACTGTTTCTGTTACCGTTACTGTTACTGTTACTGTTACTGTCACTGTTACTGTTACGGTTACTGTTACTGTTACTGTTACGGTTACTGTTACTGTTACTGTTACTGTTACTGCTACTGTTACTCCCCTTTCCTGTAACTATTCTTCTTTCTGTAACTGTTTTTGTTCCTGTTCCTCTTGGCTTCTTTCTTCCTTTCAATCTACTCCTCTGGAATTAACTAAAACTTCCATTAAAATATATTCTCCCAAGTGTAGATAAATCAATTTCAATCCGAATTACCCAACTTGATTGCCTTGCACACTTAATTTCATATTAATTTATGCTTCCAGCAACAAAATGTATAAAATTTAATATAAACCAATCAGTGATTAAGTACATCCTTTCAAAGCCCAACACCAACCGAAAAAATTTGTTACAGTGCTGGTCTAACACTTTATAAAATGCATATTTCACGAATTCTCAATGGACCTCATTAGCATCCAATAAGTACATCCCAAAATTTAAAACACTAAGCTACGTATCACAGCTTCCTACAAAGTATGCATAATTCAGGTGAACAAATATATATATACAGTAGTGTGAGAAATATTAGCATTAAATGCGTAAAATTTAGATTTTGAAGTCTTGCTAGCAAACATTATTCAAACTTATATTTGGTCTATTTATAATTGGACATTTGTCAGTTATGACATCTGAATACGCGGTGAGACTGGCTGGTCTATTAAAAAATTAATTTGGGCAGTAGTTTAGCTCTCATCTACTGTCACCATCATGCTATCTATTCCTGTTTCGTGATAGCTGAAGCCATCTAGGAGCGCAACCTCTCCTCTCAAAGACGGATTTTGAAAAAAAAAAAATTTGTCTGCTCCATAGCACGTTAATTACATAAGATAACAAGTGGAGCACTGATCATACATTCATTGCATCATGCTTGAAACTCAGTAGAGTTCATGCAACCCATCGTTAAACCTTCCTAGATACAAAACGCAGGCATCACGTACAAAGCCATAAATCTTGCACACATTCTTTTCTCGTCTACCCCAAGGGCCATTCCATCTCCATTTCATTTTATCTCCACCAAGTATTTCAAAGTCGCAATTGCAGGTAAACGTTCGTTTCACGAGGCCTTGTTATACTTTGCCAGTGCGTTGCAATCCTCACTCATTCTCACTTCATCACAATAGCATGGCGAAACCTATCAGGGGATTGGAATATCAGGCTCGTCAATTTCGACGCTAGCTTCATAAAGTACGCTCTGTAAATCAGATGTCAGGTTGCTATTATCATAATTTAAAGGGTGACCCGCTCTTAAAACCTTCTGTTACCAGCCACCTATTTTGTGAGTAGCTTTTGGACGGCACACTTTCCCTAAGTCAATCCATAAAGTTTATTAGCTGCACAGCTTAATCGGCGGCGAAGTCTCTTTCTCAACACACAACCAAAATATTGCATATCTTCTCATTTGGGCAGTTTGGTACACGTCGAAAGCCTTTTCGTATTCATGAGGAAGTCAAATAGCTTAGACGGTAATGCATTAACCCGCTACATGATGATGACGGCGACACGCCACTACATTAAATTATATGGAAATAGGTCGCTTAAATGGTGCTTAAACCGACTTAACGTCTCATTCGAACTAACAAAACTACGAAGATGAAGTTTAGTTGTTGGCTTCCAGGAACAAAGTCTTCAATTTCTTTCCAGTGCGTAATGAAAGGAGGGCTTAGAGAGCCGAGTTGTACTCAAAGTACGTGCGGGTCAATCAGCTATACCCTTAAAGTGTTTTTCATGCAGATGACTACAATAGATGCTTTTTCTGCTCCAGGGCTATACAATCACAAGGCATTATAGTCTACTTTTATAAAGCGAGACATCGAGTGGTTGTGAGGAGCATCGTTTGCGTTTTCGATGTCTCCTTCAGGGAGAGTGGAAGTTTGTAGCTCAATGGTAAACTTCTACTTGATCTATATGGATATTCAAAGAACCTCTACATTTTTTCACGCCTGTCCCTTCTAGAAGTATAATTAATCCTAAACATTGCATTCTTTTTGAGTTCTAAGCTATCTGTGAAATTGCAGGTCCTTAGGTTAATTGGAAACTACATAAAAAAGATCTCACATTCGTCAATGTAGTGTAGTTTTTATACCCAGCTGTACACAGGGTGTTATAACTTTGATTAGATAACTGTTGTTTGTACAGGAATAAAGGAATCGAGATATATATAGACTTCCATAATCAAAATCATCAGTATCGAAAAAAAAATTTGACTGAGCCATGTCCGTCCATCCGTCTGTCCGTTAACACGATAACTTGAGCAAATATTGAGATATCTTCACCTAAATGAAATGCAATTAAAATGAGCGAAATCGGCTGATAACCATGCCCACTTGTTATATATATAACATTTTGGAAAACAAACAAAAAAACTGATTATTTAGTGAATAATACTCCTAGAATATTGAAATTTGACGCGTGGACTGATATCGAGACTTGATAAAAATTAAAAAACAATTTTAAAATGGGCCGCCCACTTGTGATAAAATCAATTTTACAAATATTATTAATCTTTAATCAAAAATCGTTAAATATATCGTAACAAAATTCGGCAGAGGCGTTGCTTTTACTATAGGGAAGGCTTTGCAGAAAAATTAACGAAATCGGTTAAGGACCACACCCACTTTTATATAAAAGACCGTGGACGAAAAAAATAAGCTTTATCTTTGCAAAAAAGAGCTTTATATCAATGGTATTTCATTTCCCAAGTGGATTTATAACAATAAATAGGAAAATTTTCAATTTAAAAAAATGGGCGTGGCATCGCCCTTTTTATGATTGAGCAGTTTTCTATGTTTCGGGAGCCATAACTCGTAGAAGAATTAGTTCAGAATAGAACCATACGTATATGTATTATTGCGCAGCCTTGTAACACTATTAAGCACACAAAACAAATATCAACAGCATTTCAAGTGGACAGCTGGGTATGTAATGTACAGTTTCACCCGAACTTAGACTTCCTTACTTTTTTTATTATCTCTACTCTTGCGCCCACTTTTTTATACTCAGCTGAGCAGAGCTCACAGAGTATATTAACTTTGTTCGGTAATCAGTAACGGCATAAGCTAATCGACATAGATATAGGCTTCTGTATATCAGAATGATCTGGGCGAAAAAAAGAAATTTATTTAGCCATGTCCGTTTGTCCGTCCGTCCGTGCGTCCGTCCGTCCGTAAACACGATAACTTAGGTAATTTTTGAGGTATCTTGATGAAATTTGGTACGTGGGTTCCTGGGCACTCGTCTCAGATCGCTATTTAAAATGAACGAAATCGGACTATAATCACGCCCACTTTTTCGATATCGAAAATTTCTAAAAACCGAAAAAGTGCGATAATTCATCACCAAAGACGGATAAAGCGATGAAATTTGGTAGGTGGGTTGACTTTATGATGTAGAATAGAAAATTACAGAAATTTTGGACAATGGGCGTGACACCGCCCACTTTTGAAAGAAGGTAATTTGAAAGTTTTGCAAGCTGTAATTTGGCAGTCGTTGAAGATATCATGATGAAATTTGGCAGAGCGTTACTCCTATTCCTATATGTGAGCTATATCAAAATTTGCAAAATCGGATGACACACAAGCCCACTTATAAAAAAAAAAATTTTAAGTAAAATTTTAACAAAAAATTTGATATCTTTACAGTATATAAGTAAATTATGTCAACATTCAACTCCAGTAATGGTATCGTGCAACAAAATACAAAAATAAAAGAAAATTTCAAAATAGGCGTGGCTCCGCTCGATCGAATTGATATATCCTTACTAAACTTAGCTCACGTACTTATCTGAACTCTCTTTATCTTGGTATAAAAAATGGCCGAAATCCGGCTATGACCACGCCCACTATTTCATTATCGAAAATTACGAAAAATGAAAAAAATGCCATAATTCTATGCCAAATATGAAAAAAGGGATGAAACATGGTAATGGGATTGGTTTATTGACGCAAAATATAACTTAAAAAAAAAAACTTTGTAAAATGGGTGTGACACCTACATTTTAAGTAGAAGAAAATGAAAACTTTCTGCAGGGCGAAATCAAAAGCACTTGGAATATTAACAGGAATACTATTCGTCGTATTACATATATAAATAAATCAGCGGTACCCGAAAGATGATGTTCTGGGTCACCCTGGATCACATTTTGGTCGATATCTCCAAAACGCTTTCACATATACAACTTAGGTCCACTCCCTTTTTAAATCCTCATTAACACTTTTCATTTGATTCCCATATAGTAAAAAAACACATTCTAGAGTCACCCCTGGTCCACCTTTATGCCGATATCCCGAAATGGCGTTCACCTATAGAACCATGGCCCACTCCCTTTTAAAATACTCTTTAGTACCTTCCATTTGATATCCATGTTACACAAACATATTCCAGGGTTTCCCTAGTTTCATTTTCCTACATGGTGATTTCCCTTATTTTGTCACCAAAGCTCTCAGCTGAGTATGTTATGTTCGGTTACACCCGAACTTAGCCTGCCTTAATTGTTGCATTGAATCGGTGCTCTGAACTAAGTGTAAGGTTTCATATTTCTATAAGATTCTTCTATAAGATTTTTCTGTTCTGCGTGAATTCTCAAAAATTGGATAATTATCTCAGTTTCTGGCCCATGTAGTAGAATTTTTTATCATAAATATTGCATTTTAATGGGGATCTAAATTGCTCTACTGAAAAAAAGCTATATTAAGATAGTTTTAGTAATACAAATTGATTGACTATTATGCTTATTCTGACCGAGTTGGTTGGTTGGCATTCTTTTTGCACTAGGCTGTAATAATAAAGGAATCCTTTGGAGCGCACATACTCCAACTTGACAAATGAAAAATCTTTTGCTATGCGAATATCTAAACTTGTAAAGTGCAAATGAACTAATACAAAGCTTTATTTGTTAAGTGCGAGGTATAAAATATATGCATATTTACCAATACATGCGCATGAACATACATACATACACGGCTGAGCTTTGGCGAGTTGACAGCAAAAGGTAATAACGAAAGACCAAATAATAAAAAGCTAAACAATAAAAAAAATCCAAGTGCAATGAATAAAATATTTACGTGATATAAATTTACGTTCAGACAATTTGTGCGCATAATGCAGCTATAATTCTCTCGCTTTTCACAAACGAAAACGCAGTGCTACCATTGAAGTGTCAATTTTCCACGTTTCGCCTTTTAAATTGTTCCGACGTGAACACCAAATGGAACGCTGGCGTAACATTTAATGCTGCCGCTGCTGCTACCGCTGCTGCTGCTACTGCTGATGGTGCTTCTAGAGCAGAACGCCATCCCACTTGTGCGCATATTTACTTACCATTTCCATGTACTCAAAGACCCTTTCATGTTTTCTTTCACCTGCTTGTGGCTAAAGAGTTTCAAATGATAGTTTTATATGTAGGTGTGTATGTATGTATGTGCGAAAATTACATGCAACGAGAAGCGGCGATAGAGGGTGTTTATGAAGACGATGCGACCTTTCTGTGCAGACTTTGACTGCAGGAGATTTCTGCTCCTTGGAGGTTTTAAGGAAGCCTGCCATGACAGACTGCTGTAACATTTTGGACATCCCAGTGAGCATATATTTCCTACTTGACCCTTGTCGAAATTGTAAGGTTTTAAGTAGGGCCGAATATATTCCTCTTTTACTTTAGCAAAATTTCTAGATCCCTATCTGCGCTGCGATGGGTCTCTTACAGCCACACTAGAGGTTGCAGGTTGATACAAGGGCGCTAAAATGACAGACGAGGTGATACACGAGTATACCGATGGTACAAAAATAATAGAAGCAGTAGGATCTGCGGTATATTGCGCAGTTTAGGAAATAAACAATTCCTTAAAGCTGCCATAACACTGTTGTGTTTTTCAGGCGGTAGTAGTAGCAGTGACTAAGGCAGTAGAGAGCCTGGAGGGAAATGGCATAAACTACCGCCGCGACCATATTTACGTTGACAGCCAAGCAGCAGTTAAGACAATAATCTCACATAACATAACACCCAAAAGTGTATTAGAGGGTAAGCAATTGCTGGAGAGAATCAGTAGATAGAGAAAAATACATCAATATTTGGTCCCTGAGCATATGGGAATAGAACG
This sequence comes from Eurosta solidaginis, assembly GCF_040869045.1. Lineage (NCBI taxonomy): Eukaryota > Metazoa > Arthropoda > Insecta > Diptera > Tephritidae > Eurosta > Eurosta solidaginis. Next base: position 15,145,022 of record NC_090319.1, read on the forward strand.
AAAAAAGCTAGCTATACAGAGCGCATCGCTCCACGCTTGTATCGTAGACGTTACACTCAGATTGGGCGAGTTTAAATTAGGCACATAAAAGATCAAGCAGGAAAGGCATGTAATCAATCGCGAGAAATATCGAAGATCATGTGCAGGTCTTACAACCTAAGATTATCATTGACTGGACATGACCTTTGGCATCACATGCTTTTAAATTAGCCCTTGTTATAGTCGATGAACGATGTGCGGTGTAGAACATGAAACGATCGAGCACATTTTGTGTGTGGGTTCTGCGCTCTCAAGACTTAGACTCTAGGTATTAGAAGTGGAACAGTTATCAGATATGTAAAGAGTAAGTAGCATAGATTCAAGAAAGCTTTTAGTATTTGCCAAGAGGACGCAGTGATTTTATAACAGTTTGGTCGTTGTTTCAGTTTGCTAGTTGAAGAAACTTCTGGTTACACTAGGGATTCATTCAGGCTTTGTAAGGTTCTCACCGACCATCCAGTTCAACCTTATCTAAGCTCGTTCCTTTAATATCCTGACATTGCCAACGGGACTTTCAGACCTTAAAATCATCCTCGTTTTTTCACCGAAAGTGCTTACTCAAACAGGGGCCTTTTCTACACTTGAATTAATATAGCTACTCTTGCTCGGGCATAGCACCCTGTTTGTAAGAGACTGACAAAAATCAGAAAATCAACGTGATCTGGATTTCTTACAGCATATTCCGACGCGAGGAAATGTGGCATCTTTGACAATTCATTTTATTGACAATTGATTCCACGGAAAATTCTTTTCATGGAGTGTTTATTCATGGACATTTCAATTCACGGACAATGTATATTCAGACAAGTCATAACCGGACAATTCATGCCACAGACAACTCGTCCCACAGACAATTCATACCCACAAACAATTCATACCCGCGGACTATTTCTACCAAGGCAATGGGCAGTTCTCAAAGGAAAATTTATTTCCGGACAAATCGTCCCGCGACAGTTCATACCTAGACAATTCATCCAGCGGAAATGAGTTCTCTGACAATGAAAGTGTTCAAGTTTACGTACATAAGTATCTGCCATAGTCGGGTTAACCTCTCGATGCGGCAATGCAATGCACATGGGTCAAAACAACGCTTAACCAGCGCCAATACTCGCTTTTATTGGTATTTTTCAAGGTTGTATGAACTATCCTTGGGATGAATTGTCTGGGTATTAATTATCTTTGAGATGAGTGCGACTATGAATCGTCAGTGGGATGTATTGCCACCAGGTGCATAATTTTCAATTTAATGCCACGGACGCTAGGAAAATTATGATATAATTTAGTACTCCCCTTCTTATATAATATGGTTTCGTGCTCCTAGCAGCTTACTTCCATAATAACCTCTCGATGCGGCAATGCAATGCACATGGGTCAAAACAACGCTTAACCAGCGCCAATACTCGCTTTTATTGGTATTTTTCAAGGTTGTATGAACTATCCTTGGGATGAATTGTCTGGGTATTAATTATCTTTGAGATGAGTGCGACTATGAGTCTAGATGCGGGAGGCTTTATAACTTTGAATTGATTACCCTTTTTGCCTAAGGTCCTGCTGTAGGTGTAAATGTGTTTAGAGCTTGCTTTGATCGCTTCTCAATATTCCTTTTCCGGCGGCTCCTTATAACTTATCATTATTGGGGAGGCTGACAACTTGGGTCTTAGATGTTTCAAAATCAAGATATAATGCCAACGGATGCAGGACATGCACGAATAGTCGGTTTTCTTGCTGCACTGACCATCTGGTTGTTACCAAGTTCCCATGATGGTTGTGTGATTTGAGCAGCACTATTCAGAACTTAAGCGTAACTATAATAACAATATTATCATGATTAATTTAAAGCGCAAACAAAACAACAACCCCACTTCTCTCTCACCCCTACAGCCTATACCCATGCATACAAAAATACATCACTAATATAAATTCATATTCGCTTGCTACTTGCAGTCCAACGCCTCAGTTGGAGCAAATGCCTCCGCCGGTTCTTTTATATTCGCACATATTCCTATGTATGTATGGTATGTGTTTTGTTGTTGCCCAATTCTTACTGCAATGCCAGCCTCAAAAACGACTGATAGCAAATTGCATCCATATCCACCTGGGAGTTGAACGTAAAGTACTCAGCATGCAAACATACAACTACATGCACATCTACAAACATACATATGTACATAAAACTGTACAATTTATACGAGTAGCTTGTAAAGCTTGATGAGCGCAAGCAGTAGCAGTTTAATTTGGCTAAGGGGGGTGGAAGACACTTGCAATGTAGATTGAGGTGAGCTAATGACGTCGTAGGGGTGCACTATGCTGTGGGGTTAACTACGACGACATGACATATTTCGTTTCATTTGGAAGTCCCCCTCAAGCGCCACCTGTCCTCGGCCGCTTCCTAAATGCATTGGTCCTTCGCCTTGTGCATAAAGCGAATCATCTTGTCTTTTTTGTTGCATTTCATTCAAAATATATCTGCACATACATACAAATTTGTTCTTACTGGCAGTCACAAAGCTACAATTTAGCTATGCATATACATACATAAACATTGGGGTGGTCCTTATAAATGAGATAAACGACCTTTGCCAGTCTCACCCTTTCTCATCAGAATTTCAGATTTTAATACATGAAGTCTTCATAGTGAAATCTTAGCTCGGATGCCCGTACGCCCGCCTTAACCGCCTCCAATTGGAACCAACATTTATATGCGATATCGCTTTCTATAGTGAAATTTACACTGGGTGTTGAAAATCAAAAAATCAATTTCAGGATTTGAGTAAATTTAAATTTTTTGAGATTCCATTGAGCAATCTTTACTTTGAACCCTGTGCGACACATCTTAACCGTCTACAAACGGGACCATAACTTGTATGTGCTATTTTAGACTTTTTATTTATTTACTAATTTATTCAAAATCTAAAATTATAATATAGCTATAAGGCCATAGCAGCAAGGGTCTTAGGCTAATTTTTGACTTACGTACTACCGTTAAAAAGAGGTGACGGAAAAAATCGTATATTTGATTTGTAAGAATCACCCTACAATGCACATATATATGGGGTATTCCATCCCATTTCGACCAATTTTGAACCCGACCCCTTTAAAATGGCTGAAAGTTTTTCTTCTTTTTCTAGCTTACGAAAGACGTTTTTCAGAATTTTTTCATCCAAAAAAAGTTATGAATTTTAAAAAAAACACCGTTTTTTTTCAAAATGCTATAACTTTTTCAAAAATTGACCGTTTGGGATCTTTTTTTTTTTTACATTTGTTTTTAAATGTACTTTTCGGAAAAAATACAAAAAAATTTTTAAAGTTTTTTTTTTTTTGTAATTTTTCAGTTTTTCGAGATTTTTCGAATTTCGCCATTTTTTTTTCTCATAAAAAACTTCAATCAATTCTGCAATCTCCCCACTAATCCCGGAGTGTCCAACACAAAATAAGTTATGAATTTAAAAAAAAAAAACGGTATTTTTTTCAAAATGCTATAACTTTTTCAAAAATTGACCGTTTGGGATCTTTTTTTTTTTTTTAAATTTGTTTTCAAATGTACTTTTCGGAAAAAATACAAACAAATTTTTAAAGTTTTTTTTTTTTTTCAATTAAATAAAAAAAAATATCGGCCCACTCCGGGATTAGTGGGGATGATTGCAGAATTGATTGAAGTTTTTTATGAGAAAAAAAAAATGGCGAAATTCGAAAAATTTCGAATAACTGAAAAAATACAAAAAAAAACTTTAAAAATTTTTTTGTATTTTTTCCGAGAAGTACATTTAAAAACAAATTAAAAAAAAAAGATCCCAAACGGTCAATTTTTGAAAAAGTTATAGCATTTTGAAAACAATAACGGTGTTTTTTTAAAAATTCATAACTTTTTTTGAGTTGGATGAAAAAATTTAAAAAAATTCTGAAAAACGTCTTTCCTAAGCTAGAAAAAGAAGAAAAACTTTCAGCCAATTCTAAAGGGGTCGGGTTCAAAATTGGTCGAAATGGGATGGAATACCCCATATACATTCGTGTAAACGCTTAAGCAGCTCAACATAAATGAAGTCGCGGGCGCTGAAATGTTTGTATGATTGTGAGCAGTATAAATACCCCGCAAAAAAATGGACCAGTTGAAAATTACACAACAATTAGTAAATATCCAAACCATATAGAAGAACCTGTATTTTTATTGAACCATTATGGTGCCTTTGATATGACCAGTAATAACCAATCTAGTCTCATGCTAGCTCAAAATAGGCAAAAAATTATTCACAGTCCCAAAACAGTTCAATAGTCGTAAAAAGTTCGCTTATATACCATCCTAATAAGCCCACTTGCGATCCCGAAATTATCATGAATAATCCCGAAATTTAACAAAACTTACCACGACAGCGGCAAAAAATGTATCCGAAGTTATAAAAAAATTGTCTTGATATCGTCCCAAAATGATTCTGAAAAAGTTTTAGAATAAATCTGAAGTGATACCGTAATAATCCTATACTAACTTTGAATTGTTCCTACAATGGTAGCAAAATTATCCTAAAATAGCCCGAATTGATCCCTAGATCAATACAGTAATTTCTCTGAACTAGTCTACATAAAAATTTAGAAAGCTCTCACACCGTGATTATCCTTAAAGTATTCCGTAGTTATCCCGAAAATCATTCCTAATAATATACCTGAATTGGTTTTGAATGGATCACCAATATGTTCCGAAGATCAAATTGTCCTAAAAAAACTCGAAAGAATTCCTTAATTGTACAGAAATGATGCTGAAAAGAATTGAGTGCCTTTAAGTATAAATCTAAAATGGGTCAAGGAAGAAAATGAACAGTGATGCCACAACCAAAGTGTTACCCATCATATAAGATGGGTCCCCATATCTCGCCCAGTGCTTAAGATTGTAAAGTTTGAGCTCTGAGTACTGCAAAGCCTTTGATGGTATTTTGTATAGTATGAACATCTCACCATGATCAGCTTACCGCTTACTTACCGCTTTTAATGTTTCTTTTGGAAGACTTTCTATTGACTTGGCAATTGACATTAAGGACACCTTTAAATATTAGAGGCTGGCATGCAAGGGTTGTCATGAGACCGGAAACACGAATACCAAAAATTGCGAGTCACGCTTCAGGTGAGCACTACCCTTTTCCTGCTTCTTATAGCGATGCCGACGCTGTCCGAAGGTTTTAGAGAGTATTGTCGATGACGATGTTTCATTGTTGGACATTAGTGTGGTAAATTCCGGAATCAAGCATCATTAAGATACTAGCCGGATCATCTCAGGAACGATTTGGTATAACCAAGTCGAACCTTCTAAGTCTGTGTGTATTTTTCGCCTGTAGCAACAGGCATTCCTTCCGCGGGAATATTCCAAACATCTTAATCCATTGGGGCTTTAGAAATGGTGAGATGCTATGTTACTGCATTTGTTCTTTAGCGCGATCCATACTCTTGCCGCAATGTGGTCTAGCGGTTAGGTTAAATAAATGTGCCAAAAAATGTGTTTGCTCAGGATTTCAAAAACAGGTTGGTAGGTGAGAAGGTGATAGCAGTACAAAGTATCTTTGGTCACTACAGCCAGACTTGAAAGATGTGGTGTGAAACTTTAGGGAAATAAGTGCTACATGGCTGTGATAGGATTTGGCTTCCCATGGTGTCTGTAAACTCATGAGGGACAATTTCAGTTAGATAAGGTTAAGTATGGTATGGTTGTAGAGGCATGCATGGCGAGTTCTCACACTTCCACCTGGAGACATTTTCGCGCATTGTGAATGCCCGATGGTAAGTGCCCGCATGGCGCCATTGTACCAACCCGACAATCCTTTTTTAGTTTTTATTAAAGTAGTAAAGTGGAGCTTCCGTAGAAAATCCCTACGCATCGCAGTCGGAGTTGTTTTGTATACAGTCCTGTTCATCGGCAAAGAAAGGAATAAGTTCACTTCTATTTTTCAACATCCTCCCAGCTTCTTCAGAGGTTTTTTGTGATTATACGCCAAGGCTGAAATGTCTGCGAACTATATTGACAACCCGTTTTTACCCTCATGGCATATTTGTGCAGTTTGAGCAGAAATGATATTGAGACTTCGAAATTATCCCAATTGCAAGTTTGTTGTACATTTAATATATTGCCCGATTACCATTAAATGTCTATCCGCGGCCGTTAAACGCTTGTCGAAAGTACTGGGTTCTTGTCCCTATAAAAGTAATATAAAAAAATTTCGCAATCTTCCTATGACTTCCCCTCATATCACATCTCGTCTTAATGGGTATAGTAAGGACTAAGATTGAAGAGTCAGTAATTTTTGTATGCGGTTTCGTGTGAGTAAAGTGAGCCAGTTTTATATTTGTATGATGACGTTGTTGATATTTTGGAGTGATTATTAACATATGGAAAGTTGACTTGAAATGTCTTAACACATTCTTTGTTATAGTTCTACTAATTTGAATATAGAAACCTGAGTTATGTCTGCCTGACACGCGATAAGCGAATAAGCTTGTTATTCTACTCGGTCTATTCAATGTTCAAGAAGAAGGTTTGGTTACTTCTTCCTCCCAGAAGATATGATTAAGTTTGAGGTGGCCGATCCGTGAGAGCCTGCATAGACTGAGTCCGTAGAGTTAAGATACGATTTAAGACCTGATCATTTTTAGCTTTATGGTACCGCCGTTTGCTAGCTAACCAAATTTAAAGTAGTTTGGGGTTAATTATTCAACAAAGAGCCATTGCTGCATAAAGTTCTTTTCTTCGTTTCCAGATAAGGTCACCAAACATAGCAATTGATTTCTACCGGCTCTACTGACCATAGCATAGAAGTGAGGGCGATAGATGCATCAAGCAGACGTTTCTCCTGTCAAAGTGCTTAGAGAACATTGAATTTGTGATTGCTTAACTATTTATTTTTTTCACTAGTTTGTTTCAGTCAAACAAAATCTAGTTGTATGCTAGTACTTCCACTTTTTCTCATGCTGCTGGTATAATATAACCGACAGGGCATTGCGAGTAGTCGAAAAAAAGCACAGAAGAATGGAAATGAAAATGAAAATAAACTAATAGTTGACAATTTACTTAATGACACTCTTTTCATTTCAGATTTGTGAACTTTGAAGATGTTGAAGCTCGCTGTAATTCCATTTTTATTAATTCCAGCTAAGCACATTTCAAGCTTATTTTCTTTTATAACATACTAAATAAGAGAGTACCACTCAGTAAAAGAGGGACCAAAAAGTAGCTTAGCATATGGCAACCACCTGCCAAATGACGGTTTTTAACTATTCAGTAAAATTCTGTTTTTTTCTTTTTTGCAACGTCTATTAATTGCATGGGGTGAAAGTTCCAAGTATTGTGGTGTGGCTCCTATTAGCATTTTAACGACAGTTGTTTTAGTGAATAAAATTTGAAGGGGTTGGTAACGAAATCCTGTTTTTGCAAAATCCCGAAAGCAAAATCCTGCTTTTTAAAATCCTGACCTTTTAAAATCCTGCTTTTTTAAAATCCTGCTTCTCAGAATCCCGACTTAGAAAATTCTGTATTTAAATGTAATATAAAAAATGTTAAAGTGGACATGTCATTACTTTGAAAAGTGTAATGACATGTCCACTTTAACATTTTTTATATTACATTTAAATACAACACTGTGTACACATTATTTTTTATTTTATTATTCCACCGATATGAACATACATATGTATAGCTGTATTTCGTTGCTAACTAGTACAATTAAAACACTAGCTAGCTAGAGTTGAGTTGGCTAAGCGCTTTCAGTTGAAACCGCTTAGGTAATTGTCGACCTGACTGATATTGTTGTATAGCATTGTGAATGATGACTAAGTGTGATATCTTATCTGTCAACTGTCTGACAGGATGTTAAATATAGCTACTTTTTAGCGTTTTGACAGGGTGTTCAATATGGCGGCGCCTATCTTCGGCGGGTGATAGAAAGAGATACAGAATGAGACATCGATAGTCAATTACAAATCAGGTGATCCAATCACTTTGGAATTTTGAGGTCTATGCAGAAGATGTCACACTTAGTTATCATTCACAATGTTGTATAGTGTTGCGTATTCAAAAATAGGGCACTATTGTGAACGAGCGAATGAAATGAACTTACGAATGAGCAGATAAACAAAAATAGCAAAATAACAGCGTGGCGGCAGGGTGACATACATACAAATAAACACACGCATTTCATGTATTTTGTTTTTGTAATTCTCTCGTTGAGTGTCAAAAACATACTGCGCTAGAAGTAGAAATGTCATAGCAGCGAAAAAAAGTAACAATTATCTGATAAACCTCCACCATCTGTATGGTTTTGGCATAATCAAACTGTTTAGCTAGTTGAAGCGTTTTCTTTAAGCTCGCTTGAAAAAAAATACACCTTATGTATGTACACATGTTCAATTGCTGGCATTGTGAATGATAACTAAGTGTGATTTCTTCTGCATAGACGCCAAAATTCCAAAGTGATTGGATCACCTGATTTGTAATTGATTATCGCTGTCTCATTCTGTATCTCTTTCTATTACCCGCTGAAGATAGGCGCCGCCATATTGAACACCCTGTCAAAACGCTAAAAAGTAGCCATATTGAACATCCTGTCAGACAGTTGACAGATAAGATATCACACTTAGTCATCATTCACAATGATTGCTGGAACTAGAAATACCGTTATAAATCGTAGACTAAAAGTCATTGTAGGTGAAAGTACCTCTCAATTTTATAAACTCGTATAAAATTTACAAAAGGAGCTTATTTATGCGAAAACTCAAATAAAAATGGAGAAATAATAAGAAAGAAAAGAAACATAATTAAAAAAAAAAAACAAGCAACTACGAAGAGTTTTTAAAAAAGGAATGAATTAAATCAACCAAGTTATTTGAAAAGAGTTGCAAACAATATTTCAATTTACTAGACTAAAATATTTACATACATACACACCAGGGCGGGTCGATTTGTGGGGAGGCAAAAAAATCGCCCATTGCTCTGTGAAAATCATATTCTGGGGATCAAAATAAGAAACTTTGCCGAAGGAACCATACCTCTAAAACGAATTCTGATGCCCCTCCCCCCCAGGTAGGGGTAAATTTTGAAAAATCCCACTTTGACCCATTTAGAGTGCTCCAATCGAGTCCAAATGAATGACCGACCGCCACTAACTTTGGAGGCCCAACCCACCGATGCCAGTGACACACCCCCTGGAACCCTCCCTGGGGGTTCACCACACAAACATTTAAAAAAATCGCCGGTTTTGCACTTTACATGCACTTTACCCCCAGGGGGTTCCAGGGAGTGTGTCACTGGCATCGGTGGGTCGGGCCTCCAAAGTTAGTGCGGGTCGGTCATATATTTGGACTCGATTGGAGCACTAAATGGGTCAAAGTGGGATTTTTCAAAATTTACCACTACCTTGGGGGGTGGGGGGGGGAGGGATATCAGAATTGGTTTTAGAGGTATGGCTCCTTCGGCAAAGTTTCTTATTTTGATCCCTAGAATACGATTTTCACAGAGCAATGAGCGATTTTTAAATCAACCCACCCTAATACACACATACATATATAAAAACATATTGCGAATAAAGTTGTTTATTTGATTTCTAAAATCGCTGTGTATGAGTTTGAATACTTTCGCTGCTTATGTCGGTTCATTTCGTTGTTCAGAAAGTTTATCTAAAGGGTAAGTACACTAAAAGCAGAATTTGTCAAGCCGGATTTGGCAAAAGCAGAATTTTGGAAACCCAGGATTTCGGAAAAGCAAAATTTTAGAAAACCAGGATTTTACCTATGCAGGATTTTTTAACATTTTGCAGGATGTTGCGAGGTAGAATTTTCTAAAACAGGCAAACGTTACGCACCCAATTTGAAGTTTTCATTAATTTATTTTGATCTTCTTTGTTGGCGAAGTGTTTTTCTTGGCTTTATTTATTCGCTGAGACTTGATTTGATATGGCTTGTTTAAGGTAGGTAGCTGCTGTTAACAATAGACACATCTCCGTCCACGAGCCTAATGAAGGGAGGTGAAGGTATACTTTCTTTAGTTGTTGTTGTTGCAAAGTGCCGATAAAACTTCTCCACGAGAGATTGGAGGAGGCTTATTTTTGTGGGTAGCTTTTTATCCCATTTAAACCAGGAATTTGTTGTCTCTAGCGCCTTAATATAATGGCCCGACTATATCAGGAATGATTGCATATGAACACCTCGAACTTTCTAGGACCTATACCTTCGTCGGCAAGGAGCTCAAAGACGCCACAACTTTGTCTGTTCACGTGGTCAATCCTTTTAGTGAAGCCTAACAACTAATTAAATCCCCTTTTTGCCTTTGGAAGGATAAGTAAGTCTTTTATTTATCATCCTCATTGTAGTCGCATGAGTCTCAAATTTCTTGACCACTTATCATCGAGTGCCTAATATAAGCAATTTTTTTTTAAAACTTAATAATTTTCTTCACTCATATTTATAGGGAAAGTTCAGCTAGACATGGTTTATTTTATAAAACCACCTTCCTATTCGAGGAAGTATGAGCGATGGCCTAATAAATGAACACTAAGGGTGAAACAGAGCTTCTCCGAGCAGATGGGATTTCCCTGCAAAGTCATTCAGTTTGCTGTTATCAATGTTGATACGGAGGACCTAATATGTATATGTCTTCACTGATGTTGGATCGGCCCAGCCCAGCCCTTATGCACGCGTCTTCCGTTTGGCTGAAAATCACAAGTAGATCTTCCGCATAGCTTTCTTCCTTCTATTGCAGCTTTTATTACGAAGTCAGGCTATCGAAATATTCTTTCTTTTGTTCACCATCCCCCGCTCCAACACCAGTTGTTGGACATCGTCCAATGTGTTACGCATCCAGTTCTTCTGCAACGATCTTCCTTAACGGGTAACGTTTGGCTTAATCAACCACTTGAAGTTGCACCATACACTGGCACCGGAAGGGCACTTCAAATGAAATATTCATATTCAATCATTGTTAACTCCAGTCAAGCCTCGGCTACGTTCATCAGCTTCCTAGATATTGCCAGCGCAAGTGGACAGAACTCTTCAAAACTTTCCGGCAGTCTACTTTTCGCTTAAAAAAAAAGAACAATAAGACCAACTATGCCATTCTACATCAACAGGTGACTCATAAAACCGATACAACACTCATCGTTTCACTATTAATAGGTGAATAGCTACCATCTACCATTCACCTTTAATCACCTACCAGTCACCGAGTAATCATTTCAATACCCACCATCCCAATACCCACCATCATCTTACACCGCTTGTAGTTATAAACTCCGGCCAACTTCTCCCATACTCACCATTTTCGTATCCACAGTGTGATCGTGGTCGTTCGTAACTCGCACGTTTCAGCGCTAATTCTGGGTAAACGTGCACCAGTTCATCATTAACACATTTCACTGATTAGATATGACATCAGCTCTCCTTTTGTCGATTCGCCGTTCACTGATTGTTCAGGCAGCTGTGGTGCCTTGACCCTCCTGCTGCTCTCTTGAGACCTGAGACCTCCACTACACCCTTTACTGACTAAATATTACCCCATTAATCGACAAATCTCTCTTTACACCCTGATTGGTTCGAAGTGTTACAGACACTAAAATTCCTTTCTGATCCGTTAAGACACCATCACTTTCAGATATTTGCCCTGTGCGTTTAACGATTAGTTAAAGTTGAGTAACTTGAATGCATCGGAGAAACCGATGCTGAATCTTGGCTCTAGAACTCTCCATCATCTTATTTACTTACTTAATTTGCTCTTAACCGTTTAAGCAGCCCCCTCAAAAGCCGCGCTTGTCGGATCTGCGCCAGGCTAGCATCAAGACAATTCAAATCGTTTTTCATCTGGACCTTCAAGTGGGGTAGGGTTCGTCCTCTTCTTCTGCTTCCTTAGGAGAGCTAAGATATGACTAACTTCTTGGCGGAATGTCATCAATGATTGCTCTCTGATATTCCTGATCTCTTACGTTCTTTTAAATAGTTTTCCACATTGTCCTCTTGGCAAAATGTCGTCATTAGTCCATAAAAAGTTGTATCGATAGAAATATCTTCCTTCTCCCTCCTTCTTTTTCTTCATCGTACTGCTCCTGCTGTAATATCTCATATTTTATTCTCTCTTTAAATTGTTTTCCACCTGGATGGGATCTGCTTGCTTCCTTTGATTCAGTATGGTTTCGATACAAATAACATCTTGGTTCATAAAAAGCTCTTCGCGAGAAAGATTTACTTCTCTCCGTCCCTTCCTTTTCTTTATCTCCCATTTTCTTTATCTCATTTTCCTATCCGTCCCATTCTCCCTCTTCCTACTTCTACTCCATCTTACTTTTACTCTCACTCCCATTCACACTCTTTCTCTCATTCTACCTCTTCTTCTGCCACCCTCCTCCTCCCTCCCTCCCCTCTTCCTTTCCCACCACTATTCCTCTCTTTTTAATCTTCTCCCCCTCCGCCCCCACCATACGGGAGGGGACTCGCTCTATCCCTCTCCTTCTACCGGTCTCCCTCTTTATCTTCTTTCCCTCCCTCCTTACATAATCTTCCTCTCCCACCATCCCCTCTACTCCCCCCTCTCTTTTTTCCTCCCCCTCTCCATCTTTTTGTTTAACTACTCTTCCGAAAAACTAGTTTTATTTCTTGCCAAACCAGAGTAAAGCTCAATACTCTCAATTAAAAGTTCAATTCAACAATACTTTTGCTGGTATGTTACGTCAAAAAAATACCTAAAAATGTAAATCCTAATACGTGTATCATCAGGTTACATCCTGTATTCGTTTATTTGTTTTGTTTATCCAGCCAAAGAGTGGGTCGAACAATGAAGTGAGAGTAAAACGTAGATACTTTTAGATATTGCGATGGATGTGAGAGGCGATTGGAGGTGTAGACCAAATATCGATATGGATTCGAATAAATAAGAAACAAAATAGCAAATTAAGTTCGATCAAACCCAAGGCGTTATTGCATGCATGTTCTACTGATGACTTTTAACCCAATACGTGAGTGTGTCACTATAAAATAGACTCATGTACACCCCCTACTCTAAAGAGAGAATGTGATTTAGTATATTGGCATATTTCGACTTACCTACTTCATTGAGTCACACTAACACACACACACACACACAAATATGTTCATCTACTCATCTTCAATATGTCGCTGTGAATTGGTTGCATTGCGTCAATATCTGCTACCGTTGAGAGGATGACAATTTGTATAAATTTGCATATTGACGATGACAGTCGCCTGAGGTTGTGAACATGCTAAAAATTCATTCATTTTGTTTGTGCGTATGTATGTAGGTCCTTAGTTATGTATGTATGTAGCGCAAGATATTGTTAGTAGCTTCAAAATGTCTATTATGAATTTTACTTCAGTGTACATCTATGTACAAATGTATGCGTGCACTCAAATTTAGGTTACATACATACATATTATTAGTTAGTCGTTTCACATATTGGTGATTCCGTTGTGACATGACCCCTTTTTTGAATTTCTTAGCATTAACAAACATTTCTGTTGCATTTGCTGTCACTCTGCCACAATAAGTTGGACCAACTTGTCCAAATTGTTTAGAGCTGTAACTTTTTGTTTGTAGGTATTTAATTTTTATACTCAGCTGAGCAGACGGTAATACGTAATGGCATAAACTAATCGACATAGATATAGACTTCTATATATCAAAATGATCTGGGCGAAAAAAGAAATTCATTTAGCCATGTCCGTCCGTCCGTCCGCCCGTAAACACGACAACTTGAGTAAATTTTGAGGTATCTTGATGAAATTTGGTATATGCGTTCCTGGGCACTCATCCCAGATCGCTATTTAAAATGAACGAAATCGGACTATAACCACGCCCACTTTTTCGATATCGAAAATTTCGAAAAACGGAAAAAGTACGATAATTCATTACCAAAGACTGCTAAAGCGACGAAACTTGGTAGGTAGGTTGATCTTATGAAGCAAAATAGAAAATTAGTAAATTTTTGGACAATGGGGGTGGCACTGCCCACTTTTAAAAGAAGGTAATTTCAAAGTTTTGCTAGCTGTAATTTGGCAGTCGTTGAAGATATTATGATGAAATTTGGCAGGAACGTTACCCCTATTACTATATGTGTGCTAAATAAAAATTAGCAAAATCGGATCACGAACAAGCCCACTTTTTAAAAAAAATTTTTTTAATTCAAATTTTAACAAAAAATTTAATAACTTTACAGTATATAAGTAAATTATGTCAACAATCAACTCTAGTAATGGTATGGTGCAACAAAATACAAAAATAAAAGAAAATTTGAAAATGGGCGTGGCGCCGCCCTTTTTCATTTAATTTGTCTAGAAAAGTTTTAGTGCCATAAGTCGAATAAAAATTTACCAATCCATATGAAATTTGGTAGGGCCTTAGACTCTAGGACGATAACTGTTTTCTGTGAAAAAGGGCGACACCGGTTGCAGCCACGCCCAGTTTTTATACACAGTCGACCGTCTGTCATTCCGCTCGGCCGATAAGATGATAACTTGAGCAAAAATCGATATATCTTTACTAAACTTAGTTCACATACTTATCTGAACTCACCTTATCTTGGTATAAAATACGGCCGAAATCCGACTATGACCACTCCCACTTTTTCGATTTCAAAAATTACGAAAAATTTAAATAATTCTATACCAAATATGAAAAAAATTATGAAACATGGTAATTGGATTGGTTTATTGACGCAAAACATAAATTTGGAAACAACTTTTTAAAATGGGTGTCACACGTACAATATTAAGTAGAAGAAATTGAAAAAGTTCTGCAGGGCGAAATCAAAAGCCCTTGGAATCTTGGCAGGTATTACATATACAAATTAATTATCGGTACCCGACAGATGATCACAATCATTAACACCTTTCATATGATACCCATATCGTACAAACAAATTCTAGAGCCACCACTGACCACCTTTACGGCGACATCTCGAAAAGGCGTGCACCTATAGAGCTAAGGCCCACTCCCTTTTAAAATGCTCAGTAACACCTTTCATTTGATACCCATATCGTTCAAACAAATTCTAGAGTCACCCCTGGTCCACCTTTATGGTGATATCTCGAAAAGGTGTCCACCTAAAGAACTATGGCCCACTCCTTTTTAAAATACTCTTTAATACATTCCATTTGATACCCATGTCATACAAACACATTCCAGGGTTACCCTAGGTTCATTTTCCTACATGGTAATTCTCCCTTATTTTGCCTCCAAAGCTCTCAGCTGAGTATTTAATGTTCAGTTACACCCGAACTTAGCCTTCCTTATTTGTAATTTTTATTTTTGTAGATAAAAATGAGAAACGCTGTACTTTTCTGTAATACATTTATTATAAACTTTTGGAAAACCTCATATTGCCACAGTAAGTTTCCTAAGCAACCGTGGCCAAAGTCAAAAGTACGACTGCAACAACAACAACGCGAACGTGTTTGAATAAGCTGTAGAGATCTTTTAAAACTAAAACTAAACTTGCAAATCACTAACTATTACAACTTCCATATAAGACTTAATTTAAATGGGTTTTAAATGAATTATGTGTGAGAGTGCTTCCCGTTTGCTGATGGCTCGTAAAACAAAAGGTGAGGTCCTAACTGTTAGTATTTGAAACAATAATCAGAAAATGTTGCGGTAAGAGACTGGAATTGGGACTCAAAGATACCCTTGATGGTGCAAAGATCACAGTTTATATTACTGAATACTGTTTGTCTCAATTAATAACCAAAATTTTTGGTTTCAATTCCTCAGGTAAAAATTTCTTCGATTCATAAACCGAGAGAAATGAGGCCAGTCAAATCAGCATATCAGGGCCTTTTATTCTTGAATTAACCGATATTCGGTGAAATAATCGCATTATGGTTAAGTCAACACAGTTTTTTGTCAAGAGATTAAATATTATTGGCAGAAGAGAAACTGTTATTATAGCAGAAGATAAACTGTTGTCCTCAACTGAACAATATTCTGTTAAAATGACAGATTCTTGTTTTATGCCAACTCCGAACGGCATCTGCAAGGAAAATGAATTTTAATTCACAAGTTTTTTATGGCAGAAATACACTTGGAGTGTTTGCCAAATCACTTCCGAAGGGTGACCCAGATTAAAAAAACTGATTTCTATTGAAAAAACTTGTCCCCGGGTTCAACTCTAGGACTCTTGGTGTGCTGACTCTAAATAGAGAAGAAAATATGAAATAAAAGGCAGGGAAAGCGAGAGTAAGTCGTTGAAGAGGGAAAATAAAGGCTGAGGGGAAAAGAAATAAAATATTAGGAGGATAAAAAGAAAATATGCGCAAGGTGAAGGCAGAATAAAAGGAAAATGCAGAGGGAGAGAGGGAGAACAGAAATATAAAGGATAATTGTTAGAGCAGGGGATGGTTAGAAGTCAGAATAAAACGATAACAGAGAGGAATGTAGCGAGAACCATGAAGAAAATGAAGAACTAGAGGCAGAGGAAAGAAGGAGAAAGCTGAGAATAAGACAAAGGAGGGGTTTAGTGAAAATAATTTAAAATTAGGAGAATAAAAAGAAGAAACGACATGGGGGCGTAGAGAGGATGGTTGTAAAAAACTGAATTGAAGGGGGAAATTAAAAACCGAAAAAGAAGTGGATAGAGGAATAAAGGGGAAGTAAAATACACTTATATTAGGGCTATGAAAATGGAGAAAGAACAAAGTGAAGAGGAGCAGTTAGAGTAAGGCCAAGAGTAGAGCTGTAAGGCTCAGCAGGGGGAAATAAGTTGGAGTAAAATTGAGGCGGGGTATGGGTTGATAGAATAGCAATATAAATACGTACTTGCGTATTGATCTATAAATTAATTTAAATTCCTAAACAAAGCTGAAGACTATGACATGGTTTTTGGACCAATACTGTACTCGCACTTGAAGGGCTGGGCAAATAAACCGGCCAACTAAGAACTCACAGGTACTGCAGAAATATTAGTCAATTAGATACAATAACGGTTGACTCTTATATGAATCGGTTTTGACGTTGTGCCATCTTCAGTGCCCTTACGAGAAATAATGGGGTAGTTTTCTTTGAAATACCGATAAGAGAGCTTTTATTAAAACCAAAGCTTAGCCAAACTTTCACTTCATAAATATCTTATCAATTGTTTTAAGCATATAAATTAAATAAAAATTTCTCGCTTTAAACGAGTACGATTTAAATACTTAATTACGTTCCCAATTTCATCCAGCGATTAACAATACAGTATAACATCAATGCCAACTGCAATAAATAAACCGTTATCAACGTTAAGAATATAAATTTTATTGCATAAATTACGACTACAATACATATACATACAAATGTGTATTGAATAGACGGAGGTGCTTACATATAAATATGCATATGTGTGTATTTTTATTTTAATGTTTTTGTTTATTTTTAGTTAACCCATTTTTAAATATAATTTAAATTTTACATGTTACAGTATATTCCTTTTTGCCTTAAATCTACAAAAAAAAAAAGAAACAAATCTACCAACAATTTCAATGGTAACTTCGCTGAATAAATGCTGCGCAATGACTGCCAAACTGACGCAATGCCAAAGCCAAGCAAATTTATCCCCCAATAAACTTAAAAACTAAAATAGCATACAATTTTAAGAGTTAGGCGTTAGGCTACACAGTATATAGGTATGTGTATGTGTGTGGTAAATGTACATACATTAGACCGCATCAAAAATAAAGAAAAAAATTAGAACTCGTCATAATTATAATAAAGCACATTCCGTAATCTGAGTTGTTCTGGAAAGAGACATTTCGTTGTTCGTAGATTCTAGACCCACCTAGTCGGGAACATGTTGCAAGTGACCACACCGTAATATCACATCGATCACCGATATATAACATCACCTTAGTTCGTCTCTTATTTATCTATTGCCCACGGGTTTTGTATGCCGCGAGAGGCACAAGTTCTAGGCGAACGAGGGCGCAGTAAGTTATTCTCATACCATTCCCGACCGCAACAGTATTGAGTACATAGGTTAATTTAAATCTTGATTTAAAAGTGTGAACATCAAATTACCAAACTTCTCAGCGAATTACTCTAGAGGAAACTAATTGATCTCGGAAAAACTAAAAAGGTTTTCGTAGTACATGTGCTATCCGTTTAGCAGCATCTGCTGTGTTTAGTGCGCTATACCTGAAGAAGAGTATCCGCTAAGCCGCTAATTTATATAACGAGTGTCCTCGCACAGCAATTTGAGGTCGTTCAATTCTTCCTCCTGCGGAAGTACAAGGCGGTGTTGCTTTTACAGCCATTAAATTATCCCACTTAATCACCATGGCCAAGTAATATGCACAAAATCACCAGAACCGAACCGGGGTTAATTAACAGCCAAGCAATGACTTCAAGATATTTAAGAATCTTGGTTATGACCAAAATTCCGAAAGGGAGTTTCTCATCAATTGTTTTAGTGCCAGAAGTACAGCTTTAAATTTTGAGTGAACTTCTTTAATGTGTCAGGACTTTTTGGAATTTTTCGTAACTATCTCAGGATAGTTGTGAACTTTTTCAAAATAAATAACATGTCTCCAAAATAACAACAGGTTGTAAGAACCAATTGTTTCCAAAATATGTTACTGGTTCCAGGAATTAATTGTTTCCAAAAAAGTAACCGGTTCAAAAAAGGTATTGATTCTAAGAAAGTAGCCGCTTCAAAGAAGAAACTGGTTAAAAAAAAGTTATCACTTCTAAGAAATAACTGCGCTAAAAAGTTACCAGTTCTAAGGACTAACTGATTAAAAAAAGGTAACCGGTTCTAAAAAAGTAGCCGGTTCCAAAAGGGAAGCGGTTGTAAGAAGTAACAGGATCTTAAAATGTAACTGGATCTAAGAAATTAGGCGTTTGAAAGAAGTAACTGGTTCTGTAAAAGTAACCGGTTCTAAGAAGTAACGGGTTCTAAAAGAGTAAGCGGTTTAAAACAAGTAAAAGGTTCTAAAAAGTAACTGTTTTTAAAGAAGTAACGGTTTAACTGAAGAAGAAAAGAAGTAACGAGTTCTAACCATGTAAGTGGTTCTAGGAAGAAGGTGGTTCTGAAGGAGTAACCAGTTCAAAGAAATAACATATTCCAAAATAGTTATTGGCTTCTGAAAAGTAACCAGTTCAAATATGTACCCGCCTTAAAAAGTTACCACTAACAGGGTAGTAATCGGCTGCAAAAAATTACGGCTGAATCGGTTTAGAGGAAACTGACCGGATCGAAAAAAATTACCGTTTCGAAAATAGCAACCAGCTCAAAAAAGAAACCCGTTCAAAAAAAAGTAACTGATTCGAAAGCAAGTAATCGGTTAATAACTGCTTAGGAACCGTTTCCAAATGTTATTGGTGTCACAAAAACCTGAGTTCGTTAAAGTAGCTGGTTCCTGTAAGGAACAGTAACCGGTTCCAGAAAAGTAAATGGTTTACTACAGAGTTATTTATTTAAGAAAAGCAACATCACAAACAGCTCCAAAAAAAAAACGGTTTCGAAAAAATGGTAGATTCCAAATTTGCAAAAATGCATACGTAATTGGTTAGTTTTTCGATGCTGGAATTATTGGTCTCACAGAAACTATGAAATAGCCCTAAATAATATAAAAATATTTCAAAATAATTTTGAAAAGACATCAATGTGGCAACATCACTAAATCCAACGCCGTGCTAAATTATTTTGAAAATATCCTTAACGAATTCCGAGGAAGTCAAGAAAGGAAATTAGAAATAATTTTGAAATTAGTCTAAGTAATTTCCAAGCAGGAGACAAATTAACCGGAAGTTGTCCGACTGGGTAAGTTTTTGTATTCCAAATTGTATGCAAAGTAATATAAAATAAATGTTTTGTCTTGTTCTTGGCACACTCGGAAGAAGTAAAGTTGCTTGCAAAATTCCATAAGTTCAGGTAGCGACCACCAAATTTTTCGATACGGTCTAATGTGCACACACTATCACATACACATACGTAAATTTATAGTATTTAAACTTATTTAATATACCTTACCTATTAACTTTGTTCTTTTTTGTTCCTACTACCCTGCAACCGTAAATTAATTGTGACGTTCACCCTTGTTTGCGCTGCGCTATCGCAGCCGTCGCCGCCTTTCATCATCATGGCAACGTCACACAAAATTTTAACCCTTTTTGAATTTAAGGAATAATATGCTCAGCACCAAAAAGACCAACACCCATAGCGATATTGTAATGAACCCATTATGAACAGATGGTTCTGAGAAACCCCAACCGCGTTGTAATATCGAACGTAAACATTCGGTTGGCTTAGTTAATGGCAAGAATGTCGTTATAAACTGTAATGCTGGATACATGCCCTCAATAGGCCAAATAATGCCGCATAACATTACGATTGGCAAGAATGAGCCCATAGCCACATAAGTAGCTGTACGTTCTGTATCCACAGCGCAGGCAATCACAAAACCAAAACACATTCCGCATAAGCCGTTAAGTAAACAAAGACCAACCACTAGCCACATGCTGCCTTCATTGGTCAAATCGAAGAAACCAAAACTGACAAGTAGCACAAAGAGTATTTGCAAAACAACAACGGTAAATTGTGAGAGCACTTGTGATAGCAGAATTTCTGGTCCAGTTATACCAGCTACCAAGCAACGTTCCAACATACCCTCATTGCGTTCGATCAGCATGGCGCCCGATGTAATGGCCACAGATAAAAAGAATATGATGGTCAAAATAACGCCAGGTGCGGCAAAGTCGGTGAAATTTGGATTATTCATACCATAAATGGGAGTTTGCCAATCGATGGGAACGCGGCCAAGTTTTGGATTCAATTCGCATTCGCTAAGTACATTTTGGACGAAATCGAGGAATGTGTATTGTAGATCGCGATAGAGCAGTGTGGATATTTGTTGATCTGAAAAAACAAGAGAGTGAATAGAAAAGTGAGATAAAATAAATAAATAAAAATGTAAGCCCGATAACTTCCGAAGAGATTTTAGGCCGGGCTTTTCTTCTTATTTGCGTTGTGCTTCTTTTAATGTTTCCTACAAATTGGTGGGACGAGAGCTACTTATTTAAGTCAACTCCGAACGGCATTTGAGAGCAGATGAGTTTTCACTAAGAGCTTTTCATGACAAAAATACGCGCAAACACTGCCGAGGGGCGACCCCGCTTAAAAAAATTTTCTTCTATTTGAAAAACCTTGTTTCTAAACTTTTAATATTGCTTTGCCCAGGATCCTCGGCGTGGTAGGCGGAGCAGGCTAACGTT
Organism: Eurosta solidaginis; assembly: GCF_040869045.1. Taxonomy (NCBI): domain Eukaryota; kingdom Metazoa; phylum Arthropoda; class Insecta; order Diptera; family Tephritidae; genus Eurosta; species Eurosta solidaginis. Next base: position 15,166,275 of record NC_090319.1, read on the forward strand.
GCACCACATTTCACAGATGTTAGACCTGTGATCTCAATAGTTAGATAGTAATCTTTCGACCAATTTTTATTCGCGTTTCCAAATAAAATTAAGCTCCCAAAAAAGTAACCGGTTCAAAACAATAAGCTTCTCATAAAACTAACCGGTTCAAAAAAAAAAAATAAATAAATAAATAAATGTAAGTCGCGATAACCTCCGAATAGATCTAAGGCCGAGCTTCTCTTCCAATTTGCGTTGTGCTCCTCTTGATTTTCCCTACAAATTGGCCGGACGGGACCTACATGTTTTATGCCGACTCCGAACGGCATCTGCAAGGCAGATGAGTTTTCACTGAGAGCTTTTCATGGCAGAAATACATCCGGAGCGCTTGCCAAACACTGCCGAGGGGCGACCCCGCTTAGAAAAATTGTCTTCTAATTAAAAAACCTTATTTATAAAATTTTGATGTTGCTTTGCCCGGGGTGCGAACCCAGGGCATACGGTGTGGTAGGCGGAGCACGCTACCATCACACCACGGTGGCCGCCGGCTAAAAAGTAACCGTTTTAAAAAACATAACGATTCGAAAATGTAAGCGTCTGAAAAAAGTAACCGGTTTAAAAAGGGCAGAGGTTCTAAAAAGTTAACGGTTCAAAAAACCAGCTAATTAAAAAAAGTAGACTGTTCAAAAACCTAACTGGTTTAGAAAAGAAAACTAACTAAAAAGTAACCGGTTAAAGAAAGGAACGCATTCAAAATAACTGGTGGTTTACCAAAGTAAACGGTTTAAAAACGTTATCAATTCAAAAAAATAACTAGTTCAAAAATGGAACCGGTGTAAAAAAGTAACGAGTTTAAAAAGCAAACGGTTCAAAAAACTTACCGATTCAAAAATATAAGCGTCGCAAAAAAGTAGCTGGTTTAAAAAAGGAAGCGGTACAAAATAGCTGGTGGTTTATAAACGTAACCGGTTTAAAAACGTTATCAGTTCAAATGATGTAACTAGTTCAAAAACGGAACCGGTTTAAGAAACTAACCAGTTCGAAAAATATTCGGTTCAAAAAGTAACCGATTCAAAATATAACCGGTGAAAAAATGATCGTTTAAAATATTTACCGGTTCAAAACAATTACCGGTCAAAAGAGTAATCGGTTCTAAAGAGTTTTAGGTTCAAAAATTTTATTGGCGGAAAAGAAACTGGTGCGAAAAGTAACTGCTCAAAAAAGGTAGCTCATTTTCAGAAAAATAATCAGTTCCAAAAAAGCTTTCTTTCCAAAAAAGTAACCGGTTTCAAAAAAGGTGCACAGATTCTTACTTGACATATCCAAGCGCACATTAACATCCGACGAATCAATTGTTGCATTCTCAGCGTAACGTCCATTTTCCACACGCTCATTTAGCGCTACTGTATAATTCTGGTCGAAAACCAACGAGCCCCATGCATTCCCACGTCGTACTTCTTCGTTTGCATCCTCTTCAGTTTGGAAATATTTCTGTAAAGAAAAGTTAAGTGTATTTGAATTGTATTCTGAATAAAATATGCTTGTAAAAGGACAATGTTGAGGTATCAGTTGTTTGTTTCCTAAGTAGGCCATACATTTTTGAAGTACGCTGACTAATTTTGGTGAGAAAAATTTTCGAGAGACATGTTCAGGCAGCCCTGGAGCTAGGACATAAGGAATTTTAAGGTCACAAACGCTGAGCAATTTGCGTTCAAGGCGGATGCTGCAAGTGGCCTAACAAAATATGCAAATGGGTCATACTTGGCTGGATCCACTTGTCAAAAGCTGGAGCAGATATGATCTGAAGAGGGTGCTGATAAGGAGCAAAAAAACTCTACTTAACCGGAGTGCCAGGCAGAAGAGCCAAGTGATCAAAGGAAGTACGTTAAATTGCCTACCCCACTCTTATACAACTGTGGTCAAGCCTTTGACCAAATATCAATTCCGAAGGGGGCTGAGAAGGAGCGATAAACCACTGATAAACGTGCACCTTCTATGCTGAAATATAACTAAACAAAATTGGGAAAATGGCTACTTCTATAGTTCAAGCTTATGCGATCCTCGAGTGGCTTTCACTTTCAGACAAGCTCTGAAAGGCGATTAGCTTGACAAATTACGTGCTATGAGGAACAGCAATATAAAGCCAATCTAAGGATGCTGCTGTATGTCGTTTTTCATGATTGAACGGGCAGCTGGCCTAGTCCGATATCCACATCTATTGCGCCAAATTCTGTACTATTCTCAGAAAATTCGGGTATTTTCTCTAAGATGAAGATGGATGACAGTTACGCAACGCTTCAGTTTCGCACTACAGGTTTAATGACTACCTCCGAGCTTGTGCTTGTCGGATGCAGAGCTGCGTCTACGTTATATGAATTAAAATCAATAACCCAAAGGCAGCGATTATTTTGGAACCGCCTACCACTGGACCAGTTAAGGTATTAAAAGGTATGCAAAGGAGGACAATTTCCTTTTCGTAAGACATCACAATGTTAAAAACAAAATTAGAAAGAAAAACTGTGTTAGAGCGGTACGCTGCAGGGTTAAATCCAGTTATATTTACTCTTTTCGTAATCACAGTTTGATGATAAATTTAACATCTGGCAAGTGAAAAGAAGGCAAGACTTACATCTCAAATAACAGGAAACTCTGTTAACCGCATCTATGTCTAAAATATATTTTAAGCTTACAACATAACTCACCACAACCATATTTTTATTCCTTTTGAGCATATCCAAATAACGACAACTCAAATGTGTTTGATTACAACCCGGATTCACTGGACAAAATTGATCGATTGACATTTGTTCTGTCAATTCACCATTTGCAACAGCGACTTTAAGACCGGTGGGATCGTGACCAATGGCATAGCAGAATATAATAATTTGTACCACAGGCAAGGCAACAATAAATAACATAGCACTGCAACAACAAAAAATATTTTTTTCAAAAATTAATCAATCATTTCCATTCCCTACATCAACTTACGGAACATTACGCAACATCCACAAAAAGTTCTTCCATACCAATGCGCGCATGTGATGCGAACTAATTACATCCAAATGTTGTAGAAGGGTTGTATGCGGTTCTTTTTCGGGTGGCAATGGTGATGCGGGCCTTTCGGCTGCTGTAATCGGATCACGTATCGCCGAATTCATCGATATATTATCACCAAACTCACCAGAGACATCGGCCGTATTGTGCTCATCGGACATATCCAATGCTGGATTAGAAATAGCTGGTACTTGTACTTGTTCAACAATTTCCTGTGCAATTGATGAACGGCGACGACGTCCCATATTCTGTAAAACTGATAACTTTAGAAAGACTTCCTCCAATGAACTGGCATTATATTGTTGGCGTAAAAAGTTGGGCGATTCTTCGGCAAGCATACGACCGCCACGTAAAAGGCCAATCTACATGAAAGATAAAAGTGGAAGTTTGTAGATGAAAAGTTTGTCTGGTTGCTCACTTTTTTTTTAATACATATTCTTTTTTATTTTTTTTTTATTGCATATATTTATGGCTAGCTTGTTGTTAATAATAAAGTAGATAAGGATGTATGTTGTATGTTTTGAATATATTTATTGTACTAGGGCTGCCTTTGTGAAGCTTGATTTTTTGTTATCTATATTTAACTAGCGAGATATGCTCAAATTGCTTTATACAATTGTTTTTATACTCAGCGTGCTTTGCACACAGAGTATATTAACTTTAATTGGATAACGGTTGATTGTACAGGTATAAAGGAATCGTGATAGATATGGAATTCCATATATCAAAATCATCAGTATCGAAAAGAAATTTGATTGAGCCATGTCCGTCCGTCCGCCCGTTAGCACTATAACTTGAGTAAATTTTGAGTTATATAGATGAAATTTGATATGTAGGTCCCTGGGCACTCACCTCAGATCGCTATTTAAAATGAACGATATCGGACTTAACCACGCCCACTTTTTCGATATCGAAAATTTCGAAAAACCGAAAAAATGCGATAATTCATTGCCAAAGGCGGATAAACCGATGAAACTTGGTAGATGGGTTAACGTTTAATCCAGAATAGAAAATTAGTAAGATTTTTGACAATGGGCGTGGCACCGCCCACTTTTACAAGAAGGTAATTTAAAAGTTTTGCAAGCTGTAATTTGGCAGTCGTTGAAGATATCATGATGAAATTTGGCAGGAACGTGACTACTATTACTGTATATGTGCTAAATAAAAATTAGCGAAATCGGATGACGACCACGCCCGTTTAAAAACAAAATTTTTTTTAAGTCAAATTTAACAAAAAATTCAATATCTTTATAAATAAAATAAATAAAATAAAATTTCAAAATGGGCGTGGCTCCGCCCTTTTTCGTTCAGTTTTTCTAGAATACTTTTAATGCCATAAGTCGAACAAAAATTTACCAATCCTTGTGAAATTTGGTAGGGGCGTAGATTCTATGACGATAAATGTTTTCTGTAAAAACGGGTGAAGTCGGTTGAAACCACGCCCAGTTTTTATACACAGTCGACCGTCTGTCTTTTCGTTGGGCCGTTATCACGATAACTTGAGCAAAAATCGATATTTCTTTTCTAAACTCAGTTCACGTACTTATCTGAACTCATTTTATCTTGGTATACAAAATGGTCGGAATCCGACTATGACCACGCCCACTTTTTCGATATCGAAAATTACGAAAAATGAAAAAATGCCATAATTCTATACCAAATTCGAAAAAAGGGATGAAACATGGTAATTGGATTGGTTTATTGACGCAAAATATAATTTTAGAAAAAAAACTTTGTAAAATGGGTGTGACACCTACCACATTAAGTAGAAGGAAATGAAAAAGTTTTGCAGGGCGAAACCAAAAGCCCTTGGAATATTGGCAGAAATACGCTTCGTGGTATTACATATATAAATAAATTAGCGGTACCCGACAGATGATTATCTGGGTCATCCTTGTCAACATTTTGGTCGATATCTCGAAAACAAATTCACATAAACAACTACCACCACTCCCTTTTAAAACCCTCATTAATACCTTTAATTTGATACCCATGTCGTACAAACGCATTCTAGAGTCACCCCTGGTCCACCTTTGTTGCGGTATCCCGAAATGGCGGCCACCTATAGAACTATGGCTCACTCCCTTTTAAAATACTCTTTAGTACCCTCCATTTGATACCCACTTCATACAAACACATTCCAGGGTTACCCTGGTAAATTTTCCTACATGTTGATTTTCCCTTATTTTGTCTCCAAAGCTTTCAGCTGAGTATGTAATGTTCGATTACACTCGAACTTAGCCTTCCTTACTTGTTGTTATTGATACTAGAGAAAAATTACAAAATTACTGGGGTTACTGGAATATGTTTCTGAATTTCACATCTTCTCCAGCTAGCTTTTCGGGACTGAATATTGAACTCGAAATATTTAAGATTCCTACTTTATTCTAGTGTAAGGGCAGATGACTCTATCCACTCAGCCATATGAATGTCCCGCTGTTCGCTTTGCAATTGGTCTCTAAGTATTGCCTTTTTTACTAATCATTTATTCACCTCTGTAACTTTGGGTTTATAGCATTACAGCTTGACTTTTTAGTTTAGTTGGTAAATTAATGAACCTAAAAGAAATCTTGAGCAGCCTATATGCAAAGCTGGGTAGTTATGATTACTTTAGGAACAAAATTAGCCCCAATTTCCTAAATATAATAAGGAAAAGTAAATAGCTCCTTTGTCCGAGAACAAAAGAATGGATTACATTACAGCTCCCCGAAAAATTACAAAAAAATGTTTTCTTTTCATAGCAAGAGTAAAAATACTTTTCCTTTTGGAATTGAATTCCAACTATAATACTAAGAATTCCAGAAGTTGTTAAGTATTTTCCATTGCTTAAAGGAATTGTAAAGGTATTTGAAAAACTCGCGTTGAAAATATCATTCGGTTGCAAAACTGATTGTATTATTATTGTTGCTATTGTGTTATCAGTACTTTGCCCCATCGAAAAAGCGTGACTACTTTCTAACTGTTAAAAGTCAAAAGTTGGCTTGCGGGTGTCAAAGGCAGATCACAGATTTCTGCGGCCGTATCCAGGTTCAATACAGTTCAACAGAAAAAGCCTGTACAGCATTTCCTTTCCTAATCTATGTGTATAAAAATCAAATTCTGTGTGTGTGTGTTGTGTTCCCTATGGAAACGTATGGGAAATACGCTTCAATCATCACCAAATTTTGGCTATAGGTTCCTTCGATCAGGGCGATGGTTTTTCATATTTCGGAACTAAGAATTTTAAATAAATTTTTTTTTTCAATTTCACGTGCGCCAATGGGTGGTGCGACAAATTTTGTATGTCAGCAAAAGTTACTCATACGCCATGTACGTACTTAAGTGCAGAAATTTTGTTTGGTCATAGCGTTGAATTCACAGGAGGTTAAAGCGATTTAATTGAGTGACTTAAAAGTATTTATTCAATTTAAGCATTCCATTGTAAAAATAGCTGTCTATATGAGATGATAGACAAAAATTGTGCAGCTAAAATATTTTGATTAAGTTATGAGATTTTGAGTATGAATTGTGTGTAACAAGACAAAATTGGAAAAATAAAGCAAATAAGATAAATTATAGGAATGAGGGATCTAAAAAAAGGGGGAGGCAGAGGGTGTAAAAAAAGAAAAGGGAGAGATAAGGAAATTATAAAGGGTAAGAATGAGAAATATTGGGAAGTATATTTTGAAGAAGCTCAATAAAATCTTATATACTGATTGTTTGACTTTGAGTAACGGGAAGAAATGCGTTAAAATACACCTTCTTATTTAGATTAGTATCTGCCCAACACCAGTAACGCCGTGTACTCTGCTAGTATAAATATAAATCCCGTTTTTACTCTCGTTCGTTTGTAAGTATGTAAGTGCAGTTAGACATTTGTTCTCTAAAATTTGGACCATAGAAATCACTTCACTCAAGAGCCACCCTAATATTTCTTACAATTTGTGACAATTTAAGTTTGTTTGGCAACTTTTGGGCTTTAACCAGTTAGCCACTTGTGGTCGAGTAAACTTTTGTGATAAGCCACATTGTGCAGTTTGGCCTGACCCCAGCCGCAGTCAATTATTGTGCATAAATTCAACTTGACTATCAATTTTTGATACAGTCGGTTGAACATGGCCTATGCAGGGGAGTGCTCGTTTATATCAAAAACTTAAAAGTTAGCTAAACTTGTTTTGGTATATGATTTGCTTTATTTTTCCCAACTTTGTCTATTGTAATTAAATTTAATTAACAGGACAGTAATGCAACTAAAAATTGTTACTATTATTTCTGTTATGAAAAACAACAGGAAGAACTTGAAAAACAACTCAACAGAAATTTGCGCTCTTCATTGTGAAATGCAAAAATATTTGCAAAGTTGTTGACGATCGCTTATATATTTTTGCAAAAAGATGAATGAAATTAAATTCAAATTCACGCATCATGAAGAGATTTTCCATGTGTCGGTTGTGAAAAAGACCCAGTTTCTAAATAACTACCCGGATCCGAAAAAGCACCCAAAGAAAAGTTACGGTTCTGAAAACGTAGCCAAATCCAAAAAAATTTTCCAAATCTGAAAAAGTAATCGGATTCAAACAAATACTCGGTTCTGAAAAATTAGCCATTTCTAAAGAACACCCCGGTTCTAACAAGTACCGGGGACAGAAAAAGTACCCTGTTTTCTAAAAGTACCCTGTTATGAACAAGTACTTATATCCCAAATAGTATCCGGTGCTGGAAAGTACCCGGATCTGTATAATTCCCTTTTCTAAAACAGTACCCGAATCCGAAAAACTTCCCCGTTCTAAAAAAAAAAAAAAACTATCCAGATGCGAAAAAGTACTCGGTTCTAAATAAGTACCCCGATCCGAAAAAGCACCGGCTCTAAAAATGTACCCAGGTCTTAAAAAGTATCCGGTTCGAAATATACTCGTTTCTGAGAAAGTACCCGTTTGTAAAAAAGTACTCGGTTGATATATAAGTGCCCAAAAGAAGTATCCGGTTCATAGAAAGTACCCGGTTTTTGAAATGTTTCTGGCTCTGAACACTACCGTCTTATTTACGTCGCCTATTTACGTCGATGGTATCATAACTCAAAAAAGACGATTTTTGAGTTAATAAAGAAATAAATACGAATAAACAGAAAGGGAGTAGAATGTATGGGGTGGCAAAAATTGCTGCCTCGGCTCAAAATGACTTAAAGCGCAATTGTGATAATGGAAGCATGCATGATTTTCTGTTATATCTCCAAACCGGCAGAGATACTGACTTAGTCTTCCATTGCCCCATTAAAATGTAGTTTCAATTGAAAACACAAAACTCTCAAAAAGTATTCGCTCTACTGAGTCGCTTTACCTGCTGTCGCTTGACTTAGCTCTTCTGCCCGTTCTTTAGGTTTTAATACACGATTGTTGGGATCCTTACAGACTACATAATTAATCGCGCTGGAAGGGGGGGGGGGGAGCTCATTTCAGGAAAATATTGAAAACCCATTGGATGGCTTTAATACATTCTCACGATATCGCATCATAGCAGCTTGGGCTGAAGACACAAACGAAGCGAAAGCCTAAAGGCAGAGGGTTATGAACATATTATCTTATGGAACATCCCACAACAGCGCTTCAATGGGGCTGTTAGAGACACAATAGAAGAGGAAGTTTGGCACAAGCGGGCTAAATTGGAAACCATATCTACCGATAGTTCAAAGTAATGGGAGAGGTATGGTATGCGGAATTTTCAGCTAATCCGGAAAAAATAGTCCTTGTGTTGTAGCTGTGGTGATCAATTTGAGAGCTTATCCGACGCCTGAAATTGTGTGGACTAAATCAAAAATTATAGCACTGAAAATGTAACCCAAACGCTTTTATTGATGAATGTTTCCGCTATCCTTAAAGAAATGTTTGCTCTTTTCTTGATAGAAAACAGTTCGACTGTAAATGGTTTGATTTCGTACGTGAGTTTAGTCCAAAGAAATAAGTTTTCACTATCAATATCCATTTAAGCATCCACAATATTTACAGCTCAACTTGAGTACATGGTAGTTAAGGGAAAAAAAGTTGAATCTCAGAAGGATGTCTACGACGTGCGGAAATTAACTACGATAATTGATTACCATTCGAACATCAGCAGACACACCCAGGAATAAATTAAACGCACAAAGCAGAAACCGTAAGTTAAGTAAAGAAACAAAAAAAAAAACCCAAATGAAGTAATGAAGAAAAGCAAAGTGCTTAGTAGGTAAGATGGAGTGAGAGTAAATGCGTGGCCAGATATAAAGTGAATTTATTGAGAGAAAAATAGAAGAATAAAACAAAAGAGCCACGGCAGCATTAGATGATGGGATTATATAATTAAAGACATAAAAAATTTTCCGGCTGATTTTTTTTTTACTGCGTTACATAATAAGAATATTTGTACAAGTGTCGTTAACCACTCCGACGCTTACCAACACACACGTAAGGTTATTAGTAGTTAGCCCAATAAAAGCTGCAAGTAGAAGAATCAACTGAAATATATTCATTGAAGTAAAAGGTATTATTGTTGGTGTGAAGCCAACAACAGCTTACAACGCATTTTCGTCGGCATTATGTGTTTTCGCTTAATAAATAAAAGTTAATCCTTAAGTTTGTATTGGATTACGCAGCAGCATAAAATTGACATTATTTACAATTTCCGACTTCCATCTAACTTAATTTAATATCAATGGCAAGTTTTCGGCGGCACACACATTGTAAGCGCCAAAAGCTAAAAGCCATAGGAATAACAATTTCCAGTAGAACATACAATGTGCTTTAATGCAGCGGTGAATGTGTGTGAGTATGCATGTATGTACACTGAAAGAAATGGTGCTAGTAAAATCAAAAAATCGTTTCTGTTGTTCTTGAGTTAACGGAGATTCGGTGAAATTGATCAAATTATAGTTAATTCGAACGAGTTGTTTGTGAAGCGAACAAATTAGTTTTGTCATTTCAACAGGAGAGAAATTGTCGCTCTTAAGTTAACAAAATTCTGTCAAATCGACAGATTCCTAATCAATCTAACTGATTTTTTTGTTAACATAACTGATCTCACTGGTAATTTCAACAGCGATCAACAGTCAATACATGAGCAAATTTCAAAGAGAATTTTACGCTCACTGCGCTCTCTACTTTGTACTATATGTATGCACATATTTACGTATGCATATGGCGGCCGGCGTGGTGTGATGATAGCGTGCTCCGCCTACCACACCGAAGACCCTGGGTTCACACCCCGGGCAAAGCAACATAAAAATTTTAGAAATAAGGTTTTTCAATTAGAAGATAATTTTCTAAGCGGAATCACCCCTCGGCACTGTTCGGCAAGAAGTCTGAGTATATTTCTGCCATGAAAAGATTTCAGCGAAAACTCATCTGCCTTGCAAATACCGCAACATAGGTACTTTTGTACAAAGCTGTCACAAAAACTTTTTTGTTCATTTGACTACTAAAACGGTCAATTACAGATCAACGATTTGTGCGCAGTTGATTCAACATCTTGTTGCGATGGATAAAAATTGAGAGGAATTTCGGTTGAATTGACCGTTATTTCGATTGATTTTAACAGTCTTTTTCTTTCAGTGTATATAATGTACAATCAGGGCCGGTTTTAAAGCATGTCGAATAGAACTTGATCATTAATCTTGTTTGGTTGCACAATTGCAAATCTTGCCTTCTTTTTATTTCGACCATCCTGTTGTAACGTTTGCTATATAAGCTACGAGGGGTGCGTCTTTATAAGCTAGCTCATATTCTTCTTCTTCAAAACTTATCATCGATATCCGCTAAAGATAGTTATAAGAAGTTTGTACCTTCAACAGCGTTGCACTAGAGAATAAAACCTATGTACCGACATTGGTTCCACATTGCAATTGTAAATATGATGGTGGGTGGTGTCATTTGGGAACACACAACATGCAGAACATACATTGTATTTGTCGGGGTTTATTCCTGATTGGCATGAGATTGATCTATTGTAGTATACAGATCGAAGTTGTACTGGAGTGACGACCGTCCCACTGGGAGTACTATTTTCCTCAACTGCGAGTTTTGGGTGTTCGATGCTAAGAGCAGGGTGCGTTGAGAATTAATCAGCTTATGACTTTGCCGACTTTGTGGAAGGCTCTGAGGGCCTCTTCGTGCTTTTTCGTTGAAACGGCAAAATTTTTACGATACATATTTCTTTAAACTTGTGGAGATAGTTCCTCATATCGAGGAAGACAAAGCCTCATCAATCAGTTGTCTGCATAACTTCCTCATTATTTAACAGTACATGATTATTCAGCATTTCGTGTCTCTCCTTCATGAGGAGTATTCTCACCTTACTGTGTCGGTGCTGTGTGCTTTGGTGAATAACAGCGAGGGACTTGAGAGTTTTGCTTGCAGAAATGCTGGGCCTGAATAGTGCTGTTCGAGCCGTTATCGAAATCCATTTTTTAATCACAATAACTCTGAAATTGTGAATATTTTTAAGGCATATATTTATTAAAACCCATACATAATCTTTAGATCCATGCTTAGCTATTTTCTTTTTAAATAGTTTGACATATTCACTATTATCATTTGAGTGAAATTACTTTTTCATCCGATATGGGCCTTAGTCAATATCGAACGTCACTTCCTATACTTTTGGCTGCTACAAAGTCGGTAGTTTAATGCCATCGACATGGATGCCCAACATTTGCTTTGTCATTGATAATGCAAAGTTACGCGTGGTGGAAAAACCAGAAAGACTGGGGAGTTTGTTGCTTTACAGAATAGCTTATCAGGGGAAGGGTACTTTGATATGTGAAAATTAAATCCAAGTGTGGATAGGACACCAACCTGGCAGACCCCTTATTTAATTATTCTTGGGGTTGGTTTACACATAGGAGATTATCAAATAAATTCAAAGCCTTCCTTGAAATATCTAGGAGTAATCATTGACTCAAAACTAACTTTTAGGGGACACTTCAGGGCGGTGGTGGAGAAAGTTTCTAGAGTTAGTGGAGCCCTAACGCGAACAATGCCCAACATCGGCGGCCCAAGCGAAGCTACCCGTCAGCTATTATCCAACGTAACCAGCTCTATAATATGCAGCACCAGTATGGCACGGATCTAAAATGGTCCACCGAAAAGATATATTAGCAGCCTACCGCATTACTGCTATACGAATAGCACATGCTAATCGGACGGTGTCCGACGACGCGATCTATGTTTTATCCAGGAAAATCTCAGTAGATCTACTCTCAGGTGAAATGACCAATCTGTATGGCATTGTAATCAGCCGACCATCTGAAGATGCTAAGAAAAGCGCAAGGTCGCGAACAATAGCTAGGTGGCAAAAACGGTGGGAAGATTCGAGAAAAGGGCGCTGGACTTTCATGCTAGTTCGGAATATACCGGAATGGTACGAGCGAAAAGACGGCGAACTAAATTACCACCTCATATAGATATTGAGCGGGCACGGCGGCTTCAAGGAATATCTACATAAGCGTGGGATAGAGGAGGATCCTTTCTGTTCAAACTGTCCCTCCGAATTGGAAAGCGCAGAACATGTAATGTTTCACTGTTTTCAACAGAGTTTTTGGAGAGGAGCCTTCCATTAGGAATTTAGTTCCACGAATGTGCGAACAAATAGATTGTTGGATTGCTGTGAGCAAGATGGCCTTTATAGTAATGACGAAATTGATGCATGCTGAAAGGGAGCGCAGAGAAATGCGCATACGAAGTAGTGGCGACTAAATCGCCCTTCCCCCCGTCACGTTATGCCTAACGGCGGTCCCACGGGGTGCGGACACATGAACAGAATCAGCCTGGTTTCATTGGGCCACTTGAGGGTAGTGCGCTACCCCAACGTTCAATAAAAAAAAGGGGTTGGTGTTACACTCCTAAACTGGATCAATGCCTGTGGACCACTCACATAATTTTCAGTCTACCTTTTGAGAATACTATTATTTGGTAGAGTTGCTGGTTCAATCCGCAATTCATTTGTGTGTTGATGGCGTTTGGCCAGAGGTGGTGACATGTAATATTTAAATCCATGCTGGTGGTTGGCAAATTGCTGGTTTGTGGCTGGGAAATGGGAGTATTCTGGCATCGGTGTCTGGTTTCCAGGTATAAGGTAGCGGTTAGCCCTTGCCATTTTTCATGAATAAGCGATGAAAAAGGTGAACACAGACAAGTTGAATATAAACATCCGCTTAATAAATGCCTCATTGACAAGGTTCGTTATCATGGTTGTGGTGATTCGATGGATAGTTTGGCATTGCACTTTGTGGGATTTAAGAGTAGCTTTATTGTTGACTATTGCTTATAAACAACTGCAGAGGGCTTACAGTTCTTAAGATGTTTCTGCCATTTTCCCCGCTTATGTTTATACACAAGCTATATGGTGCGCAAGTTTGTGCCTTTTGTTTGAGGGACGCTTGGTTCTTAATGTCTCTCTCGCCAAGTTTGCGTCCATAATTGGAAAATTATGAATCTCAATTACTTCCTAATCAAATCGATTAAGATTTAAAATTTAACTTTTCGAGAACAAATCGATATCCTTTTGATAATAAGTCGACTGCGCTGATTGTGAAATGATAAGACATAAGGAATCGACAACTTTTCGATACATAATCGATACATTTTTGACAGCATAAAACCGATGCATTTTTGATAACAAGTCGATAGCTTTTTTACAACATATCGATAATTTTCTATTACATTTTGGAAACATGTTGATATTTTGTTCAACATTTTTTGATAGAAACTCGATGAATAGTTAAAAAAAAAAATGGGTAACTCATCGATAACCTTTGTTATATTTAAAAAATAGTTAAAAATAGTTAAAAAATATATAGCAAATTGATAACTTGTCTACACATTTTCGATAACTGTGGTTACACTGAAATAAACAGCTATCTTGCACGGCCACTCTGTTTTAGACTTGGAAGGAAGAGATGTCGCAAATATTGGACGTTCACGTCGGTGGTCAGTCACCCAAAGATCTAAGGTGTAACTTTTGATAATCAGGCGCATACCACTGAAATTGTATCTAAAGAACAAAGCTGCAACAAAATCCACAGTCGCTTGCCGGCAGCACCCATGGAAAAGATAAAGAAAAGTTGATAACCACGTACGCGTCCTCAGTTTGGTCGCCTGGTCTACAAATACGTACTGGAAAGTGCTCAAGGCCTGTCAAAATGCTGCAATCAGAACTGCCACCGGATGTTTCCTTATGGACCCCGAACACCACCTACATAGTGAGGCCAAAGAGTTCAACCACAGTGAAAAGGCAGTTTTTGCTAAATTTTCACAAACCCGGACACCCCAGCAAACCACTGCTTGATCAAGCCCCTCCTCCAAGAGAGATAAGGGAATATGTCCATAAGCAGTTTGACGAGATCCAGCATCTTCTAGCACAGCCGTTTGTTCCTGAACAGCATAAGCAGGCCCTAAGCCAAATCCACACAGCATCGGTAAACGCTTTTGCTAGGGCGCGCTCGGAAAACCCTGTTATTAATATGCAATATCCTACCCTTGCAGCAGAAGAAAGTACATAGGGAGGCACGAGTCACCCTGGACGAACTTCGTTCTGGATACTGTAACAGGTTAAACACTTACTTGTCCAGAATCAACCCGGACATACGTAATTATGTCCTGCATGTGATGTGTGCCCACAAGACATCAACCATATTTTCAATTGTAATGTGGAACCTATGCCTTTAACACCAATCTTCATATTGTCCGCCCCTGTTGAAACTGCCAGTTTCCGTGGACTACCGTTAGAGGACTTTGATGACAATTTGTGAGTGGTCGGGCCCATTGAATGGGCGAAGCACTGTAAACACAACAACAACAACAACAACGTCTTCGATAACACCTTCATTTCCTTGCCTTTACTTGACTTGTATTGCTCTCACATCTTACTGTAGTGCCTACACTTACGCTTATACTCTATAATCCCCTTACAAAGCACACCATTTCCAAAGACTTACGTTAACACTTCGCCTACACTATATTTATGCCTACACAACGCTTACGCTTATATTCTAGTTGCACCCATACCGAACAAAGTTGTTAACACATAAGAGATTTCAATTTTTTTTATCTTTCCATTTACCCCTAACTCCAGCGTCATAATTTCTGAAACCGGCCCTGTGTACCTTGTTTATGGGCATACACGGCGTATACGCAATGTATCATTCTTACAAAAATGGATTAATTAGGTGTCGAATAAGTCTTAGATTGGCGAAAGATATGAGTTTTTGTGTGTAAGTAGCTGCAGACGTGTAAACCTGCACCATAACAATAAAGTTGAAGCAAACAAAGAGGAGTTAGCAAACATGTAGACAAATACTCCTCCTATGTAGATACATTAACCTGCAAATTTCATATAGGTACCACATATGATGTAAATATGTATGTACTAGTATATATGTATGTATAATTGCACAAGGGTATGACAAAGTATGATACGTTCCAATAAGCAATAGTTTTCAGTAAGCCACTACTTATAACAAAGGGTTGAAGTTACAACGTACTTTTTTCTCAAGATTGACCGTCGTAGCATGCTCCACCCACCAAACCAAAAGTTCTGGGTTCAATGTCCGGTAAAATCAGCATCAAAATCTTAAGAAAAAAGTTGTTTCAATTAGAAAAAAGAAAATTCTAAGCGGGTTCGGCCCCCGAGAGTGCTTTGATAGAGACTCCCAGTGCATTTATGCCATGAAAAGCTTCTCAGCAAAATTCATCTGTTTGCAGATGCCGTTCAAAAAGGGCATATAACATGTTGGTACCGTCCCGCGTCTTCGTAGAAAAAGTTACAAAGCTGATATTCAGTTGGATATTGACGTGGACTCCAATTTTTTTGCATCTTCTTGGCGCCAAATCCTAAAGATACTGAAGGGGATACAGGAATATTGCCAATATAACTTTGCTAATTATACGAGGGTGACTTATATCAGCGGAAAAGCGAGTGTGAACCCATAGATTTGCAATTTTCATACACACAACTTCCTGTCATTCATAAAATTAGCAGTCCGCCTCTTTAGATGGTTGAAAGATAAGACTGCATGGACATGCTATCTGCCCTATTTATGTGAATGGCTTAGCATTTTGATTGGATTAGGGAACCTCTGTGGTCATGAAAGTAATGGACGTAACTTTGTTCTATGATAGTGGGCACACATCGTGACTCATATTCTGACTACTGACCAAAGTATGCATCACAAAATGCTGACAGAAAGCGATTGTCCCGTCAAATATTCCTCAGCTTTATCTTATTTTGTTGAGCTTGACAAAGCTTTCACGGTTTACGATTAAGAATTTTATAATGCCTCTCATTTGACTCGGTTTTGTTTATCGACAAGCCATGTGATCCCAGAATTTTGCACCACTATTTGGTGGTCTTGCGACTTCATAATGGTGCAAGCCAAAATTCTTCGGCTGGAGCTGTTACTTCGGCTGGGAAATTTCGCCGTTCTCCCGGGATTATGGCAGCTAATATGTAGTGGATTAAGAGAATACGATTATTTTGCATATCTGTTATATACATACCTAGTCGTATACCAGTTAAATGGGATGAGCAGCTCAAGAACACTAGCTCAATTCTCTAAAATGATCTCAATAAGCTTTTTTGTAATGTAATGATGGTTCCGAGTTTGGATGCGATGAAAGGAGATGAGAATTGGTAGGTAGTCAGATGATAGTGATAGCATCGATCGGGTGGTCGTAGCAGTATATGGGTCCTGCGCTGACGAACTAATATTTATTTATTTAGTAATTTGATCAGTTACAAATTACAAAAATAGTCTAGTACAAAAATATACTTACAGGCTACGTAGAGATAAACATATGTGATACAAAATAAAAAAAAATAAAATATAATATAATTATTCATGAGCAATTAAAGCTTAAAAATAGGTTTAGATAATGAAAAGTGGATTTCTAAAGAATTTGAGAGGATTAAATTCTATTAATGTTCGAGAAATGGGAGCATTAGAAGCACAGAGGGTCCGAATAAACCCCGTATAAAACATGTTGCTATTTCTAAGCGGCCTGTTTGGTAAATGGAATCGAATACCCTCGAGGAGAGCTGGCGCATCGATTGAACCGTTGATAATATCCGAAACAAAAGTCATTGACAGCAAGCTTCTTCTAGACTCTAGAGACTGAAGGTTGATGAGCGCACATCTGGCTTCGTAAGAAGGAATCGGGTCGGAAAAATTCAAAGAACACAGTGCAAAACGAACAAAGCTTTTTTGCACACTTTCGAGCCTCTTGATGTCACACTCATGATAGCGCCGCCAAATGAAACAGGCATATTCCAACTTGGAGCAGACAAGTGAGATGAACAGTATCTTGAGAGTATAAGGATCCGTAAAATTTGAACTAAAACGCCGGACAAAAGCAAGAAGAGAAAAGGCCATAGCAATTGTAGAGTTTAAATGTATCGAGAATGAAAATTTAGTGTCGAAAACTAACCATAAATGTTTCAGTTCTGTAAGAGTCGAGAGGCGAGAACCGTAATTGGTATAAGACGTGAATATGGGATAACGCGATTTTGAAAATGTTACGTGAAAACATTTACTGACGATGAGCGTTACACCAGGCAGCGATATTGTCCAAGTCGGATTGTAACTTATCTGTATCTGACAAGTTTGAAATGGTAGAGAAAACCTTTAAATCATCAGCATATAGCAGAATGTTTGAGTGTTGAAAACAGACCGAAATGTCATTTATAAAAATTAGAAATAGTAATGGTCCAAGAATGCTACCTTGAGGTAGGCCTGAGGTGGCAACAAACGAGTTCGAACATGCATTTTCTATCACAACTACACAGTTCCGCTGGAAAAGATACGATTTTACAAGAAATAAAAATTGAGTGGAAGCCTACACCGGCCAGTTTTGAGATCAATATTGAAGTGCTGATTTTGTCAAATGCTTTAGAAAAGTCAGTATATACTGCATCGACTTGAAGGTGACTGTTAAAGGCTGATAGGCAGAATTCAGAGAAAATTGACAGGTTTGTCACAGTAGATCTGCCAGACACAAAAACGTCCTGATTCTCTACGATTAAACGCCTAACGGCAAAATACATTATCTGTTTGACAATATACTCAAAGAGTTTAGAAATGGTAGACAACTTGGCAATGGGCCTATAGTTAGCTACAGTTTGAAGAGAGTTTACAACTTACTCACTCTGGAGAAGCCCAAATTACTTAGAAAATGAACGCAAGTGTGATCTACATGGCATACAATAATTGTTGAAGCTTTTGTATGCTTTTGTCATCCTCTAACGGTTTATTCTCGGGTTTAGCTTTGCTGGAAATCATATCTGCTAACAAGTTTCCGCTGCATATTTGTTTATGCATGTCTTATGTATATTAGTAAGCAAAGGTGAGACCGTTTTGTAAGAAACAACAAAACTGCTAAAATCCTCGTCCTCTGCTACCTAGTTACGCATACGAAAAATCGTTATAATAAGGATGTTTACAAATCCACGCGCATACTTATGTTTACATCAACATTTCCGCATACGCTTATGCTTTCCGTAGAAAAGCAAATTTATTTAAATATCAATTTCGGTATCAACTATTTCGGTTGCTGTTTACTATAAACTTTGTGATACTGAACAGTTTGAAGTGAAAATAATGATGACAGGTTAACAGATAAGTATGCAGCTATTATGATATTACATATATTTGTATCTATGTATGTAATTTTGAGTATCAAAGCCTAATTTGAGTTGTTGCCATGTTGACACCTGAAATGTGATGTCGTTGAGTTTGTTGCATTTGACCCGTTTTAATTGGATTTCTAAATAACTTGTTTGGATGTTTTATTTTCGACTTTTACCCTTCAAATGTGTTAAAAAGTTTAAAGGAAATGAATTTGAAAAATTTACCTAAATAGTTTTTCTTATCAGAAGATGATTTTTCACCTTCCAATAATTGTTAACACGCTTTTATTAGCTTGGCCTTTATATAACGGAATCTTTTAGCTTAATTTTCACCGGTTTCTAGAAGTCTGATTAATTTGAAACTTTGCATACGTATCAAGGACCGATGACAATGCATTAATATGATGGTGTCGTGACATAAGGTCTACGTCCATAAGGTCAATTGGCCTTATTACCACTTTGAATGGTCATAAGTTTGATTGAAACTTTGCACACATATCAAGGCTCGATGACAATGCATTAGTGTGATGGTGTGGTGATATAAGGTCAACGGCCATAAAGTCAATTGGCGTTATTACCTCTTTCAATGGCCATAAGTTGATTGAAACTTTGCACACGTATCAAGGGTCGATGACAATGCATTAATGCGATGGTGTGGTGACATAAGTTCAATGGCCATAAAGTCAATTGGCCTTATTACCACTTTGAATGGCCATAAGTTTGATTGAAACTTTGCACACGTATCAAGGCTCGATGACAGTGCAATAATGTGATGGTGGGTTGACATAAGGTAAACGAACATAAAGTCAATTGAACTTATGACCACCCCAAATGGCCATAGATTTGAAACCTTGCACATAATGCGAAAAGCGCATTCCTTTATTAATGACAGAAGTAGATGCATGGCACATCTACGAAAGAGCATACTGGAGCCCTTTTTAACACGCTTTTATTAGCTTGGCCTGTATCTATCTATGTATCTATGTATCCATGTATGTATGTAACGGAATCTGGAGTGGAGCCGAGAGCCCCGGTAATGCAGAGCTCCGAACTCCGTTGCACAATTTGAAGCATTTTAAGATAGGTACTTTTAGCTAGTGCAGGCCACCAGACCAAGGCACCATAAAGAAGTATCGGGCGCACAATGGCTGTGTAAATACAGTAGGTCAACTTAGGGGAGAATCCCCAGGAGGTGCCAATTGCCCTCTTGCAGTTGAACAGCTCAGCTGCTGCCTTCTTGGATTGCTCCACTATATGGTCACTCCATAATAGCTTCCTATTCAGAATGACTCCCAAATACTTGACTTGATCGCTAAATGCTAATAACGTACCCCCCCACCTTGAGGCGCGCGCCCGGATATACCACCCCTATCAGCTTGACGGCGACTCTATAGAGGTTGACCGACCTGACATCGTCACAAGCAATTAGCTTGACATTGCCCTGGAACCACCCTGCATCGGTGTAAGATGGCGGTGGACCAAGGTTGTCTTTTTAACCTTAACGGCCACCGTAGCGAGCGCTGCCTCGATCCACTTCCACTGTTGTTTCGGGATCCTGCCATCTTCGCTGCTCTCGTCTATAATGCCAATGATCTGCGGACCCTTGACAATTTCGAAGACCGCGTCAGCCTCCCTGCGTCTTGCCCTTTTCGGTGCCGTGTGGTTGGATTCATCCATGGACCGCTGGCGTTTCGAGGTTTCATCACTCTCGGCTAAAACTTTTAAAATTACTTGAACTAAAAATTTCAAAATAAATAATAGTTTAAAAAAACTAAAAAAACACGCTTTTATAGCAAACCGAACTAAAAAATAGAAAATAATTTTCAATTAAAAATAGTTTATATAACAGTAGTAGAAGGTCAAACAATCGTTTATAGTTAATCACCTCAAAATAAAATTGTAATAAAATTTAAGTTATTAACAGAATAATCATTCTATTGGCAACTATCTGAGAGGAAAGATATGAAATGTAGTCAAATTCACCCCACAATTTTTACTGTGAATTAAATTATTCTGTTAATATCTTAAATTTTATTATAATTTTATTTTGAGGTGATTAACTATAAACGATTGTTTGACCTTCTACTACTGTTATATAAACTATTTTTAATTGAAAATTATTTTCTATTTTTTAGTTCGGTTTGCTATAAAAGCGTGTTTTTTTAGTTTTTTAAACTATTTAGTTGAGAGGAAGAGAATTTATGAGAGTAAAATTTCAAATTCCCGTTTATATTTATTTTGTTCGATTAGTTTGTTTTGTCTATTTCGTATTTTGATTTTCTTGTTCTGTATGCTTTGCTTGTTTTGTATTTTTTGTTTGTTTTGTTTGCTTTGAATGCTTTCTCTGCACTGGTTGCGTTGTTTGTTTTGTTGGTTTCGTATGTTTTATAAATTGTTCTTAGTTTTTTTAATGTTTTTTCTATATCTCCTTGTTTGATTTGCCTTGTCTTTATACCAAGCTCTAACTTGTACACAGGATATTATAACTTTGATTGGATAACGGTTGGTTGTGCAGGTATAAAAGAATCGAGATAGATATAGACTTCCATATATCAAAATCATCAGTATCGAAAAAAAAAATTTGATTAAGCCATGTCCGTCCGTCCGTCCGTATGCCCGTTAATATGATAACTTGAGTAAATATTAAGATATCTTCACCAAATTTGGTACACGAGCTTATGTGGACCCAGAATAGATTGTTATTGAAAATGAGCGAAATCGGATGATAAACACGCCCACGTTTTATATATATAAAACAGTTTGGAAAACACAAAAAACCTAATTATTTAGTAAATAATACACGTAGAATGTTGAGATTTTACGTGTAGACTGATATTGAGACTCTTGATAAAAATTTGAAAATTTGTTTGTAAAATGGGCTCGACACGGCCCACTAGTGATAAAATCAATTTTACAAAACTTATTAATCATAAATCAAAAATCGTTAAACCTATCGTAACAAAAGTCTCCAGAGAGGTTTTTACTATAAGAAATGCTTTGAAGAAAAAATAGCGAAATCGGTTAAGTACCACGCCCACTTTTATATAAAAGATTTTTAAAAGGGTCGTGGACGAATAAAATAAACTTTATCTTTGCAAAAAAGAGCTACATATTAACGGTATTTCATTCCCGAGTGGATTTATAACAGGAAATATGAAAAACTTCAAATTTTACAAAATGGCCGTGGGACCGCCGATATTGATGACATTGCATGCATCTAAGTCTTATGTTTTGCCTATATGTCATTGTGTTGTATATAATATTGAGCTGCCTGCGTTGTATATTGGAACTAGTCCACTTAAATTTGTTGACAGAGTAAAAAGTCTAGATTTTATTGTGAACTGTTAACTTACATGTAGTGACCATGTCAACAGGGTGGTTACCAATATTTGTGCCATATTACGGAAGATAAGAGTATCCGCCCCATTCACACCCGTTGAAACCAGGCGAAAACTTGTGCTGCTACAGTATATGGTAAAATGGAATCAGTGTTATACAACAAAGTTGCTGTAGCGTTTAACAATGCTACGAGATACGTTTACAGCATAGGGAGATATGATCACATATCGGTCTGGCGAACGAAAATTCTTGGGTGCAGCCTTGAAAATTATCTAGCCGCCAGGAATTGTATCTTTATATACAAATTATTATTGTGGAAGACACCAAATTATTTATTCGAAAATTTGAGACCAGTGAGATCAATGAGACATCAGAGTCTGGTCATACCATATCATAATTACTTCATAACTTCATCTAGACTATTTTTCATTAGCGCGGTTAAATTATGGCATTCACTCCCAGATAATGTGAAGGCTGGAATAAATATATTCAACTACAAGGATGTAATACTCAAGTACTTCATAGCTGTGTAAAAACAATGCAAAAATATTGTAAGGGTGTTAAGATCCCTGCTTCTCTTTTCTTTCCCCTTTTCTCACTTTTATCTTGACTATCTTTTCTTTCGTTAAGGTTTGATTTATTCTAAATTTGCTACTTAGATTTAAGTTAGGATATACAAATTTGCACTGTTTTATATTTAATAACCTAGTTGAAGTACTTCTAAAGGAATATATCTGGTCTTACCCTGTACTACGTTGTTAAATAAATAAATAAATATAAATAAATATAAATATATATTACTTTGGGTATTAGGTTACCAAAAATTTAAAACAATGAGATTATCAACAATTTTCATCTTTCTTTTTAAAGCAATGTGCGGTTTCTGCTGCTGAACCTCTAATGCATTTATTTAATTTATCATTAAGTCTGGCATTTTTTTGGGTGAATGAAAATTTTCGTACATTCAACCAATTCATAAGAGTGGCAATAAAAATGAAGTTCCAAATTATCGTCCAATCTCTAAACTTCCTGTTATATCTAAATTGTTTGAGAAAATTGTTATGGCTTCACGGATGGCTGGCAAGTTGATTGTATTTATACTGATTTAGCCCAAGCCTTTGACAGAGTATCGCACTGCGTACTATTGGGTAAGCTAGAAAGATGGGGATTTCATTCGTCATTTCTAGAAAGGATAAGTTTATACTTATCCAACAGAGTCAATTTCGTTCTTATTGACGGTGTGGGGTCGGCAACTTATGTGGCTACATCGGGCGTCCCTTAGGGAAGCATCCTTAGTCCACTCTTTTTCATTATGCTTTCAATGACGCAAGTGCTTGTTTTAAGCAATGTCGTCATCTCATGTATGTTGATGATTTAAAAATCTTTCTGAAAATTAAAAATGAGTCTGATGTTTCCATACTTCAAACTGAACTCAATGGTTTTAATGCTTGGTGCTGTAGAAATAAGCTGGCGCTCAATGTCAGTATATGTTATAGCTTTACGTATTCTAAATTAAGAAATACATTGACTTCGACTTATCTTGCTTCTGATACAACTCTAGTTGGGGTAAGTAAAATGAGGGATTTAGGTGTTGTGCTTGATTCATTATTCACATTTACCGAACATCTAAATTTCATAATTCCCAAAGCTTACGCCTTATTGGCATTTATTAAAAGAAATGGCTCCGAATTTAAGCACCCATATAATAAGAAGCTGTTTTATAAATCATTCGTTAGATCTAGGCTTGAATATGCTTCCATGATATAGAGTCCTCACTATGAGGTTCGTAATATTAGGACTAAACGTATCCAGAAAAGAAGTAGTACTGTTTATCTGATATAAAATTCGACCAGCCCCTTCCTCCTTATTCTTCCAGGTGTAAGTTAATTAACCTTCATTCCCTGAAGTAGAAGGATAATATGCACAATTATGTTCCTTTATGATATTGTTAATGGCATAATCGATTGTCGAATAATTCTTGAATCTTCGAACTTCCAAGTTCCACAACGTACTTTTCGTCAACATTATATGTTTTCTGTTGAGAATTTTAAGTCTAATTATGAGCTGAATGAAACAATCACACGCGCTCTAATTGTAATCAATTCAGTAAATCAGAAACATTGCATTGATTTTTCTTTATCGCGGCAATGCTTTATAAATATGCTCTTTTCTTCTTTGAGTTAAGCGGTGCTTTATTATATATAAGCATATGAACTCTAATGTAATCTAGTCTGTAAGATTCTCCGAAAATCATAGACTAAATAAATAAATAAAATAAATAAATAAATAAATAAAAAACTAGTTCAGAATAGAGCCATATGTATTATTTCGCAGCCTTGTAACACTATTAAGCACACAAAACAAACAACAACAGCATTTCAGGTGTACAGCTAGGTATATAGTGTTCGGATGTCACCCGAAATTAGACTATCTTACTTGTTTTTATTATGTTTAGCCGGCATTGTTTTGTTTATCTATGAATATTTGTTTTGGTTTGGTTTTTTTTTGGTTTTTTTGTTTTTTGGTTGTGGTGTTTCATTTTTGCTATATTTTCTTTGCTTCGTTTATTATATTTGTTGCTGTTATGGTTATTGGTTATTTGTTGGTTTTGATTTTTTTTTGTCATTTTGTTCAATTGTTTGGTCAAATTCTGTTTGTTTGTGCGGTTGTTCTGTGTTTTTTGTTTTTTGTTTAATTTCGTTTTTCCGTGTTCTTTATTATTTTGTTCAATATTTTTTTCTTCTGTTGGTCTTGTATGTTTTTTGTTTGCTTTGTTTTTTTTTTTTTTTTTGTTAATTTGTTGAAGTTCTTTGTTTTGTTGGCTTGGTACATTTTTTTAGAGTGGTTGTTTGATTTTGTTTGGTTTGGTTTTTCGTTTTGCTTTGTTTTGTATGTTTTTCTGTTGTGTTTGTTTAAATTTTTTTTGCTTGTTTTAATTTTCTTTGTAACTTGTTTTGTTTCCTTAGAGTGTTTTTATTTTTTTTGTTTTGTTTTCTTTATCTCGTTTGTTTTATTTGTTTTGATATTTTTGTTTTATTGGTTTTATTAATTTTTTTTTATTTTTTTGTTTTTTATATTTAATCTAAACATTTTTCTTTTGCAAAATTGAAGATGTGAAAAATGCATCGATAGAAAATAATTCTTTTGTTGTTTTGGAAATATTAACTTTAAAGTTTTAGAAGAAAACCCAAAAACGTTTGTTGACGGCTAATCAGCAAAAAAATTTTTGTTTGTTTGAAATTATATTACTTTGTCTTCAACGACTTGCGTTACCAATTTTTTGCCAAAGTTATATATTTTTTAAACATATTAGGGTGGTCTTTATAAATCAAATTACCGCACACTTCCAGTCTCAGCGCTGCAAACGGATTAAACATTAATTTTGAGTTTTCAAATACCCAAATATGGTATTGAATTCCTATTGGAACCGGATAAGGGTTTTGATCCACAGCGGTGAGAGCTCACGTGATCACTTATTGCTTAAACCGTTCTGCAGCATACCTTAACCATCTCCAAACGGTACTAAAATTTATATATGATATTTTTGACTTTGGTGTTACCATTTGAAGGAGTGAGACTGGCAAAAGTCATTTACTTGATTAATATGAAACACCTTTGTGTATGTGCTAAGAAACATATATATATATATATGTATGTCAAACAAACTTACCACATGTGCTTGAGAGCACTCATCGATGTAATGTGTTGTGATTATCACAGTTGTATTGCCATTTTTGACTATTTCAACCAAATGATCCCAAATACTGCAAAACACAAACAAAATGAATGAAAATTGAAAACCATTAGGCAAAACAAAGTGAAATTTACAAAACACAACAAAACTTTTGCTTAGCACTTACCTCTGCCGCAACACCGGGTCAACACCCACTGTCGGCTCGTCAAGTATCAACAGTTCGGGTTCATGCAACAATACCACAGCCAAACTCATGCGTCGTTGTTGTCCACCACTAAGATTTTTTACCTGGCGTGAACCGTTTGGCAAGTTTAGAAATTTGAGTAAAAATTCTGTACGGTCATCGATTTCGCTGCGGGACATATCCGCAATCATGCCAAAGTAGATTAGCGTTTCGCGCAATGTAAACTCACCGTAGAGAGCGACTTCCTACGGAGAGAAGAGAAAAAAGTATACAACAAAAAAAGATGTTAAAAAAACTGTTCGCAAATAAAAACAAAAATAAAAAATGTGCGGAAAGAAAAGGAAATGACAGCAAAAAAACAGAAAGTCAAAACGGAAAACGAGAAATACTAAAAAATGGCGTTCAGCGCAAAAAAAATAATGAAAGTAGCCGGAAATTATAAGTGAAAAGTGAAACGCGCGTATTTGAATAGGAAGCGAAGTGAGGAGGGGGCGAATAGAGACAATGTGAGATAAGGCGGATAGCAATTAGTTTTAGCACAAAACAACGACGTAAGGCGTTGACTTGTGGCAATTGGAATTTGAAGGGGACTTGAATGCGAATTTTATAGCAAAGAACTTTGGCGTCTTGCATCTGCATTCGAGAATTGAAAAGAAAAGAAAAAAAATGCGTATCTCAAAAATTTAGTATGGTGAAATTGAAACAAACAAATGTTAGGAAGATTTATAAAATCGATAGTCAATGGATATACTACACCCTAAAATAATTGCCTGGAAAGATGACCTTTAATAGTAATTGGTCACTTAACTAAGTTTTATACTTCTTCTGACAAGAGTTGCTAAGTATCTTCTCGGATACTTTATTTTAATGATTTTCTTTACCGGTATCGATCTCTAACTACAAGCTCCCTGCAAAACCAATAAGGCTCTGTCAAATCACATAAATCAACACCATAAGCTCTGTAAGATATTTGTAGGGCCGATGCATGCAAATCGAATTTAAACGCGGCTTTCGAGGTGCGATTGTTTTGCAGGAGAAGAAACGATGCTAATGAAGATATCGCCGTATGTTTTATTTTCTCTAGACTATTTATGAGGCAAAAATAAGTGAGTTTACCGGTAAATGAGAACAAGACAAAGTAGTTGCTGTCGTTCAAGAAAGAATCGGAGCATTTGCGCGTTGGCAGCAACGTCAATGTTGACGGCTATAAGTTCGAAATTGTGATGGACATCGTCTTTCTGAAAACCAGCATTAACAGCGGAAATACCGTCAGTTCAGGAATCTAACGGAGAGTAGCTCTTGCCAACAAATGCTTCATTGGACTGAAGAGGCATTAAGAAATAAAATCTCTCGCCGGACAAAAATCACGCTCTACAAGTCACTTATCTTACTAGTACAGATGTATGATTTGGACTCTAGGACTGTGTCGGGAGGAGGTGAACTGGCTTTTAATTTGTTCAAGGGAAAATTTCTCCGGAAGATATATAATCCTTGTCTTGCTCCCCATATCGGAGGTTTTATAATGATTAATCATATTAGCATTATGCAGATATGTAGACGGTGCAGCGAATAAAAGCTCTAAGGCTTCGCGGGAAAGGTCTTGCTATGGACAAAGACGCTCCGATGAAGAAAGAAATGCAATCAGCACCGCCATTAGGAAGCAGAGGAGGGGGAAGACAGGAAAAGCCGGCATGACTTGGTTTGAAAGAGTGAAAATTGATCAGGCTGTTAAGTAAGGTGAGGATAGTATGCATCCTTATCTACTCTTCGAATTTGGACAAAATCGAGCTTTCTCCATAAACATATATGGGCTGCTTATAAAAGCTTTCTCCATTCATAAAGCGAAATGTGACGAACAATAGTTAGGTAGCAAGAACGGTGGGAGGAATCGAGAGTGGCAGTCTCACGGGGCGTGAATATATGAACACGCTTAGCCTGGATTCATTCGACACTTGAGATCATTGCGCTGCTCAACGTCCAACAAAAAAAAAAAAAATAGACTGTATGTAATCTACAAAATCATCATAATCTGCTTCTTATGCTTGTAGCGTCAAGTATGCAATCTGAATGTTTTAGGTAGTTTTGTTGATGTTTTTGGTCTTTGCCGAATATTGATCATATACGTTCAGGAAAATAGCACCATTAAGGTACAAGCTCAACCATCTCGGAAACGATTTGATATGACTCCGTTGAACCTTTTAGTTCACCCAATCTCCTCAGAAACTTGGCAACACAAGTCAAAATTGAGGCAAAGTTAAGTTAAAGTCGAGTTAAAGTTGAGCCAAAGTTAAGTAAAAATTTATTCAAAGTTGAGGCAAAGTCGAGTCAAGGTTAAGTCAAAATATAGTCAAGAGTGAGTTAAAGTTAAGTAAAGGTTGCGTCTAAGTCGACTAAAATTTAAAATTTTGCATTTAACTACTTGATACCACCATAATTTTCACAAAACGCACTTTCAGTATAAGGAGCGCTATACAATACGAGCTGTCGGAATTGCACATCTAGCAGCACCTTCCTTTTATATATTTTTTGAAGTAAATCGATTGTGGCTTGTCGTTGTGATTCTAATTCAGTAGAACACTGAAACCACATTACGTGCTTTGGTAGCTGTGGTATCAGTTTCATCAATGAATATATTATTAAGCACACACACACAATCACATGCAACTTGGAAATAACACAAAGCGTGCAATTTTAAATGCGATCTGTAAAATGTCATTCATGAGGTATTTGAGGTAAACATGGTAGCTAACAGCAACAAGACACGATAATATTGTTAACCGCTATTTTTCCTCTTAGACTAGCTTAGAAGCTCAAAAGATTTATTTTGAATTTTATTGATATCTACGGTTCGAAGTAGAATCGTTTAAGCATTGCAGCAGCTAAACTTAAATACGTTTGCTTCTTTTCTCAATATGGCCATTGGGAATTTTGGTTTTGTGTGACGAGAAATGCTGACATAAATATTAAATAAAAACACACGCGAACATAAGCATGCAAACAATCTAAGAAACATGAAAAATAAAAAGTATAAAAACAAAAACAATGAAGAGGAAGAATATAATATGGAATAGTTGTTAGTTTACTATGTGGCTATAGAAGGGTGGTCCTTAGCTGTCTAAGCAATTTTGGCCGTTTCACAACAAATCACACCAGTTTTCGCTGTTTTGCGTTAACCAACATGAATTGGGAGCACCAAGAGAGGCTAAGCGTCATTCACCTGCCTCTCACATCACAGCAGAAGCCTCACCTTTTCTGTTATTCCAAACTGCAATGTCGATTGAAGCTTTTCTTTTGCTAGAACGTCTACGTCCTTTTGCATAACATGACTTAGCCAGCGAAGCCTTTGATCTATCTTAATATCTGTATAATGCTCACCACTTTACCTCCTCCGATAGTTTACGTCGGCATCACGAATACGACCATACATTTTCCGGAGAGATCTTAATGCCTCTCATATTTTCTCGGTTTCCTCGGCATAATTCCGCGCGCTTAATCAGGGCTGGTATGAAGAGCGTCTTGCAGGACGTGATTTTAGTTCGCCGAGAAATTAAAGGACTTTTTACTTGCCTACCCACTCTAATGTAGCACTTGTTGACAAGAGTTCTTCTCCATTTAAGTTGTAAGCTGACATAGTTTTCGCAATTAATACTGGTTACTAAATAAACGAAGAACATCACAGTCTTGAATTTCCAGGCGTAAACCGCGGCGTTGCTGCCAGGGTTGGGATTCTTTCTTGGATGATTACAAGTGGTCCTCTTTCCTGCAGTACCACAGATCTACTATTACTGCCAGCGTTCAATCGATACTTCTTGCTTCTATTTCGCTGTCATCGCACATTATTTTTCTCTTTTCACCAATAGCATGACCTGCCGAAGAGATCGCTGGGATATGATCACCAGTTATGTAAGGCATATGTTTATCAGAAACGAGCAGATGTTCAGCCAAATTACATAGAGCTCACGTAGCTTGTACTCCCACCCGAACTGATTCTAAACGAGGTCCGAGTTGTAATGAATCGCGTGAAAGTTAAGTTTTAGTGGCGAGGCTTGAAATATCTTGGTCAGTGCGTAAAGCATTTTCTTTTACCATATTGTGCTCTGATATTTTTTGAAATGTTGAGTGAGTTATGTTATATTTTGTTATGTTATGTTATGTTATTTTATGTTATGTTACGTTATGTTATGTTGTGTTATGTTATGTTATGTTATGTTATGTTACGTTATGTTATGTTATGTTATGTTATGTTATGTGATGTTATAATATGTTATAATATGTTATGTTATGTTATGTTTTGTTATGTTATGTTATGCCATGTTATATTATCTTATGTTATTTTAAGTTACGTTATATTATGTTATGTGGTGTTATGTTATGTTTCCGATGTTATGTTATATTATGTTATGTGGTGTTACGTTATGTTATGTTTGCGATGTTATGTTATGTTACGTGATGCTCTGATATGAAATTTTGTAATGTTTTGTATGTATTGTATTATAATATTTTATTTTATGTTATGTTATGTCATGTTGTATTATCCCATGTTATGTTATGATATGTTATGTTATGGTTTATTATGTAATGTTGCTTTATGTTATGTTTTACTCTTTTGCGTATTATTATGTTAGGCTATGCCATTTAATATTATATTATGTTTTTGAATATGCTGCTGTGATTATTTATGTTGAGTAACCTTTCAATAATGCTTTCTTAGAAATTTTATTCTGATCATGTGATATATATGAAGATAAAGTTTGGTGGCACCATCATTTAGCCGCCACCCAATGGCTAGATAAATATTGAAAATTTTGAAAGAGTCGAAAAAATAGCAAGGAAAAGAATTGTTATACACTCTCATACACGTCCGTACGCACTTATATATCAAAATAAATACATAACTAAGTACTTATAAAAGTATACAATAAATTCGCTATTCAGCATTAAATAAGAATAAAGCTTTTTGCTTGTAGCACATTATCCTTAACCCATCCACTTTGCGTTTTACTGCCTTTATTGCAGATACTTAATGCTGATACAAATGTATCCACGCAAACACACACACACACACACACACACATACATAAAGACATACTTATCAAGGCTGTCATAAATATTTCATATTATCCGTCTGCTTTGTCTAGTATTTGTTTCTCTTTGCTTTCATTCATACGAAAGTATTCTTGCTTAAAATTCAAAAGTAAGTCCAAATATATATTTGCTTGCCTTTTATTGTTCCTTTGTTATTATACTTGTTGTAGTAGGCTGGGAAAAAAGCAAACGCAAGGACGCATAGGAAACCAGGCGTTAAAAGCGTAAATTAAAAAGAAAATGAATAATAAAGAATACAATATCACCCTGAGGGAGAATGAGGTGTGCCAGAAAAGCGATGGAGCGACAAGCGAAGAAAAGGCAAGGAACTATTAACACACACACATACAAACACACTTAAGTGGCCAGTGCAAAATAGACAAAGTTAAGAAAGCAAATAAAAAAAAATTAAAAATAAAAAAAACACAATTCTTCCAGCTGGTTAAGCAGCTGTACGTAGTAAAGTACTTTCATTGCGCACATTATTAAGCTTCGTGCTGCAGCAGCAGCGTTTATTTTACGATTGCTTTTGCTAGCCAACTCAGCCCACTTGGAATGCCCATTATGACGCGTCTGCATGAATCAAGTCCAGGATTATGGGCGGATTTGTGAGCGACAACTAAAAGCATCTATAGGAGAATATAACTCCAACCAGGGGTTGTATAAGCATAACACACATAAGCATAACAAGAAGAGGAAGCTGAAGAAACGATACTTCAGTACACATTTAACTATATCGAGATCTATACGCATGTCCGCTGGTGTGCTGGCTTGCTTTGAAGCGTTGGTACTGATGACAGCCGCTATAACCAACAATACCATAGCAAATGCTTTGAGCGTGGTTATATTTACGCACGAAAGCTTATATGCGCATACAGACGCACACAGAGACACATTTACGATAGCGTAACCACACGTTTTGGTTTTAGTTAATATTGCTGCGCTTGTTCGCAGTTTTTTTAAACATAAATCTGGCAATTCTATTACCTCACCCAATTTTTTCACGCTCTTCCTTCTCGCAGCACCAACAGCAGCTTGAAGGTTAAACTGTTTTACGTATTTGTTCTTCATGACATGGCCAAAACTTAAACGCGATGCGCATACGAGCTGTTTTCCTTAAATAAAAAATTGTATGTTTCTTGGAATTAAAAGAGTGCCCGTAATATGTAGTTTAAAACCTGTAATTTGTAATTTGAAGCATGTAATTCGGGAATTCTAATTTTTAATTTGTCAGTTGTAATTTGTTATTCGTAATTTGTGATATTTGTAATTTGTACTATGTAATTTTTAAGTTATAATTTGGTACTTGATATTTGTAATTTGAAACTTGTAATTTATTATTTTAAATTTGAAGTTTATAATTTGTAAACTGTAATTTGTCATTTGTAATTTTTTTTTGTTATCTGTAATTATAATTTATTTTTTTGCAATCTGTTATTTGTAATTTTTTTTTTGAATTTATTATTTGTAATTTGTAGTTTTTAATTAACAGTTTGTAATATGTAACTTATAAATTGTAAGTTGTAATTTGTAATCTGTAATTCGTAATTTGTAATTTTAAATTACAATTTGTAATTTAGTTTGTAATTTCTTCTTTTTTATTTGAAGTTTGTAATTTGTAATGTGCAATTTGAATATTGTTATTTATTATTTGTGTTTTGTAATTTGAAATTTGTAATTTGTCATTTGTAATTTGTTATTTGTAATTTTTTACTTGTAATTTACAATTTGTAAATTGTAATTTGTAGTTTTTTATTTGTGATTTGTTATTTGTAATTTATAACTTGTAATTTGTTACTTGTAATTTATAATTTGTAAATTGTAATTTGTAGTTTGTCATTTGTTATTTTATATTTATAATTTGTTGTTTGTAATTTGTTACTTGTAATTTACAATTTGTAAATTGTAATTTGTAGTTTGTAGTTTGTAATATGTGATTTGTAGTTTTTAATTTGTAATTTGTGATTTCCAGTTTTTAAGTAGTTGTTTGGTTATAAATGTCAGCACGATTGTGATTTGAAATTAATTCTACAGCAAGTTTAAAAAACCTTTTTTAAATACCAAACGCATTTGAATTTCACGCATAAGCTGACGAAGTGGTTTCACAAAGTACTTTTCACAAGCTCGATTTCTTTTGTTTTTTGCTTCAGTACTACAACAGTAGCTTATGCGTCAACTTAACACCATGTGTTGCATTTTGCTGCACGTACTACTACACGCTTACTACATTTCTGACACAAGAGTCATTCACTTGTTTGGTATTAACTCTATGAAACGTGTGTATGTTAATAAGTATTATTTCTTTAGCGCTTCAACTTGTTTCAAAATGAAGTTGAAAAATGTTTTAAGCATAAAGCGAACATATAGAGCTCAAATATGTCGTTTTTCTATTTGGTCTATTGCATTTTGTATCAATAATAGGTACTTGATTTTAAGTTTTTAAATCTTTATATCATGATCACAATACAATGATTCCTTTTTTGGATGCCGATTCACTGGCTAAGTTTTGTCCGACCAAGACAGGTATCCGGTAAAGGAAGTGCTCTTAAATTTAAGAAGTGTTAAAATTTGTAAAATAGTTAATAGATTTAGTACTCACAACTTTCTAGTTTAAAGACAAATTTTTATATTACACTTCTCTATGCTATTGTCTTTGGTATATTGTGCCGATTGAGTACTAAGGCCATACAAATTGGCAGTGTCTTTCAGGTAAAAGTTGAACTCGTGATCAAAGCAGCAGAGATACTGAAAGAAAACTGCGCAAACTGCGTTCACGTAAGCCTATGTATTTACAACTAGGCGATCATTGAGTACGTAATCTCGCACAACAACTAGAAGTGTGTTGGAGTACATATAAGAATTTGGAAGTATTGGACCATGGAGATACTTACAATCTATAAAGGATTCATATGGACCTAAATGGTATTGAAAAGGCGTATGAACTGGGAAAGGAGAAAATAGCTACCTATGTCACCGCAAACGTAGTGCTGCAAAGTGTGATTTTTCAGTTTTATCGCCAAGAGAGCTTCTGGTAACAATATGGGCACATTCGTTTTATTTGATTTCCTTACGGACCGGTCAGTTCAAAGTTACCTAACATCAGCTAATGCGGTTTATTTACTTTTCATTTTATTCTATATGCATCACACTTTAACACTTCTTAAATTTAAGTGCATATTTATCTAACCCAAAATTGGTTTGTTCGAGGAGGCAACATTTTTCATTTTGCAAACATATCTTTACGCAACCACATCAAACCCATTCAAGGGAAGTTATGGATTGTTTTGCTAGGTGCAAATGACCACTGATAAGAGGTTCGGGTCCGCTCAGTAGAACTTTTTTTAAATGAGTTTCTTTTTTCGCCCAGATTATTTTGATATATAGAAGTCTATATCAATCTTGATTAGTTTATGTCGTTACGGGGTACCGTTATGCGAACAAAATTAATATACTCTGTGACCTCTGCTCAGCTGAGTATAATGAGCTCTGCTCAGCTCAATATAAAAACAGTCCGACCGTGGATATGTACGCCTAATAGAGTTGTCCGTTAAAAAATGTTTCTCTTGATTTTTGAAATTGTAATATCAATGATGGAAGCCTAGTTGTTTCACGAGAATGATATGAACATCTACATACTTAGGTTTTGATAGATTTACTTCAGTATAAGCTGGCATGTATAGACTTTTCAATTCTATTCTAAACGACACGGCGTATACGTAACATTTAGGTTTGCTTAATAGATCTGCTCTGCCGTCCATAGCGAAAATGCAGTAAAGTGTAAAAAGTGAAATCGAAGAAAATTTAATTTTTATTTCGGAAGTTTGACTTTTTTCAAGTAAATTTCAAATCTTGTTCAGGCGTAAAATTCCATTCAAGTTTCTTAAAGGCAGTAAGTGAACTTTACTGCCTTTATGCTAACGACGGCAGCGCTGCCATGTCGGTGCAGCTGAGCCAAATGTGGTACACTTTTGAGCACTAATACCTCTCAATCTGCTTTTCTGAGTGCTAATTTTTCTCAAATCTCTCAAAGAGTCATTGGTTTCGTTAAAAATTTATCATTACAATAATAATGATAAAAAATCATTGTTAGGCCTTGAGCTCGATTCGAACCCGCGATCTTGCGACAGCCGTTTAACATATGGAAACAATTTTAATACAAATTTTCCTTTATACTTACTTGTGGCATATATCCTATGCGTGGACCTGGCACGCCTGATCCTCTGGAACCTGGTCGACCACCTAATACCCATATTTCTCCAGAATTCAATCGACGTCTGCCAACAATACAAGAGAGTAGTGTAGTCTTTCCGCAACCTGAAGCACCTAAGAGGCCATAGCTGTAATAAAAGGTTTATTATTATCATAGAGATTCACTCAAACAACTTAAATTTAAGCAATATAAATATTTGTTAAGATACCATAACCGAGATAACAAAAAAAATTTAATTGGCAAACTCAATTGCTCACCATGCTTTGGCGTGAATTGAGAAAAAAAAAGTAAATTTTTTTTTTATTTACCAAAATATTTATTTATTAATTCTCTAATGTAATTGCTTTGAGCTCCTCTTGTACACAAAAAAATTAACAAAAATATATATTATGTGAATACGAGGAATCCAACAATTCATTACACTTAATTAAAGACTAATTAAAAGCAAATTGAATAAATAACATATTTATGCGCGTGCTAATTGTAATGATTATTAGTATAATATTTAATTCAGAAGATTTGATTTAACGAATCACTGCATTGCAAAAACCAACAAATAAGCGAAATAGCAAAAAACAAAAAAAGTTACAAAAAAAAAAAAACAGTTTGTGCAACTTAATTAATTTTTTTGCACAAGTAAGAATTTGCTGTCGACATTTACGTGCGCTCGGTAATCAAAAGCAGAGACTAACACAGTGTGAGCTATAAACCTGCACACACACATACACAGACATACACTCCAAATACATAATTCCAAATAAATTAAACTTTTAATTATATACTTGTTATTTGGAAGCTTAACTAAACTTTCATTACTTTCGCAATTAATTATTACACTTTCATGAGTGACTAAAGTAAACTAAATGAACAAGTAAAATGAGCAAATGACCAAATTACAGCCAAACGAACAACCAACTAATGGATAGAGCACTCAAACATACTACATAGAAGCATAATAGGGTGAGAGTGAGGTAATTACATTTGATAAAATTGCATTACATTTGAGGTGAGTGTGCAGTAATTATGCTTAAAATTTTGATATTTATTGAAAGTGACTTTAAAATCCTTAGGCAAAACATTGATGGTTCGTATACAATATTAAATAAAACAAGTAAGAAAGGCTAACTTCGGGTGTAACTGAACATTACATACCCAGCTGAGAGCTTTGGAGACAAAATAAGGGAAAATTACGATGTCGGAAAATGAACCTAAGGTAATCCTGGAATGTGTTTGTATGACATGGGTATCAAATGAAAGGTGTTAATGATTATTTAAAGGGAATTGGGCCTTAGTTCTATAGGTGAACGCCTTTTCGAGATATCGCCATAAAGGTGGACCGGGAGTGACTCTTTAATGTGCTTGTACGATATGGGTATCAAATTAAAAGTATTAATGAGGGTTTTAAAAGGGAGTGGCAATAGTTGTATATGTGAAGGCGTTTTCGAGATATCGACAAAAATGTTGACCAGGGTGACCCAGAACATCATTTGTCGGGTACTGCTAATTTATTTATATATGTAATACCACGAACAATATTCCTGCCAATATTCCAAGGGCGTTTGATTTCGCCCTCCAAAACTTTAGTCATTTTCTTCTACTCAATATGGTAGGTGTCGCACCCATTTTACAAAGGTTTTTCTGAAGTTATATTTTGCGTCAACAAACCAATCCAATTACCATGTTTCCTTTTTTCATATTTTTAAAATTTTTCGTAATTTTCGATATCGAAAAAGTGGGCGTGGTCAGAGTCGGATTTCGGCCATTTTGTATACCAAGATAAAGTGAGTTCAGATAAGCATGTAAACTAAGTTTAGTAAAGATATATCGGTTTTTGCTCAAGTTATCGTCTTAACGGCCGAGCGGAAGGACAGACGGTCGACTGTGTATAAAAACTGGTAGTGGCTTCAACCGATTTCGCCCATTTTCACAGAAAATAATTACCGTCATAGAATCTATGCTCATACCAAATTTCACAATTGGATTGGCACATTTTTTTCTACTTATGGCATTAAAAGTATCCTAGACAAATTAAATGAAAAAGGGCGGAGCCAGGCCCATTTTGAAATTTTATTTTATTTTTATATTTTATTGCACCATATCATTACTGGATCGAGTGTTGACATAATTTACTCATATACTGTAAAGATATTAAATTTTTTGTTAAAATTTTACTTAAGAAATTTTTTTTTAAAGGTGGGCGTATTCGTAATCCGGTTTTGCTAATTTTTATTTGTTACCAGTGTACTCTCTCCTAACGGACACCTCTATTAAGCGGACATCTCTCATAAACGGACAATTTTTTCAGTACCACAAAAATCTTTAAGCATTTTTTAAGTTTTTCCCTTTTGAGCGGACAACCCTCACATAGCAGGACGCGGACACATGATTTTTACCCCAAAGGGCTTTTCAATTTCCCATAACGGGACAGCTTACAACACTTTTTATACTCAGTTGAGCAGAGCTCACAGAGTATATTAAGTTTGATTGGATAACGGTTGGTTGTACATATATAAAGAAATCGAGATAGATATAGACTTCCATATATCAAAATAATCAGGATAGAAAAAAAATTTGATTGAGCCATGTCCGTCCGTCCGTCCGTTAACACGATAACTTGAGTAAGTTTTGAGGTATCTTGATGAAATTTGGTATGTAGATTCCTGGGCACTCATCTCAGATCGCTATTTAAAATGAACGATATCGGACTATAACCACGCCCACTTTTTCGATATCGAAAATTTCGAAAAACGGTAAAAGTGCGATAATTCATTACAAAAGACGGATAAAGCGACGAAACTTGGTAGATGAGTTGAACTTATGACGTAAAACAGAAATTTAGTAAAATATTGGACAATGGGCGTGGCACCGCCCACTTTTAAAAGAAGGTAATTTAAAATTTTGCAAGCTGTAATTTGGCAGTCGTTGAAGATATCATGATGAAATTTGGCACGAACGTTGCTCTTATTACTATATGTACGCTTAATAAAAATTAGCAAAATCGGAGAAGGACCACGCCCACTTTTAAAAAAAATTTTTTTTTAAAGTAAAATTTTAACAAAAAATTTAATATCTTTACAGTATATAAGTAAATTATGTCAAGATTCAACTCCAGTAATGATATGGTGCAACAAAATACAAAAATAAAAGAAAATTTAAAAATGGGCGTGGCTCCGCCCTTTTTCATTTAATTTGTCTAGGATAATTTTAACGCCATAAGTCGAGCACAAATTAACCAATCCTTTTGAAATTTGGTAGGGGCATATATTTTATGGCGTTAACTGTTTTCTGTGAAAATGGGCTAAATCGGTTGATGCCACGCCCAGTTTTTATACACAGTCGTCCGTCTGTCCTTCCGCATGGCCGTTAACACGATAACTTGAGCAAAAATCGATATATCTTTACTAAACTCAGTTCACGTACTTATCTGAACCCAGTTTATCTTGGTATGAAAAATTAACGAAATCCGACTATGACCACGCCCACTTTTTCGATATCGAAAATTACGAAAAATGAAAAAATGCCATAATTCTATACCAAATACGAAAAAAGGGATGAAACATGGTAAGGTAATTGGATTGTTTTATTGACGCGAAATATAACTTTAGAAAAAACTTTATAAAATGGCTGTGAAGCCTACCATATTAAGTAGAAGAAAATGAAAAAGTTCTGCAGGGCGAAATAAAAAACCCCTAAAATCTTGGCATGTATTACATATATAAGTAAATTAGCGGTATCCAACAGATGATGTTCGGGTCACCCTGGTCCACATTTTGGTCGATATCTGGAAAACGCCTTCACATATACTACTACCACCACTCCCTTTTAAAACTCTCATTAATACCTTTCATTTGATACGCATATCGTACAAACGCATTCTAGAGTCACACCTGGTCCATCTTTATGGCGATATCT
Source organism: Eurosta solidaginis (assembly GCF_040869045.1). Taxonomy (NCBI): domain Eukaryota; kingdom Metazoa; phylum Arthropoda; class Insecta; order Diptera; family Tephritidae; genus Eurosta; species Eurosta solidaginis. The sequence continues at coordinate 15,205,359 of NC_090319.1, forward strand.
CGAAAAGGCGTCCACCTTTAGAACTATGGCCCACTCTCTCTTAAAATACTCATGAACTCCTTTCGTTTGATACCCATATTGCACAAACGAATTCTAGAGTCACCCCTGGTCCACCTTTATGGCGATATCTCGAAACGGCGTCCACCTATAGAACTAAGGCCCACTCCCTTTTAAAATACTCATTAACACATTTCGTTTGATGCCCATATCGTACAAACGCATTCCAGAGTCACCCCTGGTCCATCTTTACGTAGATATCTCGAAAAGGCGTCCATATATAGAACTTAGGTCCACGCCTTTTTAAAATACTCATTAATACCTTTCATTTGATACCCATATCGTACAAACGCATTCTAGAGTCAACCCTGATCCACCTTTGTGGCTATATCCCTAAATGGCGTCCACCTATAGAACTATGGCCCACTCCCTCATAAAATACTCTTTAGTGCCTTTCATTTGATACACATGTCATACAAACACATTCCAGGGTTTCCCTCGGTTCATTTTCCTACATGGTTATTTTCCCTTATGTTCTCACCATAGCTCTCAACTGAGTATGTAATGTTCGGTTACACCCGAACTTAACCTTCCTTACTTGTTTTCATTTAATCTTTATCATATTCGTACAGCTGCTGCTTATTCACTAAAACGAGCATGGATATAGGGGAATCCCCTAAATACGAAGAACCTGTTTTCGATACAGTAGAAAACATAAAAATGTATGTACCTATTGCATACACGTAGTTAGTATCTTCTTGTGTGTGTACGTACATGAATCGCAATGCCTAAAGTAGTGTTGAGTATTAAAGACAAAGTTAATGTCATTGAAATTCATAAGAAAGAAAAACTGAAGTGTACGAGAGTTGGCAAAGAAATGTAAAATCAGCAAATTTTAAGTTTGTGGGACACTGACGTCAACCCAGAGAGAAATAGGAGTCTGCTGAAGCCCAAAGGCCTTAATATTAATAAATTGTGCTACGAATGGTTTGTGAAGACTGGAAATAAGAGCATTCCTCTGTCAGGCACACTTATAAGCAGCAAAGCTAAAGAAATTGCAGTGAGACTCAATTACGACGATTTTAGTGCATCATCCGGCTGGCTGGAAAGGTTCAAAAAAACGTCACCACATAACTTTTCGTACAATTTCTGGAGAAGCCGGTAGTGTAAACAAAGATGACGTCAAAAGTTTTTGCGCAAAAGTACCATATTTGATTGAAAGATATGATTCACAAAATATTTATAATGCAGATGAGACTGGCTTATTCTTCCGTGCATTACCCGATAAAACATTTGCATTAAAAGGTGAAAAATGCAAGGGTGGAAAACTGGCTAAAGATAGACCCACGATTTTACACTGCGTCAATATGGCTGGAGAAAAAGAACGGCTTTTTGTTATTGAAAATTTTGTAAGGCCTAGAGCGTTTCGCAACATATATCTTTTAATAATTTACCAGTTACATGGCGGTCAAACAAAAAGGCTTGGATGACATATGATTTGATGACAGATTTTATAGTGCAGTTCGATAGAAAAATGCAACTTCAAGAACGAAACGTCGTGTTATTTCTAGATAATGTAGCTTCCCATCCTCGTGATCTAAAACTGAAGAATATTAAAGTAATTTTTCTCCCAGCACATACAACAGCATTTTGTCAGCCGTTTGATCAAGGTATTATAAAAAACTTTAAATTTATGTACAAATCGTTATTTTAAAACATATTTTGGTACGGATGGAAGATTCAAATTCTGCTATGGAATTATCAAAATCAATAAATTTGTTAGACGTTGTTTATTTTATACACAAGGCGTGGAAACAAGTGAGTCCACAGACAATACAAAATTGTTTTATTAAAGCTGGGTTTGTGAAAACCGATTTGCCCAATGATGAAAGCGGGTGGGCTACAGAAGATGAGCTTGCTTCATCAGCACTTTCCCAGTTCTCTAGAGTTATTAATCGAGTTCAGAGCGAAATCCAAATTAACGTGGAGGACTATATTAATTTAGATAATGAAATCTCTATTAATGATGAAGACGTGGAAAATATTAATACCGAAATGTTACCTGTTTTCCAAGAATCGCTGGCCATCTCGTCTGAAGATGAAATAGAAAATGTTATTGCTGACAAGATTACTTCTTATAAAGAGGCTTACTTAGCTATAAAAAAACTAAAGGATTTTTCTTTAAATCACAGCGGCCTTAGGGGTGTTGAAGTGCTAAATGATATTCAACTACATCTTCAAGATATTGAAATTAAAGGAAAAACTCGCCAAGCGAATATCTCTGACTTTTTTAAATTATTTTGAATATTTTGTACACAAAACTTTATTCTTTAATTTATGAACAAAGTTTTATGAACCTCCTAACTCAGTCTTATTTGTATGTATTAATATTCTTGTTTTGGAAATAAAATTGTTTTAACATTCATCAATAATAATTTTCTCATTAGCGGACACCTCTCATAAGCGGACAAATTTGACAGTCTCTTAGGTGTCCGTTTAAGAGAAAGCACACTGTAGTAATAGGAGTAACGTTCCTGCCAAATTTCATCATGATATCTTCAACGACTGCCAAATTACAGCTTGCAAAACTTTTAAATTACTTTCTTTTAAAAGTGGGCGGTGCCACGCCCGTGGGCAAAAATTTTACTAACTTTATATTCTGCGTCATAAATTCAACCCACCTAACAAGTTTCATCGCTCTATCCATCTTTGGTAATGAATTATCGCACTTTTTCGGTTTTTCGAAATTTCGATATGATCCGATTTCGTTCATTTTAAATAGCGAACTGGTATGAGTGCCCAGGAACCTACATACCAAATTTCATCAAGATACCTTAAAATTTACTCAAGTTATCGTGTTAACGGACAGACGGACGGACGGACGGACATGACTAAGTGAATTTCTTTTTTCACCCTGATAATTTTGATATATAGAAGTCTATATCTATCTCGATTAGTTTATGCCGTTACGGATTACCGTTATGCGAACAAAATTAATATACTCTGTGATCTTTGCTCAGCTGAGTATAATGATTAAATTAGAGGCCTCCATTAACCCGTACTTTCTACATATGCTATCACTCACAAGGCCAGATTTAAGAGCATGAGATGCCAGAAGGCAGTGTCCAGTAAGATTAACCACCATGAGCCAACAGTCTCTCTTCTTTTCAATGATATGGGTAACATTGTGAATCCAAGGTTATAAGTAAAACATGCACATGATCTTCGAAACTTTGCAGCCTGGTTCTACGGATTGGTTGACTTTTTGCAACCGTCGCCCTCTTTTAATTTCGCTCAAACTGATTGTAACGTCTACGGTGCATGTTTCGAATAATGCGCCCCATTTATCTAGCTCATTCGCTTTTTCTGTTCCATTTAGTGCCATATGCCTTATGACTCAATATAGATGTACATTTTTCCCTATCGCAATTCTTTCCAAGGATCGCTTACCCCCTACACAAAACTTTTAAATGTGCTGCTGTGTGAGATTTAAGCCGTATTTTCTGCTTTGCTGTCAATGGAAAAATTGACACTAAGCTATTTTCCTCCAGTTTTCTACCGATGCAATCCCAGCTACTAACTCCGCCGGATCAGTATAGTATACCCCAGGCCCTACTGGCTGTAAGAGACCCATGGAATCGAAGGTAAGGAATTAGGTAATCCGTCCCTTCAATATTTGCTCAAGCTGAAGCTGGCCCAAGGCATTAGCTGTAAATATCCAATGGGAGAGGGAGGGCGCCACGTATGCCCCAGCATCCCTTTACATGCAAAAGTGCAAGACAACTTACTGTCTAGAATGATTCCTAGATATTTTGTATAAAATGCCTCCTGTAGTGTTACGCCTCCCAGATTGGGCCTAGATCAATTCGAAACTTTATACCTCCTAGTAAACAAGACTGTTTCCATGCTCTCCGCGTTAGCGCTCAACCTAATATTATATTCCCAGGTACATATATATACTCCGAAGCACCCGATACCTCAAGGAGCTGGCGTCATCTCCCACATCGAACTGCATGAGCCGTAGGTTGATGACCAGCGTCCACAGTAGCGGTGACAATACCCCGCCCTATGGCGTGCCGCTGTCCATTGATTCCATGACCTCATACAACCCCCATTGTGAAGCAATTTATCGGCAATTTCAAATGCAGCTGATCTATCTGGTTATGGCTGATTATAATTGAATGTAGTTAAGACCATCCATAATTGCCCGTTTACAGCCATTGTTGAAAAGCACGGAAATGTCTAAGAAGACTCTAAAGGCATATCTTTGCACTCCAGGGCTTTCTCTACATTTATAACTACCCTATGCTGTGCCATGTCTACCGACTTGCCTTCGGTGTCCGCATATTTTGGTGAACAGTTTTAAATTCGTGTTGAACTTTATATGTATTTCTATCAACTCATCAAAGTTTTGAGCAAAAATGATGTGCTAATGGGTCTGGAGCACCCTACATCAGAAAACTTTTTAAAAGCCCCATTTCTCTGAATTACTTTCGAGATATTCGTACTTTAGGATATACGTTTTTACTTAAGATAGGGAGATAAAAAAATAATGAGAGTATTTTTGTCTAGAATTGGTTTAAGACTTAATTTCGATTAAGGTTTAGATTTAGCTTTAGATTAAGATTGGAATTAGCATAAGATAAAGTTTAAGATTTAGATTTGGATCTAAATTTAGATTTAAATTAAACTTTTAGTTTAGATTAAGATTTAGATTTACACTTAGTTTTAGATTTAGATTAAGATTAAGATTCCGGTTAAGACTTAAATTTGGATAAGCATCACAATTTAGATCGAAATGGTAATCTAAGTCTCAATCCAAGTCTTAATCTAAGTCTTAACCCTAATCTCAATCTTAACCTTAATCTAAATTTAAATCTTAATCTAAACCTAAATTTGAATTTTAATTCAAATATTTTCTTAATCAAAATTTTAATCTAAATATAAATCGAAATATAAATCAAAATTTATTTAATATACATATTAAAATCTAAATGTAAACGTAGGTTCAGCCAAATATGCAGATCTTTGTTTAGTGTGCCAGTTAGGTTAGCTTTTCAAAATCTAACTTATTGCTCATAAGCCATTTTTATGTAGTAGGTATACAATATTTTTTGTGGTTTTCGTCCTAATTCGACGCAAACCTCTTCACGCTTAATTGCGCTTTAAATTACTATTATATTTAATCCTGGCAACGTAACCCAATTATGGTCTAATGCTTGCAGTTAAAAGACGGAAAGTAATCTGCGTTTTTTTTATTGCTCTCTTACCTTGCTTAACTAACTAATTTCTGCAAATATATTAGACCGATTGGAAAAAATATTTTTATATGCTCTAAAAAAATTAATTTATTAAACTCAAACTTTTGCGATAAAAGCTTTGACGAAAAAGGTTTGTTTGACTGAAAAACGATAACATCATTTTTTATATATGAAGGGCTTAGAACCAAAAGGATCTAAGTAACATCGACGTTGAATTGAGATAATTAAGTTTAATGTAAATTACTTATTGTAAATTCTGGGTAAATGCGTTTGAAATGACTCCTGTCTAAATAAATGCAGGTTAGTCAACTAATTCAAAGGATGTTTACTGCAGATGGAAAATAACTGTAAATTTCCAAAAATTATTGCAAAAATTTCCAGAACATATTGCAATAAAATTGATTGCAAACGTTGATTGCTCGGCCAAAAGTACATGTAGAATTTTTTCGACTATATAATAATTCTTTAGTATAATAAAGTTGGCAGCCACCGTGGTGTGATGGTAGCGTGTTCCGCCTACCACACCGTATGCCCTGGGTTCGCACCCCGGGCAAAGCAACATCACAATTTTAGAAATAAAGTTTTTAAATTAGAAGAAAATTTTTCTAAGCGGGGTCGCCTCTCATCAGTGTTTGGCAAGCGCTCCGGGTGTATTTCTGCCATGAAAAGCTATCAGTGAAAACCCATCTGCGTGCTCGTCGACGCAAATTGGAAGAGAAGCTCGGCCTTAGATCTCTTCGGAGGTTATCGCGCCTTACATTTATTTTATTTATTTTTCAAAGTGCTAAACTTAAGTTCGTAGGAAGTCTCGCTGATTTTTGGCAATTTTTTTTCTGGATCCAAGCGCACTTAGACCCTTTTGGCTCCAAAAATTGTTGCAATACAATTTCGAACGTTGATTGCTCGGCCAAAGGAACATGCAGAATTTTTTCAAGTATGCAGTTTTGTAGCCCGTTTAATTTGGCAATTTTTTTTCTGGATCCAAGCGCACTTGGCTCCAAACATTGTTGCAATAAAATTTCGAACGTCGATTGCTCGACCAAAATAACAAATTTTCGCGAATTTGGCATAAATTAGGCATAGTGACATTATATTAAGTATTTACAGAAATTATACAACATAAAATACAACATACATGTAAGCCTGCTTTTATATTAGTCAAGTATTGAACCCAAGTCTGCGGCACAGACGAGAGAGGGGAGAGGCTTCTTCTCCTCTTTCAAATCAGCGAAACTTCCTACGAACTTAAGTTTAGCACTTTATTATACTAAAAGTAAAACGGCTACAAAACGTCATACTTGAAAAAATTCTGCATGTTCTTTTGGCCGAGCAATTAAATTTTATTACTTGGAGGAGCGCACTTAGATCCTTTTGGCTCCAATCATTAATGCAATAAAATTTAGTACGTTTTTGGCCTGGCAAATGTATGGCACTAAAATGTCCAAAATGGCTTGGATCGCATTGTCAACAAATATACACTATATTAAATATACAAATATGGGTATAACTCAATTTAAAAAAAAATGTCACTTATATCCTTTTGGTTCTGAGCCCTTCATATATATTTGTGTTTCAAATGTTTTTTTTGTTTTCCTTTCTTTAAGGGCTACTATCAAGTCGTAATGAAAGCTGTCAACAGATGTCGCAGTGTCAAATAACAAATACTTTTCATTGTATTATCAGCAGGTTTAGCTCTGGCATTCGTCATAGCTGAACTGTTAGCCTTGTGAGTGCAGGACACGAGCACAAAACGTGGCCGAACGTTTCCTCCTCCAACCCACATTGCCTACATCTGCTATCATTGAAGGCCTTATTTAAAAGCATAAGACACCAGAAGGTGGTGTTGAAGTTATCTTACCATATTTTGGAGCCTAACTTCTTTACCCAAAAAAAAAAAAAAACAATTAATCCATTCTGAGAGGAAGAAATAAAAAATTATTTTTCACAGCAGTCTATTAAACATAAAAATTAGTGCGCTGAGATCCCACACATATTCATTTCCTCCCCTTCAGAGATTAAATTTTTTTTGATTCCCACTTTCGTCTTTCAGCGCCTTAATAATTAATCTGCAAATTCCATTAGAACACGATTAAATCACTCCTATCACACCTTTTGTTCACTTCACTTCGATGACTGCAAATATTTTCGCAATCACAGCGGATTTCCGCTTTCATCTTACTTTTCTGCTAGCCTTTGAGTTTGCCATCCAAACTATTTGTATGTATGTATGCATGTATGTGTATAAACAAATGTAATATTAGATTTGTATATGTTAACTTCATTGGCAGTTCAATGTCAATTAGTAATGCAGTAGTACAATTTGAACAGGTGTAATTTGGTCAGTTACTAGACAATCGCTTTATGTTGAACGCATTCACACACACCATCTCACAGGACCCAACTAATCGCACATAGAAATTGAATATGTATGTATTAGGGTATTACATTTTCGGATGCAATTTTTTCTTTGTCATAGAAAAAAATTTGTCATTAAAAAATTAAGGGAGTTCAGAATTTTTTGTATTTGGTGTTTGAAACGTTGCTATAGCAAATGAAATCTACACATCGTGAAACAATTTTTTTCGTTTTAAAGTTTTTTTTTGCATGTTTTGTTTTGTTTGGACAATTGTTAGTTGGCCATTCAAAATTGAAAAAATAAACTACGGGTTTTATGTTGCATATATGCCATGATATAGCAAATGCATAGCCGTATAACTTTTTGGCGTTGTGTGTAAAAAAGCTACACCAGGATGCAAATACGGTGATGCTAGACCATTTGCACATAATTCTGAACTACCCTATTATATTTTGAAAACTACACATTTTTTATGTAAAAATAAAAATTGAAATTATTTCTTTAGAATAAAACACGCTAATGTATGTTCATGTTTGTATGTAAATAGATTTGTTTGCGCAAATCGCCTCCTAAGTAAGTGCAATGCAATGAATTGCAAAAATTTCTGAGCAAGAAAAAAATATTAAGAAAGCAATGGATTGTACTGGAGGAAGTGCAATACTTTTGAAAATCTATTAGACTTTGCACAGCTGTCGAACTGAATATTTTTGCCGCATTGCAAATTCATGCAAACACGCTCGCATCCATATTTAATGTTGTTGTGTACCCAGTAAACAAAATTGCAATCTAAAACTTGTTTGTGCATACATATTTTTCTTATTCATCTTGTGGCGATAAAGACACTCAGTGAAGGTTTTAGAGAATATTATCGATAATGATGGTCCTTTGCTGGATATTGATACGATACGTTCCGCAAAGAAGCACAATTAAGGTATTACACTGACCATCTAGGGAGTGATTTAGTCATATAATCACATGGAAACTTCTGGATCTGTGGGTTTTAGAAGCCTCTTACAACAGGCATACACTGTGAACGCATTCAGACTTTGTGAGCTATTTATTGACCGACCAGCTCACGGACCCTGGAGTATTCTTAGCCACTTAACCCACTGGTTTGTATTACATATTTATTAATGCTGGGAAATTTAGTAATAACATAAATGAAATTAAAATCGGATAGGAGTGAAGAATGCATCGTTTTTAGGCATCAACTCCTTTGGCCCTGTTATGACAGAATGGTGCAGGTTATTCACAATTTTCAAGCGGGAACCCGACTGAAAGTCCATAGTACCGCAGCAGTATTTGCAACACCCTAATATCAAGGCAAGGGAATTGAAGAGGTAAAAACAAGCGCGTTGTTTTAGTAATGAAATTTCGGATATGCCACGGATTACAAAGTCTTGCAACTCTCGAGCTATGAAACGAAGCAAAAATAATTGCCACAAATGGCCTTACGAGAATGAGCATAATGATATTTTGGGATAATGGAACAAAAAAAAAAAACAAAATAAGGAAGAAAATTCGGCTACAGAACCAAGAAACGAATGAGTATCCAATGCGAAACTTACTAGAATTTCAGGACTTTTCTCACGAAGAAATTAAGTACCTTTCACCAGCAAACGAGAGCTGTAAATGGATTTGCTCAGCATTCATATCGGAAGAGGATCAGGGACTCTGGTGTGATGTCCTTCAAACTAATAAGGCTAACTCCAAAAGGCAACATAAAAAAGCCGTTGCACAAACATAACAAGCGCCTCTAAGGAAGAACTTTTGTGGCAAATTTTAAAATAGCGCACTTGCGCTGATATAAAACGCACAAAGAAGTTGTGGCACATCGCCTTCTTCTTGGCCGCTATATGACTGGGAAAATGGTAGAACAACGACTAATAGCAACCATTGAAGATGGATAAGGGATTCGCACCGATAGCGTGTATTCGGCTGAGACCACTCCACTAAAGCCGAGGTAACACAAGCCGTAAGGAAAGCAGCGACGGCGTGACAACAAGCACGTAGGTCGTATTTCTAACGTGGAGGACTTCAGAAATTGGCTTCAATTGTGATCTTTAAATTTTTTTCTATTTTCCATATTTGATTTCCATATTAAGGGGACTCTCCAAAAGATCATTTGTTTTTATAGAAAATAATTGAGGTCCAGAGAAAAGTGAGTTTACAGGCGGAGCAGAATAGGTGTTCATGACAGCTATCAACCTTTTGAAATGCTAAGTATAAAGGCTCTCTTCGCTTGTTCATGCCACAAATCAGGATTCTTTTGGCTTTCCGTGCTCTCTTTCTTATTTTATCAGGGTCTGAGACTGCTACATTGAAATTCCAATGAGCCCTAAACTATGGTGGGTAGCGAGTGAGAAATATGCTCACGATGCTGCGGTGGATCGAAAATTAATATCAGCCAGTGATCGTCGTTACAGATATTATGCATTTTATCTACCTGCCATTACAACGTGATCGATTTGATTTCTCTAGTTTTTTATAAGAAAGGCATACATACAACGCTGAACGCAGTAACACATGTTCGCTTAACCTCTCTCTTTTGGGAGATATTTCCATGTGGACGTTGAACTTTTCGAAACAGAACGAAGTACAAATATATTGGCTCCACAGGCATTTAAGCCAACAATCCTCACTTAAATAACGGCACGAGGCCAGCGTTCTTTACAATTTTCCCAACTGTCATAGATATGGCAGGGGCCACAGTCCCTGGCATCACAAAACGTACACAGCACCTGCGTTCCTTTTGCTTTACATCGGCACTGCAGTAGATGTAAACATTGTAGTCAGCAGCTTTTAGCCATAAGAGCTGCTGCATTAAGATAGTTCTCACCATGCAGTGGCTAGTCATTTGCACTGTGCTCTTTGGTAACATTAAAATACCAGTATCGCAGTATCAAAGTATCGTCGCTGTCCAAAGGATGTCTGCTTCACTTGAAAGATATTGTGACGAATATGAGTGACACTAAGTGATACTCACATCCCTAGTCTGATGCTAAGTAAATGAAGTCACAACAACAATAAAGCAGACAGTCACTTATATCTACATAAACGAATCAATCATTATGTCTACACATATGTAGGTACACGCAGCTGAGAAGCAAGGCACAACCACGTGCATATATCTGAGATACTCCTGAAAGTATGCAATGAGATAAGCTATAAAATCGTGCAATTGTAGTTACAGCTGAAAAATTTGAGAGCTCATGGACAACTAGTCGATTCTGGAAATGGAAGCGCCTTGAAGATGCGAATAAGGAAATGAGAGAGTATAAAAGGCAGCAAATGTAGAGGCGCTGGAATTCAGTTTCATTTGAGCTATCAATCAGTTTGGTTATTAAGCCAGCTAGTTGAAAAGTATAAGTGTTATTGTGAAGTACTCTAATAAAGCCCATTTTCCATTATTCAATATTGGAGTTATTTATTCAACAGTTTAGTGATTCGAACTTAGCAGAAGGGCAAATAAGAGGATTTGCAAGTAAATTCTTTACAATATTAAGTAAGAACGCCACGTATTAACACTAACCAATATCAAAATTCCATAGTTACCTTCGCACTTTCATGCTAACTGGGTATTTTGTATTGACACTCCTCACATCTTCTTCGTTCAAAAAACACTAAAACATGCTCATCCAACCTTACAGCTTTCTTGAAATATTTAGCCTTAAGGCATGCTTTGCTCATGGCCGGACTGTGAGTGGCATATCAAATGTAGTAAAGTATGCGGTATGCGGCAAACCGACGGCGATATGTGCGGTACCAAACGGAAATTAATGCCAACTTTTGCAAATCCGCTTAAATGATTGTTGCATTCTAAGGCAGCAGCGTAAGGGATAGGTAAATAAAAAAGGTAAGGGAGAAAGTAGAGTACTAACCAAAATACTAAACTGAAGCACAATTACCACGTGTATTCAACAAGCTGCTACCTACCGAGCTGAGCAAGAGCCCTAGACAATAGCGGTGCATAAAAAAGTTGTAGGAAGGAATAGGTAGGAGGGTATGGTTTGGACAAGTGCTAAATACGGTATGGCATACGAAATTGGACAGGTCGAAACGTATTACCAATCGCTTGAATGTAAGAACATACAGAAATTCTTATACATGTATATATGTATGTATAAACTTATATATATATATAACACACACTAAGGAAGTTAGAAGACATCGAGCGAAGGACATTGATATTAAAAATTGACATTTTCATTCAATGGCTCTGTCAGTTGACTGGTAACCGGACGTTTGACTAACTGACCAACTGCACAACTAAGCAGTCAAGCAGACAATCATTTCCTCATTTCCGCTGTTCATGCATTGTTTATGTTACACGTGCATACCATGTTATAACAAGGATTTGACCAACAAGCTCGACAGCAGCAAAAAAGAAAAAGTGCAAAGTTCTGCAAACACAAAACCGTCAAATTCATTTCCAAGCCAAACTTACATTGCTACTTTTGTGTGAAATTTTAAATGCAAGCGTTTATGTCACATACAGTGTTGAACCTTTCAACGGTACTCGGCTTGCATACAAACATATATATTTATGTACGTATGTATGTATATTGGTATATGAGAAATTTAGCTATAAAGCTGACGCACAGTGGGTAGTCGAAGATATCCTGGAGGATAAGAAGATATTTTGTTCAGGGTAGCCAAAGAAGTAATGCTGAGAGCACAATTGCAAATTGAGCCATAACCTTAAACATAACCATTACCTTAACCATAGACATAACCATCAACATAACCGTAGTTATAATCGCAGCGAAAACCGTTAACAATATCGTGAAGACTACTGTAAACATAACCGTAATAATAACCATAGCCATAACCCTGACTATAACTGTATCCTTAACAACAAACTATAACGAAAACCGTAACCGTAGCATTAACCATAACCATACTCGTAAAAGTTAGGGTAATTATAATTGACACTAAAACCGTAACAATAACCTCACCCACAATCGTAAGTACAACCGTACCCATAACAGTGCCCATACATTTACTATAGCCGTTACCATAACCGTGGCCATAACCGTAATCATAACAGTAACTATAGCCATAATCATAACCGTACCCGCAGCCGTAAACGCAGCAGTAACCAAAAAAAATGTTTGCAAACAAAGGCTTAAGGAGTTTTTCGAATATGGACAGTCCTTTTTTGTCTTCACAACACTGACTATAAGCGTAGCCACACATCAAAAACTTTAAACATTTCCATAAGAGTAACCAAAACCGATATCATAGGTGTAACTAAAGCGATCCCCGTAAACATAATTATAACCACAACCATAACCATAGCAATAACCTATGTTTCATAAGCGCAACCATAATTATAACCATAATTATAACCACAACCATATCCACAGCCACAACCTATGGTTCATAAGCACAACTATAACTATAACGATAACCATAATTATAATCATAACCATAATCATAACCATTACCATAACCATAATCATAACCATAACCTTAACCTTAACCATAACCCTAACCGTAACTGTACCTGCAAAAGTTTTTTAATTGCAAACGAAGGTTTTGAGAGTGCTAGGAAAACACAGGAACCATGTTCGAAAGACAGCTGTCTCGTTACCAAACCAGAGATTAACCTCAGAACTACGGGTTGGGTTGCAAATGGCCGGGTAGTTAAATCCTCACATACATAGATAGAATTTGTTTGACGACCAAAATGAAATATCCCAATAAGGTACCAACACTTTTATTAAACAAACTCTGTCCCGTTGACGAATACTAGACGTTTTTTGGTATATAACTTAGCTGCTATCTCGAGATCTAGCAATTCTGGGGTATAGACCTCACTAACATAGGACACATATACAATACGTGCTGAGTCCGCACTTCCTACATCTGCTGTTACCGACGATTCCTAATTTATACTCGTAATCATGTCACGCTAGAAGGCAGTGTTTAGCTGGTGTGCCCATGATGAACCTCAAGTCTTTGCTATTTAGAGACATGAGCAACTGCTCTATAAAAGATAATGTATAATTTTTCTCATTCTGTGCATCATTTGGCTAACCTACACCTCTTTCTTTGTCGCTGACCACCATCCACACAACTAGTTTAATCAGCCGCAAAAACTTGTCTAGGTTTTACGTTTGCCTCATCTCTTTGCCCAGCTCAGCTACACAATTGCCAATTGTATTCGTACAATTCCAAAACCTATGTCGCTACATACATATCTACAATTGTATAGCCTTGTCCAGGCAAGTAACAGATGCAGTAACAGCAGTAAAAGAGAGCAAGAATGAGGAGGAAAACATGTGCAAATAATGCAAGGAATTTTGTTATTTTAGTTTGCCATAAAAGTTTTACTCGTTGTCTACTTGCATGTAATGCTGTCGGTCATGAATTCGCTCACTCACAGCATCTGGCAGGCAAGCAGCATCACAAACTCAACTCACCTCAATCGTTGTAAGAAACTTATGTAACTGTGATACAATTGCAATGGACTCATCAAAAAGTGAGTTGCATTTTCCTTCCGTTAACATCCTTACACAAACTTACATACATTTATTCGTTCGTTTGGTCGACTTTTTGGCTTTTCGTCAAGTCTTTATGCGCTCGCATAGCAGTATTGTACATGTACTTGGAACAATATTGCAAAGAAGAAGAGTGTTTGCTTTTGTTAAGTTACGTCGAGGTTTGAGATTTGGTCATGTATTATTGATAAAGAAAGGCGTGAAATTTTGTCGCTTGCATGAAACTCTTTGTTCAGTTTGACTCTTGACCTGCGGACGTGGCCATGAGTGTTGACACATGACAAGCACTTTGAAGAATGTATTGCTTTCATATTTGATTTCGGGTCAGCCAAGGAATTTTTATTTCATTTAAAACACACTCATACACCCATAAGTGCTTCTAAAGATGCTTGCTGTTGTTTTGGTTGTTATTGTAATCAAAAAAGCACTCCACGAATGTTTACGAGAACACCACGAATACGGCAGTCCCTTGCTGGATAGAGAGTCATGTACGCGTCTAGTACTTTTTAATTTTTTTGCAAGTTAAAGGTAAAGGTAAAAGTAAAGGTAAAGGTAAAGGTAAAGGTAAAAGTAAAGGTAAAGGTAAAGGTAAAAGTAAAGGTAAAGGTAAAGTTAAAGGTAAAGGTAAAGGTAAAAGTAGAGGTAAAGGTAAAGGTAAAGGTAAAGGTAAAGGTAAAGGTAAAGGTAAAGGTAAAGGTAAAGGTAAAGGTAAAGGTAAAGGTAAAGGTAAAGGTAAAGGTAAAGGTAAAGGTAAAGGTAAAGGTAAAGATAAAGGTAAAGGTAAAGGTAAAGGTAAAGGTAAAGGTAAAGGTAAAGGTAAAGGTAAAGGTAAAGGTAAAGGTAAAGGTAAAGGTAAAGGTAAAGGTAAAGGTAAAGGTAAAGGTAAAGGTAAAGGTAAAGGTAAAGGTAAAGGTAAAGGTAAAAGTAAAGGGAAAGGGAAAGGTAAAGGTAAAGGTAAAGGTAAAGGTAAAATAAAGGTAAAGGTAAAGGTAAAGGTAAAGGTAAAGGTAAAGGTAAAGGTAAAGGTAAAGGTAAACGTAAAGGTAAAGTTAAAGGTAAAGGTAAAGGTAAAGGTAAAATAAAGGTAAAGGTAAAGGTAAAGGTTAAGATAAAGGTAAAGGTAAACGTAAAGGTAAAGTTAAAGGTAAAGGTATTGGTAAAGGTATTGGTAAAGGTAAAGGTAAAGGTAAAGGTAAAGGTAAAGGTAAAGGTAAAGGTAAAGTTAAAGGTAAAGGTAAAGGTAAAGGTAAAGGTAAAGGTAAAGGTAAAGGTAAAGGTAAAGGTAAAATAAAGGTAAAGGTAAAGGTAAAGGTAAAGGTAAACGTAAAGGTAAAGGTAAAGGTAAAGGTAAAATAAAGGTAAAGGTAAAGGTAAAGGTAAACGTAAACGTAAAGGTAAACGTAAAGGTAAAGTTAAATGTAAAGGTAAAGGTAAAGGTAAAGGTAAAGGTAAAGGTAAAGGTAAAAGTAAGGTAAAGGTAAAGGTAAAGGTAAAGGTAAAGGTAAAGGTAAAGGTAAAGGTAAAGGTAAAGGTAAATGTAAAAGTAAAGGTAAAGGTAAATGTAAAGGTAAAAGTAAAGGTAAAGGTAAAGGTAAATGTAAAGGTAAAGGTAAGGGTAAAGGTAAAGTTAAAGGTAAAGGTAAAGGTAAAGGTAAAGGTAAAGGTAAAGATAAAGGTGAAGGTAAAATAAAGGTAAAGGTAAAGGTAAAGATAAAGGTAAAGTTAAACGTAAAGGTAAAGTTAAAGGTAAAGGTAAAGGTAAAGGTAAAGGTAAAGGTAAAGGTAAAGGTAAAGGTAAAGGTAAAGGTAAAGGTAAAGGTAAAGGTAAATATAAAGAGGAAGGTAAAGGTAAAGGTAAAGGTAAAGGTAAAGGTAAATTTTAAAGGTAAAGGTAAACGTAAAGGTAAAGTTAAAGGTAAAGGTAAAGGTAAAGGTAAAGGTAAAGGTAAAGGTAAAGGTAAAAGTAAAGGTAAAGGTAAAGGTAACGGTAAAGATAAAGGTGAAGGTAAAGGTAAAGGTAAAGGTAAATATAAAGAGGAAGGTAAAGGTAAAGGTAAAGGTAAAGGTAAAGGTAAAGATAAAGGTAAAGGTAAAGGTAAAGGTAAAGGTAAAGGTAAAGGTAAAGGTAAAGGTAAAGGTAAAGGTAAAGGTAAAGGTAAAGGTAAAGGTAAAGGTAAAGGTAAAGGTAAAGGTAAAGGTAAAGGTAAAGGTAAAGGTAAAGGTAAAGGTAAAGGTAAAGGTAAAGGTAAAGGTAAAGGTAAAGGTAAAGGTAAAGGTAAAGGTAAAGGTAAAGGTAAAGGTAAAGGTAAAGGTAAAGGTAAAGGTAAAGGTAAAAGTAAAGGGAAAGGGAAAGGTAAAGGTAAAGGTAAAGGTAAATATAAAGGTAAAGGTAAAAGCAAAGGTGAAGGCAAAGTGAATTTTTTTTCTAAATTTAATGTTTTTATTATAATTCATCATTTTATTTCTCTTACGTAGACATTGTAGAATCAAAAGGATTGGAGAAAAAAAAAAAAAAACTAGCAAATTAAATGTTTATTATAACTTCAAATAAAACCAAATATACGATACAAAATCTTCTACGTGATCATGTTAATCTATGCGAACATCTTTGTGTGGCAACCAATAAGGCGCCAAAGCGTGTATGTAAATTTGCATGTGTATGGTGTGTGTGTACGTGTGTGCGCATGTTTTTTTGGGTACTGTGAATTTGACCTAAAAATTATTTTAATTTAATATCATGCAATTTTTGCGGCTTTATTTGCTCGAAAACTTAATTCTTGCGTCATTAAAATTTTCGCATTCAAATAGAATATCTTATCAGCCACAACAGCTGCATTGCACATCCGGAACCAATGTGACATACAATCAACTGTCTATATGTATGTTTATTGTTGCAGATGCTAAAGTAACAATTTTCTTTATAACTGTACAAGTGCATGTACATTAGACCGTGTAAGAAAAAAACAAACAGCGCACCTGTTCAGTTTGATTCAGTTTGTAGCTTTTATTATTTTGAGTGGTGCATCTTTCACAATTTGCTACTTGTTTAGTCGCGTGGCTTATGTTTGATTATTTTCGGGTTTTATGATTTATTAATCACTCTTTTAATTTGAATTCATAATAATCACAAAATTTTTTTTTTTTATTCAATAATTTTAGTTTTATAACCTTAACCTTAGTTTGAATAAACCTTTATCTTTAATGCTTAATCATTGAGTAAAAAATTGTGTGGTAGCTTTAATTTGATAAAATTAAGGCCAGATCACCTGAGTTAAAAAAACTTAAATAATTAAATGGCTTTGTGCGGTGCCGTGTTGCATAATAAATTTTGTTTTGATTGCCGAGTACTCAATAAATTTAAATTATTTGAATGATACAAATAATTTATAAAAATCACACAATTAAAAGCTCACAAAGAATTTAAAAAGAGCGCCAAATAAATATATATTTTTTTTATTTTTTAATCAGCAGGTTATTTTTTAATTTTTTATCTGCTTTTGATACTACAACAAAGTCAACATGGCTAATATTAGTAAATTAATATTATTGTTTTTGTTAAAAAAATTTATTATTTAGGTATATACCAAAAAAAAAATTTATCTTAAAGTCCATATAAAGGAAACATTGGATATTCAATTAGTTATTCATTAAAATTCATAAATTTATTTTTTTTATTTTTTATTAATTTTTTGATTTTTTCTTCAGTTTTTGTTAATTTTTGGAGGTAATCGTAATTACTTTGGCTTAAATAATATTATTGGGTTAGTTAACTAATTCATTAGTCAGGAGTATTCGGGATATTCAAAACGCTCAAGGAAATGAGTTAATCATAAAATTCATGCAAAGCTATTATTGATTGTTTAAGCTTTAAATAGATAATCATTCAAATTCATTAAAAAGCTGTGAAGATTGTTTTCTAATTTTTCGATTGGGTTTAAGTTTTTGGCAATTTTTGTAAGTAATCATGATTATTTCGTATAAAATAACTAAATGTTTTTAATAATTAATCCTTATTCAGAGACAAGCCAAAAACAAAATAATTTCAAAACTCACGCAAATAAGTGTTTGATTGCTTTAACTTAAATTAGTTAATCATTCAATCTATAGCTAGTATTTAAAATAAACTATTTTAATTAGTTATTTAGTTATTTAAAAATCAGTTTGTTTAACAAAATTTTATAAACTCCAAAATTTTCTTATATTGATAACTTCAAAAATTTTCATTTAAAAAAACAATTGAAAAATCACAAGTAAGAAACGAGTAAAAGTATTAATATAAATAAAATAAACAACTTAACAAAGACCCTACACAAACCATAAAAGGATTCTTGATTGCTTTTCGTTTTTTGATTAGTTTTAATTTTTTATGGCTTTGCTAGGCACTTGTTGTTACTCTATTTCGAACAATTTAATTCTTTTCGGTAATAAATTCATTGCTCAGAAATATGCCAAAAACAACTAAATCTTAAAAGGCATGCAAAAGAATAATTGATTGCATCAATTAAAAAATTTTAGTCAAGTTAACTAAAAAAAAAAAAAAATTGTTGGTTGTTTTAAATTAAAATTGTTTAAAATAAAATAATCTCTGATTGTTTTTAATTTGATGACTACTTCTCAGTTTTTTGTTATCCAACTAGTTCCTTATTCAGAAGTGTACCATAAATAAAAAAGTGATTGATTATATAAACTTTAATTAGCTAGTCGTGAAAATTCACTTAAACAATTCTTGACTGTTTTGAAATTTTTCAAATGTTTTTAATTTTTTTTGGATATTTTCGTACGTAATCATAAATATTTCGATTTAAATAATTTAATTTGCTAGTCTACTAAACCAGTATTCGAGAATATGCAAAAAAAATATTTGTGCCTTAAATCTTTTTGTCCTAAAGAATTCTGAAAAAAATCGTGTAAACTTTTCCTTTCCGATATAAAACAATTTTGTTGAATTTGAGATTAAAACAGAGATAAAAAGTTAACTAACTAATAAACTTTACTGCTGATTTCAAAATAATTTGATTATTCGGAACGATTTTATAAATTTGTTCTTTTGCTCATAAAGTTGTGATGATTGCTGTAGAATATTTGCCTCAATTCTAACTGGAAATAAATTAATCAATAAAATTTAAAATGTCAAAGAAATATTTAAAAATGTTGACTACGCAATTCTGGCAAAGACAATTAAAAAAAATCATAATTATCTGAACAAAATTTTTGTGTAAAGTTAAAAGTTTATTAGTTAGCTAATTAAGTATATTTATAACATGCAATGACGTTACTTTCATTAAAAAAATTCCAAGAATATTTCCGTAAAGCTTACCATGTCTTATGCGTCGATCGCAACTAAAACTTTACGTTACGTAGTACGACTTTAACGGTCTAATGTACATACAAACTTATTTATGCAACAACGCCTGAATGATTTATAATGTTTCCTAAGCTGCAGTGGCTGCGACGGCAGAGTAATTGCCGGAATAAATCTGTTTATGAGAAGTAAAATAAGTGGCATACAGGAAGCAGAAGCCGGAGCTAAAATGCGCCTGCGCCGCTGCCCTATTGCAATGTCCTGACTAAGCTGGTGTTTTTCCAAGTCAATGCTTTTGCATGCACTGTTTTAACTATTTATAGTATTCTTGTATGTGTGTGTGTTTGTGCTTATGCAAATTGTTGGTTATTCTTTTGCGGTTCATTTTTGAGGCAACTTTGTCTGTAGCAATACAAATGCAAGTCTACGATATTTCCAAACAATTGAAGTACAACATTAATCTCGATAACAATAACATTCGCTTCATTAGGACAAACCACATTCAAAAGTTTCTTATTATTGCAGTTATTTATTTATTTAATTTACCTTGACGCACTTTAGTTATGTATGAGTCTAAATAATTTTTATAAAACCCAGTAAACATTTTTGGTTTTTAAAACTTTGTGAAATAATTGAAACCGTACGAGAGTACGAAATATTTTAAGATCGCAAAACGGAACAAGAATAGGATTATGAGGGGGAATATGTATAGAAATACGAAAAGGGGTAGGAATATGGGTACGAATTAAAATAGAATTTGGAATACGAATAGAAAATGGAACAGGAACACAAGCAGAAATTGAAATTGGAATAGGAACAGATTAGATATAGGAATAAGCATATGAATAGGAACAGTAGTAGGAATGAAGGTAGGAATAGGAGTAGGAATAAGAGTAAGGATAGGAATGGGAATACAAAAATGCAGTGAAACTGGAATAGGAACAAAACAAAAATAGGAATTGGAAAAGGAACAGGAATAGGGATAGAAATAGGAACAGCAATAGGAATAGGAATGGAAGGAGGAATAGGAATAGGAATAAAAATAGTATTATGAATAGGAACAGTAATAATATTGGATATAAGGAACTGGGATAGAAGCAGGAATAGCGAAAGGAATAGTTGTACGAATAGTAAGAGGAACAAGCATAGGAATGGGAATACAAATAGGATAGAAAATGGGAAAAGGAATGTGATCAGCAATTGAAACATCCTGAGGAACAGAGAAACAAAATACGAATAAGAATCGGAAACGGCAAAGGTAAAGGTACAATAAAGGCTTTAAACTTGACATCATGATCAAAGAAATCATGAAAAGAAAGAAATCTGGCTGCATACCAAACTTGCAAGGCGATTGCGGGAGAAATTGGTCACTGCCACCGTATATAATACACGGGATGTACAAAACAGATATTTGACCGAAACTTTGAAGCTCTTGTCTGATAGAACGCGCTAGAAAAAAAGAGCAATCAATAGAGGATTAGGAAGGTGCAAAGTCTAGCAGATGTGGGAATATGTGCCTAATATGCACCTGTGGAATGGCTAAACGCAAGGTTTCACTTGATGCCTCTTCAAATTTTTGAAAGGAGCTATACGACTAAGAGAGAACAAGATGTGGAACCATATACTTACACGTGACGATAAAAGATGACATGCAAAGAACAAGTAAACGGGACCGTTATTTGCTTAACGTCCGCTACTGACCAATCAATGAGTTGTTGACTTCCAAATGCAGAATGCAATATATTCTTCGAGAGAGAAATAGAAGGAAATACTAGACAGAGGTAGGGCATTAGATTCTTCAAAAAAGGCTATAAAAGAGAAACAGATTTGGAGCTGGACTTTTGATAATCATTTATCCGACTTCTTGATTAATGCAATGTCTTTCAGGTAGAGATCCATGTCGTAGAGGGGGGGGGGGGGGGGGGGGAAGCCAGGCTGGCTTAGGACAGTACGGTCTCAGACACCAATCTTTAATACCTTTGTGAACGTGATTAAGTTGGATAGCGTGCGCAGATGTCGATCATCGCTGGCATACGTAAGGTATCTCGATATTGAAGGGAATAAATTTACGGATGACATGGCTAGCAGAGATTACGAAACGGACATAAGTAAGACAGGCATCATCAAACTACCACCGCTGAGTTATCTTCCCAAGAAAATTTAGGAATAGGAAATGACTTGCTGTGGACCAATCTTATGATTACGAGCTCTCAAGGTCTTTATGGCCATATTTGTATAGAAAGGGAACTAGCTTCATGCTCAAGTTCAACAAATCTAAAATGTGAATGCTTACGCTTGTAATCACTCAATAAATCAATCAATCACTCAACCCAATCTAACCCATTTGGAAGCGGACAGGAAAAATACATGGAATGGAAGAAAATGAACAATTTTTTGAATTTCGGGTTTGCTAGGAAAAGACAATTAGCAGGACTTAGATAAATAAAACACAAATTTAAATTACTTTTCAAAACTGCGTAGAATCATATTAAATATTTTTGTTAACTGGGCTTACGAGAAAATGTGGGAAATTTCCACACACAGATACACATTTATGTTTTATTTGTATATATCTTTGCGGTGAAAAGCGTGTCTGCTGATGCAAAAGACTAATTTGCTGCGGACATTCTCATTTACCATTACTAACAAAAACAAAAGTTTAAACCAAATATTTCCTTCAAATACAGAAGTTTTTGCTACTACATATGCACATATGTACATGATGACTTTTAGTTATACAACAATTCACGTGTGCATACTCAGATGACAAGCCTAGAGCACAAACATATATTGCATGTATGTGGTCTGGTAAGTATAAATGAGAGTTTTGAAAATTTTATATAAACACTTAACTTTATGCTCTTTAATTAATGTTATACATATCAGCTTTAATGTGGATATGTGTGCGAGCGTGAAAAGTTTTCAAACGCAGACCCAAAGTCCCGTCACACAAGCAGCTTTTCACATAGATGCGTTTAACTCAATTATATGCATTATGAGTAGATTGCACGTATTTTTATGGAAAACGGCAGATTGGGCGGAACTGGCGCCATCTGGCATGAAAGAGTAGACAACTTCCAACTTTTGTTGCAAGCGAAGCCCAAGAAGATGAATTTGACATTTGCTTTGTCTAAGGGTACTGGCACACATTGCATGTGAAATTATTTAATTTTTTTAGTTGGAAACTTTTCTAACATTTTTCGCAATTAAAAACTGCAATATAATGAATGAATACAACACACAATATCTTAGCAAGTACTTTTGTTGTATAGGTAGAATATTTATAACAGTGCTTCGCGAAATTTTGTATGCGAATGGGCACGGCGAAATAAACTTCAATTTCCAAGTCTGAAGTTCCTTCATATTGTAACGATTTCGGAAAATTCCTCTTATTTACAACATTCTGCTAACGTTCCTATCGTTGAACTGTTGAATAAAATAACTCAAATATTCAACAGTGCAAAATGGTCTTTATTATACTACTTTCAAAATACTTCACAATAACACTTATACTTCGCAACCAATAGCGTGCTTAAATCAAACTGATTTTTGCTTATTCAGCTTTCGCTCCTTTTATACTCTCTGTTGCCTCGTTCACATACTTCTAGGCGTTTATTCTTCTAGAATTTACTACTTAGTCACCAGCTATATACTTGCTAGCTATAAACTACAGATGCACGTTTATAGCCTCTCGCATAGCCATATGCGCTTGTATATGTGAGTAATACTTCCACCGATGATTGCATACTTTTGTGAGTACCTCAGATAAATGCATGTGTTTGTGTATATCTCTCCGCTGCTTGTATGTACATATGTGTAGATATAATGATTTATTTGTTTATGTACATACCAGTGACTGATTAGTATCGGCTTAGAGATGATAGTATCCCTTATTGTTGCTAATATTCGTCACAATATTTATAAACCCGACATCTTGGTTGATTGTGGCGATGTTACTGGAATGCATAAGTTTGTGTTAAACGAATGTACATGCAAAATTTAATTGTGACACGGCCTTTAAGTGTGGAGTGAATATCTATGCCGTCAGTAAGGTTAAGGACAAATTGGAAGCGAGAAAGTATGCGCAAAGATAGAAGGCTATGAAAATTATTTCTTATATAAATTTTGTTTACACTTTCAGAGTGCCAGAAATGTTTTCAAAGTTAAGTTAGTTTGGACTGGCCGGTCCGTGAGGACCTCACATATACTTAATGATTCCGTAGTGTTATCCGAAGTTTGCTTAAAGACCAAACTGAAAAATCGGGAGCTATACTATAAAATAATTCGCTTCTCTTTGCAAATATTAGACGCTTTCTATTACCTAAGCCACATGCTTTTTCTAGATCTGACAGCTGTATCACTCTTAATAGCACGTTTCTTAACCTTTCAAGTGCAGGGCAAATCACAAAATGCAATTTAATATACGTCCGATCCATATGGATTGTTGAAATGTCCGACAATATCTAAGAAGACTCCCAATGGCTTACTCCTTATATTCCATGGCTTTCTCTATGTTGGCAACCGCACTGTGCAATGTATTGTCTGTCGACTTGTCTTTGGTGAACGTCTGAGATGTTGTATTGTGGGAGCAGTTTTTCATCCAAGACGGACTTAACGTACACAACTATCAGCCTTTCAAAGCTTTTAAAGGTTTTGAGCGGGAATATTGTTGCGCTAATGGGCCTGTGGTCTTTGGGATACATACGAATAATTTCCCTCGCCTTTCGTGGGAAAGTTTCACCAGCAGCTCTTCAGGAGTGAGGTGCATAATTTAGTCTTATACAACCATCAAATCCTATTTAAACACAATCCAAGACCGCTCAATTTAAATTTGTAGCATGGCTACCAACTGCACATACCAACTGGTTTCGGCCATTTAAACTGTGAGAAAATCTCCACCGTCATTCGATCTTGGTTTGTAACATAAATATATCATGATACAAATATAGAAAGGTGAATTACCACTTATTTTTCTTAATCGCCATTGGCCGCGTATGACATTACTTGCGATTTGTCATTCATTGAAAGAGCGCTACCTCATCTTTAGAAAATAAATGTTTCATGTGTGATTAAAAATACTGCAGTGCTGAAAGTATTCCTTACGACTCTCAGAGATTGTTAAAGTTAGCAATTTTTCGTACCTCGCTTAACCTTCACAATTTCCTAGAGTATATTTACTTGAAGGCCGAAGGACGTATGACTGCCATTTGCTTCAACCTGCTCAGTTGCATAAAGATTGTGGTGTGAAAATAAAAATTGGTCGCTCATTGAATATTCGTATTTATTCTGGAAATGTTGAAAAGCAAACACGTCAATGAAGCAGAATAACAAAAGCAGAAGCAGCAGCAGCGAAGAAGAAGAGGAATAATTAACAAAACGACAGGAAGAAAAAAAGCAAAAGCTGAAAAAATTATGAGATGACAAAAAAATGTAAATGATAAAATTAAGGATAAAATGTGATGTCTTTTTTTTTTTTTGTTTAAAATTTTACGCTGAAAAATTTTAAAATGATATTAAATTTTAAATTGTTTTATACTTTTTATGTGTTAAGGATTACTCTCTGGTGGATAATTTATGTTTCTTTTACAGAAATGGAAAGCAAAGCAACAAAAAAATTAAATGAACTTTTATTAATAATAATGATCAAAACAATAAGAGGATTCACGAAGTGTCGGAAAATTAAATATTTTATAACTATCATAAATGTATGGCAATATGAATTTTTATACTCAGTTGAGTAGAGCTCACAGAATATATTAACTTTGATTGGATAACGGTTGGTTGTACAGGTATAAAGGAATCGAGATAGATATAGACTTACATATATCAAAATCATCAGTATCGAAAAAAAATTTGATTGAGCCATCCGTCCGTCCGTATATATACATGTATATAACCAAGCATGAGATACAATTGTTATCGAACACATTTTAACGAAATGACTAGACGTTAAGAGAAATAGGTAAACGAGAAAAATTGAGAGTATAAAGCACTGCAAGCTGAGGAATCAGTAATCAGTTTGATTTAAACACGCTTTTGTGAGTACGCGATACTGAAGTATAAATGTACTACTCCCCAAGTTGATTAATAAAGACCATATTGCAATATTGAATATTAGAGTTATTTATTCGACAGTTCAGCGATACGAACGTTAGCAGTAGTTGTATAATAGCCAGGATTTCCCTAAAATCATTACAATATTACATGGGAACTCCCTTGCAAGCCCTATTAAAATAATATAACTTAACCTAACCTAGTATTATAAACGAATTGGATATTTTAACTGAATTTCTAGATTTTCTTACTTAATTTGTTTATCTTTTTGACCCAAAAGAAAAATTTGCCACAAACTGCAAATTTATATTCCCTAAATAGAGCGGTCTGATTTCTTTTGTCCACATTGGGGTATAATTGATCCCCTATAGTCCCTTTTGGGTATAATTGGCATCAGTCAGTTTGAAATTTATGTAGCTAATTGAAAAAAATAATAAAAAACAAACAGCAACGAAATGAATAAAATGAAAAGATTACATGTGATTGAATAGCATTATTTAAGAATGTGCGGAGCTCTATACCGAACCTAAAATACGACGATCATATGTTCTATTAAGGTAATATTTGTTTTGTTTTCATTATTCTACAACATCAATACGAAAAAATTAAGAATATATAATCTAATAAGATTAAAAATTATAAAATCTGTAAGAAATTCCGTACGGGTAGAAAGAGGACTTGTCCGACAGTACCCATAGGCGAACAAAAGAGACTTGTGTGACTATGGCTGTAGAGGGAGGAAGAGACTGTGTCCGACACTACCCATATAGATACAAAAAGGGCCTGTCGGAGACTACTTATAGGGGTACAAAGAGGAAGTGTCGAACATTACAAAAATAATATGTCTGACAGCACCCGTAGGGGTATAAAGAGGACCAGTCCGACACTACCCGTTCACACACAAGCAGGTACAATTGGTCTCTCTATAGGATATACTCAAACAAAAGGGACCACTCCAACCCATATAAAGATATTAGCTATAGTTGCATACTCATTTGCGACTCGTCCCGCATTCATCCTTGACTAGTCACATTTTTAGCAGCTTAACATAATCTAACATAACTTGACTTACGTAATTGGTTTATCTTTTTTTGGCTACAAAGTGCTAATTTATATGTAACTGATAACTCAAATTATGATTAGAAATGCTTAAAACTGGATTATGTAGAAAACTGTAAAACAAATGGCATACAAAAAAAAAAAAAAAAAAAGACTGAGTTGTGTGATGGTCATAATCTACGTGCATTTAGCAATTTATCTTGCCAACTGACTTTAAATGTTTTCTGAAAAGTTATTTACGTATATATGTACGTGTGATTATTTATAACAAATATCTGGACGCTTGAACACCTCACGCTCACCCACACATACACAGTCATACACAAATTCATGCATATACAAAATATTTGGCATTCTAGACGAATTTTCCGAATTCCATTTCATTGTAATTTTTCCCGTTTTCTGTTGCATTTTTGATTTTTTGTTGTCGAAATTCTCATTATACAATATTACCTTACCTTTATATATATATATATGTATGTATGTAGTAAGTAAAAAATATTTGCACCAAATTTTAGTTTATACAATGTAAAAAGCGAAAACTTTTCCAAACGTACTAAAATGGCAAAAGTCACTGCAGAAACGAAAAGGAAGGACGAAATGTGGCGGTGGTGGTGTTGGTGCTGCTGGGCAAACAAAAAAGGAAAGAGTGCAATAGGAAGAAGAAGAGGAAACGGAACAATAAGTCAGCTACTATACAAGTGTTTGTGCTTAAAGTTATTTTGTATGTGTATGTGTGTGTGAGTGTTTTATTTTTACTGTTCATGTCGGATGTTGGCGTTGCAGCACACTATGTTTGCATACATAATTGTGTTGTAGCTATATACATATGTATGTATGTATGCGTATGAGTGTGTGTATATATGTTTGTATTTGTGTGACAAGTAAAAGTGCACGGAAAGCAGATACAAGCCAGAAACCACTTGAAAATTTAATTTGTCAAGGCGACATTTATCAGTCGCAAAAAGCAACAGCAAGCAGTAAAGCTGCTAAAACAACAACGACAACACTACCAAAAACAAGAACAACAATGTCTGCCTGTAAAAGCACAAAAACTTACAACAGTAAAAAACAACAACAATAACACAAAATAAAACTAAATGTACGAGTACAACATAAAGGAAAATGTTTCAAGTTAGTTTCGATTTATTTACCGTAAGTTGCTTGCTGCCAGCACTAGGCTCTATCTCTTGCATGCTTAAAATTGCAAAGCTTAAGCTTGGGAACCGGCTACAATATGGATACGTAAACCACTTTCCCATTACTTTTCGTATCAGTGTAATAGCGTTTTCTTTTCTGGCTAAAGTGTTACGCTTTTTGTACGCCGCGCAACGGTTGTTGTTCTATTCTAAAAACAGGCAACGCCTTTATGGGGTATTTCGTTCTTATGTGAAAATTGTTGCCTGCTCGCAACGCAAAAGCGTTACACTTTTACCCTGTATAAAATGGCGAAGTGGCAATACAACTCGGCGAAACTCTGAATTCGCTCTTAAGTTCCACATATAATCTGTTAATATGAGTGAAGATGGTGCGTTGAAATGTTCGTTGTATGCACTATAAATGTTGAACATTTTCTGGGGTAGGAGTAACTCTGTTAAGGCTTTACCATTCACTTAGGCAACAATTTATTTAAGAAAAGAAAACGCTATAAGTTTAGAAATAGCGCACAGCGTCTGTTGCGAATTTTTTTCTAACTCGCGCCGAAAAGCACACTGGATTAAAGCAGAAAACCAGATAGTACAGATAATTTAGCGAACACAAATTTTGTAGATACATTGCAAACATGTTGAACCTGTCTTCTTTCACCATATGCTCCCATACAATTTTAATATTTTACAAAGAATTTTCTCGCTGATTATTGGAGGTATTTATACTGTAACGATTTTTGCGGAATTCTGATTATTTTGCACTTTCTGCTAACGTTCGTATCGCTGAACGGTCAAATAAATAACTCCAATATTCAGTATTGCAATATGGTCTTTATTTAGTCTACTTTGGGAGTAGTACAATTATATTTCAATATCACGTGCCTCACAAAAGCGTGTTTAAATCAAACTGGTTACTGATTCCTCAGTTTGAGCGGCTTTTATACTCTCGGTTTTCTTATTCAATAATTTCTCTTAAGGTGTAGTAATTTCGCGAACAGTTGTATCTCATGCTAGGTTACCAGCTATATACATGTATATTTGTTGGTTAAGCTTTTCTTATAGCCATATGCGTGTGTATGTGTGAGTAACTAATTCGGCTGATAACTACATATATGCATGTGAGATATCTGTTCACTTCGAGCTACTGGTTATGTGTGTGCAATGTTCTTCGTTGCCCTGTACATAAGTGCCGCGGCTTGCTGTATTTTTATACTCAGCTGAACAGAGATCACAGAGTATATTAACTTTGTTCGCATTACGGTAATCCGTAACGGCATAAACTAATCGAGATAGAAATAGACTTCTATATATCAAAATGGTCTGGGCGAAAAAAGAAATTCATTAAGCCATGTCCGCCCGTCCGTCCGTAAACACGATAACTTGACCAAGTTTTGAGGTATCTTCATGAAATTTGGTATGTAGATTCCTGGGCGCTCACCTAAGATAATTCATTACCAGAGACGGATAAGGCGATGAAACTTGGTATGACGCAGAATAGAAAATTTGTAAAATTTTGGACAATGGGCGTGGAACCGCCTACGTTTAGCAGACGGTAATTCAAAAGTTTTGCAAGCCGTAATTTTGCAGTCGATAAAGATATCATGATGAAATTTGGCAGGAACGTTACTCCTATTACTGTATACGGGTTAAATAAAAACTAGCAAAATCGGATGACGAACACGCCCACTTAAAAAAAAATTAACAAAAAACCTAATATCATTACAGTATATAAGTAAATTATATCAACATTCAACTCCAGTAATGATATGGTGCAACAAAATACAAAAATAAAAGAAAATTTCAAAATGGGCGTGGCTCCGCCCTTTTTCATTTAATTTGTCTAGAATTATTTTAATGCCATAAGTCGAACCAAAAATTTACCAATCCTTGTGAAATTTGGTAAGGGCATAGCTTCTATATCGGTAACTGTTTTCTGTGAAAATGGGCGAAATCGGTTGAAGCCACACCTAGTTTTTATACACAGTCGACCGTCTGTCCTTCCGCTCGGCCGTTAACATAATAACTTGAGCAAAAATCGATATATCTTTACTAAACTTAGTTCGCGTACTTATCTAGACTCACTTTATCTTGGTATTAAAAATGGGCAAAATCCGACTATGACCACGCTCACTTTTACGGTATCGAAAATTTCGAAAAATGAATGAAATTCCATAATTCTATACCAAATACGAAAACAAGGGATGAAATATGTTGACTCTGAGTCACCCTGGTCCATATTTTGTTCGATATCTCGAAAGCGCCTTCATATATATTACTAAAGGCCACTCCCTTTTAAAATCTCATTAATACCTTTAATTTGATTCTCATATTGTACACACACATTATAGAGTCACCCGTGGTCAACCTTTATGGCGGTATCTCGAAAAGGCGTCCACCTATAGAACTAAGGTCCACTCCCTTTTAAAATACTCATTACCACCTTTGATTTAATACCCATATCGTACAAATATATTCTAGAGTCACCCCTGGTCCACCTTTATGGCGATATCTCGAAAAGGCGTCCACCTATAAAACTACAGCCCACTTTCTTCTAAAATACTCTTTAATACCTTCCTTTTGATACCCATGTTACACAAACATATTCCAGGGTTTCCCTAGGTTCATTTTCCTACATGGTGATTTTCCCTTATTTTGTCTCCAAAGCTCTCAGCTGAGTATGTAATGTTCGGTTACACCCGAAATTAGCCTTCCTTACTTTTTGTTGTTGTAATTATTTACTACCAGCATAGTGATGTCAACATTCGCCACAATATGTTTAGTATACAGCCCAGTAAGTATTGAATTGGGAAGCCCAGTGATACTCGTCATCTCAAAATTTTTGAGTTTTCAGTTAGCTTACTTTTGATCTTCCTGCGTCGTTCTCTTTCTGAAAAACTTTGTCGCTGTACAAGGTGTTCTTTTTATATTACTTAAATTTTATATTTTTCATAGAAAGTATATTGAGCGTGGGAGAAATATGCTATGACTGATACTCGTATGTAACATCGTCCTTGAAATAATTTTATTTAGAGGAAGGTTTTCAACCGAATGGAGGATTCGTCAGCTGTTCCTTGCGCAAGCAGGCCTTCCTCAGAAAAACTTTCCTTACAATCGTATAGTGGACTTTTGGATCGGTTTTTTTTGTTTTCTTCAACAACTAAGCAAATTTCATGCGAATGTTGTAGATTTTTTTTGCTATTTGGACACTAGACATATCAAGGAAGTTAAGTGTTTGGCTTATTCTATTACTTTATTTGTTACGCTGCTAAAACTACTGTGCGCCCATAGTAAATAATTTAATATCACAAGAAGGTGGAAAGTGGGAAGCGATTAAGCCCTAATGTTGGCTACATAGTTATTGAGTACGAAGCTATCTATGCTACTGCTGGGCAGAACAACCACTTCCGTTTCATTATTTCCCATTCTCGCTTTATGTATGTGTTTAAGTTGCACTAGAAATGTTTTTGCTATTGTTGTTATATTGTTGTTGCAGCAAATTGTGTTTTCTTATTAATTTTCTCTTTCTTCTACAATCCTTGTTAGCCATTCCCGTTGCGAATTGCTTGTCATACACGCTTTGAACATGATGCTAACACCAACAACAGCAACAAAACAATTTCAACCAAGCGCAATAACAAAAACAACAACCAGAGTACACTATCGACGACGCTAATGTTATAATAATTTTACTTGATTTCTCTCTTCACTAGTTTTACTTAGAATTTATAAGAGTTGGCAAAAAAGTACGTAGCCAAAGTCATTATACATAGTAGCGAGGAATTTTAACTTGTAGTACGTGAACGTTATCACTGCAACATTCCACTATGCATTGCTTGTGAACTTATGAACTTAACAGCGCGCTCCACGATAGTAGTAGATGCAAACATCCTTGAACAAATATTATACATTTATTTTTCCAGAAAAAAGTTAGCCGCGGCAAAGTACTTAATATGAATTTAGTTGGTGGAATACGGTGTGATATCGCGATGCGACATGCAGAGTGGTTGTGATGTCACTTCGAGTACTATGTAAGGAGTGAGAGAAAACATTGTAAGAGGCAATCAATTATTTTGTCTTCTCAAAGTAACTTCATTACTTAAAACAATACTTTTTATGTACAACCAACATTAAGGAGCCTTCAAAACTTATAGGTTGATGCGGTATTTAAATACAAAATTGAGATTATGTAGAAAATGTGAAAATAAATGCCGCATTTTGGGCAAAAGGCTGAATGCGGGCTGAGCATGTACAACCTATTGGCTAATTAGATGGCCAAAAATAGCAGGATTTAGCATTTGAATTGCAAACAAAGAACTGGAACTTTAAATTTGTATGACAAAAATCCTTACTTTATAGCTTACTTTCTCTTAAAGGTTAAAAGGAGACGGTGCTAAATACATGGATGTACTACTGAGAAATGAGCTATCCTAGATGATCAAAGCAGCGCTCATTTGACGCCGCTTGGGCGGATTTACATAACCGCATGCAAATATTTTTAGGCAGAAGGTGTGGTCTGCGGCCGGAAAGCACGGAATGGACAAAAAAAAAGAAGTAATGAAACATATATATGGCGCACTCGTGAAGGAAATCGGTATAGGTTAGGACAGAAATAACATGCTAAGGATTGTTAAACGAGCTGCCGGTAGTGTGACCAAAGGGGTGAGTAGATCATGTCTTTAAAAATTTTAAGCTGTTTCATGTGCCACCCATCTATTTCTTTAACAAGAAAGTGCCACCTCAAAGTAGCCTTAGACTTCGGAATTTGGGTCTCTGTATTGCTCAATGTTAACTAACCCTAAATCCTAGGAAATATGGACTATGTTTGTCCCATGAAAATCTTAGATAAAAGTGTAGAACATTCTTTCTAAAAAGGAATATGGAAAGAGTTTCGACATATCAATTTTCAGTGGCCGGTTTTCAAGTTTTGACTGGTTTACCAATATGGCGAGTCGGCAAATCATTATGAACAATAAAGGGTCTAGATGGGAAATAAGTAAGCAAGGCGATATCGGCTTTTAGTATCGTAGGTGTTAAATAGTTTTGTACACGCTGGAATAATTCACCGACCAAATCCCCCACCACTGGCGTAACAAGTCTAACAATATTGTAAGGGTGGCGACTCTGTTTTGGTCTAAGCAGTAGTAAGTGACGAGCAGCCGACGATAGTGTACGCCGCGCAAGGCGTATCAATCTTAATTTACACATTAAAACATTATTAAATTGCATACTAATATTTTTATTAACTAACTCATTAAATGTTTAACTAAAGTGCGAGAGTTCATTTATTCAAATTGAATACATCAAGCCCCTGTTCCCAAGTACCTTTCAGGTCAGAAGGGGATAAATCGGCGTAAGAATTGTAAAATTGCAAATAACGGGATAGTGAGACTCCGGCAGAGTGGCGTTGGTGCTCCGCTGGCATTCTGTGAATTTCGTTGTGTATTAAACGTTGAGTTCAAATACGTATATATATTTGTGCAAAGCATTCATTGTCCGTAAGTAAGAACGAGATGTTAATGTGACTTACATTTGAAGTAGCAAATGTTGTATGTATGCCATTTGCGTGAACGAGATGCGTAAAATACTCCGTAATTGAGTTAACTGAAAAAGTAATATTCACTAAGTAATATATAAACGTACGGTAGCGAAAGAGAGATGAACGTCTAATATCTCTGAACGGTAGCGTGAAACATATACGCGTGAGTGAAACAATAACGTGCCCGGTATCGCAAATAATACGATTCGGGAAAGCAAAACAAACGAAGCAAATTTCTAATTAGAAACTAACGTCAACGAGATCGTACATAAACACACGTACAAAAGCGTATAAAAATGAATTTTAACAACGAAAGGGTGATTATAGTAACGAAAAACGTAAGCAAACAAAATGCCGCTTGTAAAAATTAGTAGTTTAAGATTGACGGAGATTAAAGAACTGCTCATTGGAAGAGGATTGGAGACAGAAGGGCTGAAAAACGAGTTAGTTTTGCGACTTAGCCAAGCAGTTGGCACGGATGTAATAGAATTTACTCAAACGAATGTGCAAGAGCAAATTAATGAGTTGCGCGAAATGTTTACTTCGATGATGCAAATGATGCAAACAAACTCAAACACCCCAGTTAGTGTTGTCGCGAGCACATCGAATTCGCAAAACGGTCAAACGGCTATCGAAACGTCGGTGGTAAACGTTAAAAAAAGCAAATATTCGGTGAAAGAAATCGCGGAAACTATACCGGACTTCGATCCAACAAACGAATCGTCAATCACGGTTGAACAATTTATAGACAGAGTTAATAGTGTTATGAGCGAGCGCATACCAATGGGAAGAAAAGTGTTTGTTATTGGCAGTGTATAGTCGACTCAAAGGCGCCACGAAAATGTGGCTCAATTCTACAGATAAGTTGTATTCGAATTGGAGTGAATTGTCACAACAGCTGTGTGAAGAGTTTAGCTGTATGCCGGACGAAGCTGACATACATTACAAAATGAGTCAAGCAGTGCGTAAAACAAACGAAACACTACTAGATTATTGTTTTCGTATGAGCGCTTTAGGTAAACGGTATGCTTTGAGTGAACCAGCAGTGGTGAAATATGCGAGAGAAGGGTTGAAGCATCGCGAGTTACAAGTAGTTTTGGCAGTCAATCGGTTTAAAACAATGCGCGAATTTCGTCAAGCGATCACTGATTATACAAAAAACATTCCTGCGCGTTCGGGTAAATACGAAAAGCCGGTTGAAATTGAGAAGAGTAGTGGCGATAGAAGCGACAAAAACAAACAACTGATTTGTTTTAATTGCCAAGAAAAGGGGCATATATCTACCAAATGTCCACAACCGCAACGTAGGCAAAGATGCATAGACTGTGATAAAGTGCATCCCAAAAGTGAACCACAAAATTGTGGAAAGAAGAAAACAGTGGTGAGAAAAACGAATATACAGCGCGAAACTATATACAATAACATTTTTGAGCAGAGTGTTTTGATCAACGGAAAGCAATTTATGGCATTTATCGATACAGGTAGTGAATGTAGCATGGTCAGAGCGACTGTAGCAAATAAGGTAAATTGCGAAAAAGAAAAATGTGTATTAAAAATTAGTGGGTTTTGCGGAGGTGTTATATGTGCACATGCAAAGATTCATGTTGATTTACAAATTGAAAATCTAAAACGATTAGTAACATTAGCCGTGGTTTTTAACACGCGCGTATACGTTTCGTTTGCGCGTGTTAAAAAACGCCTATCTTCGCTTAGATAATGCTTAGGAGACCCATCTAGCGGCTGTGGTAAAACAACTAGCTACAGCAACAGGGTGTACCGAAAAGCGGAGACGCAACGCTCTGATGGCCATAGGGTATAACATATAGCTGAATCAGTTGCGATGAATTGTGGACACACATATAATACATAGAATTAGTGTACAGGGTGAAACAAAGACACATATTTCAGTTACATCTGAGTATAATGCGTATTGAAATTTAGTAGGACAAAATTTATGCGCAGCAATTTCAGAGGTGTATTTATAGTTTTTCTCTTAGCAGTCAATATAAAGTTTAAGCGTAAACGGATATACGCGTGTTAAACAACACGGCTATTATATGTTGTTGACGATGAGCTCTTATCAGCAGATTTGTTATTAGGGCAAAACATTTTTAATGATATGCGTGCGGTTATAGTAGACGGGCGAATAACATTAGCGAGCGAAAATAAATTTAATATCGACAATATCAAGTGTGGAGTTGACGATATAAATGTAAAAACTGAACTGAGTTGTTGAATAACTACGGAGATGTTTTTTCAACAAATATACGTGAGATAGGTAAAACTGATTTGGTTGAAATGAAGTTAAATTTAGATACTAACATTCCGATAGCGCAAAACCCATTTAGGGTTCCCGAACCTAAAAAGCAAATAATAGCGGATTTGGTTAATGAACTTTTAGCGGCTGACATTATAGGCAAATCAAATTCGGAATATGCTAGTCCGATGATCTTAGTTAAA
Source organism: Eurosta solidaginis (assembly GCF_040869045.1). Taxonomy (NCBI): domain Eukaryota; kingdom Metazoa; phylum Arthropoda; class Insecta; order Diptera; family Tephritidae; genus Eurosta; species Eurosta solidaginis. The sequence continues at coordinate 15,241,038 of NC_090319.1, forward strand.
AAGAAAAATGGTAGTGAGCGATTGTGTGTTGATTTTAGGCGACACAATCAGCATATGAATAAAAAAATTTTCCCAATGCCAAATATTGAGGAACAACTACAAAGTGCAAAGAAATACGTTTATTTCACGGTATTAGACTTAAATAGTGGGTATTATCAAATACCAATTGCGGAAGACAGTCAAAAATACACCGCATTCGTAACTACGGAGGGGTTATTCGAGTTCAAGAGGAAGCATTTCGGACTTAAAAACGCGCCGGTAGTATTTCAGCTATTAATTGCTAAAATAAAAGAACGTGTCAAATGTGATGATATGATATGACATTTTAATCGGTAGCCAAACGGTAAACGAGATGTACGAAAAATTGCAACGAGTACTCAGCGCTATTCGCGAAGCAAACGTTACGTTAAATATACAAAAATGTAAATTTTTGAAAAACACAATCGAGTTCTTGGGTCATGAGTTAACCCCGGACGGTATTGCACCTGGTCTCGCGAAAACTTTATCCATACGTGATTATAAAACTCCAACAAACGTACCCGAAGTAAGGCAGTTTCTCGGGCTTAGCGGTTACTTTCGTAAATTTGTCCCGGGTTACGCACTAATAGCTGCACCATTAAATCGACTTTTACGTAAAAACGAGCCGTTTGTATGGGCGGAAAATCAGCAAAACGCATTTAATAAACTTAAAAATAGTTTAGTTTCTCGACCGGTGATGACTGCATTTCGAGTTGATGCAGAACATCAAGTACATACTGACGCGAGTTCAATCGGGCTTGCGGGCGTGTTATTACAAAAAGAAAATGAACATTGGAAGCCTGTTGTATATTATAGTCGGGCGACCACAGACGCGGAGAAAAAGTATCACAGCTACGAGCTTGAGACGCTAGCGGTAGTCGAAACCGTTGAAAGATTTCGGTACTACATTTACGGGAAACGAATAAAACTACTTACCGATTGTAGCGCAATAACGACAACAATTAAAAAACGTGAATTGGTGCCACGAATCGCACGGTGGTGGTTGCGTATTCAGGATCATGATCTTGATATTGAGCATCGAATTGGGCAGCGAATGGCGCATATAGATGCGCTGAGCCGTTCTCCTGTTGAAGAACCGCGTGAAATTGAAACAGCATCATTACGAACCGACAAAGTCAAAATAGCTGAAGAAGATTGGGTGTTTGGTATGTAATTGCAGGACGAACATATCAAAGAAATCATCGATAAAATACAACGAGGCGATAAAGGCGCTACGAGAGAATTTGAATTGAAGGAGGGGAGATTGTTTAAGGTAGTCAACGGTAAATACGCTTGGGTAGTTCCAAAGACATTACGGTGGCAAGTTGTCCGTAACGCACACGACAAAGCTGGACATTTAGGTCTAGAGAAAACGCTACAACGCATTGGTGAGCATATGTGGTTTGCTCGCATGCGAAACTACGTTAAGTCATACCTTAAGTCGTGCATTGAGTGCACATACAACAAAGTTCCAGGGGGTATGAAAGAGGGTGAGTTACACGTGGGCGAAGTGGAGCCCATACCATTTAAAACGGTGCACGTAGATCACCTTGGTCCATTTCCGAAGAGCGTAAGACGTAATGAACATATACTGGTTATAATCGACGCGTTTACACGATTCGTAATTATACGAGCTGTGAAAAGCACTGCGACTAAACACGTAATCGACGTATTCAAAGACATCAGTAGTTTCGTGGGTATGCCTGGGCGCATTATTTCCGATCGTGGAACCGCATATACTTCTAAAGAGTTTGAACGTTTCTGCAAAGACAACGACATTAAGCATATAACTAACGCAGTGAGAACTCCACGAGTCAACGGGTTGGTTGAGCGTTATAATCGAACCATTTTGTCAATGCTTTTGCCAACCGTAACCAACGATAAACGATGGGACGAATCGCTTCGAAATTTACAATGGTGCCTCAATAGTATGAAAAACAAAACAACGTTGTGTACACCGCAAGAGTTACTCTTCGGTTTTCGACCACGCGATGTCCTCCAAAATAAGATTGTCCTGGCATTACAACATGATGACTCATTTACAGAAAATATAGACGAACTACGACGGAACGGCAGAAGACCGTATAGTACGAGAGCGCATAAAAAGTAAGCAGCGATTTGACCAAAAACATGCAACTCCAACCAAGTATAAAGTCAACGATCTGGTAGTTGTAGGATACGAAGCTCCAAGTACAGGTACGTCACGTAAATTAGAACCCCGGTACAAGGGACCATTCCAAATAGTCCGCATATTAAATAACGACCGCTACGTTGTACGAGATATTCCTGGGTCTAAAGGAACGCAACGTCAGTATTCCTCCGTTTACGCCAGCGATAAAATTAAACCATGGTGTACTCTACCACAATTATATGAGGGCGAAGATAATAGCGATATTGAAGACGGCGAGGATTTAACAGAAGCGTCACGGGGACGTTCCGCATTATCAGGAAAGGCCGAACTGTAAGGGTGGCAACTCTGTTTTGGTCTAAGCAGTAGTAAGTGACGAGCAGCCGACGATAGTGTACGCCGCGAAAGGCGTATCAATCTTAATTTACACATTCAAACATTATTAAATTGCATATTAATATTTTTATTAACTAACTCATTAAATGTTTAACTAAAGTGCGAGTGTTCATTTATTCAAATTGAATACATCAAGCCCCTGTTTCCAAGTACCTTTCAATATGTAGAAGTTGTTACACAAGTGTAGAGTTTTTAAGAGTGCCCTAACATTTTATAATGAAGAAAGAGCTTTAGCCACTGCCGTGGTGAATAGAACGACTCTTTCAGATTAGTTGTCTGCGACATCTACAAAGGGCAAAGGAAATGGATCATCGACCATTAAAGTTATTTGGAATAATATTTTTGAGAGCACCCTAGAACTTGAGGTTGTTAGGCGGCGGAGCTTGTTAAATGTATCATCACAACGTGACAAACAACCTGGGCCAAAATTTATAAAGACAGTTTTTAACACTCATCAGTCATCTTTGAATTTTTTTATGCATTTACTGGATTCAAGAGCTGTGACATCGTTTGTGCTAATTGGTGATGAATTTATTTAAGTTATTGTTCTCAAAAAATATGACATTGAAGATCGCAAAATGCCGTAAACGGTTTGTCTTCTCACAAGTGGTGACGGAAAATTGTTTCAATACATCCACCAGGGTGTGCCAAAATATAACGATATTTTTTTTTTCTCTCATATCCGAAAAAATTCGAGAATATGTCCAAAAAAATGGCTACTAAGAGGTCTCCCACTGAACTTGAAGTTTTGCCATTAAGATAAAACAGGAACTAGGATTTAAACACTATATTGTCCTGCACAGTATGAAGAAATCTCTTTTGATTAAATGATGCATGGCTCAAATTCAGTACCAAATTCTGAACAAAAAAATTTATCGAGTCAAATTTTCATCGGAAGCTTCTACAGATCTTTGAAACTGAAAATTTTTAAAGTTTAGGGTTTTTTGCATTCTCCAACTTAACTATTGCAGATAGAAAAAAAGTTGCAAAGAAATTTTGTAGTTAGTCTTACGGCTTACATGATGTCTCATACAAATTTTTCGTATCATTACAAAAAACAAAAATGTCACAGGCTCAAAAGATATCATTTTTATGAGTTTTTCCTCTTATATTTATATCTGTAGAAACTTCAATATCGACGATGCAAATTAGATTAAAATGAAGATTTAGTTCCTTTGCATGCATATTCAATCGCGTGGTCTCTGTGGGCTTACGAGGTGCACTAGGCACCACACTGAAATGAAAATTATGGTAAAATCAACCATATTACGGGTCAGTTGATTCGAAATTTCTTTCATATGCATAAAACAAGGAGCTGTTGAATCCACTTCGCACGAACTATTCATTCTGAACTGACTATTTTAACGGTGAAATAAACAAAAGTTGCATCATAAATAAGCCGTAGCCCGGATAGGTTAAACACTTTTACTCTCAACATAAGATCACAAATGAAAACTGTTAAAATAACAATTCCTTAAAACTGGAAGAAGGGTGAGGGCTGTAGATATGACAGACATTTTTGCGCTACCATGGTAATAAGAACAAAGTTGTGAGTGCTGTGAGCGTTAGTTTCTCTTCAAAACAAATTTTATTATTGCAAGAGCCTATTGTCTAATTGCGAATTTCAATAAACATATTTTGAAAGCAAAACGCTCATGCGCAAAATGGTTTATATTTTTTAAGTTTGCAATCTACTTTGTTAAATTTTTTGTCAGAATCAAGCCATAAAATAGTAGTATTTTTTTATAATTTTTAAGAAACATATTGTGTACGTTAACAGGCATTCGTATATACGTGTTGCCTCGTTGCTCGTTTGTTTACGACTAAACCTCTACCTTTACAAAGATGTTACTCTTACCAACACAGCTACAATTAAAATTTTTTTAAAACACTGCTTTAATATTAGCTGATGTAGTTAGTTGCGTAATATTGACAATTGTTCGCTGTTGAAATGACCAACGAAATCAGTCCCTTCAGTAGAAAAATCGATGATTGAAAATCTGCCCTTTTTACAGAATATTGTTAACCAACAGTTTTTACTGCGTTAAAAAAACTAGAAAAAACTCGGTTAAATTAACCATAATGCAATAAATTTAAACAAATATTTGTTTATTTGAGAGCAAATAACTTTTTTCCGTGCATGTATGACTAAGTTCCCTTTAATACACATACAAAAAGCATATCCTTCAAACTATATTTCTCGTGGATGTACGTGAAAACGATGAGGCAAAATGAAAGTCGAAAATGCATTCGTTGTTCTTGGAAAAACTTGTAAGCCTCTTGCATCTACAATTTGTTCTCTGCACCAAATTCGCTTGCAAAATCTACACAATCGCGCTCTAACAACTTTTTAACTCCGTCTTTCCATCAACTTGTTTTTAATGCACGTGTCAAATGTTTAATTAAGCTTGCATTTAACCAAAGTAAAGTATTAAATTAATACTTCTAATTAACTTTCTGCTCTAAATTTTTTCTTTATTATATCCTTTTTTAAGTACACTGTAAAGTTATTTTCTTCTTAAACACCATTCTGACAGGTTTCATATTTTTTTAAGGATTTTATTACATCAACTAACGGTAGGTACGACTACGAACCTTAATACTGGAAGCAACACAACCCTTAAATTACTTGACTAAAGTTAAATGAATTATGCAAAAGAAGTTGAGCATAAAAAAATAAAACCAGCCAGCAAGGAAGTATAGCACCCACGTGCTATAAAAATACACACACATATACATTGCGTACAATGGCCGTTATTTGGCGCTTAGCCCAATCATCATTCATCTAGGAGTTGGCCTTTTTTACCTTTTTTCCGTTATATGCAACCCATGTCATCTTAGTTGGTTACGATGTTGACTGAGAAGAGCATTTCATCATATCTGATTCTTAAGCCAAAAGCCTTTTGACGGTAAGTAAGATACGTTGATTCAAAAATTATTATTGATGTTATTTTAGCGGCAACCACTTTATTAAGAAAACAACTTAGAACATAATAAAGCTCTACTTCTGATGATGATGATGTAATTAAGTTGTTCACTGAGTGATTGCTTTGTTGTGTACCCACTTGTGCCGAAGATTATGGCAAACGAATAAAAAGAGTAATAAATGGTAAAAAATCATAATTTCAAGATAAATCGCGTATTAATTAAACTGTTGTGGTTTACTGAAAATGTTTACTTTGGCAGTTTTAGACAACTAAGGGATTGTATAAAATTGAGATTATAAACTGAAGAATGGCCGATGTCACGTCACTTTCCAAAAAAATCAACTTATTTACATTTAGATATTGATAATGGTAGTTAAATATTATTATTATTTAATATTATTAAGATATTTTCATTACCGAAATTGTACCTGCTTCACTCTACTTATTGCAGCCGTGATTAAAATATCCAATTTATTTATTAAAATATGGTATCACATGATATAATATTATACGATATGGTTCGTTTTAGATGATGATTATGAGACGAAATCGCTGGGAGGCGAATCGTTCGCAATACAGAGTGAAGCCCTAAGTCTTATATGGCTTGATTTACTTCCATTACGGAGATATTAGATGAGTTCTTCTACTTACTGCAGCCGTGATAAAAATAACGTATTTAATTCTTACCATATGACATCATATGATATGATATCATGTGATAGAAAATCAAGTGGTGTGGCTCACTTTTAAATAGTTTTTTTTTATACTCAGCTGAGCAGAGCTCACAGAGTATATTCATTTTATTGGCATAACGGTACCCCGTAACGGCATAAACTAATGGTGATAGATATAGGCTTCTATATTTCAAAATGATCTGGGCGAAAATTCATTCATTTAGCCATGTCCGTCCGTCCGTCTGTCCGTAAACACGACAACTTGAGTAAATTTTGAGGTATCTTAATGAAATTTGGTACGTAAGGTCCTGGGCACCCATCTCAGATAGCTATTTAAAATGAACGAAATCGGACTATAACCACACCCACTTTTTCGATAACGAAAATTTCGAAAACCGAAAAATTGCGATAATTCATTACCAAAGACGGATAAAGCGATGAATCTTGGTAGGCGGGTTGACCTTATGACGCAGAATAAAAGATTCGTAAAATTTTGGCCAACGTGCGTGGCACCGCCGAATTTTAAAAGAAGGTAATTTAAAAGTTATGCAAGCTGTAATTTGGCAGTCGTTGAAGATCTCATGATGAAATTTGGCAGGAACGTTACCCCTATTACTATATGTGTTCTTAATAAAAATTAGCAAAATCGGATGACGAACACGCCCAATTTTTAAAAAAAAATTTTAAAAGTCAAATTTTAACAAAAAATTTTATAACCTTAGGGTAGATAAGTAAATTATGTCAACATTCAACTCCAACATTTTGCTCCAAAGCTCTCAGCTGAGTATGTAATGTTCGGTTACACCCGAACTTAGCCTTCCTTATTTTTTTATATTTTTTTCCTTGGACTCGTACTTTTACTTTGATGTGATATGAGGATATGCTTTGCGATGTGACTTGATATCAGCTTATATTTTACACAATTGATATGATATGCTTAACTTTCGCAATTTTGACATTATTTTAGCTAATCTAAACTTGAACCACAGCAGTTTCAAATATATATTTAAAGATATGTTATATAGAAGATACGGCGCAATCATTTGGGTATATGTGTACAGTCTTTAAATACAGATAAGAAAGACAAAGGTAAGCAGACTCCTTTTGATCGCTAATCAACATCACAGTTCATCATTTTACTCAAAGTCAGTTTCAGACATACACATTCCGTTAATTCGCTTATTCACTATGTTCATTTGATCAGATATTTATCTTTTGTACTGGCAATTTAACTTTAATAATATCCTTTATCTCTTGACCATCAGCTTATACACATACTAACGTACACTCTATGACCGTAAAGTTAATGTACCGATGGTAATAGCAGGAATAACAATAACAACTAAAAATTATAAAGAACAAATAACATCGTCAACAACATTAATAGCAGTGTAAATCAGCAACTATGTTAGTAGTCAGCAATATTGGGTTTTTGTGCTATGCTTGTATAACAAAATACTGCTAATCGGCAAGTCAACACATTGAGCACAGCGTACATAAACGCATACATATGTATATGATATGGGGGTATATGCGCTTGCTCAAGAATATAATTGCAGGGCATTGCCATTCATTGATTTAATAAGCATCAGCTTTGGCTACTTGGTAAATACACAACAACTTACAGGAGTATATTGCACATTGTACCAAGCGCATATGTAGAAAAGTAGTTATGTTTGTATGTATTTGATGCAGGCAGAAACAACATACCTGGTGATAGACAAGATTGAAAAGTGTGTCTGATTTTGTTAGGCATTTTTTAAACCACTTCAAATATCTAATTTAATCAAATATATACGATAGTGTCGATGTTCAGAAGTGTATCTTTGTGGATTGGTCATGTCACAAGCACTTGACATATCTGGCCGAAATTTATCACACATGAATAGCCAAGAAGAACCTACTTACTTATAAGTTTTTTAATCTTTATAACTGTAACTACTTTGGCCTTGACTAACCACAATACTCAAACATAACATAAACATACACATAATCAAACTCTAGTCAGTTTTTGAAAAGCGAGCAATGCCTGGCACCTTCTGCTCTTCCTAAGAAAATTTTTTTAAATCAGTATAATTCTGAGTTTTTTTTGGCATGGAACAACGATATTTGGAAAAAGGGGTCGGAAAGACCAGATTCTAAGCAACTTGGAAAAAAGAGCTGCACTCCTCGGAAAAGTGAGCACAGCTATTGTATTCCAATAAGATGGTACATTCGAAGCTTTTTTCGGGTTAATTATACCTTTCATGAACATGAAATGGTATACTAACTTTGGTCCGATGTTTGTAACTTTGAGAAATACAGAAGATAGACTCACCATTAAGTATACCGAATTGATCAGCGCGGCGAACTGAAATGATATAGCCATGTCCGTCTGTCCGTCCGTCTGTCCGTCCGTCTGTCTGTCTCAATGAAATTTGGCACAAAGATGTATTTTTGTATTATATTAGACATTTGTCGGCGGCCGCCGTGGTGTGATGGTAGCGTACTCCGCCTACCACACCGTATGCCCCGGGCAAAGCAACATCAAAATTTTAGATATAAGGTTTTTAAATTAGAAGAAAATTTTTCTAAGCGGGCTCGCCCCTCGGCAGTGTTTGGCAAGCGCTCCGGGTGTATTTCTGCCATGAAAAGCTCTCAGTGAAAACTCATCTGCCTTGCAGATGCCGTTCGGAGTCGGCATAAAACATGTAGTCCCGTCCGGCCAATTTGTAGGGAAAATCAAGAGGAGCACGACGCACATTGGAAGAGAAGCTCGGCCTTAGACCTCTTCGGAGGTTATCGCGCCTTACATTTATTTTATTTATTAGACATTTGTCGGATACGGTAGGATCGGATCACTATAAAATATATCTCCCATACAACCGATCGTTCAGATAGAAAAGTTTTTAGCAATTTCTCCCTTAATTTCCAATGTAAAAAAGGTTAAACTTGGTGATATTTATTCTAATATATCATAGAAGATTTCATGAAACAATCATTTCAATCGGAGCTATATATAATATATATCCCATACAACCGATCGTTCAGATAAGGGGATTTTTTGCCATTTTTTATTTTGTATTTATCTTAAAAATCTTTTAGGTATGTACATCTGTTCACTTTATATTTCTTATCTTATACATCCGATTATTTGGAGATTACGAACGGGATAAGATTATTTTTCAGCCCCATTCATGAAAGGTATGAAGTTTTCTGCACAGCCGAAGATAGTCCCGTCCTTACTTGTTTTTAGATAATTTCTACACTATTTCGAAATCGATTCGGTTTTTTTTAAACCATTTCTTTAGCGTTTTGGGATAACTAGGGGCCTGTTCTTTCAACCTTTCAAGTTGATTTTGGGAATCGGTTGGAAACCATTTCAGAGTGATCTAATATAATTTTGTGAAATATGTCGGCACTATATAAGAATTATAAACGTTGATCTATGGAATAACTCCATAGAATATCGGTCTAGTTTTCGGATCATTTCATTTTGGGATAGTTTCAGAACAATTTCGGAGCAATTCATTTTGGGATCATTTGAACTTTTTGGGATTATATTTGGGGTAAACTTGAGTTTCATTGGAGTTCATTTCTCTATTATTTTGGCATCATATCCAGACTATCTTCGGGTCACGTCGTATATGTTTTAGGGATTATTTCGGAATAACGTAATATAGTGTTCTTTAACCTTTCGGCACATTAACTGGATTATTTTAGAATTGTTTCGGTATAACTTCATAATCTTTAAATGTTGGTTTTTTGACTGATTCCGGATAATATCGGTCTGATTTTCGGGATTATGTCTAGTCTATTTAATTATATAATTTAAGGATAAATTCGGAAATGTTTCCGGCATTATGTTTGAGATAAATTAAATTATATTTCTGGAGCCATAACTGAACTATCTTTGGACCATGTCGGGATTGGTTTTGGGAAATAGTTTCGGAAGTGTAGGGTACCTTTATTGTATTGTTCTTGTTTTTTTAACTTTAATACAACTTAACACATGTTTCACTTTGAATTGTTTTAATATTTATCAAGTTGTTCAAATATTTATTTTCAAATTGTTCTTTCAAAAATTTTCATTCTGTTGTGAAATTTAAAAAATAAAATAACATACATATGTATTTTTAGAAGTAGTGAAAATAAAATTTCTTTTTATAAAAATATTAGGGGAACTCATTTAAACTTATAAATGCCTTATAAATTTATCTAGTGTGTAAACGAACTGTCAAATTTTGTATGAAAAATCATTTACACAATTTGTATAAATTTACGCTCACATTTCATGGTGTAAACGTGGTAAACTCAAAGGAATGCAACCCTTCAAACATAATTGCCGTTCTTTTCATCAGAAATCTCCGATATCAGCAAGTCACTTACAAGAATTTCTTAGTAAAGATGTTTCAGTTTCGGTTTTTCACTTAATATTGGCATTTTTTAGTTTGCATTAAAATCAAACATTTTTTTGGCAATACAGCTGATCGGCAACTAAGTTTATCAAGAATATTACTAGGTGCGTTCATATAACTGCGTGTGTAAATGGATATAATTTTACACCTTATAAATGTATATGCTATAATTAAATAGTGGTAAATTTACTAACTACTACAGAAAGCACTAAGGGACTTTTTCGGAATGATTTTAAGAATAATTTCGTGATTACCCTGGAAACGTTTTGGGATTGGTTCGTGGTTAATTCCGCGTAGTTTTGAAATGCATTTATATTCGGAAATATCAATGAAAATCATTGAAGAATATTCAAGAAAATGTTTGGGATAACTTCAGTATAAATTCAGGCTTGACTGTATATCGCTTCCGTTGAGACGGTATGAATAAGGTAGGTTGCATGGAAAATTTTCCGTTCCTATAGAATTAATACTAGTTCCTTATTGTCATGCATGTGAATAAATTTTACATATAGAATGCTGAGTAGAATATCACCCTATCTCAGTCACTGTTTCAAAACTGCATCTTAGAAAACATTTAAATGACGCTATTTTTCAAAATTTATATGAAAGACCTGCCATTTCAGAATTCGGCTGAAGAACGCCATATTTGAGAATTTGTTTCAAAAACGCTATATATGAGCTCAGTTTCAATAAACTTGACATTAGCTGGGGCGTTTTTGTTACAATTTCTCAAATAGGGCGTTCTTCAAGCGAATTCTTATTTTAATCAAATTCCGAAGTAGGGCGATGTTCTAACGTGTTCTGGGATTTGGCGTTTTCAAAACGGCATCCAAGATAGGCTGATATTCCACTCAGCAGTCGATATATTGTTATAGCCACAAAGCCAAGTAAAAATTTTAATATATATACTTTACAAAAGCAATTGAATAATTTCTTAGACTTGCTGCTCTCACAGATATAATAAAAGCAAATATTTTAATGCGAATGTAAATATTTTCATTTTTATTAAAAATATGTTAATATTCTGAGCATTTATTTTTGCTTGCTTTTGTGCTCTGCTTCCCTAAGCTCATGAATAGTCAATGAATGTATCCATTTTAGCATCAAACTTAATTATATAATATCGTTTTGAATAGTACAAAGATGGAAAGAATCGAGGTAAGTCTTTGTTATATTTATAAGGTCGACAACATTTTTTTTTTTTTTTTTGTTAAATAGAGATATTATGATAAGTAAGTCAATGCGAACGAGATACAAAAATTGCTAGTCATTGTTAGTTTGAAATTATTTAGATTTTTCGAACAACACACAAAATCCGCTGACATATGGCAGAAATGTTCAATACCAGTAAATATGATGGGTGTCGAATTTTTGTATCGAAAATATATTGATTTGTTATCAAAGAGTTTTCTTTATAGAAAAGCTATCCATTTACTATCGAAAATTTACAGATTGTTTATCAAAGACTTATCAATATTTTACAGAAAAGTTATCGATTTAATACCGAAGATTTAACGATTATTTAACAAAAAACTATCCATTTATTCCCAAAACGTTATCGATTTGATATCGAAGTTTTCCAATAACAATTTAATTAAAAACCGATAACTCCACCGAGTATAATGATCCGGTATATAGTTGTGCGTTAGGGGATTCGCTCTCATCACTATTTTAAAGCCTTATATTTTTTACCCTTCAGTTCTAGTTTTCGATAGAACAGCAACATATCTAAGACAAAACAAGTAAAGAAGGTTAAGTTCTGGTGTAACCGAACATAACATACTCAGTTGAGAGCTATGGTGACAACATAAGCGAAAATAACCATGTAGGAAATTGAACCGAGGGAAACCCTGGAATGTGTTTGTATGACATGTGTATCAAATGAAAGGCACTAAAGAGTATTTTATGAGGGAGTGGGCCATAGTTCTATAGGTGGACGCCATTTAAGGATATCGCCATAAAGGTGGATCAGGGTTGACTCTAGAATTTGTTTGCACGATATGGGTATCAAATGAAAAGTGCTAATGAGTATTTTAAAAGGCAGTAATCCTTAGTTCCATAGGTGGTCGCCGTTTCGAGATATCGCCATAAAGGTGGACCAGGGGTGACCCTAGAATTTGTTTGTACAATATGGGTATGAAAAGAAAGGTGTTAATGAGTATTTTATAGGGAGTGATCCTTAGTTCCATAGGTGGACGCCGTTTCGAGATATCGCCATAAAGGTGGACCAAGGGTGACCCTAGAATTTGTTTTTACGATATGGGTATCAAATTAAAGGTATTAGTGAGGGTTTTAAAAGGGACTGGTGGTAGTTGTATAGGTGGTCGCCTTTTCAGAGATATCGCCATAAAGGTGCACCAGGGGTGAATCTAGAATGAGTTTGTACAATATGGGTATCAAACAAAAGGTGTTAATGAGTATTTTAAAAGGGAGTGGGCCTTAGTTCTATAGGTGGCAGCCGTTTCGAAATATCGCCATAAAGGTGGACCAGGGGTGACTCTAGAATGTGTTTGTACGATATGGGTATAAAATTAAAGGTATTAATGAGGGTCTTAAAAGGGAGTGGTGGTAGTTGTATAGGTGGTCGCCTTTTCGAGATATCGCCATAAAGGTAGAACAGGGGTGACTCTAGAATGCGTTTGTACAATATGGGTATCAAAAGAAAGGTGTTAATGAGTATTTTAAAAGGAAGTGGGCCTTAGTTCTATAGGTGGACGCCTTTTCGAGGTATCACAACTTAGAATTTGTTTGTACGATATGGGTATCAAATGAAAGTGTTACTGAGTATTTTTAAAAGGGAGTTGGTATTCGTTCTATAGGTGTTCGCTTTTTCGAGATATCGCCATAAAGGTGGACCAGGGGTGACTCTAGAATATGTTTGTACGATATGCGTATCAAATGAAAGATGCTAATGAGTATTTTGGAATGGCGTGGGGCTTAGTTCTATAGGTGGACGCCTTTTCGAGATATCCCCATAAAGGTGGACCAGGGGTGACTCTAGAATATGTTTGTACGATATTGGTATCAAATTAAAGGTATTAATGAGAGTTTTAAAAGGGAGTGGTGGTAGTTGTATATGTGAAGGCGTTTTCCAGATATCGACTAAAATGTGGACCAGGGTGACCCAGAACATCATCTGTTGGATACCGCTAATTTATTTATATATGTAATACCTGCCAAGATTTCAAGGGTTTTTTATTTCGCACTGCAGAACTTTTTCATTTTCTTCTACTTAATATGGTATGTGTCACAACCATTTTACAAAGCTTTTTCTAAAGTTGTATTTCGCGTCAATAAACCAATCCAATTACCATGTTTCATCCCTTTTTTTCGTATTTGGTATATAATTATGGCATTTTTTTCATTTTTCGTAATTTTCGATATCGAAAAAGTGGGCGTGGTCATAGTCGGATTTCGTTAATTTTTTATACCAAGATAAAGTGAGTTCAGATAAATACGTGAACTAAGTTCAGTAAAGATATGTCGATTTTTGCTCAAGTTATCGTGTTAAGGGCCATGCGGAAAGGCAGACGGTCGACTGTGTATAAAACTGGGCGTGGCTTCCGATTTCGCCCATTTTCACAAAAAAAGTTAACATCATAAAATCTATGCCCCTACCAAATTTCAAAAGGATTGGTAAATTTTTGTTCGACTTATGGCATTAAAAGTATCCTTGACAAATTAAATGAAAAAGGGCGGAGCCACGCCCATTTTGAATATTTCTTTTATTTTTGTATTTTGTTGCACCATACCATTCCTTGAGTTGAATGTTGACATAATTTACTTATATACTGTAAAGATATTATTTTTTTTGTTAAAATTTTACTTTAAAAAAATTTTTTAAAAGTGGGCGTGGTCCTTCTCCGATTTTGCTAATCTTTTTTAACCGCACATATAGTAATAGGAGTAACGTTCCTGCCAAATTTCATCATGATATCTTCAACGACTGCCAAATTACAGCTTGCAAAATTTTAAATTACCTTCTTTCAAAAGTGGGCGGTGCCACGCTCATTGTCCAAAATTTTACTAATTTTCTATTCTGCGTCATAAGGTCAACCCATCTACCAGGTTTCATCGCTTTATCTGTCTTTGGTATTGAATTATCGCACTTTTTCGGTTTTTCGAAATTTTCGATATCGAAAAAGTGGGCGTGGTTATAGTCCGATATCGTTCATTTTATACAGAGATCTGAGATGAGTGCTCGGGAACCTACGTACCAAATTTCATCAAGATACCTCAAAATTTACTCAAGTTATCGTGTTAACGGACGGACGGATGGACGGACGGACATGGCTTGTTTTTTCGATCCTGGTGATTTTGATATATGGAAGTCTATATCTATCTCGATTCCTTTATACCTGTACAACCAACCGTTATCCAATCAAACTTAATATACTCTGTGATCCCTGCTCAAAAAATAAAATATGTATACAAGTTTTAACCCTTCACTTCATAAGCGGAATCTGTTGGGTTATTTAAGACCCACTCAGCAAAGTTTTTATTACCTGACTTTAACTTAACATAAATTTCTAATAACTAGAAAAACTTTAAAAATAATTCATACCATGAAAATTTCAACACTATAAATTTTCATGCAAACATTTTGTGACTATATTGCTCGAATTCACACAGAGTTAAAGCCATAGCCCATAAATGACATGACTAACAACAACAGTAAACACTGCGTGCTTGAAAAAAAAAACAACAACCACAAACTACTCTTATTTCCGTGCTGAAATTAAGTTGCAGTGTCATGGTTACAAGCAACCTCAAATATTCTGTCAACGGAAGAATATAAAAAAAAAACCAGTAAGAATATGAAAAACAATTTCACAGCATAATACACTTTTAGGTGCTTGAGTTTGCAAATTTTTTTTTCACTTCAAGCTTCAAGCTGAAAACAGGTGCTGCTTGAAATTTACATAAACGCACTTGAAGCGCGTGTGAATTAATTCTAAACAATGACAGTGTGGCATGAGCAAACAAAAACAAGTAAGGACGGGACTGTCTTCGGCTGTGCCGAAGACTTCATACCTTTCATGAAGGGGGCTGAACAATAATCTCATCCCGTTCGTAATCTCCAAACAATCGGATGTATAATATAAGAAATATATAGTGAACAGATCTACACACCTAAACGATTTTTAAGATAAATATAAAATAAAAAATGTCAAAAAACCCCCTTATCTGAAAGATCGGTTGTATGGGATATATATTACATTTAGCTCCGATCGAAATGATTTTTACAGGAAATCTTCTACGATATATTAAAACATATATCACCAAGTTTCACGTTTCTATATTGGAAACTAAGGGAGAAATGGTCAAAAATCTTTCTAACTGAACGATCCGTTGTATGGGATATATATTATACTAGCCTTTACCCGCGGCCCCGTCCGCAAGGAGAAAATAAAATATATGTGCTATTCACGTTAGCCTGCTTATCAAGTTGTCTGTTTAAAAATTTTTTCTATCAATGTATTTTATTTTTTAATACAGTAAAAAAAAAGAACTAACTGAGCTGATGGGCACGCTTGCATGAATAGTACAATACACTTTTTTCGAATTAAAAAAAATACATTTTGTTTCTAAGTTAAATTAATTGATATGACAGGGGTGAAAGAATTACTACTCATAGAACAAAGGAGTGAAACTACAATTAGCTAAAACCAAAAAGAAGTTTTTAAATGAAAGCAGTGTTGCTTTTTCGGGTATTTAGTTGGTTAAAATATTACAAAAATTTTAATTACAGTTGTAATAGTTCGTTACAGGATTCATTTAAAAGTAGAACGAAAAAGCTGTGATATATTAAAAATAAAACATACCGAATTTTAATTACGAATAATTTGCCGTAAATCCACGGCCATGTGTGCTGAATTACCGGTTTCGAAGAGACCTAAAATGATCCCGGAAGTGTCCCTAAATGACACCAAATAGTCACGAAATGATGCCGACGGGATCCTGGACAAATCTCAAAAACTATTCAGAAATGATGCCGGAAGGGTCCCAAAATAATCCCGAAGTAGTCAGGAAAAGTCCCGAAATGACCCTGACGGGATCCCGGACGGATCCCGAAAACCATCCAGATTTGATTCCTGAACGGTCCGCAAATGATCCCTATATAGTCCGAAAAAGTCCCGAAAAAACTCTGACGGGATCCCGGACAAATCCCGAAAATCGCTCAGAAATTATCCCGGAGGAGTCCCAAAATGATTCCGAAATAGTAGTCACGAAAAAGGCCGGAAATGACCCTGACGGGATCCCGAAAACCATTCAGAAATGACTCTGGAGGGATCCCCAAATGATCCCGGAAAAGTCCACAAACCATCCAGAATTGATCTCTGAAGGTTCCGCAAATGATCCCGAAATAGTCCCGAAAGTCACGAAAAACTCAGACCCATCCCGAAAATCATGAAGAAATTATCCTGGAAGGGTCCCAAAATTACCCCGAAATAACTCTGACGGGGTCCCGGACAGATCCCGAAAATCATCCAGAACTGAGCTCTGAAACGTCCCCAAATAATCCAGAAATAGTCCGGAAAAAGTCCCGAAAAAACTCCGTCGGGATCCCGAACAGATCCCGAAAATCACCCAGAAATTATGCCGGAGGGGTCCCAAAATGATTCCGAAATAGTCCCGAAAAAGTCCCGAAATGACCTTGAGGGGATCCCAGACCGATACCGAAAACCATCCAGAATTGATCTCTAAAGGGTCCGCAATTTATCCCAGATAAAGTCGCGAAAAAACTACGAAGGGATCCCGAACAGATCCCGAAAATCATAGAGAAATTATCCCGGAAGGGTCCCAAAATGATCCCGAAATAGTCCCGAAAAGGCGCGAAATAACCCTGACGGGATCCCGGACGGATCCCGAAAACCACCCAGAAATGATCTTTAAGGGCAACTGACCCCGAAATAGTCGTGAAAAAGTCCCGAAATTACCCCGACGGGATCCCGAAAACCATCCAGAAATTATCCCTGAAGGATCCCCAAATGATCCAAGAACAGTCTCGAAACTCCCTGACATTTTCCCGAAAAATTAAAAAAATAAACCCGACGGGATCTCGGACGGATCCCGAAAACGATCCAGAAATGATGCCGAAAGGGACCCCAAATGATCCCGACAAATTCCCGAAATTCCCCCGATGGGATCCCGGACGGATCCCGGACCATCCAGAAATGATGCCGGTTGGTACCCCAAAATGATCCCGAAATAGGCCAGAAATGACCCCGTCGGGATCCCGGACGGATCCCCAAAAGTATACAGAAATGATGCTGGAAGGTGAAATGATCCCCTTAAAGAAAGATGAAAAATGAAATGATCCCCTTATAGTTCCGAAATGATCCTGACGGGATTCCCGACGGATCCCGGAAACTATCCAGAAATGATGCCGGAAAGGTTCCCAAGTTATCCCCAAATAGTCCCGAAATTACCCTGACGGTATCCCGGACGGATCACGAAAACCATCCGGAAATGATGGCGAAAGGGTCCTCAAATGATCCCGCATTAGTCGCGGGTTCCGAAATGACGCTGACGGAATCCCCGAAGGATCACGGAAACTATCCAGAAATGATGCCGGAAAGGTTCCCAAGTTATCCCCAAATAGTCCCGAAATTACCCTGACGGTATCCCGGACGGATACCGAAAACCATCTAGAAAAGTGGCCCGAAGATACCCCAAATGATCCCGAAAAAGTCCTGAAATGATCCAGACGGGATCCCGGACGAATCCCGAAAACTATCCATCTAGGTACCCCAAATGATCCCGAAATAGTCCCGAAATGACCCCGCCGGGATCACGGGCCGATCCCGGAAAAGTCCTGAAATGATACGGATCCCGAAAATCATCCAGAAATGATGAAGGTAAGTACCCAAATGATCCCTAAATAGTCCCGAAATGATCCCGACGGGATCCCGGACGGATCCCGAAAACCAACCAGAAATGATGCCGGTAGGTACCCCAAATGGTCCCGATATGACCCCGTCGGGATCCCGCACGGATCCCTAAAACTATCCAGAAATAATGCCGGAAAGGTCCCCAAATAACCCCCTAATAGTCCCGAAATTACGCCGACGGAATCCGGACGGATCCCGTAAACCATACAGAAATGATGCCGGAAGAGACCCCAAATGATACCGCAAAAGTCCCAAAATGACCCCGACAGGATCCCGGACGGATCCCGTAAACCATCCAGAAATGATGCCGGAAGAGACCCCAAATGATCCCGCAAAAGTCCGAAAATGACCCCGACATGATCCCGGACCGATCCCGTAAACCATTCAGAAATGATGCCGGAGGAGACCCCAAATGATCCCGCAAAAGTCCCAAAATGACCGCGACAGGATCCCGGACGGATCCCGTAAACCATCCAGAAATGATGCCGGAGGAGACCCCAAATGATCCCGCAAAAGTCCCCAAATAACTTCGACGATATCCCGGACGGATCCCGAAAACCATCCAGAAATGATGCCGGAAGAGCCCCCAAATGATCCCGAAAAAGTCCCCAAATGACCCCGACGATATCCCGGACGGATCCCGAAAACCATCCAGAAATGATGCCGAAAGGGTTCCCAAATGATCCCGTATTAGTCGCGAAAAAGTCCCGAAATGACCCCGACGGGATCCCGGAC